>NW_022589707.1:24294064-24975710 GCF_004348235.1 Phoca vitulina | reverse complement strand
CTTTCTTTCTTTCTTTCTTTCTTTCTTTCTTTCTTTCTTTCTTTCTTCTTCCTTCTGTCTTACGTTCAGTTAGCCAGCATAGAGCACATCATTACTTTTTGATGTGGTGTTCAACGATTCATTAGCTGTGTATAACATGGGCTTGTTGGCGGCTGTTTTAATCTGTGTCTGTCACCCAATCAGGTTTTTGTCCACGCACTCAGTTACCTATTAGGTAGTTGTTCACGTGGGACAGGGTGGAGGGCTTTCAGGGTGGTGTAGAATAATCCTCTTAGGACGGGGCCCCTTGCCCCTGCCTGCCTTTCTTCCAGACTACCCTCTACTACAATGACAATTTAGCGATAGTGTGATTTTCTTCACTACAGTCACCAAATATGTCTTAATACCTTGAGGAGACTAGCTTGAGAGGAGCAGTGCAGATCCACCTTTTGTTTTATTTGGTATAACTTATCAAGTGCTATGACATTTGGGGTAGAACTGGATGAAAGGCATTGGTATGTTGTACTCCAGTCATTAAAAAAGGACATTTGGGGGTGCCTGAGTGACTCAGTCAGTTGAGCAACTGACTCTTGATTTCAGCTGGGTCTTGACCTCAGGGTCATGGGATTGAGCCCCGCATGGGGCTCCCCGCTCCACAGGGAGTCTCCTTGAGATTCTTTCCCTCTGCCCCTCCCCCAGCTCACGATTTTGTGCATGTTCTCTCTCTAAAAATAAATAAATAAATCTTTTTTTTTTTTTTAAAAGGACATTTGGTTAAAATATTCATCCTCAATCTTGAATACTCCTTTCATGATTTCCCTAAACCTAGTTTCTTGATGATGCTTAAAAATTTTCATGTAGATCTTGACCCAAACTCTACTATTTGGACTCTGTATAGTTTAATGTCTAATATACAGATACAGTCTTCCAAAGTTAAAAATAATTTTCCACATTTTCTCTTCTAACCTATTGTAATGATTACATCAACAATTTGACATATATTCACCTTTTCCACAGTGGGACAAGACCCACATTTCTTCCCAGTTATTGTGCCCATCTCTGAGTCTATTATGTCTATTTAATGTCCATTCTTCTCAATCAAGTCTTGGTATGGCTCCTTGTGGTCCCTACTACTATGTTCCAAATGAGAAAATTAACCACCCCTAACACATCCAATATACAAATACAAGAAACACTGATTTTTAAAAAAATCCCGTTCCACTTATAAAAGATTATTACATAGGAGTAGGGGGCAGGGAAGCAGCTCACAATGGCGTCATCCTTGCCTTGCTGGATAAGGAAGCAGGTTAATTCTGCTGGGACACTCTCCTTTACAGCAATGGATGATCTACTGCATTAGTCAGTTAGGCTGGTCTGTTATCTACCAGAAAGGTTTAATGTACTCAGTTTTTTATATGGTTTTGATCATGAGGGACACTTGGGAGGAATTTTCAATTGGGAGATATATTAAATTAGCCTGTGATAACAAATAGAACCAAACATGTAAAGGCTCAACAAGATAGAAGTTTCTATCTTGCTTATGTAATAGTCCAGGAAAGCTCCAGTGTTGCCATCTGCAACATGCAGTTTCCAAGGTTGCACTTGTGGTCTTCTCCCCCTTTATCAACTAGACGGGGAAAGAGCATGGAGATGTATGTGTAGTAGGTTTTCACAAGCCAGGACTAGAGAAGAAGATATCACATCCTCTCATTTATCATTGGAGAATATTTAGTCAAAGGTCTAAACTCACTGTAAGGGAGTCTGTATGTGTGCTTAAAGGGAAAACACTATCTTGGTGGACAGTGAGTATCTCTGCCTTGGGAACTCCTTAGCTGTGCATTTTTTGCTCGTGGTGATATAGAGCATGAAGAATTGTCTTAGGTAGTGGGCAGTCCTGGATTTCTTTAAGCCAGGCTTGTTTTTGTGTTTGTTTTTTTTCTTTGTTTGGGGACATTGGTGACAACAGAACCATCTTGAAACCCTAGGAGGTTGCCTGTTTAGGAATTCCAGTTTGCTAGTAAATAAAGCCAGTAATCTTGCCATGTCAAGGCATTTGAATCTGGATCCCTTCCTGCTCCACAGTTAGTCTCTTGGTGACTCTTCAGGGGGCACTGCCCACCCTTCCCGACCACATTTTAGTGCATCTCACTTTGGTCTCTGTGTCTGCTGGGTGGGCTGCCATTTTGGGGCAGGGCCAAATGTCCCCCTGCCCCAGGTGCTCCCAATATCCTTTGGTACCTGGGGAAAGGAGAATGACCCTTGACAGGCAGCAGCGCTTTGTGAACATTTAGGGGAACAGGCTTCTTCGTTCTGGCTGTGTATTGGCTGGATTTTGGTGCAGTGGGATGCATTTTGAAATCCAGAGCATGCCCAGTGGCAGAACAGGACCTCTTTCTACAGTTGTGCTAGGCCACTACTCCTGCTCCATTTTCAGATGGCTCTGCTTAGATTACATTTTTTTCTTGCAGCACCTTATTAAAGGTTGCCAGAAGTAGCCAACACCTCCAAATCCCATTTTGTTTTCTACAAAGTTCAGTAAATCTCTAAGCTCAGTAAGGATAGGCACATGTCCTGAATAACAACAAATAACCTGTAATGATTAACTAACTGCTTTGCTCCTAAGTTTCCTAACTCATGATGGAGAAAATCTCCCTGCCCCCTCTGCAACTGAACATAGCCAGTTCCACATTTTGGATTTGTCCCTCTCAATGCCTCTGTTCCAGTTACAAAATTTGGCATTAATTAGGGTTTTATTGGTTGCCAATGGCACAAACTCCACCCAGAGTAGCTAAACAAGAAACAAACAAACCAAAAACACAGACTCACAAGTAAGCAGTGCTACTTCAATAGAAATATAATTTGAGACTCATATGTAATATAAATATTTCTAGATCTTAAAATCTAGTTTATTTAAGTATGTCCAACATATTATAATTTCATATGTATTCATTAAAAGAAATTATTAATGATGTATTTTGCATTCTTGTTTTTATGCCAAGTTTTAGAAATCCAGAGTTACCGTAAACCATATAGAACAATTCAATTTGGACTGGCCGCATTTCACGTGCTCACTAGCCACATGTGGCCAGTGGCTACCGTATTAGATAGCAGAGCACTGAAGCACATTAGTATGGTTCTTAGAATCAGAGGAGTTGCTTAAAACCATCTCTGCTTTTGAGATTATTTGATTTTTTTTTTTTTTAGTAATCTCTACACTCAACACAAGGCTCCAATTCATAATCCTGAGATGAAGAGTCACATGCTCTTCTGACTGAGCCAGCCAGGTGCCCCATCACCTCTGCTTTTGTGTGATAACTTCATTTTTGTTTGCTTCTGATTTGCTTTCTCAGTATGCCTGGCCACATGGCTACCAGCCTCTCTGGACTCACACACCCATAGTTTTTCACCATCAATGAGGAGAGAACTCCCTTTCATCTCCCTATCACTGTTCCCTTAACTACCCCAGTTCCAGTTCAAGAAATCTTTGGGAAGAACTCTGACTGGGCCTATTTCCAGGCCAATCAGGTGGCCCCTTGATGAGGTGAGGTAATGTGATTGGTCTAACTTGGGACAGGAATGGAGTTCTGTGATTGACAGCACCCAATAAAATGTTATAACTGGAGTGGGGAAATGAAGGCTCCTGGAAAGGAAAGGGGCTGCTGTTGGGAAGCAAAAACAATAAATAGATACTACCATACCTAAGAAAGAATAAAAATGGCTCTTAGTGACAGTACTATGAATCTTTATGCTTAGATTAACTGAAAACTTGAGTATAGATAGTAGCATACGTGCTCACTACGTAAATATTCCATGAACAGGTTTGGAATATCAGGAAAATGAAAATGATAGCTTCATTTAGCAATTAACTTTTCAATCAACCTATTACTCACACTTACTTTTGTTCCTTTGTTAAAAAATAATCAGGAAGTGTAACACATTGATTTGGTAGTTTAACATTAAAGAGTAAAATGTGTTCCTAACTAGGAATGAATGTGTGGAATGTCTGAATCAAAAAACTAATTTTCAGGGATCAATAACATTTTTGAGAATATAGTCATGGTGATTGTTTTACAAGAAGGAAAACAAAATGTCAGAATCCCATAAAACTCTGATAAACAACAGACCCCACTGATTCCAGAACTTTGCCAATTACTGTCATTTTACAAAATCCTTCTTAGAAAGATTGACTGATATGTAAGTGAAACCTTGGATCTTTTCGGATCCAGACACAGAAGAGAAACTACTCTGGCTCGTTTTAAGGTTAAGGTTTAGGATGATCGTTTTAAGGTTAAGGTTAAGGATGACTGTTTATCTGCATCCACTGGGATCCATCAGCAGCTTTCAACACTATGACTATATGATGCTAATATTCCTCTTAAATGTTCTGGCTAATGTAAAGGAGCCAGCTTTCTCCAGGGTAAATGCCTGTCCTGTCCAACACACAGTAACTGACGATGTTCCTGTGCTTAGTTTAAATTGGTACTGACTGCAGAGAATGTCTTGGAATTGGCAGAGTTGAGAAAATTATCTTTTATATATTTTTCTTATGTTCTTTCTATCTCTTCTCTGCTTTGCTGGGAAGTCAAAAGCAGAGAATGTCCACCACTATCCCCTCTTCCTCACAGAATCAGCAGTTCTCTGCATGGACATCACAATCAGCCAGGTGCTGGCTGAAAATGTATCTCCTGGCCCCACCATTAGAGACTCTCTGTATATCTGAGGCTTAGGAATATGGATGTTTTGTAAGCTCTACAGGTGATTCTAATACTTTACACACTTTAAGAAAACCTACCTTAGTTCATAAATTGTGTCAATCTAATTCTCTATTCTTATCATGTATAGAGGAATGAACTAAAATGAAATGAAATAATCCCCTTCGTGTAAGGTTCCTTCTCAAAACTTCTTTAATCCAGGGGTTCCTGGGGAAGGCAGGCCCTGGAGGAGCTCCACCTGAAACTCCTGAGATGGTATGCATCATTTTGTACACATGTGCACTTTTCTGGGGGAAATGCACCTAGAACTTTTACCGGATTCTCAAAATTCTCAAGCATTGCATTAATGGCTCCCCACTGACCACTGAATTAAATACAAATCCCACAACTTGGCATTTGAGACATGCAGAAAACGATCCTAAATGCCCTTTCTAGTTTTTCTCTTGCTCCTTTGCATATACCCTAATTCTAGTCAGAGACTATTGATTGTTCCCTGAGTTTGTTTCTATTTCTGCACTTACTCAGTCCAGGCTGCTATAGTAAATCACCATCGACTGGGTGGCTTAAACAACAAACATTTATTTCTCACCATTCTGGAGGCTGGGAAGGCCTCCTCTTTTTTTTTTTTTTTTTTAATTCTATTTATTTGAGAGAGAGAGCGCGCGCATGAGCGGGGGGAGACAGAGAGCTGCAGACAGAGGGAGAGGGAGAAGCAAGTTCCCTGAGAGCAAGGAGCCCGATGTGGGACTCGATCCCAGGACCCTGGGATCATGACCTGAGCTGAAGGCAGATGCTTAATGACTGAGCCACCCAGGTGCCCGCCTCCTCTTTTTATAAAAGCAATGATTCTATTCATGAGGGTTCCACCCTATGACCTAATTGCCTTCCAAAGTCCCCATCTCCAAATGCCATCACAACAGAGGGGTAGGTTTCAACATATGAATGGGGAACATGTGGGGTGGGGGGACACAGATATTCAGCCCAGAGTAAGCACCTTTGCCCATACAGTTCCACATGGGATTCCACTTTTTGTTGAAGTCCACAACCATCCACTTTCTGTTTTCAACCCCATCTCATCTATCTGATGACCTCCCATTGGGGTATGATTGCTTCCTCTTCTAAGACCCCAAAGCATTTGATTTGGATCAGTTTGGATCAGTTTGGTTACTTGCTTCTTATTTTATATTTTTTCCTAACTAGAGGAGATTTGTTTCTCAGTCATCTCTATAGCCAGCCCTGCACCTGGCGTAAAATCCACATAAAATCATAAATAAATATTTGTTATGTTGACTAAACAAAGTCATCACTTTCAGATGTCACACATTTGTTTCAATAAGCAAAACACTTTTTCAACTCTTCTTTAGGAACTAAAGGCAGAACATGGAGTGTCTTGTTGTGTTTTGTGTATCTGCAACAGTGGAAAGATCGTCATCCTTTGAGAATGACTTGGTATCAGAAAACAATAAAAAATCATGCAAAACCAAGTCAGCAGCAGCTGTCACTAAATATCATTGTGAAACTGATATCCACAAGGTTCCAAAGTATTTGCTCCACACATTTTAAACCAAGAAGTACATAAACCTATAGCACTTTTAAAAATCAGGGTTAGTGAGGTATAATTTATATTCAGTAAACTATTGCCTTTTTAGGTGTATGTGTACAGTTTAAGTTTTGACCAACTTATACAATTGGGTAATTACCACAGTAATCAAGACGTGGATTATATCCATTGACTCAATCCTCAATAGCTCCCTTGTGCCCCGCTGGAGGGTACTCTCTCCAGCCCCTTCTCCCAAGCCCCTGACGACTACCAATCTGTTTCCTAGCAGGGTAAATGCATGTTCTATGAGTGAAATTATATAGTATGTCACCGGTGAGCCTGGCTTCTTTTACTCAGCATGTTTTTGAGACCTGAGGTGCCTTTTAAAAAGAGGACATCATTTTTTTGTGCATACTTTGGCAGATGATTGAAAAATCACATCGGGGAACCCCGTACACATTTTCTACTGCTTGGGGACTATATTAATTTCCTAAGGCTGCCGTAGCAAATTACCATAGACTGGTGGCTTAAGACAACAAAAATATATTCTCTCATAGTTTTACAGGTGAGAATTCTAAAATCAGTGTCCGCAGGGCTATGATCCCTCCAGGGGCTCTAGGAAGGATGACATTCTATTCCTCTTCATGGTTCTGGGGACTCGGCCGGCATTTCTGGGCTTGTGACTGCGTCATTCCACTCTGTCTCCACCTTCACACGCCCTTCTCCTCTTTTCTGTGTGTCCCTCATCTGGGTATCTTCTATAAGGATTCTTGTCAATGAACTTAGGGCCCACATGGATAATCCAGAATAGTCTCATCTTAAGATCCTCAATTATGTCTGCAAAGACCCTTTTTCCAAATAAGGCCACGGTCACAGGTTCCAAGTACTGGGATGTGAGCATATCTCTCGGGGGTGGGGGAGTCACCATTCAACCCACTACAGTCTACTCTCTGGTCCTTCAAAATTCACATCTGTCCCATGTGCAAAATGCATTCGCCCCATCCCAACACCCCCACATATCTCAACCAAATGTGGCATCAAGTCTAAGTTCAAAACCTCATCTAATTATCACCAGGTCAAAAAGTTCCAAATCACATCATGTACATCCACCAAATCAGGTGTGGGTGAGATTCTGTGTATTATTGATCCTGTGGCAAAATTCCTCTCCTTGTATAGATCTATGAAACTAGAACAGACGGCATCTGCTTCCAAAATGCAATGGTGGAACAGGCATAGAATAGACATTCCCAAAGGGAGCAAAAGGGAGCAATAAAGGAATAATCACCCCGAAGCAAGTTCCAAATAGGGCGAGCAAATGCCATTCATTTCTGTGGCTCAAGGTTCTGTCCTTTGGGGCCACGGCAGCCCTGTAAGCCTCCGTGCCCGGAGCTCCTGCCTCAAGCTGTGCCACTGTCCTTAGAGTCATTTTCCCTTTGTCTTGAAGGGTAGCACATGTTTGCAGCCAGGTAGCTCTATCAGCTCATTCTCTAAGTAGAATTTTGGAAGTCCAACAGCCCTCTTTTACTTTGTCCTATCTCTGTCACCTTCGGTCCTAGCAGGGAGCGTTTCTGCTTCCACAATGGCTTCAAAAACCTTGTGGGTTTTTGTCCATGGGATTAACATATACCATCAGTTGAAATAAAGGAGATGATCCTCAGTAATTCTCCCTGAACCTGACTCAATCCGTTGCCTTAAGAGCAGAACCGAGTCTTCCCTGGGAGAGAAGAGATCCTGCCTGGGGAAGCGGCATCAGCGCCTGCTCAAGAATTTCCAGTCTGCCTGCCTTGTGGATTTGGGCATCTGTTCCTTCCTCACCATCACAGTGGCAGCCACCACTTGCTCTCTCTTTAAGCCATCCACCTTTTTTTATGCCTCCCACCTAGTTCTAAGAGTTTCAGAATAAAAAAAACAAACGGGATAACAAATGTACCCAAAGTGGAGATTTTACATACATTCCCACTGGGCTGCAAAAGGTTAACAAGTCAAGATAAGAAACAAGAAATAGGGTTCTTCAGGGCTTTTATTTATTTGAGGGAGGGGCCCACCAAACACCCCTTCTATGAATCTTTCCTTTCTCAAAGGCCTTCATATTGTATGTATGAAGGGTGACCAAAAGTCACGCCTCTTTGTCTTGGGTGGCCAGTCTTCTTCCCTGTTGAGACATGGCGGAGTCCCTGACTATTATCTCTCATGTCTTTGGCCAAGAGGCAAAATGATATGGGTTTTAAATTCCAACTTGTTTAATACTGCTAATAGGCCAACATTTTTTCCAGCCCAATAATGCGAATATTTTTTTTAAATATCAAGATTCAAAGCATGACTGTTTATAACACCCAAGTTCATCATCACTGATTGGATTTCTAATGGCTCATTTTAGGATGACTGAAAGGAACTTTTCAAAACGAATCCTGTTGATATCATGAATGCCAAGGCAGTAAGCTGATTAAAATGACCCTAGAGAGAATGGACAAAATCTTTTTTAGTTCCTATCTTATATCAAGAAAGATAATTTTATTGCAAAGAAATGAATACCAGGAAGACTTTGTTAAATAGAAATGTGGCAGGATTCTACCCTTTCTTGCTACTTCACTATATGACACTCAAAGTGTTTACAAATTTAGTATCATAGTACTTCAGACCAATGGGAATGACATGGCCACATTTTGTCTTTCCCCATTCAAGCTCAACAAGCAAAAGAGTGCACAATAAGCTAGCGAATCCTGAGATTTTTATAATATAGACAGATTGAAAACTCATCAAAATGTGAATATTTCTGAGATAATTTTTCTGTGCTAACTATGAAAATGAACTACTGTGTCCATAAAGATTTTCCAAGATCCGATGAGTATCAGCTACGCAGTCACAGACGTGGTATACTGCGCTATGGAAGGAAAGGAGACACTGCGCGATGAAAAAAAAAATGCAATTTTCTATTTTTAAGTCTCAGGACTGCCCCTAAATCCCTTGCCTCATTTCCTTCTAACAGCTGTCTTTGAAATTGGAGAAAATATGTGTCCAAGATTAAATAAAGGCCAAGGCTTTCAAATGTTCCTCTGGGGATTGTATGTATCAGATTTCCTTCATGTAGATCATTTATTCTTTAGTTTTGAAACCATATACATCTCTCAGGTCCATGAAACTTGATATGTAACTGGATTTTGCTGCTATGATGATGATAATGATCAATATCTCTCAAATTTTTTTAAAAAGTTTTGAGCAGATACGTATGCCTTATGAATATCTAATTTTTAAGGATGAGTCCATGTACACAGAATTTTTTGATATAATAAAATAAAAGGTAATTTATTTATTCATTCATCGGATATTTGTCCTTTACTAGCTTTCTGACTTGAATAAATCATGTAACCTCAAGGGGTTTCAGTGTTCGCATTTATAAAATAGAGATACTAATAAAATGCATACCTCAAAGGACGGTTTGGGAATAACTGACTTAGCAGAGTGCCTGACACATTGTTGGCACTTCTAGCTTGTATCATTTTTATCATCGTGGTGGATAATATTATTTATAGCTCAGCTCCATATACAGACGATCTGCTAGGCACATGGCATGAAAGGAATAAATCAGCCATGGTCCCTTCTTTTGAGAAACTCCTCATCTAATGGGGGAAAAGGCATATGAACATTTGATTGTACTTCATTGCTGCACCAGCGGAAACTGAGACCCGCTGTATAAAGCATTATGGGCAGCCATGGGAGAGAATGTTAACATGTCCAGGGATTAGCAGGAAAGGCTTGGAAGAAGACCTGATTTTTGAGCTGAGTCTCGAAGGATGGGAGGGCACCTTCTAGATCAGACCGGAAGGGAAGGAAATTTTTGTAAGTAAGGAAATAACATCGGAGAGATATGAACGAAAGTGGCTCATATATAGAACAGCTGGGAGTTCAGGAGGGACACAGCATGGAACACACGTGAGCACACGGGAAAGGAGGTACAGTATGATACTACTCCGTTATTTATTTATTTATTATCTCTATTTCCCATTCAAATGCAAATGTAAATTTCATCAGGTGCCGGATTTAGCTTATTTTGTCTTCTTCCTTCTGTATCTCCACCAACTACCAAAGTTTCTGAAACATGGGATAAATATGTATCTGTTGAATAAAAAAATTAATCATTTATCTATTAATTACTCAAGATACATGCCTCTAATATCTTTTTTATCCACTCCCTATGTGTCTCTTGCCACTTAGTTACTAACTTAGAAACTCTACTTTTCCCTGTCCGTCCGTCATCTCTTACAGATTAGAAGCTCTCTGTGAAACACGATCAGTGTTATGGCGGCTGGCGTAGAGTTGATACACAGAAATGTTTGCTGAATTTAAATACTCAAGTGTAAAACACTCCTATCAGGTTATTTCCTGTTTCATTATAGGACATGAATATGATAGATGCTGGAAATAGGGTAGAAAGAAAGATGCAGAAGGCAAGCTAGCCCTCCCTCACAGCCATGCCCCTGGAGGCGGTGTGCTCTCACCTGCTCACAGAGAAATACGAGGTGCACCGAATATGCAGCTCGTTTATACCATGTGCAGTTTCAGTGCAACAGACAGGGATCTTGAGGTAGTAGTTACCAGACATCTATGTCTTTGCCTACATAGGATGAATAACTTAAATATTTTGTTCAGGCAATTTTAATAGACCCAAACACATCTGGAATGCTCTCCTCACCCCCCTACATTTTTGTGGGCAAACCTCTTTTACATAAATAAAACATATGACTCTTGTGGGGCCTGGTGGAGTGATTTAGGGAGGTCAAAACTAACAATACAGCCAACGGCCTTCAACTCCCTTTACGGAGAGCTATCCCTGGAATTTTTCACACTTTGACCTCCCTTCCCCTCCCTTGAATTGTGACATGGTGGTTATAAAAATGTGTGCTCTTTTCCCTCTAGGATTTATAACCAGCTAGAGAAGAGATTTTTAATAAGAAAATTACAGCATAAGGCAGAATGTGATGGGTGGAACAGTCAGCTCCACTCATAAACAATCATGAACCTAAACCTTAGCTGTTAAAATGATCAACTGTTCTCATTTTCTTAGTGGTTAGATTAACTCCAGGGGTCCAAGACCTTATCAACCCTATGTACCGTTGCTTCTCAGTCGCTAGTCCAGTGCCTAGCACAGTAGGTGGTCAATACATATTTGTGGGATAAAGGGTTGAATCCTTTCCCATCTAGTAGAAAAGTTCTGTTGTCTTACCAACACAGTATGATGCTTGTGTAGCTCCTTCTAAGCATATTCTTTGTACAAGGGCTAGTTCAGTATTCACCAACCTCTTGTAGTGTGTGTGTGTGTGTGTGCGCATGTGTGTGTATGTGCCGTGTGCGCGTGTGTGTATGTGCGCATGCATGCGTGTGTGTGTGTGTGTCCTCCAGTGAAGCAGCATGACAAGGAGTGAGATGCAGTAGAAAGAGTGCTAGATTTATTATTATTTGAGTCCCTTTTCTAGCATTCTTAGATGTGTTGCCTGAGTAACTCTCTTAACTCTGAGACCCAAATATCAGTAGGAATACTTCCTCTGGCTATCTTCCCAAAGCTGCTGTATATAAAAGTGTTTGCAAATTATCAGGCAATATAACAAATATAAATAACTGTTAGTCCAAATCGAAAGTCAAGATGGGTAAAATGGCTGTGCTCCTGAAGCTGTTTGGTGAGCCTTCTTGACCACCGAGTGTTCCACTGACCTCATCAAGGAGAGTGATCAGACAACTCATGAAGGCAAATGTTCTTTGCAGTAGACTCAGTTCCCACCAGGCAGGTAACATAACAGTGATGGGACATCCCAGATGTGTACAAGAATGACATGCCACATAGGCATTATCATGACTTCTCAGACTTGCTTTTATATTTTTATTTTTTCAATCTTCGCTACTTCTTGCACATATTGCTTAGCAAGAAGGCCTCAGAGACTGGCTATCAGCTCTTCTCTGCTGAGAAATACCTGTAAATATCCACCTAGCTTTGAGGTAAATTCAGGCCTTAGATATTGGCTGTGAATGGTGTTGGCAGCTTCACAAGGGATATGAATTTAGATGTGACAACAAAGCCAGAAGCAGACTCTCATACCAATCCATCCTTAAGCTTAAAGTTGAAATGTGAACACCCATCAGAGGGTTAGTCATTAAGTGTTATCAATCACCTATGTATGTGTGAATACACCTGCTGCTCTCTCGATGTAGGACTACGGTAGTGATGGACAGAAGGTGCACTGAGTGCTGGAAGGGGAGAGAGGGTGAGTGGAGCACAGGAGCCCCTGGAGGGGAGAAGGAACACAGGAAGACTATCATGGGGGCACTAGGAGATAAAGTCTATTAATAGCCAAAACTATGTTAATTTCAATATTGTGCCAACTACATATATTAATTCATGATCAATTACAAACTTAGTTTAAACATCCTAGGGAAAACCTGCATGTTCAAGACATTTTGTTTTATTTCTAAAAATAGAGGAGGAATTTAAGTGGTATCATATACTTGACTAGCCAATTTCCTTTAACACCTTTTCTTGGTTGGTCAAAATTCCTTCTTGTTCATGCAGTGAGAACTCCAGGCTGATTTATTTATAAATTATTATCTTCTTTTTGTGAAGTGTACATTATAGAAATGACAGTGGCTATCTAGATGACCAAAACATTCAATGTTCTTCCAGGTACTTTTGGCAGAGTCTTCATGTTGGAGCATAGGGGTTTTGACCATGCATCTTGAGTGTACGAAAGAATGATATAATTCCCACCAGAGTTCCTCTTTCTATTAAGGAGAGGAAATAGTACTGTCTGATTTTTAAGGCTATGTGTTTTATTCAACATTCCTCTAGTGCTCCTTGAAAGATATTCGATCTTTGCCAAGATGAGGTCTTGTGAGATTTACAAGGCTCTTTAAAGCTGTGTCAGAAATACACTAGGAAAAAGCATTTTATCCACCATTTGACAACATGTGAGTCTAGAGAGTCAGAATTCTGAAAATCAGCCCTTTGGGGAATAAGAGAATGCTGGAATGTTTGGGGAGGTACATTTGGGATTATGTCTATGAAAATCAGGATACAATAGAGAACACATCAGCTGGAGTTCTTAGGTGAAAACAACAGAACCCTAGAACCCTATCATGCTAGTTTACCCAGTAAAAAGCATGTATTAAAGGATATTAGGAAGCTCCTAAACTCTGGGAGGTCAGAGAATGGGCAAGAATGGAACCATGAACAATGTCCAAGCCATACACTGAGGTTAATCCTGCAGAGACTCTACTGCTGTTGCTACTCAGCCCAGATACACAACTTGCCTCATGGCTGCTTGGCAGTTGATTCTAGAACCTCTGTCACTGCTTCTCAGTAAACCAGATATCTTTATGGTTATCCTTTCTAATGGATTCCCTTTGGTACTGGCTTCCTCATGTTCAGTTCTTTCTATATAGAAATCTCAGGTAATACATTTGACAATTTTTACCCTAGCTTCAAGAAAGGCTGGGAGAGAGTTCTACCCTAGGGATATGGGACACGATAAGGGAAATACTTCAAATAATAGAAAGAGAATTAAAAAGATACTGGTCACATTCATGAGTAAGGTTCATAACAAATAAAATGTCTTTACTTGCTCTTTCCCTTCAGCTAATGTGGGATGTCAGCCCCTAGCAAAGCTGCCTTTAATGTATGGCGGGATTTCCAGATAAATCTCATCCATGCTCATAAATAAATTTAGACCATTATCACATGGGGGTAAATTTGGACATAATGTCTCTCAAGACTTCTGATGCTATAGTCTATTAAAGAGTGTCAACATGGTCTTAATTACTCCCCAAGGTCTCATAGAACTTTTAAGAAAACATCTTTCAGTTTTTATTTTTTATTATATTTAAATTCAATTAGCTAACATATAGTACATCATTAGTTTCAGATATAGAGTTCAATAATTCATCAGTTTAATACCTAGTGCTCATCATATCATGTGCCCTCCTTAATGCCTATCACCCAGTTACCCCATCACCCCAACAACCTCCCCTTCAGTTTGTTTCCTATAGTTAAGAGTCTCTCATGGTTTGTCTCCCTCTCTTACGACTTCCCATTTGTTTTCCTTCCCTTTCCCTATGATCCTCTGCACTATTTCTTATACTCCACATATGAGTGAAACCATATGATAATTGTCTTTCTCTGATTGACTTACTTCGCTCAGCATAATACCCTCCAGTTCCATCCACATCGATGTTAATATTAAGTATTCATCCTTTCTGATAGCTGAATAATATTCCCTATATATACACCACATCTTTATCCATTCATCTGTCGATGGATATCTCGGCTCTTTCCATAGTTTGGCTATTGTGGACATTGCTGCTATAAACAGTGGCGTGCAGGTGCCCCTTAGAATCAATACATTTGTATCTTTGTGGTAAATGCTGGGTCGTAGGGTAGCTCTATTTTTAACTTCATGAGGAACCTCCATACTGTTTTCCAGAGTGGCTGTACCATCTTGCATTCCCACCAACAGTGTAAGAGGGTTCCCCTTTCTCTGCATCGTCACCAGCATTTGTATACACACACACCATATCTTCTTTATCCATTCATCTGTTGATGGACATCTAGGCTTTTTCCATAGTTTGGCTATTGTGGACATTGCTGCTATAAACATTGGGGTGCACCTGCCTTTTCAGATCACTACATTTGTATATTTGGAGTAAATACCCAGTAGTGCAATTGCTAGGTCATAGGGTAGCTCTATTTTTAACTTTTTGAGGAACCTCCATACTGTTTTCCAGAGTGGCTGCACCAGCTTGCATTCCCACCAACAGTGTAGGAGGGTTCCCCTTTCTCTACATCCTCACCAACATCTGTTGTTTCCTGACTTGTTAATTTTAGCCATTCTCACTGGTGTGAGGTGGTATCTCACTGTGGTTTTGATTTGTATTTCCCTAATGCCTAGTGATGTGGAACATTTTTTCATGTGTCTGTTGGTCATTTGGATGTCTTCTTTGCAGAAATGTCTGTTCATGTCTTCTGCCCATTCCTTGTCTGGATTATTTGTTCTTTGGGTGTTGAGTTTGATAAGTTCTTTATAGATTTTGGATACTAGCCCTTTATATGATATGTCATTTGCAAATATCTTCTTCCATTCTGTCAGTTGGCTTTTGGTTTTGTTGACTGTTTCCTTTGCTGTGCAGAAGCTTTTTATTTGATGAAGTCCCAATAGTTCATTTTTGCCCTTGCTTCCCTTGCCTTTGGTGATGTTTCTAGGAAGAAGTTGCTGTGGCTGAGGTCGAAGAGGTTGCTGCCTGTGTTTTCTTCAAGGATTTTGATGGATTCCTCTCTCACATTTAGGTCTTTCATCCATTTTGAATCTATTTTTGTGTGTGGTGTAAGGAAATGGTCCAGTTTCATTCTTCTACATGTGGCTGCCCAACACCATTTGTTGAAGAAACAGTCCTTTTTCCATTTGATATTCTTTCCTGCTTTGTTGAAGATTAGTTGACCATAGACTTGAGGGCCCATTTCTGGGCTCTCTATTCTGTTCCATCGATCTATGTGTCTGTTTTTCTGCCAGTACCATACTGTCTTGGTGATTACAGCTTTGTAATAGAGCTTGAAGTCTGGCATTCTGATGCCATCAGCTTTGGTTTTCTTTTTCAATATTCCTCTGGCTATTTGGGGTCTTTTCTGGTTCCATACAAATTTTAGGATTATTTGTTCCAGCTCTGTGAAAAAAGTTGATGGTATTTTGATAGGGATTGCATTGAATGTGTAGATTGCTCTGTGAGCATGGAATGTTTTTCCATTTCTTTGTGTCTTCCACAATTTCTTTTTTAAGTGGTAGTTTTTAGAGTATAGATCCTTTACATCTTTGGTTAGGTTTATTTTATCTTCTGGTTTTTGGTACAATTGTAAATGGGATCGATTCCTTAAATTCTCTTTCTTCAGTCTCATTGTTAGTGTATAGAAATGCAACTGATTTCTCTGCATTGATTTTATATCCTTCCATGTTGCTGAATTCCTGTATGAGGTCTAGCAATTTTTGGGTCTTTTGGGTTTTCCACATAAAGAATCATGTCATCTGTGAAGACTGAGTTTGACTTCTTCTTTGCCGATTTGAATGCATTTTATTTCTTTTTGTTGTCTGATTGCTGAGGCTAGGACTTCTAGTACTATGTTGAACAACAGTGGTGAGAGTGGGCATCCCTGTTGTGTTCCTGACCTTAGGGGAAAAGCTCTCGGTTTTTCCCCATTGAGAATGATATTCGCTGTGGGCTTTTCATATATGGCTTTTATGATATTGAGGTATGTCCCTCTATCCCTACACTGGAGAGTTTTAATCAAGAAAGGATGCTGTATTTTGTCAAATGCTTTTTCTGCATCAATTGAGAGGATCATATGGTTCTTGTCCTTTCTTTTATTAATGGGAAGTATCACACTGATTGATTTGCAAATGTTGAACCACCCTTGCAGCCCAGGAATAAATCCCACTTGGTCGTGGTGAATAATCCTTTTAATGTACGGTTGGATCCTATTGGCTAGTATCTTGGTGAGAATTTTTGCATCCATGTTCATCAGGGATATTGGTCTGTAATTCTCCTTTTTGGTGGGGTGTTTGGTTTTGGGATCAGGGTAATGCAGGCTTCATAGAACAAGTTTGGAAATTTTCCTTCCATTTCTATTTTTTGGAACAGTTTCAGAAGAATAGGTATTAGTTCTTTAAATGTTTGGTAGAATTCCCCTGGGGAAGCCATACAGCCCAGGACTCTGTTGGGAGATTTTTGATTACTGGTTCAATTTCCTTGCTGGTTATGGGTCTGTTCAGGTTTTCTATTTCTTCCTATTTCAAATTTGGTAGTTTATACATTTCTAGGAATGCATCTATTTCTTTCAGATTGGCTAATTTGTTGGCATATAGTTGCTCATAATATGTTCTTAAAATTGTTTGTATTTCCTTGGTGTTGGTTATGATCTCTCCTCTTTCATTCATGATTTTATTAATTTGGGTCCTTTCTCTTTTCTTTTTGGTAAATCTGGCTAGGGGCTTATCGATTTTATTAATTCTTTCAAAGAACCAACTCTTAGTTTCGTTGATCTGTTCTACTGTTCTATTGGTTTCTATTTCATTGATTTCTGCTCTGATCTTTATTATTTCTCTTCTTCTGCTTGGTTTAAGCTTTATTTGGTGTACTTTCTCCAGCTCCTTTAGGTGTAAGGTTAGCTTGTGTATTTGAGACTTTTCTAATTTCTTGAGAAAGGCTTGTATTGCTACGTACTTCCCTCTTAGGACCGCCTTTGCTGCATCCCAAAGGTTTTGAACAGTTGTGTTTTCATTTTCATTTGTTTCCACGAATTTTTTAAATTCTTTAATTTACTGGTTGACCCATTCATTCTTTAGTAAGATGCTCTTTAACCTCCAAATATTTGAGTTCCTTCCAAATTTCCTCTTGTGATTGAGTCAAGTTTCAAAGCATTGTGGTCTGAAAATATGCAGGGAATGATCCCAATCTTTTGGTACCGGTTGAGACTTAATTTGTGAACCAGGATGTGATCTATTCTGGAGAATGTTCCATGTGCACTCAATAAGAATGTGTATTCTGTTGCATTAGGATGGATTGCTCTGAATATATCTGTGAAGTCCATCTGATACAGTGTGTCATTCAAAGCCCTTGTTTCCTTGATCTTCTGCTTAGATGATCTGTCCATTGCTGTGAGTGGGGTGTTAAAGTCCCCTACTATTATTGTATTATTATTGATGTATTTCTTTAATTTTGTTATTAATTGGCTTATATAATTGGCTGTTCCCATGTTAGGGGCATAAATATTTACAATTGTTAGATCTTCTTATTGGATAGACCCTTTAATTATGATATAGTGTGCTTCCTTGTCTCTTATTACAGTCTTTGGTTTAAAATCTAATTTATCTGATATAAGGTTTGCCACTCCAGCTTTCTTTTGATGTCCATTAGCATGATAAATGGTTTTTGGCCCCCTCACTTTTTTTTTTTTAATATTTTATTTTTTTGACAGAGAGAGAGAGAGCACAAGCAGGGGGAACCCAGGCAGAGGGAGAGGGAGAAGCAAGCTCCCTGCTGAGCAAGAAGCCCAACACAGGCCTCGATCCCAGCACCCTGGGATCATGACCTGAGCAGAAGGCAGATGCTTAAAAGTCAGAGCCACCCTGACACCCCAGCCCCCTCACTTTAAATCTAGAGGTGACTTTGGGTCTGAAATGAGTTTCTTGCAGACAACATATCGATGGGTCTTGCTTTTTTATCTAATCTGATACCCAGTGTCTTTTGACTGGGGCATTTAGCCCATTTACATTCAGAATAACTATTGAAAGATATGAATTTAGTACCATTTTATTACCTGTAAAATCACTGTTTCTGTCTATTGTCTGTGTTCCTTTCTGGTCTATGTTACTTGTGGGCTCTCTCTTCACTTACAGAATCCCCTTTAATATTTCTTGCAGGGCTGGTTTAGTGATCACAAATTCTTTTAGTTTCTATTTGGCCTGGAAGCTCTTTATCTCTCCTTCCATTCTGAATGACAGCCTTGCTGGATAAAGTATTCTTGGCTGCATGTTTTTCTCATTTAGTACCCTGAATATATCATGCCAGTCCTTTCTGCCCTGCCAGGTCTCTGTGGACAGGTCTGCTGCCAGTCTAATGTTTCTACCATTGTAGGTTACAGACCTCTTGTGTCACACAGCTTTTGGGATTTTTCTCTTTATTGCTGAAATTTGCAAACTTCACTATTATAAGTCAGGGTGTTGATCTATTTTTATTGATTTTTGAGGGGGGTTCTCTGTGCCTCCTGGACTTGAATGCCTGTTTCTTTCCCAGATTAGGAAGTTCTCAGCTGCGATTTGTTCATATACACCTTCTGTCCCTGTTTCTCTTTTCCTTCTTCCCTTGGGATGCCAGTAATTCTAATATTGTTTCACTTTATGGTATCGCTGATTTCTTGAAGCCTCCTTTTATGGTCTATTAGTTGTTTTTCTCTCTTTCTCTCAACTTCCTTCCTTTCCACCATTTTGTCCTCTATGCCACTGACTTTCTCTTCTGCCTCATTTACCTTAGCTGTTAAAGCATCCATTTTAGACTGCATCTCAGTAAAGCATTTTTAATTTTGGCCTGAGTAGGTTTTATTTCTGCACTAAAGATTCTCTAGTGTCTTTTATGCTTTTTATCAAGCCCAGCTGGTAACTTTTTAATCGTTATTCAGAATTCTAGTTCTGACATTTTACTTATATCCATATCGATTAGATCTATGGCAGAGAGTATTGCTTCTGGTTCTTTCTTTTGCTGTGAATTTCTCCTTCTAGTCATTTCATCCAGAGAAGAATAGATGAATGAGAGAACAAAATAGAAAATATCAACCATGACCCCAGCAAAATACACACTAGACAGATCCAAAGAGGTCAGAAACCAAAAAAGAAAAGAAAAAAAAGGGAAAAAAGAGAGAATATAATCTCCCAGGTGGACAAAACAGGGTGATCCACTTGGCCCTAGGTGTATTTTGGTCTGTTTGTTAGAAGACACTAAATCCCAAAATTGTAAAGAAAGAAAAACTTATATGTATATACGTATACAAAAATAAAATTGAATACAGTGAAAGGAAGCCAAAAATGAAGAACATATCTATAAAATGTAAATATAAAACTGACAATTAAAAAAAGACTTAACAAAAAGTTGATAAAATAAGAAACTAGTTGATAAGGAAAAAAAGAAAAAAGAAAATTTTAAACTGAAAGACTAAAGACTCATTAGAAAAACCTCAAATTCTATATTCTATTTTCCCCTAGTGCCAGAGTTTTTCAGTTTTGAGTGATTCATAAACTTGGTATTGGCCTGATGTTCCTGCTAGTCTTCTGGGGGGAGGGGCCTGCTGTGCTGATTCTCAGGTGTCTTTGCCTGGGTGGAGTTGCACCACCCCTTGCTAGGGGGCCAGGTTCACTGTAAGCTGCTCTGGGTTGCTCTATGTGGCTTTTGTTCCCTGAAGGCTTTTCACGCACCTTTAGAGGATGAAAAAAGTAAAAATGGCAGCACCCCTATCTCCAGCCCTGCAGCTGAGCGATTGCTGCCCCCACTCTTCAGTGCACCCTCAGGGAAAAGAGGTCAATCCCTTTTGTGTGCACCAAATTCCGCAGACCTGCGATGCACACCTGCACAAATCCTCCCAGTGGGTAGGAGGGGGGGGTCTCACCATGGTCCTATGGCTTGCTGGGCCCCTGCTTGGGGAATGGTTGCCTGATTGTGTGCACACCAGCACCACTCTGCCTGGGAGAAGGAGCAGGGTCTCCCATCGGTTGTCACTTACTGGACCCCTGCTTGGAAAGCAGTAGCCCAATTGTGGGGTGGTTCACTATTTATGGCAACACCTAGCTGAGAGGCCACTCTGGGGCTCACTAATTGTAGCCAGCTACGCTGCTCCAATGCTTGGGAACACTGTCACACTGACACACCCTGTTCTTTCTGTGACCACACTGTCCCACCTAGGATACAGCTCTGCTTGGCCACCTGAGTGCTTTTCAGACAGGGATGTCCCTCACAGGAGCACACTTTTAAAAATTCCAATTTTGCATTCCATTGCTATATCACTTTCGCATAGCCAGCTTACGGAGCCTCCCTCCCACCAAGGTTTATCTCCCAATATATCCCCTCAGGTTCGTATCTCCACACCTTCTATCTTGCAAAAAGTGGTCGCTTTTCTATTTGTAGAATTGCAGCAATTCTTTTCTTAGATCTCAGGTTGAATTCACAGATGTTCAGAATGATTTGATAGCTAACTAGCTGAATTCAAGGGACCAGATGAAACACAGGTCCCCTACTCTTCCACAATCTTCCCTCCTCCTTCATTTGAGGTTTTGATGTAGCCAAGTTGACTCTCTCTGAAGTCCTGGGCTTGAAAGTAGGTGCATCTATTTCAGCCTCTCCTAGCTGGGTCTTTTTTTTTTTTTTTTTTTCCACCAGACCTAAAGGATTAGGTTATTTCCTGTCTCATGCTTCCTACTGCTGACTCTCTGGCCACCAAGTACTGTTAGAATGGCTGGAGCTGGCTGGGTTTCTGTTCCAGGTCTGACCATGTCTCCCTATGCTTGGTCTGCAGTTGATAGATCCTCTGCTCCTGAAGCATCCAGCTGAGCTGCCAGGCCCTCTCTTCTGCAGGAGCTGGCTTTGAAGGTTCAGGATTTTTGCATTTCATTGTTCCTGCCTTCTTCTTAGATGATATGAGATGATAAGATGCCCACATGGTGAGACAAGTCTCAGTTTTTAATTACATCCTAGGTGTGTTTCTTCATCCCTGGCTTCAGATATGAATCCCATGGGCACTGGGCCCTGTGCAAACTCAAGTGACTGTACACTGCCCTTAAAATAGTACTGTTCCTGCACTCATTATCACTGAACTTAATGGGTCAATCTGCTTCTCGTTTTTCTTAAGATGCCTCTCCTACCAAAAGATGTCTCAGTCCCTCCTGCAAATAGACTTCCAGGTGACTTGCTCCTAAATTATCCAACTTACCAGGACATTTATTAATTCTCCTTAGACACTAGCATACTTTCTCAGCTCTTGTATATTTGAAAAGTATTTATTTCACTTTTTGAAAGAAATTTTTGCTAGATATAGAATTCTCAATTGAGAATTTACTTTTCTCAATAATTTAAAGATGTCTCCCCATTTTCTTCTGACTTATACTCCTTCTGATAAGTCTACTATCATTCTTATATTTGCTCCTCTTTATATGATGTCTTTTTTTTTTCCTTTGGGAACTCTTAAGATTTCCTTTTATCATTAGTTTTTAGTAGCTTGAATATGATGTACAGTGATGTTATTTCCTTTTGGTGCTCATGAGTTTTTTTGAAAAGTTAGAATGAAATAAAGATTTTTCGGACATATTAGAACTGACAGACTTTATTGCCAACCAGGTCTGCTCTAAGTTATGTGATGGCATATGTTTATCAAATAGCTTTCCAGGAAAAAAAACTCTAGATTTGTTGCATATTCTGATTTCTGTGTTCTAAATAATCCTACAATGGCCAATTTTAAGCTATCAACCAGTCATCTCTGAGCACAGAGTAGGGAAGAGATGCACATAATTTGTTCTTACAAGCCTGTGTGAGCTGGCTCCAGCACACCATTGCTGGCACTATAGCAATATTAAAGGAACTCCTTCAGGTAGCAGGAAAACGGTAACAGATGGAAATTTGTATCCACATAAAGAAATGAAAAACACTAGAGGGGCGC
The DNA here is from genome assembly GCF_004348235.1 of Phoca vitulina. NCBI lineage: Eukaryota > Metazoa > Chordata > Mammalia > Carnivora > Phocidae > Phoca > Phoca vitulina. Next base: position 24,953,254 of record NW_022589707.1, on the reverse strand, counting down.
TTGGGTGGCTCAGTTGGTTGGGAGGCTGCCTTCAGCTCAAGTCATGATTTCAGGGTCCTGGGATCGAGCCCTGCATTGGGCTCCTTGCTCAGTGGGGAACCTGCTTTCCCTCTGCCTGCCTTGCCCCCTGCTTGTGCTCTCTGTCTCTCTCTCTGACAAATAAATAAATAACATCTTGAAAAAAAAAAGACACCAGAAATTAAAAATATACGGGTAAATATAGAATACTTTTTTTCTAATTAAGTGTTTTGCTTTAAAAGGTAATTGATTGCCTAAAGTAAAAATAAACCCTAGTGTAACCACTAAAAAGCAATGACAACAACAGCAAAGAGACACAGATAATAAGACAATGGAGAAAAATAAAATTATACATAACTTATTTCATTAATCTCCTTACCCCTCTCCCCAAAAGGCAGAAAAAGAAAAAAAAGAAACAGTTCAAATAGAATGCCTTAGCCCAACCATACTGATTATTACATGAAATTTAAATAGTCTAACCACTGCAATTATAATGTCGAGATTATCAGATTGCATTAAAAGGAAGCCCAACTGTATATTGTTTTTATGAAACCCACTCATACATATATAATCCTCTCACAATAGATCAAAAGAGATACTTGTACAAATCTCACTGAGGGAAGCCATTGGTGATTTATGCTTAATATAAAATTTTAATATTTGAAGAAACTTTATGATCTATGTTTTCAAATTAATAGACAGTCAATTTATACCACCTGTAAGGAGTTCAGCTGGGCCCTGAGGTGAAGGAATACAAAAGATTATAGCATGTCATCTCTAAATGTAACAACAGATTAATCATACTCTAAAAAGAATGAAGTAAATTTATAGTGTTCTGGATTTGGAATCAGAATATCTGGGTAGGTGGTCTCAGATGTATATTTTATTAGCTATGTGGTTTTTGCTGAAGCATACCTCTCTAGGACTCAATTTCTTTTTCTATAGAATAGCGGGTTCTCTAGGGAAGTGGAGAGTCACTTATCAGAATTTTAAAATATTTGTGAAACCATCTCATAATCCTCCCAGACTTTAATATACTCTCAGGTTGAGTCAGGAATTTCTACACAATCTGTGTACATATTTTGAAAAAGCTCTCCTATAATTCTGATGAACAGGGCCCACCCCCAGTCCTATAGCCTACTCACCAGTTGAAGATCACTGAAGTAGACTATTTCTGTGAACTCTTCCATTTGTGACACTTCAGAATTAATATTTGGGTGTTCTTCAAATTACCTCAAATTTGCAGCCAACTATTGGCTAGCACTGACAATACCCAGCCTGGCTTCTTGGCATCTTGCCATTTCTTTTCAATTGATGTATTGGAAGTGGCCATTATAACTTTGTTGATTTATCTACAAATATTTTATTTCAGAGTGAACGCATAAATCCAATAAAGAATACACTGTAGATGCACATATTTAGTTGTCTATGCAATTCAGTTCACCACAGCAGAATTGCTTAGGGACTGTTTAATGTTGCCTTGGGCTAGGGTGACTGGCACTGATCTGTTGAAAAATCAATGAAGTCTGTGCTTTGGAAAAGAGAGCACTAAATTAGTTTTACTGGTTCACAAACCTAGAAAGTAGGTCATTGCCCAACATTCCAGTAATTGCTGCTGGTTCTGCGGGCAGACTCAGTGGCAGATACTGAGGGACAGGACAGCCACCCAGAGCCCTGGGGGGAGAGGGAATAAGGCCCCATGATTCCAAGAGGGGCTAGCCAAAGCATCATCTTCAAAAAGGGAGAGGAGAACCTCCCCACTCGGCCTTCATCTAGGGCTACAGGAAATAATTTTCTGCCGCAGCATATGGTTTGTTTTAGTCTTAATATGTCAGAGATGTTTCCTTTAATTATTTTCTCATTACTTTCTGCTTTTTAGAAAAGAATTTTACCCATCCCTCCCCTGAGAGTGCTTGAGGATTCTGTGTTATTTCATTTCTAACATGTTGCATTTCAAAAGACTTGCAGAATTAAATCTTGGCAGAAAAAGAGGGGGCTAATTAAGTGAGAGTGGGTCATGTTCTAATTTCTCATTCTTAGTCAGAATGAAAGTCTTTTTAATTGTAAGGCTTAAGTTAAAGGACTAAAAATTTTATTTTAATAATTATGAACATCATCCTCTCATACATAGGTCAAAAGAGAAACTTGTACAAATCCCAATGAGGGAAGCCATTAATGATTTGAGGGAAGGAGATGGGAGGGAAAGTACAATAGCAAGGGATCACAAGCAAAAGTGATACAGCTCTGGTGTTAGCTATCCTATAGCTTGTGGTATGTTACTTTTTTTTTTTTAAGATTTATTTATTTTAGAGAGAGAGAGAGAGAGCAGAGGGGAGGGGTGGGCAGAGGGAGAGGGAGAGAGAGAATCTCCAGCAGACTCCCTGATGAGGACAGAGCCTGATGCAGGGCTCCATCCCACAACCCTGGGATCATGACCGGAATTGAAATCAAGAGTCAGACACTTAACCAATTGAGCCACCCAGGTGTCCCATAGTGTGTCAGTCCTGTGGTCCTTGGTGGAGACCTAGACTATAGATTTAAGAAGGGCTAGATCTTACTGAAATCAAGAAATACAAGAAGTCTTTTCCCCCTGACTTCATATTTCAGTTCCCTTTTTCATTGGCCTGACTCCCAATGTCTCCCCTTCCATTCTGCTCTTCTCCCCACAGAGAAGGTGCCTATCTTGGCCTTGGATACTTATCAACAATGTCATGACATAGCATAAACCCAGGAGGCCACATTTAGAGATTCAACTGACATTGGTGCCTGGAGTTGGGTAGTATTATGACTCTGTTGCTTTCACTTAAAGATTAAAGTCTTTGAGGCAGAAGAAGCTCACTCTCCAGTAGGTGGAGCATCAGGAAATTTGGCAGGGGACAAGAGAAACATTTGAACTGGTAGCTTCCCAGTGTTCAAGTATGACTACATTTGTGAGGGATTGTGCATCATATGCCCTAGCAATGATTCTTAGAGGATGGCATCACTGCTGCTTTGTTCAGTACATTTTCTAGAGAATATGATAGGGAAGGATAAGAATTTGTTACTAGATATCTTATGTCGTGATATCTGCAAAGTGCTCTGACATACATTATATTCTTTCAGACTCCTGATATCATTATGGGGCTAGGAATATCAGACATTATTATGTCCACTATATTAAATTAGAAATGAAACCTGAGAGACCAACCTACATTCCTAATATTCACAAGTCAACAGTTGAGCTCCACTAGAAGTCAAGTGTCCTGCCTCTTAATCCATCTTGTCCTAAGTGTGTGTGTGTGTGTGTGGTATTAATTCTATACATTCATTTCACAGTAGAGAGTTCCATTTTGGAGTAGGTCCACTTAGGCCTGTGAAATAGAAGCCAAAACAAACATACATAGCTCTTTGGTCTTTTGGCCCAGATTCTCTAGAAAACAGAGCCTGAGGCAAAAGCTTACATGCTAGTACTTTATTAGGGGTGTATCCCAGGAAATTAAGAGTAACAGAAAGAAGGAAATGAGGGAGGGAAGGAAGAAAAATTTAGTGGATGTTGTGATATGGCACCTGGATATCACTTCAGGAATGATAGGATTATTCCCCCAGCTGCTGGAACTGCTGCTAGGGGATAATCGTTAGCTCTCAACCCTCTTCAGGAATTGCCTTGGTTGAAGAGAGATGCCTCATGCTAGCAACACCCTCTTCCCAATGACTGGTCAATGCAGCAACATAAAGGCCTGACCCGCTTGTCTCAATTTGAGACAACTTTGAAGGCTCATCTCAGTTCCAGAGTTCCCCCATAGAGTCAGATAATGCCTTTGTTATGGCTCATCATAGCCCAGCTTTTTCTTTACCCACCTCTGTTTCATTCCCTTTGCAAGATCACTCCCTAATAAACTTCTCTGTCTTAGTCTGCTTTCCCAGGACTCCAACTTGTAAAAATATGCATTAACCTTTTGCAGTAGGCCTGTGTTAACTCTTCTGCCCTCTGTCATAAGATTGTCCAAAGAGATCTGGATCATCTGAACATCTTGCAGATCATCATACTGGTCCATAATATTGAGGATGTCATGCCAATTGGACCATAAAAGTGAGAAGTAGTAAATATTTTGCAGACTTTGGTAAGACACAAATGCCCTAGCAGGTGGGAGATAACCCTTACAAAGACTCAAGGGCCCATCACATTAGTGGTACTTTAGGTGTCCAGTGGTCTAGGATATCTCCTCTAAATAAAAAGGAAATTATTGTACCTTTCACCTCCCACTACAAAAAAAGGATTACCATGTCTAATAGACCTCCTCAGATCCTGAGGTAGCATATTCCATAGTTGGGAAGACTGCTCTGACCTGTATACCAGGTGGCATGAGAGGCTTCCAGCTCTGAGTGGGGCCTAGAATAAGAAAGAGCTCTTCAGCTGGTACAGGCAACAGGTCTGTTATTTGGGCCACACAAATTAGCTGACCCTATAGTATTAAAGGCATCAATGGTGGGAAAGTACCATATGGAGCTTATAGTAAGCTCCAATGGGAATGATAATACAGACTGCTAAGGTCGGTCCATGTGCAGAGAAGAATCACATACTTATTAAAAAACAGTTTCTGTCCTATCATTAGGTAGAGAAGGAATACCTGACTACGGGACATTAAGTGACTGTGTGGCTAGGACTGCCATCGTGAGAGGGATTCCGTCCAACCCACTAGGGCTTTGGTTCAGGAGGGCAGTAGTAATCCATCTCAAGATGGAAGAGGTACATCCCAAACTGAGCCCAAGCAAGACTAGAGTCTATAAGCAAGCTGCACAACAGGTGGCCCAGACCCCTTGTGTCATCTACCACTGTTGCTCCACGTCCTCTCCTTGAGTTCACTCTTAACAGCTGCAGAGGGGAATCTCATGCCCAGCAGATAGAGGAAAATCCTCAGGCTTGGTTCATTGATGGAATGGCTTGGTATGTAGGTATAACTTGAAAGTGAATGGTGGCTGTTTTATGGCCTGACTTGAGTGTGATCAGTGGACAGTACTTTGGTTGGTGCACCTGATTAACTGACTTTACGAACAAAGAGAACCTGCCTCAGGTTATAATATATCCAGATGCATGGGCAATGGAAAATGTCTTGGCCGGCTGATAAAGGATCCTGAAGGAGAAAGACTGTAAGGATTAACATGTAGGAAGGGGCACAATATACAAAGATTTTTGTATTACATGCAGCATCCACTAGAGAGCATCTGTCACAGAAGAAGCACTAAACAATCATCTATAGAAAACATCACTACCTTCTGTCATTGCCCACTTAATGTTGGCATAATGAGCTCATGAGTGGAGTAACCACAGTAGCAGGGCCCAATATGAGCCCAGTGGTGTCCCCTTCTGCTTACCTTGGCTGATCTATTATTGCCATTGCCAATGTCCAACCTGCCATCAACACTATGTCCCTGATATAGCATCATCACTGAACTAGCCACTTGGTGGTGAATTGACATTAGTCTCCTTCAGTCTGGATGCTCTAGCAATTCATTCAATTACAATAGACACATATTCGTGGCATGGGTTTCCCTTTCCTGCCCACAGAACCTACCGAAGGTCTTACAGAGTATTTGATCTACTAGCATGTGATCCCACATACTATTGTATCAGACCAAGGGACCTACTTTACACCAAAAGGGCACAAAAATAGGCACATGACCATATCATGGACTTCACCACTCAGAAGGTACTGGCCTGATAGAGCAATGGATTGGCCTGATGAAAGTACAATGGAAGTACCAGCTCAGAAGTGATACCTTGCCAGAAAGGAAAACCTTCCTCCAGGGTATAGTATATACCCTGAGTCAACAACTGCATATGATATGTTCCCAGTTGGTAGATTACATGGGTCCAGGACCAAGGAGTGAAAGCAGGAGCGGCCTGTTTACCATCACTTTCAAGAACCCATTGGGGGAATTTTGTGTTTCCCATCCTCACAAATCTGACCTCTGTGTTTCTAGGGGTCCTGGTTCCAAAGAAGGAATACTTCCAGCAGAGGACACATCAAGAGTTACATTGAATTTTAAGCTATGGCTGCTGCCTGGGCACTTCGGAGTTACCATCCTGTCAGGGTTTAACCGAAACTGAGCTCAGGCTAATGCTACACTATGAGGTCATGAGGAAATACATTTCCCTCCCTTCCAAGGCGATCCACCTGGAAGTCTCTTCAGCCCTGGTAAAGGGCATGGTGCTAGAGGGGCTCAGATTGCTCAGGGATGAGGGACTGAGTCATGCTGCTGAGTTAGCCATTGAGAGCAGCAGAGGTGCCAGCTGAAGGTGAGGGGAAACAAGAAGGGACAATAGAGGAGGGAGATAATGAGTATCAATCGAGGCCCTGAGACCAGCTGCAGCAGTGGTGGCTAGAGTCAACCCCATTAACCTTCTTCTTACAAGTTTTTCCCAGAAAAATAGGCCCACCAGAGTCCTAAAAGAGCTGCTCCCAGTACTTACACAAAGCACTGGATCTGAGCAGTATGGGGGTATGCTGAAGTAGATGCTGTGATGTATCTCTCACGTGCCCATTCAGGAATGGTGGACTTATTCCCTTAACTGCTGGGACTGGTATCAGAAGAGAGCCCTCAACCGTCAACCTTCTTCAGCATTTGCTTCTCTCAAGGTCATGCTCCCTCCCCAGAACAGCCTCCCCCCAATGACTGGCTGATGCGGGAGGAAGAGTGCCCAGTCCGCTTGCACCGATTTGGGATAATTCTAAAGGACCAGCAAAGCTTCAAAGCTATGTGTAGGTATGGCTGATGTCTTCATCGAGACTATATCTCAACCAAACTTCTTTTCCTGCTCAAACGGTTTCTCCCTTCCCTTCTCTAGGCATTGATCCCAAAAGTTTTCCCTGAGGCAGCACACCATACTTTGTTGTAGAGTCTGCTTCCCAGGGAGCACAATCTGTCACAGAGAACAAACACAAAGGTGTACATTAGCAAGGTGACTGTGTCAATCACCAAACACACCGGTTGCTCAGTTTTTATAGGACATGTAGAGAGACTGTATGAAAGAACTGCGTCTCAGAACTGTCCATGGGGATGAAGAGAGGGGAGGAAGACAGAGCACTTTATAAGCTCCTGGCTCCTTCTTCTCTCCCATTGGTCAAAGTCTGCTCCATTGGGTGACAGCACCTCCATACTTCTACGTTTGGTCCCTCAGCTACTGCAGGTGACCACTGGGGAAGCCAGATCCTTCTCTTGTGCGATCCAGCCAGTGTCTCAGTCCAGGGAGTTCCTGTCAGTCAGAAGTTCACAGGGGGCTCCCAAACCTATGGTGGTGGTAGCCACAGCAGCCAGAATTTCTGACCACAGGCAGAGCATGAGCTTAATACTGCCACTCTGGTCAGAAGGGAGAGCAAGAGACTGAGGACACAGGGCCGAGTAGAGCTGTGATGGAACACAAAACATGATCAGTATAATTAGTCGGGATGTATACACACACGTCTAATTTCTGAAGGACCTAGCTATATGTTTATCCTACTATGAAGTATCTACTTCTCTCATCTGATTGTGGGAGGAGGAAGCAGAATAGTGAGAGTGACAAAACAACAATATTAATAATAAATCATATGATTGTATCATTCTTCATGGCTAACACAAATGGAAAAAATATGCTTTTGTAGAGGAGAAATTGTGAGAACTTTTCCCTCCACTCACCCACAAGCATTTCAACTCTCTCTTTCAGCAAAGGGGAGAATTTGATGGCTGGGCTAAACTGGATTTTCCTACGCAAAGGAAAGCTAGGAAGAAGCTACAGACACCCAGGTATTGAAGGACACTGGAGGTGAAACATAATCCAACTGCCTCACTTCACAAATTAGGAAGTAGATCCAGAGAGGGAAAAAGCTGTGTGTCAGCTTTTGATTTAAGAGGAAATGATTAAGAAAGAAGTGATTGCATGCCTGTTAAAATTAAGTGGCGTCTTCGTTAAAACTTCGCCTCTTAGGAAAGAACAGGCATAGGTGGAGTCTTGCGTTTACTGAATCCCTATTATGGTCCGTGGATTTCACGTTCATTATTTCCTCTAATTAACTGATTAATCTTCACAAAATCCTCAGAGGTAGATATCATTACACCTATTAATTAAGAAGTTGAGTAGCCTGTACAAGGCCAGATTAATAATTAGCAGCTCCTGGAATCAAACCCTGATTTCTGACCCTAAGCGTTATGTCCATACGACAGAATCGCACTGACTCCAGAAGTGAAGCAGCTAAAGATTATCGAAGCCCCAAACAATGAAATCATATTTTCATCTTAATATGCTGTTTCCACTTCCTTTTCGCTATGTGAGTTAAAGCCATCAAAGATTATAGAACAATGGCTTGTCCCAAGTTAATAAGAGCTTAACTTTCCGTTTGACTCAATAAAACACTGGCATCAATATGAGCAAAAACATTTGGGAAAGACACATTTCCAAATCTCCTCACCACCAGCTGGGTCAGAAACACCCAAGTCCTTCTACCCCCAGTATCATCCTGTGTAAAATGAGGGCATTCCAGTCCTGGGCCTTCTAGCTCTAAAACACAACACAACACAACACAACACAACACAACACAACCACTATGGGCACGCACAGTTCTTTTCTTTTCTTTCTTTGCCTTTCAGGTTTTCAAGGAAAATCTTTAAAACTTCCAAGAATAGCAGTACCAAGGGGGAAGGGGCAGACTCGCCGAGCTGCCAACCCAGTGCACGCACAGGAAGCGCAGTTGCTTCAGGAGCCCGGAGCGAGTCACCGTGAGCATTCCGCAAGGTGGTGGCGTAGATTCACTGGCTTAAGCTGGCTGGCAGCACAGCGCATGGGCAGCCCGGCCGGGATGCTGTTGCTATAGTGCGGTCAGATCTCAGGTATTACTTGGGAAAAGAGTACGTGAGGCCTTTAGACCCACCTATCTGATCACTCACAGGGAATATTGAATTTTTTTCTTAAATAAGTCATTGGCTTCCTCCCCCCCTTTCCCTCCTTCCACCTCTCTCCACTTCTCATGCTTACTATGTACCAGGCACAGTTCTAAGTACTTTACATGCTTTAACCCTGAGAAAGTTATATTTGCTGTTTCCTCATTTTACAGATGAACACATTGATATACAAAAAATTTAAATAAATATCTTTGGTCCCACAGTAAATACATTTGGGGGCCAGGGCTTGAACCCAAGCAGCCTGGCTCAGGAGTCTTTCACCGATAATCAAAATGCTATTCAGTTATCAGTTAAAGTCATAAGCTGCACATGCTTCCTACTTCCCAGACTTGGTTAACCAGGTGCTTGATGAAGGTCACTAAAGATACTTGGCTCGACCCAAAGCATTTTCATCCGCTTTTAGCTTATTTACAAGTCTGAAAGACAATCGCAGTGAAATTGCTAGTTTCTAACAGCACAACCTTGGACTGCTTAGGGTCACACTTGTGTACCCGTTCGGTTGATTCCTTTATTCTTCATCTCAGCTTCAAGTTCATGTGCAGCCTTCTAACCTCCATGTTCCAGCCACCGCTGCTTTCCTACTGCACTGTCATGCCTCTGTGCTTTGTCCACACTCTTCCTCCTGCCCCTAATTCCCTTCCTTCCCTTATACACCTTAGGGACAAATTCCATCCTTCTAGCCCTACCATTCTAGCTCTTAAGCAGAAACATTATAATGACTCACTTCTGTGTCTTTTGCCCCTCTAGATTGAATTTCCCCTGAAAGAGGGACATAACAATGTTTTATTCTTCTGTGTGTCATTTCCCATGAGAGTTAATACAATAAAGACACTAAGTTAACTTATACATGTTTTATCAAGAAAAATGTAATTGTGAGGAAAAACATTTTAAATGTATCTGGTATTTAAAACGTTAACAATTCATTTTAGGGAAGAGTTGTTCAGAACCGAGTTCATAATCCACTTATTCTAAGACCTTCAACCAGCAAGGCAAAAATGTATATAAAGATAATACAATGAAAAACGTTCACGATAAAAATAAACTTGTGTTATTATGTGTAACCCAATGTGATTTGTCACAAACTCTCAAGTACTTAAGAGTCATTCCCCTCTGTTAGCACGAGGCCTGGACGGAAGAGATGCATGTTCTCTGCTATAAGGGATTTGGAATTTAGGGCTTGCACAGTGCAAGGTAATTTAAGTGTTTATTTAGGACCTAAGACAGTGACACAAAGAGATTGCTCAAAACTTAACCAATGAGAAGGACTTGACTTTATGCTCTTCTTGGAGAGAAAAGCTGGGGCTATGGAAGATCCTCCCACTGCAGATAGGACTGGGTTGAGTGTAGCCCGGCAGGGGCGCTAACACTACCTTAACAACGCAGAGCTGATGAGCATAGACGTGCCATAGCTGTTTTTGTCTGACACTTGTTGTGCCCAGAGGAGGACGTGATAAGGATCCAGCAGAATCTGACTAGGATGGGATGGGCTCTTGGTGTGCCCCCCCATCTAAAGGAAAACCAACATGGGGAGCAGGTCAGAAGAGCACACATCAAATACTAAGGACAACTGAATCTGTAGCCTTATGGACAAGGCAGGTTGATACCAACATTTAATTTTTGTTTTATGTTATTCATTAGAAACCAGTCAGAAAAGAACTAACATGTGATTCATGGTTAGATAATAACAGTAATAATAAAGGAGACAAGAAATAGCATCATTAAACTATTGGTTGACTTTCTTCCACTAAAGCCCATCTAGAATACACTGAGAGCTTATTTTAGGATAAGAAGGGAATTGATACTCTATTTCAGGAATTTCAGTGACTAATTTTGCTCAAACTGAAAAAAATGCGTGAATTCTCTTCACCTGCAACCTCAGTTCCCTGCAGGTAATATAGGTTCACAATTCTTTATCAACAATTTTGAAAACCAAAAGTTTTTCAGAACTCATTTGGTGGCGATATCTGATCTGAACTCCCTTGGCAGCAAAATCAGATCTGAATAGACACAAAGCTGTTTAGAATCTTTATTTATCCCACTCAGTGTGAATTATTTATAGAGTTCTCAGCAGAAATATGAATGTGTTTAATTTGGGGTGCTACCCCAGATCTGCAAGGTGTCTGCCATATGCCCTTTTTACCTTCCTATTAATGACAAACTCTGCATCCTAAAACACTCGCGGTTTCAAAGGTTTCAGGTATTTGACAGGGGACTTGTAAATAGGTAACAATCCCTCCCTGGACACCCGTCTTCTCATCATCCCATGGAGAGTCAAATGCATTTCAAGGGGCAACCAACCAGCAGCTTAATGCTTTATCTCCTATTGTCTGCACGTGAAAAAAATGTTAAATTTCTTGGTGGATTTCAAAATAAATCAGGGGAGGTTATCATCATGCTTTTTTTTCTCCGCACATGGATAAAGAGTTGGTTTTCCATCTTTTAACTGCTAAAATCATAAAATTATTCTCTCTCCTCAGTTTATAAAAACAATTATCCTGGGTTTATATAAAAAAAATTATCCTCTTTTATCTCTGGGATGGTGTCCCTTCTATTCAGTGAAGGTGAAAGGAGAGTGTTTACTTTGCATTTTCCACACCAACTAGCCAATTCTAGGGATAGAGCACCAGGTACAAAAGTTAGGAGGTTCTCCAAGATGGACAGTTCTAGGCTCTGGTCAAGCACAGCTCTCTTTGATAGGTAATAAGTCAAGACAAAGAATAGATGTTCCTTCTTAGAAGTTAGTGATGATCAAGTCATACTGCAGAGGATCACAGTTGTATTTCTTCTTATTTTCCTTTCTTCCTCCTACTCAATTATTTAGTCCAATGCTCTACACATAGTAGGTAAGCTGTGGAATGTCAGTTATAAATCACAAAATTGCTTTAGGTGGGGGTAGGGGTATCTCTCACATCTTTCATCTCCTCCTCCTGTTTGTATTCTGGGGGCTTCCTTCTGTTCTCTTTCTACTGACTCCTTTTATTTTTCTACGTCTAGTTTACTCTCTGTTTCATATATTAAGATCCTTTCTACTTCCAATTTTAGTATATGTGCTGCCGAAGCGAGCACAAGATCCTTTCTACTTCCAGTAACCGTGTTTTCATTTCTATTACTTATAGTTGGTCTGTTTTCATATATTCCTACTCTCGTTTGATAACTTTATGTTCTTATTTCCAGGATGCTCTTCATGTCTATATTTTTGAGAAATTTAAGCATGCTTATTTTAAATGCAGAATGCTCTTATTTGTATTTTATAATTTGTGAATTCTTCTTATATATGAATCTTTTGACTGTCTCACATGGAAAGGATTTCCTCGTGTGCTTTATAATTTTTCAATCACCAATTCACTTATCAAAAGTTTCTCAATTGCAAAAGACCTTATTTTTATCAGCACCTCTCCTGATCCCGTGGATTCCCAGTTGCCTCATTTAGCTCTCTGTGTTATTTGGCCTAATTAGGCTATTGGTTAGGGTGGATTCTTAACGCTTTTTTCCTTGCTGCTGTTTTTGTTAAATGACCTCATTGAAAACTTAATAATGTCCCTGTTTCCTTTCCCCAAGAAATATTTACACAGATAGACACTTAACCATTTTATTGGTGACTTCAGGAAGTTTATAGACCCCTCAAAGCCTAGTCAGTCATCCTGTAGGAGTATTTAAATCTCAGGTTAAGAACTCTGGGTTAGAGATTTTGCTTTTGTCTCATATGGGTAGAAAAATTCCAGATGTTTAACTTTCTTGCAGTACACTGGTTACAATGCTCTTGAAGGGTTTTGCCACAGATAAGTGCTGCATTTTAATTTTAGGCATCCTTAATGGGTGTGTAGTGGTAGTTTGTTGTGGTTTTAATTTGTATTTCCCAATGACTGATGATGTTGAGCATTTTTTCTTATGCTTATTTGCATTCTGTATACTTTTTTGGGTTTTTGGTAAAGTGTTCAAATTTTTTGCTCCTTATTTAAAAATTAGATTGTTTGTTTTCTTATTATTGGGATTTTAGAGTTCTTTATATATTCTAAATGCTAGTCCATTATCAACTACATGATTTGCAAATTTTTTCTCTCACTCTATGGCTTGTCTTCTTATTCTCTTAATAATGTTTTTCGAAGATCAGAATTTTAAAATTTTGACAAAGTCCAATTTTTCAACTTTTTCTTTCGTGGCTTGTGCTTTTGGTGTTGTACCTATGAAATCTTTGACTAACCCATGATTTTCTCTCTCTTTTTTTTAAGTTTTGTAATTTTAGGCCTATAATCTATTTTAATTTTTAGATATGGTATAAGTTTGCTGCATATTTTTAACTATATTTTTAAAAATATATTATTTCTCCTTTTTATTTGGAGGTGTGGGGAGCTGGTTATAAACTTGCTTACTCCAGCAGACTGACCCTTAATTGGTACTACGTTATATTTTCTTGATATGCAAACTAATTATATATAGGCTAATTGGCTAGTTTCCAACTAAGAGAGGGAAATGACTGGCCATGCATGAAATACTGGTTAATGCAGAACAGTATGTAAATCATTTTTCCTGACTCTCAACAGACTGCCTGACTTTCCTAAACAACTCACTGGGGGAGTTATTTGCATAATGAGATCAAACCCATACATTATCAAATGCATATTTGTAATTAAGTAGTATATTTCAATGGGATGTAAATAAATCAGTGCAAAGGTAATTAGTAAATTGAAAATATACTGTCAGCTCATGAAAGCATCTCTTCAAAATACAGCATTTATGAAATATATTTAATGAATATACATGTTATGATGGGAACTGATGGGTTAAGAGTTTTCTAATATTGTTTTGAACTTTAATGTATTTTTTCACCAAGTTTCTAATATTGAAAAATGCAGAAATTCATTCACACTTTTCTTAAGAGAATGGAAATTTATAAAATAAATAAGTTATAAAATCAATAAGTCACAGAGATGAAAAGTACAGCATAGAGAATATAGTCAATAATATTGTAATAATGTTGTATGATGGCAGATGGTAACTACACTTATTGTGGTGAGTATTGAATAATGTATAAAATTGTGGAATCACTATTGTATACCTGAAACTAATATAACATTGTATGTCAACTATATTTCAGTAATGAAAACAAAAATAAATTAAAAAATATGTTTCTTTGTGACCCAGAAAAAAAGAGCTTCTTTTATAACAAACAAATATTTTTACAAGAGAAAAAAAACAAACAAAGAAGACAAAGGACCTTAGAATGAGGCAGTAATATCTGGAATGCATATTCATGACCGGTTTGAAAAATGTAGGTCATTGTGATGCCACTTTATATTTTGTATAAAAATCCCCAAAATCATAAAATGTAAATCATCAGGAAAATGTCTCTGCTTTTTCACCTTTCTGGGAAAACCACTGCTAATAACTTAAGCTATTGTAAAAAGTTTTTTTGTTTTTTGTTTTTTTATTGTAAAAAGCTTTTAACCAATGTTTGTCTTAGGATGGGAACCATATCTAATTGAGAAAGTGCTTCAGGGAAAATATAAGACCTTAACAGGGTCCTGATACTGATGAAAATTTTGATGTAAAACAAGAGCAAAGCTTTACTTGTTACTTTGGAGAAAGGGAGATGAGAGAGAGAACACGAGATCAGCTGGGTTGCAGACAACTGCCTGTCACGAACTTCTGCCCTCAGCCCCAGTCTCCTCAAATCTTCAGTAAAAGGCACACACAAATCACATAACATATATTACTGGACATCTTGTGAACCTGATGAAGAAGCCAGACCCTAATCCTGAACATAGCACAAAGACATAATATGAGGATGAAGATTCTGAAGAAATAAGTATAGGAACTAGCAGAAACCATGGGATTTGTCTGGCAGGACTGTGGAATTGGTGTTTGGACCAAGTTTAACCAGATCTCTAGGGGTCAGGGAGCCCCCGGTAAGGGGGGTATCATCTGGGCTACATAAAGATTTTACTGGTATAAAAAAGAACAGGGCAGACATACTTACTGATATAAACACATGTCCTCAAAATATTATTAAATAGAAAAAGCAAGTTGTATTCATTCTATTGTTCCAAATTCAAATCAACCAGAAGTTGAATTTCAGAGGGAGAATTTATTATGCAAACCACATCTACATTAAGGATGAGTTCAGATACAAGCAACATGTCCTGGCAATGGAGTCTATGTGGAAAGAGATGGGGAGAGGGTGAGAAAACAGAGTTGTGAAGGAGGGAGGCAGAACAGACCTTGCAAAGAAAAGTAGGAGCACAGAAGACTACATCATTTACCCAGCCCAGTGAAAAGTGGAAATCCAGGGCCTCTTGTTGAGAAATTTTGAAGATTTCCAAGATGGTGACTGCAGTTATTAAATCGCATATGGGGACTCCCTCTATATGCTGGTCCTGTGCAATTGCACAGGTCACATGCCCACGAAGCCAGCCCTCAGAGGACACAAGCTATAATTCCTGTGCCTCATTGTATGCTTTTCTCCTTTTCCTTTAATTGCCTACTTTTGGGGGGGAAAATGTCTCTTTTCTTCCAAAGAAAACACATGGTGAGACAGTGAAGGTTTGCTTGGCCCGGATCTCCTTGCTTGCCATCATCTATCCTTGCTCATCTCAGCGTGGCAGCTTGGAAGGCAACTCCTGCAAATTCTTCCTGGGAATCACC
The DNA here is from genome assembly GCF_004348235.1 of Phoca vitulina. Lineage (NCBI taxonomy): Eukaryota > Metazoa > Chordata > Mammalia > Carnivora > Phocidae > Phoca > Phoca vitulina. The sequence continues at coordinate 24,937,678 of NW_022589707.1, read as the reverse complement.
CAAATCTCTTGCATTGACCAAGACCTGGAATCTCTCATACACTACACTCTATTATACCATTTACTTATTATTTCACATTTCCAACAAAACTATCTTTCCACCTGATTGTTGTAGGAGCAGTGTGGGGAAAAGAGCAAACACAGTAGGTTGTTAATACTGCTTCATTATTCAATGATTTAATAAAGATTTCATTCTGAAATCCATGTTAAACTTGATATTTGTCTCAACTCACTATTTTTCAGAAGAGAAGCTGAAGCCTCTCAAAGACTTCCCCAGAAGCATTCATTCTATCAAGTCTAAGATGGTCTAGGTGGTTCAGTGTGTAGAAAGATAACATTTAAAAAGAGAAGGAGCTGAGATGGTGGTAAGAGCTTACTTCTAGCAGGTAGTTCTCTCTGCTTTGGAAAAGCAATATGCAATCTGTTGGAACAGGAAAAATTTCATAAACACAATTTCTTGATTTCCAATACGTAGTCAATTAATTGATGTACTTATAACTTCCACAGTAATACATTCATAGATGCATTATTTATTTATTCCACATGTTCAAATCTGCCATTATGCTATTTCCTACATAGAAGATATGGCTAAGGAAGTTAGGGTGGGACTATATCTAGTTGTACATCCAGACTACTAATTGGGTAAGAATTGAGGTCAAAGTTTGTAACCCTGTGTCTTGGTCTTTGGGCAGACCAAAATTAGTTGTCCTCATGACATATCTCTTTAAGTACAATGTACACCCCCAAAGCATACAAACTGCTGTTAGTTCTAAGAGAAATAGCAACAGAAGCAAGCAAATGACCAGAAAAACAAATACCATTGTACAGGATCCAGTATAGAGCTAAAACACAGCTTCCCTTGAAAGGAGGCTTCATGTATCAACAGGCAAGAATCATGGGGTTAATCACCATTACTAATATTAGCTGATCCAAATTCTCTTGGAAATTGTAAACTTCATTTTGGGCCAGAGCCAACAAGGGGAATTAATGACCTCCCTATTTGCAGTTAAATATCTACTTTACCCTCTCTCTCTTCAGAAGTGGAGACAGAACCAATAAAACTTCTTCCCAACAAAGTCTCACATATTTAAAGTAGCCTAATAGCAAATTTAGAATACCAATTCATGGGTGAGTCTTATTAAATCTAGTGAATAGACATTTCATATCAAATATAATAGCATTTTATTTTTTCCCCCACTTTTTCTCATTCAGAATTATCAGCAAAGTGGATGATTCAAAGAACAGAATTCTGTTTGGGAAAATTAATTGCAGTAAAAAAAAAACCCTGCAAAATTCCATGAAGTCGAAAAAGAGTTTATTTACCTCAGCAGGAAAGTAAAATAAACATAGAGCCAATTATGAGGCAGTAGAAAGACAGCTGGACTCTAAGTTTTAAAGATTTGATTGTAGCTTTGTCACTTATTAGCTTTGAGGCTGTAGGCAAGCTTTAAAACCACTCCAAGCCTCTTTTTCCACTGTATAGGGATACAATAATCTGTAGCTCACAAGGAATGTCGTGAAATCCACCCAGGGGAGCAGCATCATGTTTGTATTGGTTATACAAATAATGTGCATTCTCCCACAAAATTAAAATATATAACTATGTGCCCTTTTATGTAATTAATACTTTGAGAAATGAATTTTGTATACTATTGTTTATTGTATATTTTACACTAAAAAATTACCTTCATACATATGTATATTTTAAATATATAAAATGATGCATATGATTTCTTATGGGCTGAAGGATTTTCATGGGTAACTTTATCCATATGTGATTTTCACCTTATTAAAATAACTTCAGAACCCAACGTCCATGTAAGATGTAACTCCACTGCATATGGAAGTGTTTTGCAAACCATAAAGGTTTAAAAGGTTAAACAGGTATAAGATGTTATTAATATTTTGTTTCCACTAAGGAGGACAACACAAATACAACAACAAAAAAAGGGAGGAAAAACAAACATACACCTTACATGAAAGTTTTCTCATATAATTTTTCTTAACTGCCCCAGTTTTATATTTAGATGAAATAATATTGCAGTTTAGAGAGTGCTGTCTTTAATCCTGAAAAAGTATATTTGTATTCAGCTAAATCTCTATGGGCTTAACAAAAGTGGTTTAAATTTAACACTAATAGTTATTGGAAGTTAGCTTTTAAATAATAAACAGTTTACATTCTTGAATAACCACTTTTTTAATATGAAATGAACAACCAACTTGAGAACCCTCAAATTTGCTCCATGATTGCTAGAATTTCACTAATAATTTCCAAAATAACTGGTTATTCAACCAAAATTAATACATAAATACCTGTCTTACAAAAAATAAAGAACTTTAAGGTATAATTTACCAAATGTTAGAGCCACAGAAATTTTAAAGATAATTTTCACTCTCTTTTACAATTTAGAAACAGAAAGTGGAAGAGGTGAAGTACTCTGTTCAAAGTCGAGCATGTATCACGGAGAAAACAAGGAACCGGGGGCAAGAAAGTCGAAAGCCAGTGAGAACACGTCCGCGGAAACAGCCTGCTCCTGAGCGCTGGCCTTGCCAGTCTCCTCAGCAACGTCACAAATGTCCCAGCTTTGGGGCTGGTCCTGGAAGGGCTCCAGAATAAATATGTGAGGCCACAGGAAAGCATACAAGGATGGGAACTCTACACTTCAACATTTTCAACAGCACTTAGAAAAATGCTTTATGATGTATTAATAAGCATCAGATTATAATTATATTCTAGCAAGCCGTTCTCTTGGTTTTATTTCCATTTTTGGTAGACTGATCTTTTTAAAGATTTTATTTATTTTGAAAGGGAGAGAGAGCGCATGTATGGGGAGGGGCAGAGAGTAGAGGGAGAGGGAGAATCTCAAGCTGACTCTGCGCTGAGCCTGGAGCCCAGTGTGAGGCTGGATCCCACAACCCTGGGATCATGACTTGAGCTGAAATCAAGAGCCCGAGGCTTAACGGACTGAGCCACCCAAGCGCCCCTGAATGATGTTTTTTTCAGGGGGTTCTTTATTTGTATTCCAATGGGATCACATCTTACTCCCAAGGATGCAGTGGTAGCCATTACCTTGAAGGGTTTCTGCGGTAGATGGCCTGCAGGAACATGAACAAATGTCAAGTGAGACAATCTTGGGAATCTTGCCTCCAGCATTTACCCGGAATCAAGAAACTCATTTTCTGAGTCTCTATTTCCTCCCCTGTAAAATGAGGGTAATACTGCCCCGTAGATGTCAAGATTAAGTGAAGTACATAAAATGCTTAGTATAAAGTTGGCACTCAATACATAGTAGCTCTTTATCTCTAAGACATCAGAGGTTTCTCATTTTCCCTCAAAGAGAAGGAATAGCAACTTCAAGAGAAAGAGGAATGACTCTCCCATGGGAAAAAATACCATTTGAATAGTTATAGTGATTGCTCTTTTTTTTAATGAGTTTCTCTGACTTTCTGGCATTTTTGCAGCACTTTTTTTTTTTTTTAAAGATTTTATTCATTTATTTGACAGAGAGAGACCCACAGTGAGAGAGGGAACACAAGAAGGGGGAGTGGGAGAGGGAGAAGCAGGCTTCCCGCGGAGCAGAGAGCCCAATGCGGGCTCGATCCCAGGACCCTGGGATCATGACCTGAGCCGAAGGCAGACGCTTAACGACTGAGCCACCCAGGTGCCCTTTGCAGCACTTTTCAGATCATATAGTAAACATATTTTTTTCCAGGATTATTGAGGTATGAGTGGAAAATAAGAATTTATATATTATGTTATAAAATGTGCTTTTAAAAAATGTGTGCCACAGGACGATTTGATAGGCATATACATTGTGAAACAATTACCACGGTCAAGTTAATTAACACACCCATCACCTCACATAGTTACCATTTTTATGTGTGTGGTGAGAACACTTAAGATCTACTTTCTTAACACATTTCAAGTTTACAATACAGTGTTATTAACTACAGTTATCAGGTTATACATTAGAGCCTCAGAACTTATTCGTCTTATAACTAAACGTTTGTACACTTTGACCCATTTCTCCCCATTTTTCTGACCCCTCCAACCCTTGATAACCACTTTTCTATTTTCTGGTTCTATGACTCGACTTTTTTAGATTCCACATATAAGTGAGATCATGTGGTATTGTCTCTTTGTGTCTGGCTTATTTCACGTAGTGTAATGCCCTCCAAATTCATCCACGTTGTCACAAATGGCAGGGTTTCCTTCTTTCTTATGGCTGGACTATATTCCATTGTGTGTGTGTGTGTGTATGTGTGTGTGTATGTGTGTGTGTATATATATATAGACATTTTATTTATCCCCATTGACAGATGCTTAGGTTATTTCCATGTCTTGGCTATTAGAAATAATCCTAAAATGAACACGGAAGTACAGACATCCCAAGATAGTGATTTCATTTCCTTCTGATATATACCCGAAAGTGGGATTTCTGGATAATATGGTAGTCCTACTTCTAAGTTTTTGAGGAATTTCCATACTGTTTTCCATAGTGGCTGTACCAATTTACATTCCCACCAACAGAATGCAAGGTGTCCGTTTTCTCCATATCCTCACCAACATTTGTTACCTCTTTTTATTAATAGCCATCTTAACAGGGTTGAGGTGATATCTCATTGTGATTTAGATTTGCATTTCCCTGATGATTAGCAATGTTGAGTACCTTTCCATCTGTTGGCCATTTGTTTATCTTCTTTGGAAAAATGTCCCTTCAAGTACTTTGCCCTTTTTTTTTTTTTTTTTTTGCTACGGAGCTGTATGGGTTCCTTCTATGTTTTAGATGTTAACCTCTTATCAGATATATGCAAATATTTTCTCCCATTCCATAGGTTGTCTTTTTATCTTGTTAATTGCCTCTTTGTTGTACAGATACATTTTAGTTTGACGTAGCCGTACTTATTTTTGCTTTTGCTGCCTGTACTTTTGGTGTTATATCCAAAATATTATTGCCAAGACCAATGTCAAGAAACTTTTTCCTTTTGCTTTCTTCTAACGGTTTTATTGTTTCATGTTTTAAACATAAGGTTTCATCCACTTTGAGTTGACTTTTGTGAATGGTGCAAGATAAGGGTTCAATTTCATTCTTTTGCATATGGATATCCAGCTTTCCCAACACCATTTATTGAAAAAATTATCCTTTCCCCATTGTGTACTCTTGGCACCCTTGTCAAAGATTAGTTGACTGTGTATGTGTGGGTTTATCTCTGGGCACACTCCATGTGTGTCCGTGTGTGTGTGTATATGAGAAAAGTCTTTGTTTCTCAGTTTACTGACATGAGTGTTCAGTTAAGAACACGAACAAGGTCCAACGAAAACATGTTATTGTTATTCTAGAAAGATTATTGTACTAGATTATTTATCTTGCCATTTCTTCCTGTAAAAAGGAGTAAGAAAGACTTTTTTAAGGTTAAAAATTGTGATCACTAGATGCGTGTTCTGTAATCTGAGTCACCATTCTTTGGGGGTCTTCATTCTTTCAAGTGCTACCCTCACCCAGATGCTTAGTGGCTAAATAATTTCCTTTGTCTCTCATACCATCACAGGGCAAAATCTGACTTGGTCATTTAGGCTTCCAACACAACTCTGAGTAATGATAAATGTGGATATCAGGTAATATTGACCTTTTATACTAATTCCCAAACAAGATTCAATTGGAAGCAAGAAGTCATTAAAACATCCCCAGGTCTAAAAGGGTAAAAGTGCGCCAAAAGTGGCGCTCGCTTACTGGGCTGTGTCTAGGGGATCTGAAGAGACTTCACAAAACCAGAGACCAGCCAAGAGGACAGAATGCTTTTGCTGCTTGGAAAAATAGAGATAATCTGAGAATTGGGGTTGTCATGCCAATTTATCTTAATTTCGGCATTACTCAATTTATCTGTATAAGAGGTAATGAACTTTTACGTACTAATGGGAAATAGCATGAGACAAATGAAAACAACCCTCTTAAAGAGGCTTTCCTGATCACACTAGCTGGAAATGGACCTTTTCGTTTTCCCTGTTCTCTTGCATTAGTTTCTATCCTACTTCTTTAAATAGAAGTGAATTGTGTCTGTGTCTGATCTTTCCCTCTGAGACATGTATTTGTTGAGAACAGGTAACTCTACCATACATATTTTGCTATCACCCACACACCTAGCATAGTGCTTTATATACAGAAAATAATAAAAATGTATGAAATGAGCATGAAAATGGATAAGTGGAAGCAGTGTTTTGGGCCCATTCAAAAGAGTGATCATGAAAATAAGCAAGAGAAAACTAGCCCAGAATATAACTTTGCCATAAAGCATGAAATCATTACAAGCCTGCAAACCATTATTACCAGGCCAGTCTCCATTCTCCACTTTTCTGTCAAATATTTTATTTCCCTCTTGCATACATTTTTTACTCCTTTATTATTTTTACTTCTTGTTTTTGTTTCTTTATAAGTTAGCTCTTTGAAGTTAAAAATTTCATTGAAATTGAGCAGTTGTTACTTTCTTTAAATTAGATCATAAGACTACTAGAGTTGATGAGTTTTTTTTTTTTTCTGAATTCTGTTTAGTCATTCTCAGTCCTCAGTCATCACTAACATTGATAATGCTAATTGTATTTCCTTGTGGAGTCCTGCTTGACAATACATGATACAATTAATCAAAAGCAAAATGAAAGCAAATTGTGGGCAGGCTAATTCTTTTCATAATGAGTAATATACATTGATAGATGAGTTTTGTTAATGAGGAGTTCACATTACTTTATAAATTTGACCCTCCCTTCCTTGTAAGCATCTGGTAAGGATTAGTTTCCCTGTCTTTGGAGAATTTGAGGCTCAAAATTGCACAGGGATAGTCCCGACAGGGCCTAGTTGCAGACTCCTAAATTAATATAATCTATCTCCCAGATCATTTGTCTTCCTATAGAAACCTATTAAGTGCCTCTGGTATAAAGACAGACGCTCATCAATCACATAACAAATGTGATAACAAGCTTGCAGTGAGGTTATAGGAAAACAGAGGGACTAGAGGAACACACAGCTCTGCTCTCTGGCTGTAAGGTGGACTCACGCACCCTCCAGAAGGCCCCAGAAGCTATCTCTCTTGCTTCCCCCTACATTTTGCCAGGACATACAGCTTACAAAGAAGACTGCTACCAAATCGTTCTAATGCCACTTAAGACTGGAATTCATTGGGGGTAGAAAGGTCACTGACTCCTTTCTAATAATCTGCTCAAAATGTAGAAAAGAGAGAATGGTGTGTATTGTTCAGGGCATCATAGGGAATTAGGGAGATATTCTCATTTTTAAAATGGTGTTCTATCTTCTCTTTTGTTCTTGGGACAGTAATCTGGACAATGCCATAAGGGAGTTATACACAAGATGAATAATAACTGAACAATGGACTTTCAAAACAGAATGTTGTTTCCCATAAATATCACCAAAGTATCTGAGACAGCATTATGTTATTGGGGAAGAGCCTTCACCGTTTTCATTTGGTTGTTAGGGTTCTCATTTTTTGTTTGTTTTAAAATCAAGACCCTTTTCAACAGAAATTGGAAACCACACTGTTTCCAACTGGAGAAGAATGCCTACTGCCTATGGCTTTTATTTATTGCATACACATATTTGGACAAATGCTTGATTCTGCAAGCAGTGATCTAATAATTCTTGTTTTGCGAGGAAACGATTTAATCTGAAGCCATGTCTATCTAGCCTCCCTCAAGACTGAAATGCATCATTACCCTTCTTAGTCTTTGTGGACCCCATGAAGATCCTGCAAGAAAATTTATAGCGCCCTAAAGCTACCGCCACCAGATAAAAGAATTGCCCTTTATTTTGAAAGCTGACTACGGGAATGATCTCTATTGATCTCTGAAGTAACATTCAGGCTTTAACATTGGGTTGTTTTTCCTAAAGTCAATAAATGAAAAATGAAGTAACCCTCAACCAAGTCTGTGTTCCTGTAATAACAGGATTGCTTGCCTTCCACTGACATGAAAGAGGAGGTTTGCTAAGAAGGCTAACTCCCCAAGTCCTGCTGTCAGAAAAGGAGGTTATAAGCACAGAAACAAAGCTGTTCTGTCAGCCAAAATACCAGTTAAGCTGTGTTTGCTATGGCATAAATAAATGTTCCCTTCAGATCCAGTCAATGTGAGAAAAACAAGGAAATTACAAAGGGTGGTTTTAATGTTAAGAAGACAGGAGGTTAGGAGGCACGAAGAAAGTTTTAATTGTTTTACAAACGTTTCCAGTAAACCATTCTAAACAGCTGGGCCTACGAAATCACCACCAGGACATTTCACAGGAGAGTAATCTAGACTTGGAACAAGAGAAGCAAGCAGGCTGCATGGTCCTCCAGAAATGCATTCAGAGAAATTACCAGAATAGGGCAGATTCTAGCAAAGCACACAAGCTTTCTTCCTTTTTCCCAGCAGGTGAATTTATGCAAAAGAGATACTATTCTGAAAAATAAGCCATTTCTTTTAAATATGACATTTCAACTGAACACAGAGCCATATGTAAGTCTTCAATACAAAGAGTGACATAAGATTCCTATGACTCTGGAAGCAATATCTATAGAAGCAGAAAATCCATAAATCTTGTGAATTTTTAACCTTGCTCTAAAAACTGTATTAGTATATCACGAAATTAAGGGAGGTACTTTTTTTCTATCTCCTTGAATCGTACAATGTTTTATGTAATAGCTCTATGGTTTGTCTTTTCCAGTAGAGAGTCTCTGACACTGGCATGAAGGTCTCAGCTTTAGCCATTTTCTCCATCTGGTCTATAAATGAAATTCATACATATGTAGATGGCTATGCATCTATCTATATATGATATATATTAATTACTTATGTATCTCTGTATGTGCTTATATCCCAGCTTATCCCGTGAAAACTTTAGGTGCTAACAGTAAATACATGCAAAGAATTTGCAAAACAAAAATAAAAAGATTAGGGCTATAAGACAGGGAAAATCTAAATTAGCATAAGAAATGTCAATGGGCTAGAAGGAAGTGTTAGGGAGAATATATGATGCTTAAACAGGCTACAAATTTCTATTTAGTTGCTCTAGCAGAGCCGTGAACTTGGTTCTGAGCTTTAGGAATGACAATATAATAATGTAAATGGAGACAATGAAATTGTTCCATTATATATGAAGACCAAAAACAAGACCCAGAAGGTCTTCAGGAGGATCCAGTTGGTGTTGGCCACACGTGTGGAAGTCAGAGACCACACCCTCAACAACAAACACAGCGAAGTCACGTGTGGTAGTGTGCCCCGAGGAGTAAGCATAACCTCTCGTTTCAATTCAGGGAAAACAGTTCTCCCTGACAGGTTCATGGGGAGGGAAGGGGGTATAGTCCCTGCCGATGGAGTTTTGGTGGGTGGTTTGGCCCAAGGGTAACACACCTGTCCCTGTAGTGAAATAGACTGCATGAACATACCTGTAGGTAATTCTAGGGTTGAAAGTGAAAAAAAAAGAAAGAAAGTAATAGCTATGACCTGCTGAGCTGCTACTCTCAACCAGGTGCTTTGTTTGTGTGCATTTTCCACGTATTTGTCCTCAGATTCTTCAAAATAATTACCATTTCCACTTTGGTATTTTACAAAATGAGGACATAGAAGCTGGAGAGATTTTAATATACTTATCAAAGAGGTGTGTGGGTGTGGGTGTGTATAACATATGTATTTAAAAGTGACAAAGTTAAAAGGAAAAATGAAAATCCACCAGCGTTGTGGAATATTTGAATACAACTCTCTCAATAAGTGATAGATCAAATGGACATAAATCAGTACAAATAAGGAAGATCTGAATGGAACAACAGAATTGCTTTGCTGTAGGATTTCTCAAATTTCCCTGATGGCTCAGTACAAGACTTAGTGAATGAAAATCTCCAGGAGAGAGATTCAGAAAGCTGTATTTTAAAAAACTGCCTCAGATGATTCTTACCTTACAGGAGGTTTGGTAAACACTGATCTAATGAATACATAGAAACTCCTGAACTGGGGCGCCTGGGTGGCTCAGTTGGTTAAGCGACTGCCTTCGGCTCAGGTCATAATCCTGGAGTCCCAGGATCGAGTCCCGCATCGGGCTCCCTGTTGTCAGCAGGGAGTCTGCTTCTCCCTCTGACCCTCCCCCCTCATGCTCTCTCTATCTCATTCTCTCTCTCAAATAAATAAATAAAAAATCTTTAAAAAAAAAAAAAAAAGAAAGAAACTCCTGAACCCAGTTCTTTTCAAATTACAAGGAACATTTACCAAAATATGAAACATTTACCATGACAATGCTTTGGTCATATAGCAAGTTAGAGTAAATTCCAAAGAATTGATTTCACATGGAATGCTATCTTTGACCACAATTAAACAAAAATGAAATAAAAAAATAAAAATTAAATTTCACACTCATGCATACACATGCAGAACAAAACAAAAATAATTTTGGAAATTTAAAAATATGTTTTTAATAACTCATGGTTTAAAGAAAAAATTGGAAATTAAAAAATACTTAGAATTGCACAATAAAGACACTGTAACTCAAAATTTTGGAAATGTTGGTGAGTGATGTGTAGTGGGAAATTTTTAGGTTGAAAGGCTGTCTGAGAAACGAAGAAGAAAGTCTGAAAATTAATGAGCTAAGCATCTATCTTAAAAATCTGGGGAAGAACAGTGAACTCAAAGAAAGTCAAAGAAGAGTAAAACTAAAGGCAGAAAATAATGAACTAGAAAACAAAGATGAGAGGATCATCAAAGCTAAAAATTGTTTTTTGAAGAGACTAAAAAAAATTGACAACTCTGGAAAGTTTTGTCAAGAAAACAAGACATGAGTTTCAAAGAAACACTTTCAAAAATGAAAAATTACAGATACTGAAGAGAGAAAAGAAAAAAATGCTCTGATGCCAAAAATTTTGAAGACTTTGAAGAAATGGATATCTTCCTAGAATAATATGGTTCATCAAAATTGAAAATGTGACAAAATAGAAAATGCGAGTAGCTTTGTAACTATTAAAGCCATTAAACAAGTTTTTTTTTTTTTTATTCTCAGAAGGAAGATGCCATGCACAGATGATTTTAGAAATAAATTCTACCCAACATTCAAGGGAGATAACTCCAAACGTGGCACAGAAAAAGAGAGGACATCCCACAATTCATTTTATGAGGCTAAATAACTTTGATGACCAAAACAGAAGGATAATCTTGAGAAAAGACACTTAACATACCAGTCTTCCTTATGGATATGGATCCACCGATTTTTTTCAGTAACAAGCTATTTTTATAATTTTATTAGTGCTATAATTATTTTATTAATGACATAATATGATTTGAGTTATATTATTAGTGCCTAAAAGCTGAGCACTATTATATCTTTCTGGTGAACTGAAAGTTTGATCATTAGGTGGTGAACATCTTTATCTCTACTGATGTCTTTTGCCTTAAATTATATTTATGTATTATAAATGAACTGTATCAGCTTTCTTATAATTAGCCATTTTCAGGTACATCTTTTTTCTATCCTTTCCAACTTTTCTGTGCCTTTATGTTTTAGGCATGGCTTTCACATACAGCATCTAGCTGGATTGTTTTTATTTTAATCCAGTTAGACAATCTACGTATTTTAAGAGGAGAAGAATCAGTCTATTTAAATATATTTTGGTTAATCTCTGTCAACAGTTTGGGCTTTTTCTTTGTTCTCCTTTTTTTTTTTTCCCTTTTCCTCCTTTCTTGTCTTCTTTTATTATTTTTTTTATTTTTATTTTTTAAAGATTTATTTATTTGACACAAAGAGAGAGACAGCTAGAGAGGGAACACAAGCAGGGGGAGTGGAAGAGGGAGAAGCAGGCTCCTGGCTGAGCAGGGAGCCCGATGCGGGGCTCGATCCCAGGATCCTGGGATCATGACCTGAGCCGAAGGCAGACGCTTAATGACTGAGCCACCCAGGCGCCCCTCTTGTCTTCTTTTAAAGTTAAAAGATTTTTATTATCATTCAAGTTCCCCCCCCCCCCCGCATTGGTTTGGATGTTCCTGACACTATTTTTGATCTTAGTCAAAACCCTTGAAATTTTATCATGCTTCCATAACAAGGCTTAGCTTAATGCATATATTTACCTTCCTACTGAGTAGCCCCTGGTCCCATGAATATTTAACTCCATCCACCATACACACTACCTTTTAGGTTTCATGCTGTTTTGTTCATTATAGTTCTTTGCCACTTCCAATGATTTTTATTCTCCAAATTGAACATAGTTATTTTTGCTTTGTTCAACTCTTTCTTATTCTCATCTTTAGTATTTTCTTGATTCACCAGTCCTCCTTGACATCTGAGTCTTCTTTCTGTGATTTTTTTTCTTTATCTTTCTAAAACCCATCCTTTAGATTTTCCTTGAATGAGAATCTACTGGTAGGGAACTCTCAGTTTTTGTTTTTCTAAAAACGTCTTTCTTTTACTCTCCTTTGTGTGTGTTAAGTGTTTTGTTTTGCTACTAATTCGCCTGACTTCTGCTTTCCATTTTTGCTGTTGAGAAGTAAGGGCATTAGATTAATTATTTCTCCCTTTTAGCTAGCCTATCTTTCCTCACTGGCTGCTTTTATGATCTTTTTTTCTTTAGATTTCCCTGGGTATGTTTTGATACGGAATTTCTTTTCATATGTTGCGTTTTGAATTCATTAGGTCTACTCGATCTGAAGACAAATGCATTTTCAATTCTGGGGGAAAAAGTTCCCATATTTACCTTTTAAAATATTTTCTCTTTCTCTTCCCTTTCTTATTCTTTCCTTTTGGAGCTCCACTCGGATGTATTTTAGGCATTTATCCTCCATATTTCAACTTCTCCTTCATACTTTCTGTCTCTTTGTCTGTTTTGTATGTTGCGAATGTTGTTTTAGGCTCCGTCATCCAGTTTGTGTGGACAACAGGCTTTTAGACAACAGGCTTGAGCAATGGAAACTTGATCAAGGCCAAAGGACCCACACTGACCCCGACCCCCCGGCTGAATACAGACAGGCCGGGTGTGACCCACCTCAAAGTATCCAGAGGCTCTAACTGACCGATGGGCTATTTACAACCCAGGCACAGTTACCAAAAAAAGGGAAGATTCCATGCATCCCCATACCTCCTCATCTTCCCACTTGGAACACAGCCCATCCCCTGCCTCGTGGCAGACAGTCTCTCCTCTGCTGTCCTGCCCACCACTCCCTTGCAGTGTATTCAATAAACTTCTATCTCCTTTGTTCTGCCTCAGGTGAATCCTTTCACTGCCCACCCCACCGGCTTCCACCTGATCGTCGCCCCATATCTGGGAGCCCCCTATCTGATTAGAGAGACCACAGCTTGTGATTTTCCTTTTCAGCTAAGTCTGATTTGCTGTAATCATCCATCCGGTGTTACAATTTCAATGACTTTATATTTCATCTTGAAAAGTTTTACTTGATTTTTAAAAAATATGACTGTTTTTAAAAATACTCTCTTATTCTTTATGACGTTAATTCTCTATTCTCTGATATGTCTTAAGCATATTAAATATGCTTATTTTATGTGTTTTGCCCAATAATTTCAATACCTGAAGTCTAGAACTATCTGGTTCTGATGGGATTTTGTTGTTTGTTTCATTGATTCTTAGTTGTGGTGCTATTACCTGGTATGTCTTAGAACTGTTTTCTACTATGAGTTATAATCATTGGAATATTATATAGGGGAATACTTTGAGGTCTGGATTGAGGAGGCATTCTTCCAGAAAGGATTTACTTCTGCTTCTGTTAGGCATATGGAAACATTGCCAACTCGGGCACACTTTGTTATAATTATTGAATTCAGGTTGCAGAAGACAAGGAGTGTAATGTCAGACCCAAACCCCCATAAGTGCTGGCCCTTGGCTATGGATTCTCTGGGGAGATATGGTTTGCCTTTCTCCAAAGTCAAGACTGACAAGTCCTCAAGGGCAGGTTTTGTTTGTCATTTTTCATTCCTACCTCACTCTTTTTTCCTGGAGGATACAGTCCTTCCTGGGTCTCAGCTCTGTACTGTGGGCCTCCAACTTGACACTTCCTGGCATGCGTGCATGCAAGGCCTTGCCTCTGGTTTCCTGTGTGGCCATGAATCTGAGGATCCAGCCATCCTCCTCCTCCTCCTCAGGGCTTCATGGCCTCAAAGTTTTATTACCTCTTGTCTCATGCTCTTGCTTCACATTCCTGCCTCGGAGAATTTTTCTTACTTTCTTGAAAATTCATATATGACTTGTGAAGGATGTGTACACAATATTTTATGCAGCATATCAGTGTTTGGCAGGCTTTCAAGATCTCTAGTCCATCCTAATGTTGAAAATAGAAGCTCAGGTACATGTCCTTAATGGTACCTAATGCGGGTTTTCACCTCTGGACTCGATAAATATAAGATTGGTTAAGAACTATAAAGAGTTTTCTAAATGTTTAGCTTAAACATAAGCATATGCACAAACAAAAATTATACAGATAAAGCTAGAGAGTAATCCCGCAGTACGATGATATTGGTGCATTCTTACCCAGGAGTGGCTGAAAGAGCCTGCAGTTGTCATGATGATTCTGTATGTAGTGCCTACTGATTTTTCCTTTTTAAGAATGCTGATCCACACTAGTGCATAGCTTAGTTTCTGAGGACTTGCAGACTTTATGTCTGTACTGGGTCTGATTTTAGTCTCCAGTATCATGGGCCAAAGCTCTAGCTATTCAGTTGCTGTTGTGACTTCATATATCGTGCACATATGTGCTCGAGATGAACTAACTTACAGCTGCCTCACACTCATGGTTCACTTAGTTTGAAATACTTTCCATGTATTGCTATAGTGTGAAGAAATCTAATGGCTTCTTGAGTTTTGATGGGAAAGAAATAAAACCATGATCTGATCCTGGAACAACAAAATAAGGATGCTATAGGTAAGTTTTGGGTTAAAGCCCAGGGCTTTTTTCTCTATGCACACTTCTTTGTTTGAAAAATGTGACATCTGTTATCAGTTAGGATACAGGCTTAGTCACTCTGAATGGAGGACCGCTGGGTAGTGTCAGCTAGAACCACATGCCAGCCAGAACTCAAGGTTCTATTACTAGGGGAGAAGGGGACGGTGGGTATCAGCAACAGCTATGTCTCTGTGGAGGGCAGTAACGAGTCCATGCTGGATATGTAGCTTATGGACAGACCATAAAGAATCTGAAGTTGAATATTTTAGCCTTAGTTTGAGATGTAAGGGAAAACCATGGGGGGGCAGGTGGTTTAAGCAATGGAACAGAATGTTCATATCACATGAAACAATAAAGTACAACCACCTTTCAGAGAAGACCAGAGTAAGAGCAATACCAATAATAATTTAAAATGATCAGAACTATATTCCAGTTAATGCTTACTACTCACATATTCAGTCTTTCCATGATGTATGTATCATATGTGCATTAAAACAAGCTTGCTTTTAATATAAACATAAAAACCACTAAAGCTTGCAGTGTGGGAAATATGTATTTTTAGAGCATTTAGTGAGTGGGACAAAAAAGCCTTTTGGTGACATACTTTGGTTTCCATTATCTGTCTGCTGAAATCCCTTAAAAGGGAATACCTCACATTTACCCCAGGATGATAGCTTAAATTCAATTTAATACTCATCTTTATTCTTAATATTCCCTTGGGTCATTTCTCAAACAATAAATTTAGTTAATTGGGTTGACACAGGAAATCAGGAGTAATTTCATATGCACATCCCTCTTTGTGAATAGGCAAACTGTTAGTCATTAGCTCTTCAATCCCCTAGAAGAAAACTCTGACCTAAGCACAAAGAGTTGTTATTGAAAACTTCAAAAGAAAGTCAAAATTGTGAGTTTCTCCTAACAATAATTTTTGGTATTTTTACATGGGCTTTTTACAAAAAGATTTTAAAGGACTTCACTGATGTTTTGACAAAGTGTCACTTCACTTAGTTAATGACAAGGAAATGAAGATGTAGGTTGGATGTATATAACATTCAACATGACTGAGTTAGCTATTTTCCCGTCTGCTTTGACTTTGTTTTTAATAAATATTAGCCCATTAGTGACATAGCAGTCACTAGTTTTTGTCATCGATTAAGTGAAATAATAAGATCCAGTTACGTGGCTTGATTTCCATGTGGACCAAACTGGCTGGGCACAATTCCATTTTCTGGAAAGGAAATGATCATCTGGTCATGTCCTTTTGTAATAACTGGCACAACTTTGTGAAGAATTCATACCCAACCAATTTTATTTCTTGCTACAACTGAATGATGAGCCATTGAGCCTGCAAATAATTTAATTCTGCTCCTGTGACATTCAGAGCTAGCCAACTCTTTCTCAAACTGTCAGGCTGTGAGCACTCAGCATTCCTCTCTTACTTAACATCTGATTTCTTTCCACTCTATTTCCATGTCAGCACATTATTTTTTATCCTTCATTTTCAGGCATCTTGCTCTTGCCTTCTTCCAAATGAAAGAAAACACACACACACACACACACACACACACACACACACACACACACACCCCATAATTTGGCTTGAGAATCTGTATATTAGGAAATAAGCAGGCATTTCACTGTTAGCAATAAGAAAATCTAAACGGTTTGGGTTCTGTTGTTTGGTGATATGAAGAATTGGACCAAGAATTTTGGAAGATCCACTAAGGACTGAAACATTTTTTTTAAGATTTTATTTTTTTTGAGTAATCACACCCTATTCTTCTTTCCTATCCACATTGCTGGAGAGTGTGGTGTCCTAATCAATAAATTTGGTGATATGTTATCAGTTCTCATTGTCCCGGACCTCTCTGCAACATTAACTGCCAGCATTTGTTCAGTAGCTGTTGTGTGCTAGACAATGTCCTAGTTTAATGAGCATGTGCAGAATATTTGTCCCCCAAAATGTCAACTTTCGCCATTTTGGGAATAAATGAATATTTTTAATGTGAAAATCTTCATGAGAAAGGATCCAACAAGTGATTCAAATGTGGCTTTAGCTTCGACTCTGTTCTTTTTCCTGTGTGCTACTCTGTACATGGGGAATCCACTTCGGCACTTAGGGAGACTTTCCTGCTCAACATCACATACTCAGTTGGAAATGTCATTTTTCTAATAATCACTGTGGAGCAGTTAAAGGCACCATTATAAACCACAATGAGATATGGCCAGACCATTGTATACTCTAATTACAGAGGCCCCTGTCATATGTGAAGCCTCAAGTCTCACGTATGACAGGTTCTCTTTTTTCTAGTGTAAAATGGAAATGTACTTAGCCAGAAGGTTTTCTTTTCAGGTCTTCATGTATTATTGATAGTTCATGAAAACAGAATAAAAAATAATCTTATCAACAAAGGCATCCTTCTATGGACTTGTTTGTATCTCCCTAGAATTTCATTTTTCTCCTGCTTTTAAAAGCCGGTTGCTTCACCACCACCACCCTCCCCTGACCCACATGCTCACACACAAATGCCGAGAAATGAAACATTCTAAACATTTTGTATTGAAGCAGCTAGAGGATAAAAGATCCAAAGATATATTTTCAAATGGAAATCACTGCATATACCAAACCTAAAACCTGCCAAAATTCCCTTTATTCAAAGTAGCATTACCTTCATGGTCACTGTGCTTTCCCTAGAAATGACTACATTCCTGTTTGGTTTTCTCCCCTTATAATTTAAGGTATGTCTCTGGGATCCTATATGCAAGTGTGGGGGGGGATCTTGGTTGATGATTCTGTTTGACATCCTTGGAGAAATAAGAGATAAAGTAAATAAACAAATGAGAAGTGGTGAATTAAGAGAGTATCTCCACAAGAAACCCTGTATGTCAGTTCCAGTTCTTGTTGGCGCCCCGATGAAACCATGTCCCGCTCACCTCTGTGTCGCAGATATGGAGACAGCTAAGGCTCTGGTGTCCGCCGGCTTACAGACGTGCTGGGGCGGGGGGACACTGGCAGGAGGCTGCAGAGCAAGAGGAAGGAGGAAGCCAGGGTATTTCTACCCCCCGACCCCCTCTGCTGAGTCCAGGATGCCACTTTCATTTCGTGGCTCCAGTTCCCACTGGACAGGCCCCCATGGTCCCAGTGTCCTCTGGACAGCCCAGCCCCTGGGCTCTGCTAACACTGCGGCTTCCCTTTGTCCCTTCAGCCTTGGGGTGAGGGCGGCAGCTTCCTGAGGTTGTCAACCCCTGGGTTACCTCATGTTCCCTTTTGGTCTTATCTTCCTTGTAACCAATTCGCTGTATTTAATTTTATCCGTTCTAAATATTCAAAGTGGTTTCTGTCTTCCCAGTTGGATCACAACAGACATATCCTGGATATTTAGAAAAACCCAAATAATGCAATGACTCCCTGTTTCTTCCAGATATATTTTTTTTATGGACAGAGGGGAAAAAAAAATCTAAGTGTACCACTTTAAAAAAAATGCCAACATCATTTGTTTAATCTCTTGAATTTAAAATTAAAGTCACCTCCAAACCTTTCCAGTTTTTCATTTATGGTTTAATATTTCTGTATTGCTGTCTCTTAACACCATCTCCATGACGTTGAAATTTTATGCCAGCTCTTTTACTATTCTTCAGAAGGCACAAAAGTGGACAGTGCGTTTTTCCAGTGTTTCAACTCATTGTCATGCCCTCAGTCATGGCCATCTCATCGGTGGGTCCAGCTTCGCTTTCTCATTTTGCCAACATGTCCTCTCTTCCTAAGTCAGCTTCAAAGAAAAGCTGTGTTTGGACCATGCATTAGGCTTTGTTTAACGCATTCAAGCCAGGACTTTCTTCTAGCCTTATCTCATTTGTGGATTTAGACCAGGAAACATTAATGTGTTTTGGGCTTTGGAGAAATGTCCCTAATATTTGAGAACAGAATAGAAACCTGTGTATAGCAGCCTGTTTATACTGAGGCTGCTTAGATGCTTGGAGGTTAAGTGATTTGACAAGTTCAAATGGCCTCCATAAAGGTGGAAAGCTAGGTCTTACAAAGCATTGCTTAGTGCTACAAGCAGACAAAATATTGGACTGAATAGACAACTGGTCCAATCCAAAATAACATATTTTTAAACTGATGGTTACCAGGTTACCAGAGGGGAGGTGGGTGGGGGGATAGGTGAAACAGGTGATGAGCACCTGGTGATTGAGATAAAAACTTTTAAAAATGGCATATTTTTCAGTTTATGTCTTTGTGGCAATTCATTTCCTTTCCCCTTGTCCCAAGACCCTCCCCACTGATGTTGGTCTCATCCTCCTTTGATCTACCCTCTACCCTGGTGACAGAAAATCTGTATATAACACAGACTTGATCATGATGTCCCTGTGTTTAAAATCCATTGCTGCTTCACTACCCGAAGGATAGGTCCATTCCATGACTATGGCATATAGGTAGGGTTGCCAGATTTAGCAAATAAAAACCCAGGACTCCCAGTTAAAATTTGAATTTCAAACAAGAGATTTTTTTAAATATATGCTCTGTCCAATATTTGGGACATACTTATACTAAAAAAATTATTTGTTGTTTCTCTAAAATTTAACTAGGATTCCTATATTTTATCTACCAATCCTATAAATGGGGCTGACCCTCATCTCCTTTCTAGGCTCTTCTATGCCCCCCCCAGTGCCCAACATTCCAGTCATCTCTAGGACTCCCACTGGGGCTTTACTCACATTCTGCTCTTTGTCTGAACTAGAGTTCCTGTCCTTAAATCCAGACCTTGAGGAGTGTGGAACTCCAGGGGGAAGAAATCTAGTCAAGTGTCACCTGCCGTTGCTCCTGGAAGCCCCCACTCCTGCCAGTGGAGCAAAGGGTTCTGGCTGTAGGTTGTAGCTCTGCTGTTGAGGGGGGCAGCAGGGCTGATCTTTTCAGTCTGAGGAGGCTCTGCATGTTTCCAAATAACCAAGTCTTGCATTCTTAAAATAACCTCCCTTCCAGCTTTATGAATCCAACCCTGACTCGGGGCTCCCTCCAAAAGTCTGGTCCTTCCTGAGGCTGCTCAACCCCCTTCCAGACTGATTGCTGCCTCATTCATATGGCTCCTCCCTCATTCCAGACACGTGTCTACAGATGTCCAGCTTGTGTCCACACCAGACAGAGCTCCCCAACAAAGCTGCTTTCATAAATAACGCCTCAAATGATAATGTTTGTGCCAAACTGGCTTCCTTCACTTTATAACAGTGTCTATATTGTAACCCCAGGAAACCTGACCCTTGGATAAACTACTTTTGAACTAAAAATCTACATATTGTGTTGAAATTCTTTGAACTCGGACATGTAAACTCTAAACCAAGCATCAAGTATATTTCCTATCATGGTAGAAGAGTATGAGTAATGAGTTTAATCAAGTTACTGTTTGCGAGAATATGCTGACCTAGAATTTAAAAAAATCCCCTCATCTGAGGAAGAGCTCCTTCTTGACATCAAAGAGTGTTTCTTTATTTTTTGAGATGGCTGATAAAAGATGATGAGAGTGTGAGTTCCTAGCAGGATTTCTCTGGATAAACAAGAAAACGTTACCAAGTTTTTACCAGTGTACCACTAGAAGTGTAGGAAATTGCAACAACAACAACAACAAATCTGCACATGTCCTTAGATCCTTCCTTCTGTCCTCGGGCAAGGAGCTGCACGGTAACGATGATAACCCTTTTTCCCTTTACACTGAAATCTCCACAGAAAAACATCGTAAAAGCCTTCCTTTTTGACTTTAGAAAGCAATTCAACATCAAAATAATTATCAAGAGGCTAAGGAAGTTGTAGCCCTGGTCAAGCTGTTCTCTGCTGAAGCAGAGGCACGGAGCAGAATGTGAACAGCAGCTGATTAAAGCGAGTCGGCCAGCCCGGGGTGTGGACGAAAAGGTAGAGCACTGCCTGCAATAAGAGGTGAATTACCTTAAGCCATGTTTAGGTTCCAGCATTGAATAGCTTTGTAAAGAATTAGATTCCTTAGAAGCACTTCAGAGCTCTCATGACGAAATATAGCTGCTTATTCATTCACGTCCTTGAATTTTAAACTTCTTTGGTTTATAAATTAAATAGCAATAATAGAAAACAAATATGTGTAAGGACAACCACATCAGTCAAACTAATTGGCGCTGGTATTATATAAAACTCCTCAGAGAAATCTAGATTCGATGTTAAAGTAAAAGGAAAACCTCATTTTTGAAAAAGGAGGACAACGGATTCATGAAAATATTCCTTGTCCCCTTTTGGCATTTCCCCTCCTCATCCTGCCCATGAAATAACTGAATATATTTCCTGCAGTCTATCAAACTGCTTTCCACAACTTGCAAAAATTAAGGGATATTATTGGATTAAAAACAAGCAAACACTGTACTCATTCTGTCAAGCAGCCGTGATGTGCCATGTTCAGAAAATATGCTGTGCTCATTTTCATTGATTTATTTCAAAACTTTTCTCAGTCAAAGGGTCCTTGGAGGTTTAATAACTTCCTGCTATAGACTGTAGCGGATGGATTAGGTGCGATTGGTGAAATATAGCCATCAACATATAAACCCAATGTCTTATCGAGAATACCAATTTGAAAGTTGGTGACAGGACCTAAAAAAATCATCATTTAATACCATTATTTTCAAGAGCTTTTTCATTTGACATGGATGCTTTAGTAATTTAGTGCCATGACTGTAAAATGTCAGGAAGATTTATTGACATGAAGCAAATCAATTCGTATTAGAAAATAGGAACAAGAACTAGAACATCCCTTTTCCGACTGACACTATTCACCTGTTCTAAGCAGAGGGGATTGAAGTAATAGCTAATTAGCATCTTCAATTTTTTTTAAAAGATTTTATTTATTTATTTGAGAGAGAAAGAGTGCACGCACAAGAGAGCATGAGTGGGGCAGGGCAAAGGGAGAGGGAGAAGCAGACTCCCCCCTGAGCAGGGAGCTAGATGAGGTCTTGGTCCCAGGACCCTGGGACCATGACCCGAGCCGAAGGCAGCACTTAACTGACTGAGCCACCAAGGCGCCCCTAGCATCCTCAATATTAACATTAGAATTATTTTTTTCTTAAATTACAATCTAAAGTAAATAGCAATTGTGCCTGGGAGTCATGGCAGAGAATGAAAGCTACTGTAACCATGCACAGCAATAGTTTTCAGTTCCATCAAGCTCAAGTAATAGTTCTATCAATTACCATGTAAGGAGTAGATTTCTAAGTGAATCCTGCATCTTCTTAGAGAAAGAAATACCATTTTATTGAACCATATCAAATACAGTCACAATGAATCCCTCCTGCCATGTTGATGTTTCCTTCCATGGAAACAAAGCTTACGAAAGTAGCTAATATTCTGTTGTGCTTAAGAAATTAAGTTCATGTGTTTCCTCCAGCACAATTACCCTAACTGGCTATGAGAGTTATCAGTGGGTTTGATATTACTCCCAAGCCAGTGTGATGAGCGCTGTGGTAGGGGTATGCTCAGAGCGCTCAGAGAGCACAGAGGGGGTCACCTCGCTCAGGCAATCCAGGAAGGTTTCCCGAGGTGTCTTGGAGAACAAGTAGGAGTTCGCTGAAGAATGAAGAGTTATCCAGACAGAGGAAAGAAAGAGGAATAAGAAAATGGTAGGGAAAGAAGAACCAGATATTAGGTGTCATTGATTGCCCCACTGAGAATCTTTACCTGGCAGGCAGTGAGGGTCTGTAGAGGACATTAGTTACTGTTATATTCTTGGCATCTATGTTCTAGGAAGGCGATGGCGCCTCCACTTTCCTTGGAGAACCATTACGATTACTTAGAGTGTCTGAGCATTTAATTCTAGACTAAGAACATATTGAAGAGGTTTGTCACCAATGACTTACCCACTGTAAGAGTTTTATGCATCATGTTCTGACATACAGATTAATTTTCACTATTTACTGCCATAGTTAATTCATGGTTCTCCTTTTTTACTTATCATGACATTTACCCATATAGCATATACCAGGCAGTAGGTCTGTAAAAAATGAGCAATTAATAGTACCTGCCTTCAAAGAGTATATAGTTTAGCAGCAAATATGAGAAATACAATCATAGTGAAATTATATTACAGTGAAAGAAATGCTATTATAGACATATGTAGAAGATATAGTAGAAATACAAAGGAGTATCTGAAAATGAAACCATCTAACTGAAAGGGGCCTAAGAGGACAAGGGAAGGCTTGCAGGAAAATCGGAGCCATGAGCCATGTCCAAAGGACAAATTAGAGGGGTGGTGGAAGGTGGCAGGTTGGATGAAGAGGGGAAGAAATCCCTGTCAGTTCCCTCTATTTTTACTGTTTAGGACACAGTCAGTGTTTCAGTATGGATGGAATACGGGGTTGGTGTGAGCATATGGACAAAGCTATGTGAGAACTAGAGTGGTTGGTAGAGCTTTATTCCTTGGGGGTCAAGCAACTGACTACAATAAATAGGTACAATAAATTTGGGTCTTGACTCCAAATCTGAAAGGGATATTTATCATAACAGTAGAGTAGAGGAGGACAAAGCTCAGAAGGGGAAAAAAATTGTGGAGAGTTAACTGCAATAGAAAATTCTAGGTACTACATTGCCAGCATAGGGCAAGTAATTATTGAAAGTTTCCCTTTTTCCTTTCCTATTCTCTGCATCCACAAAGTGATCCATTGCCTTGAAGAAACTGAACAGGCAAGTACACAGATGTTGAATAATTCATTTGGCCTATTTCACTTAGTATATGTATACATTGGCTTTGCTTGGATATCCAAGAGGGAATGTGGATTAGAGCTTCACACCATTGATTTGGGTGTGACTTTTTTGGCGGCTGACAGTTTGAGTTCCCTTATTTTTCTTCTTGTAAGTCTCCTATCCTAACAACCATCATTTCTATGATCTGAGACTTTACAACAAATCTAATATGAGAGATTCAGAATCCCACAAAATGGAATGAAGTTTTTCAGGCAATAATGCTTCCTCCAGAACTTGGTAGAAATCTTTTTGGCACTAAAAGGGAAGGTAGAAGAGGTAGTCCATGGTGGATTTCTGGACTCAGAAGTAGGAGAGAAGATTGAAGATCCTCCCAGGGCCAGGTGTGGGAGATGCACTTTACTTCTTTCAACCAAGGTATGACTTTTATTCACGTTTTATTCTTGTGTCTTTGGTTTGAAATGCAAATGTCATCTGGGTATCAAGAGAGAGACATCTAGAAAAGATGTTTTAAACCCCTTTTGTGCCTAGAGATGTTTAAATTCTTCCCACAATTTATGTTTATCTCTGGGGGAATCATATTTTTAAGGAATTGGTGGCCTCAGTCTCCTCTGTCTCCAGGAGAAACCCACACACATGAAGGATTTTGTGAGCTCAACAGACTCTACTAAGGATTTAGGGTAGGGGGTAGGAATCACAGGAGCAGTTCAGATAGCCCAGAAAAAACAGGCTTTTGCCCTCCCCTTGGCTTCATTCTTTCTCTTCACTTCTCCCTTCTCTCACTTCCTTCTCTCGAACAACAGAAAATTCTCCCTTTGTCTAATGTATAGCACTTTAGCATTCAGTTTTTGAAAAGTTCTTCCTCTGCCACAAGCATTTTCTACCAAATACAGTGTTCCAAGAGGAATTTGGTGATACTGTTTTTCTCCTTACAATAGGAATTGTAGTCACTCTCAAGGTATGTTTCTTTCCCATACTCTGAGCTTATTATTTCATATTTTTCCCTAACCCCTCACTTTTCTCATATTTCCACTGGGAAAAAACAGACGCCATCACCAGAAAGGCTCCCTTATCTTCCAATGATAAGTCTTACAAGCTCAGCTGTGTTGGCTCAAGAGATTTTGGTTTGTGTAACCTGAGGTGAAGTCTGTAGTCAAGATTTTTCATAGCTCCCTGGGTGATTTTAATGGGCAGCCAAGACTGAGAACCACTCCTCTGGTCCAGTGCTTTTCAAAGTATGGTCCCCAGTCAACAGCATCAGTATCATCTTGTTAGAAATGCAAATTTACAGGCCCCACTCTGAACCTACCTAATTAGAATCTCTTCAGGTTGGGGCGCCTGGGTGGCTCAGCCGTTAAGCGTCTGCCCTCGGCTCAGGTCATGATCCCGGGGTCCTAGGATCGGGCCCCACATTGGGCCCCTTACTCAGTGGGGAGCCTGCTTCTCCCTTTTCCTCTGTCCCTTCCCCCGCTGCCAACCCGCTTGTGCTCTCCATCTCAAATAAATAAATAAAATCTTAAAAAAAAAAGAATCTCTCCAGGTGATTCTTACACATGCTAAAGTTTAAGAACTGCTACTCTAGGGGCTCCTGGGTGGCTCAGTTGGTTAAGCATCTGCCTTCAGCTCAGGTCATGATCTCAGGGTCCTGGGATTGAGCCCCGCATCGGGCTCCCTGCTCGGGGGGGGGGCTGCTTCTCCCTCTCCCACTCCTGGCTCATGCTCTCTCTTGTTATCTGTCTCTCAAATAAGTAAAATCTTAACAAAAAAAAAAAAAAAAAAAAAGAACTGCTACTCTAGAATAATGTCCACAAGGGTTATTCTTTGTATCCAGATACGGTGCTGTGTCTTTGGCCTGGGAGGCACAATGCATATTTGAATCAATAACTGAATAATCTATAATAATCATTATCAAAAGATGAGTAAATTACATAATAAATGATGTAAGGTCTGAATGCAGGTTATCTGATATCAACATACTTTCCTTTACTAAGACCTCAGGATCAATTTTTTCTACTAGCCCTCACTAAGAAAGCATGTTATATCAGAGATAGAAGAGCAGCAAATAGCGTGAGTTTCTGAACTGCTGCCCCAGCAATTTCCTTTCCCGGCCTCATTTACACTGTTCTCGACCCTATAGTGCTGGGTGTTTTGACAAGTGTGCTATTTTCACTTCTGACTTCCAGATTCAATTCAAAGGTGGCAAAGTGGAGAGGCTCATTTATTAGATTTCATTGGTAACAGATTAGCACACATGTTTATTTTCCTTTAATTTCCCAGTGAGTGGGTCACTAATGGCCTGCCCAAGTGAATGAGGGGATGCCTGCCCTTTCCTGGACGAGTGAACAGTCTTCTGTTAGAAGCCCAGTGTTGTTATTATCTGCATCGCCTCCCTGGCACCATCTGGAAACCTCACCATTCTCAGAATGCAAGGTGCATCTGCTTCGTTCTTAGACATTTTATCATGCTGAGAAGGCTCAGGCACTGGGAAGACTGTCATGATTGTCTCGCTAGAGAAAGAAAAAAAAGATTATCTACTCTAATTCAAGTATGAAGTTGAAATATAAGCTGAAGAAAAACAATGATATTAGTTCAAGCTGCTCAGGAGTGAATTATACCTCCCCTTGGAGAGTGTCTCTAACAAATAAACCAAAAGCTGCTCCTGAAGGTGGATGCTAACTCTGTAGCTCAGGCTTATTTCTGGCATTATTCTCCGTAATGCATCACTCTCCCAGACCCCAGGGAGAAATAATGCTAGAGCTCTCTGTTGGCCAAAAGGGTTGTGCCTGCAGTCTCCTCCACTGCCAGGGGTGCCCTGGAGAGCTTTCCTCCCACTCACGGGGGCCTCCCTGGTGCATGTTTCAGTGGCTTTCCTATAGGGCAGCAGCGGCAGTGCTTTGAAGGACACTGCAAGGTCTTGCTCAAGAAAGATGTCCTCCCTTCCCCCTGCTAGTCTTTGGTGGCTGCAATTCTTAGCTGTCATCTCTCTTTAAAAGGCAAGAGTATGGCACTGTTTGCGGAAATTTATCCTTGACTATCTCCTTCTGTTTTCTTAGTTTCTATCTTTTTAAGATTTCTGAGGATTAGCTTAACATAGATAAATCAGTGCAAAATATTGAGGGAAAAAAAAGATCCAGACACGGGATCTGCTTACTCCACTCTGTGAATCAGGCAAAACAGATACCTTGTGCTGCATAACAAATAGAATTTGTACATGCTCTGAAAAGTAGCACATGCCTCCCATGTGAAGAAAAGAATGGGGAGCCAGCTGCTACAATGAGAATATACTATGGAAACCGATCCTGCTGCTAGAACCTTCCAGAAATGATAAAGAAGCATATTTAAGACTTAGCTCAAGGGATACATCCCCTACGCAGACTTTCTCCCACTCCCCTACCCCCAACACACACTCATACACATACACACACATGCACACACACACACACAACCCCAAGTAAAATTGGCTACACCATCTTTGGTGCCATAAGGGTAGGAATTTTTTTTTTTTTTTAAAGATTTTATTTATTTATTTGAGAGAGAGAATGAGAGAGAGCACATGAGAGCGGGGAGGGTCAGAGGGAGAAGCAGACTCCCTGCCGAGCAGGGAGCCCGATGCGGGACTCGATCCAGGGACTCCAGGATCATGACCTGAGCCGAAGGCAGTCGCTTAACCAACTGAGCCACCCAGGCGCCCGGGTAGGAACTTTTTTTATTAATCTTTGTATATCCAGTGTCAAGAATAGTAGTACTCACAGAGTAGGTGTTTAGAATTTTTTAAATAAATGAATCAATTTATTAAAATGGTCCAGCAATAGGAGTAATTTGATTTTCTAGGTCATGTAGAATGAGTGCTACATCTCTATAAGTTTCATTTATTACATCCTCTATTTATGGATGAGAAAATTGAGCTTCATAGAGATTAAGTAGTTACTTGCTCAAGGTCACTCAGCTAGAAGATAGCTGATGTGAGATTCAATCCACATTCGTCCTCCCGATAGTCCTAGCCATTATGTCATATTGCCCTATTATTGAAGCCACTTTTCTAACATGCATTATTTTTCAGATCTAACCCAAATAAAGCCCAGTTGATGTAAAATAATCTTTGTAAAGAGAGGAAGATTCTTCCTTTGATGATTAAGCTTTCATTGCTGGCTACAGTACCAGGATAGAAATGAAAAGCTTTAGGTTATCGGGTCAGGTGAATCTTTTTTGAACTTGGTCAACAGGGGCAAATTATTAGATCTTTCTGAGCCTTCGTTTTCCTATCTTTAGAGAAAATAGTGTCTATCCTGTTTTAGTCCCAGGGTAGAAAGGATCATATAACAATATGTGAAAATATTCTGTAAACTATTAAATGGCATAAAATGTTAAAAAAGAAGGACATATCATCAGAAATTACTGCACAGTGGAAGACTGGGTTGAAGTTAGAGAAATATTTGAATCACTTAAATTTTTTTGAGTCTATATATGCATAGTATATACTATATATACATTCTTATAAATCTTTTTTAAATGAAGATAACTTTGGGGTAATTTATGGGGTCTTTTTAGTTGAGGTTTTCTATTAATTCCAACCAAGGAGACCCAATGGATTCATTTGCCAGCCAGCCTGAAATGAGGGGCCTTGTGACCATGTGGCCTGCTCATTTAAGCAGATGGAGTAACACATTCAGTGCTAATTAAAATCTTCAAAGGGTCTTCAAAGGGTAGCGGTAAATACTATGTATTTCCCTTATTTAAAACACTAGCAGATGAAAAGGTTTTTTTTTCTTAATGAATATAGGATTCCCATCTGTTATCTTTACAAAAATGCACCATGTAATGCAGAAGAAAAAATAGAATTGAAAAGATTGTGTCATCCTTTTTCTTTTACAGTAAGCCATTCTTTTCTAGAACCAGATGATGCCTTTTTTTTTTTTGGTCTTTTTTTCCTTTTTTCTCTTTCTTTTTTTTCTTTTTTCTTTTTTCTTTTTTTTTTTGCTATCATATCTCCCTTCAAAGCCATGGGAAACGATTAGTCGGTCCCGATAAAACATAACCGAGCAGAACTCCTGGCTGCCCCTATTTCAAAAAACATGGTGATAATGCCAGAGGTTGGCTCACACAGCCCCCACCCCAACCCCCTACTAGTTTTTCTTCTTGTGTTAGAGCAGCTGGAAAGCTTAGGTCTGAGTGTCGTAGGTGTGCAGCAGCTAGGATGCCGCCAGGCAACCATGCAGACCTCCACGCAGTCCCGCGTACGAGAGCCTTGCATGTGCATGTGAGCGGTGTCAGGAGAGAGTGGCTCCGTAAGCAGGTAGGTACCTGGCTGAGGGTACTGGTTCTTCACTGGCAGCCACAGTAGAGTTTCTGGTGTCTGGTCCCAGCATGTGAGGTGGCAAGTGGTGGACAATGGGGACAGCAGTGGCCTTGTAGCCATACAAATTCCATGAGGAAACTGGGCATTTTTCATACTTCTGTCTGTGGCTGAATACATACGAGTGTGTTTTTCCGGCCCTCCCAGAGAAACTTGTGAGCTACCTAACATCCTTTTATAAACCCTTCTCTGTCAAACTAGCCAGAGCCGAATCTGTTGCCTGGAAGAGTCCTGACATTTATAATTAACACCATGTGGAGTTTTAACATAAATCTATTGATATGCCTCAACAAACATTGCTAGTTGCCTAACCAATCTCCATTTCCCCTCTTTCTTATTAACAGAATCCTGTTTTGTAGGGGGTAGTAATGTCCCCGACTAAAAAATGACATTTCCTAGCTTCTCTTCCCATTAAACATGGCTGCGACATAATTCTAGCCAAAAAGATGTCAGCTGGGGGTATCTGTGTAAGCTTTGCTTCCCTAAGTACCACCCTCTTTCTGCTTCTTTTCTGCCTGAAAAATAGATGAGGCAGTTGGAGCTTCAGCATCCATCTTGGGACCATCATGGAAAGGCCAAGAGAGTGGCAGAGAACCTGCCCTGCCATCCATGAGCCTCAGTACTGATGCCAGCAACAAACACCTGCATTACCACCAGACTTCTCCTAGGAGAGAAATCCATCTCCAATATCCATTTTCAAACACTATCACACTGGGGATTAAAGCTTCACCATAGGAGTGGGGTTGGCCCACAAACACTGGGAACAACAGCTATTTTAATAACACAGCTACCATACTAGGTAGACTGCCCCTGTCCTATGTTAGGAGTCTGGGCTAGGTTACCAAAGAACCCCTCAGTTCCTTTCCTCACTGGTTGTTCTTTCTTTCTTTATTCTTTCCTAAAGAAATTTTAAATTAGTAGGGGGAGGGATCTTGCCCCTTTTCTAGAATACCACATTCATCTCTCAAAGAACAAAAAATAGAAGCCACAGGGAGGCAGACTTCAGCTCTCTCTCTATAAAAGACTACTCTGCCAGAGCTCCCCAAATGTCACATATGCTTAATTAAAGGTAATGAGTTCCCATGACCTAGGGTGTTTAAGCATAGGTTAAATGACCTTTGGGAGGAGATGGTCAAAAATTAATATCCAAACACTAGACCATAATCAAAAAAACCCTTAAGTCCCTTCAGTTTTACAGTTCTTGGATCCTGTGTCAATATCTCTTTCACAAATACTTTGCACTTGACTACGAAGAACTTGTTTGTTCTCTTTACCCCCTGCCATCTTTGTGATGAACATCTCACCCCTCAAATGCCATGTGTGTGGTGGGTATCCTCTTTTTGATTGGGTATGAAGGATGGCTTTGGGAAGGAAGTGAAACTCTGAGGCCAAAGGTGAAACAGCTCGCACTTTGGAGACAAGAGCAAAGATGGAAGGAGACTGATGAGTGCAGAAAGAAGGGTACTGAGTTAATTAAAATGGGAGTTGGAGGTGAGGAGATCATGAAGTAGAATTAGGTTCAGTTCCTAGAAAAGAACCTGTATCTAGAGACTTGCAGGCATGGGGACCAGGTGAGTATCCAGCTTAGGGTGCCGGAGAAGAACCCAGAGAACAGTTTCAGCCTGTCACCCGGGAGAACGTGCTCAGTGTGAAATTTACTTTCCTCACACCCTTCAAGCTAAAAATGCTCACTCAAGGGCAGAGAAGCACAATGGGGTAAAAAAAAACCACGCTTACGCTTAACAGTGCCAAATAAGAACCTGTAATATGCTGAGTGTTTGCAGCTGATAAATTGGGATTTCTTGCCTGTACAATGTAGTTTTTTGCAACTCTAACTAGTTTGGTCAAGTATGATGTTCCTGAGGACTCATTACAAAGACAGGGTCCTGAGGGCGCTTAGGGGTCTGTGCTGTGTTCCCGGGCCCTCTGGTCAGGCAAGTGAGGTCCGTGACTAACACGGGAAGCCTCCTGATTGTCTCACACGTGCTCTTCGGTACACGATCAACTCTGCTGTCTCTGGCAATAGTCACCTTTGGTCCAGAGATCCACCACATTTCTGCCTGCTCAGCCCAGGTGTTGTTAAAGGTAAAAGGTGCCTCAATTTCATCTCCTGTTCCTTAGCCTCTGGTAAGCTCTTGGGGTTTGCTGACTAATGTTTCAGGTGGTTGAAAAGAGGCATCATTCCTCAGCAGTGCTAATGATATTTCCCTACTAACTAAATCACAAATCCCCAGCGCCCAGTCCCCAGCCCAGTTTGCCTTCAACAAAGAGGGGCATTACAAGGAAACAGAAAACACACACCCTGCTTTGACTTTGCTTCCTCTTAGCTGGCTTTGAGGCCTGGCATGGTCTGTTTCCCACCCCCACATAGTTAGTTCCCTATCACGGCTCAAGCTGCTGAGGAAGTGACTGGCAGAGGCTCAACCCTCCCTCTTGCATTCTAAGCCTATGGTGAGGCATCCTTCCTTTCAGGGCAGATGCTGCAGGGAAATGCTCTCCTCAAGATTTGCATAAGGCATTCTCAGATGCAAAATGCCTCTGTGTTTCCTTTCTTTGGTATTCTCTTACCTTCTGACCCTACCAGCATCTAACATCAACCCAGAGAAAAGCGTGTGGCCAAATAATCAAGCTGGCCATCAAAAAGGTCAAATTCCACTTCCCAGGACTGTTGAGAATATTCAGTTGTTTTCTACGGGTGGGAGGTTGAATTCTTGTGAAAATTACTCTGGTCCTTGTCTTCCAAAGAGCATATAGATTTCCCCCCTTGATTGAATTGGTATTTGCAGTGAGAAGGATAAAAAAAGACAAAGGGCCTTTTCGATTTGTATTGGCAGTCCAGCTTTCTTGAAGTTGAAAATGGCTTAAACATCACAAAACTGGGGACTTGTCAGTCTGAGCCTTCTATAGGAGTCTCCGTGCCTCCTTCATCACGCTTGGCCTCCCTGACTCCCTGAAGTGCCACCCTCCCCCAACATTTCCCATTTCCTTTTTATCCTGTTTGCCAACGAATGTTCTTTGCCTCATTCAGGTGTGCCTTCAGGCCTCACTTCATCTTAGAATCCCTCATAGACTATAAAAAAGAGAAGTGATATTACCAAATGTTTAAGTAAGAAAAATTCCACGAATCTCTGCAACTCAGGGCTGTGAAAACACACTCTGTGTTAAATTCATAACGTAAATGTTGATATCATTCGTTTTGTATTACCTGTATTCAGTTTCCTTAATTTATAAGTAGGTCTGTAGAAGGCAGAGATGGATAGGGCATGGTAACAAGATTTAATTCAATTTAATAAATATTTGTTGAGGGCTATATACATGGTAAAGTCTTTGCATAGAATTATGCAATAATAATAGCTAATAAGTGCTTTTTGATGAGAACCCTATTTTATAGATGCTATGAGGCCTTTAAGTTTTGTTACAGGATTTTTTGAAAAGAGAAGAGAAAGCAATAGCTATTCTCCCATCGCAAATCAGAGTTTTATTGAAATTTCATACTATTATATTTCAGAGAACTTCTAGACACCCTTCAAGTAAAGCTGCCTTTTTTTTTTAATTGGAAAAAAATAGTGGAAGAAAATATTACTTATGGAATGGTGTATTTCATGCTAACATTCCTTTCTAAAGTTTCAAGAAATTAAAGAGGATGATCGAATACAATCCATGCAATGAGTGTTCCAAATCCTATTCATACTGTAAGTGATGGTTCTAAAGACAGAAACATGGGGTGATCGGAAACATGCTCAGTTTGTTCTTAATCTATCAATCTCAGTCACAACTGTGATCATTTAGCACATCATTGTGGGGGGTTATTTTCTAGTAAAATGGGCCAACATGAAGAACATGTTGCCTGAAATTATGTAAAAGCTGTGGCTATGGAGGCTTTAGTATTTCTTTTGCTTCTTCAAACCAAAACTTGACCTTGAGACGAACTTCAAAAATAGCATGAAGCCATGGCTAACAACCTTCTTATAAAATGTCACAATTCAGTGCTCTTGTAGTGAGTCACGGAGCCCATGATAAGGACAGCAGGGCTAAGAGTATAACCCTGTCTTCACATTGCTAAGAGGCAAGACAGGTTGTTGCTTCCCTGTGTAATATGATCCCTGCTGAGAAAGGTCACCTGCTACAAAGTAATTCTCCTTCCCGGTGTCCGAGTGCCTACTGCGGGATAGACTTTAGATTTGGGGTCTGCTTCTCAGTAACTGCATGACTTCAGTGGCTACAACGTGAGGACAACAGCCAGCACGGAGTCAGGCACTTTCATTATAAGCAGGCACTTAGGTTACACCAAGCATTTTGTATTTATTGACCTATTTAAGCCTCATACTCTGAGAGCTACACAGGAGGACTGTCTGCACTTTATAGGTGAAGGATAGGAGGGGCAGGGAGATCAAGAAAATTGTCTAACATCACGAAGGCACTAAGTTGTGTAGTCTCTTGAATATTTGTTTCTTCTTCTATAAAATGGGGATAATTTACTTACATTCCAGGCTACGGGGAGGATTAAAGAAGTAATAAAGATAAAGAATTGGGCACATAATAGATGTTCATTGAGTGGAGATATCAGTAATTCGTTTAGATGAAAAACGCTTCTTCTAACACCCGCCTCATATCAACCCATAATGACTCCTCATTTTATTTAGAAGTTGCTTATCTACCGAACCCACAAGCCAACTATGAACTAGGAAAGAAGCACAAAGCAACCAAAATAGTCTAATCAAAACAAGCATTCAAATAACCCTCTTGCCCATTATCCTAGCAGAGCCCCTGGGAGCCTTGCTGAGAGCCTATTTACTTCAAGGGAGCCCTGGTTCTGAGGAGCTTGGTTATAAGGCTTCCCAGCTCACAGATGATTAGAAATGCAAATTAGAAGGGGAAGAGTCTGCTAAGAGCAAGATGGGACAGCTGAGGGTCTGCCTGCATGGGGGCAATGGAAGCGCCACAGCAGCTGGACCAACCTGGACTCTCTGAGGAGGGCACAGTCCCCGGTGACAGATCATCAGCCCTCTGAAGAGCCTATCCTGGCACCTTGTACCCTATTTTGGCAGAACTGCTCTTCCGCCTCTGTGTCCCCTCGATGCCCCATCCATGCCCTGTTCGCAGCCCTAGTGCAGCCTCAATTGCCCTAGTAATTTGTCATCAATATCTCGTTCCAATTTGATGCTAGCCTCTTTGAATGGCAAAGCCATCATTTTTGTATCTCCGAGCCTCTCACATAATGGATGCTCAATATTTGCTCGTTGAATGAATGGTTACTAATTCAACATATTACGAGAGAAACAGACAGGAATTTGAATTCATGATTTCAAAGTTAGGAACCAATGCAAAGGATGTTGAGAAACTTTCTGTTTAAAGCCATTACAACTTCTAAAAATTTTCAATTAAGCAGGTAAGCTTCAGTAGCCTTGAAAATTAATGTCAGTGTGGAGCACATCATTACCTGAAGGCTCTGGATAAAGTAGGCATTACTCTGTCCACCAACCCACCGGTGAGAAGAGGAAAAGGAACCTCAAGAGGAGAGGGACCCATGTCTTAATGAGTGCCTGGGAGTTCAGGTGGAGAGAGAGAAAGAGGGCCCAGGAGACAGATTATGAATACTGAAGATGAATGTGATTGATGTCACAGCTGAATGGAGGCCCAGCCCTGGTTCTGTCCTTTTCTCTGAAAATGGGATGACATTTTAGAGGAAACTTGGAAGACTGATTTGAGTTACTTTGGAAGGTGGCATCAATCTTACTCATTTGGAAGAATAAACATAAGCCAGGATAATAAAGCAAGACAGTAACTCATCAGTTAAATGGTGAGGCATCCATGTTTCATGGAAGGGTGTCCCTACAAAATATAGAGAAAAGCCTTTGACTAGCCAAGCACCAGAACCTTGAAAGACTTAGAGAATAGAGAATCCATGAGCATCAAGACCGGCTTGTTTCCCAGAGAGGAAGGAGGAGAATCAGAGAGGAAGCAAATAATGAGCCAGTATCATGGGTTGCAGGGATGAGAGTTAAGGGTGGGGTTAGGAACTTCAAGTCTAGAGATGGGGCAGAGAGAGGAGACATATCAGATTGGTTTGGGGGATTTGAATTCAGAGCAGACCCAAGCCTATCCTCTAATGTAGAATCAGAGAAGCAGCAAGACCCCCGAGTAGAAATACTTTGATGATGTGCCTTGGCACACAGGCCCGAGCAGCCCATGGAGCCCTCTCTCCAGCTCAGGAGCAGGGGAATAATTCCTGTGTGCCTAAGCATAATAGGGAAGGGTTGAAGGGCTATATAGGGCCACCAAGCTTTGTATGGCCCCATGTTTTGCAGGCACAGCAGCATAATCTATGTCCCTAATAGGGTCATGAGAATGAGCTCAGGGAAACCCAGACCCTGGGCAGCCTTGGAATGGGTTCCTAGTGGACCCTACTGAGAACCAGATGGGAAAGATAAACTTGAACCCTAATAAAGAGAGAGGGCCATCTATATCAGAAAGCCCTTCAGATTATGCCTTAGCACTAAATAAGGCCCCAGAATTAGCTACAACCTCAGTGGAAAGGCTTGTTTTAGCCTCGTGGTATGATGGGACCTTCACTGATGGACTAAGCTTCATACCTGCAAACAAACCCACCTTTTGTCCCATCATGACTGACCCTAACCTAAAACCCACTATCAGGAATACCTCCCCAGCTAGAAGCCAAAGACCTCTTGCTTTGCTTTGTGAGGATGGAAATAGCACACTATTGACCCTGTACTCCATCAAACTGTGCGTACTGAATTGAATTGAAATGTGCTAGAGGTCAGATGGAGCAAAGTGTCCAGCCTAGGCAGCTTCAGGGCTGGCTGTCCTCCCAGAGCCCTGATCCTTGTCCTCTGCATTGGTTCCCATGGCTTCCCATCGGAAGTCACCCCTGATGGCTCTGTGATAGCGCATAGCACGAGAAAAGGTCACTTCAACCTTTGACAACTCCTCGCTGAAAGCACACAGAAGGGCATGCCCCACACTTGATTCTCCCGATTTCCATAACCATGAATTGTATTCTGCTGTTCAGGCCAATGCCTGGGAATGTAATAAGGAAAATTGAGATAAGCTGGAGGCTTCTAGTTCAGCCCATTTTTTTTTTTCTTTTGTAAATCTGGTTCCTGCTGCTGTTCATTCACATTTCATACCCTTCACAAACTATATTTAGTCCCCATATTTTATAGTTTTTAGAGGCATGAATTAAGTTTCACATGCAAAATAAAACCTGTGAAATTTCTCCTTTCCCCAGATGAAAGAACTCGCCCGGCACCTGGAGCAATTTTGCAAATTGTGCCAGAAACAAGAATCAGATTTCAGCAGTGAATACAGATTTATGCAGCCTAGAAACTGTACTGCAAATAACATTCTAGAGGTCACACTGAAATGCAGCTTCTTGCCTTCAGAAGACAATCTGAAATACAACCAAACCAGACAAAATTACCATACCATCATCCATGCTCTCAACTGAGAGGACTAGTTACTTGTATCTATCAAGGAAAATGCAAAGAAGAGGAAATCATGCAGGTCAGAAGTAATTTTGCTTGACACTGGATTGGCAGCTCAGGCTGCCGTAACAAAATAGCATAAATGTGGTAGCTTAAACAACAGACATTTATTTCTCATGGCTCTGGAGGCTGGAAGTCCAAGGTCAGATTGCTAGCATGGTTGGACTCTAGTGAAGACATTCTTCCTGGCTTGCAGATGGCCAACTTCTTGCTGTGTCCTCACATGGCAGAGAGAGACAGAGACAAAGAGAACTCTCTCTTTCTTCCTCTTTTTATAAAGCCACAAATCCTATCAGAATAGGGCCACATCCTATGACCTGATTTAACCTTAAATACTTCCTAAAGATTATCTCCAGATACAGTCATATTAGGGGTTCAACATATGAATTGGAGGTGTCCTCATTGGTTTTGAAACTTTCAACACATGCTAGAGAAGTGGGAAATCAGTATAGTGAAGGACCACTGGGGCTGGCAGGCTGGTAGCAAACATTCTCTCTTTGGTCAATAACAAGGGCATTTCAAGGCTAGTGAGTCCAATAAACACTAAATCTTTCTCATCACAACATGAGGTTTCCCCTCAAAGAAACTGCTTGAGTCAGCTAGAGCCCCTGCCTAGCAGTACCACAGGTGAGAAGAACTAACTCCTTCATACACTTCATTAAGATACCTTTCAATGAATCTAATTCTTCCCCCCCAACATCACACATCCTGCATTCTCTTTACTCTCTTGTGTAAATCCCACA
Source organism: Phoca vitulina (assembly GCF_004348235.1). Lineage (NCBI taxonomy): Eukaryota > Metazoa > Chordata > Mammalia > Carnivora > Phocidae > Phoca > Phoca vitulina. The sequence continues at coordinate 24,900,466 of NW_022589707.1, read as the reverse complement.
TGCTATTTAAGAAATCCACAGATGAAGGATTAAAATCTCTATTTAGGTAAGACCTCATCTTCCATTACCTACGTGTCTGCCTCCAAGACCATGACTAAATGTATCTTACACCACGATGATAACTAGATTCCAAGGTCTTGTCACTTCCATAAGCCTACCTCACTCAACATCTGAACACAAAACCATCTTTCCTCTCTGGATTTCTGTAGCACTTATATTTCCTGTTTGTAAAATTCACCTGGCAATGAACTGTTTCTTACAGTCTTTCTCCACCTCAGTCCTGTTCTCAGGTACCATTCGTTCTCTCTGAGAACTTATATGTAACCATATATATGTGTGTGTGTTTCATTTCGGTGATAATCTAAAAAATACAGGCATGCTCTAGATCATCAAATGAATACCTCGGAACTGAGAACTGCCTTGTGTTTTCAGCGCCCATTTGAGTTGCTGAGTGTTTGGCCTCAAGCAGCAGCACTTTAATCATAATGAACTAATGAGAGCATAAGCAGACTTAAATGCAAATGATAACTTTTGCATTAAGTGAAAGCAAGGTATTCTACATGCAGAAAAAAAAATTATCATTAGTTCAAAAAGAAAAAGTGTTCGCAGACCTCTGTCATCACTCAGCACACAGAGAAGCGTGTTAAACTCAAAAGAATCTACGCCAATTTAATTTCAGTAAAACAGTATTACCCACCACATTCAATTGATGACTGAATATGTGACTTTTGTTATTTTTTCATAGTTTATAGATTTGTTTTGGCTTTACAGCTGTGTGAGAGCTGTAAACATACAGAGTACACATGGTTTATATTTGCAGATATTTGAGTTACATTACAATATAAATAATTTAGTCAATACTGGAATTCCACAGGCTTTTTTAAAGTCATGACTGTAAAAAATGTTTAAAGTAAAGTTATGACTATAAAATACTAATATGCTTTAATTATTTATTTTAACATACTACTATATTGTGACATATCTTTTACTGCGGCCTTCCATGGTTGTTTCAGTCTTTTACTACTTACTTATTTCCACTCATCATTGCCTTGTTGTCCCCAAATAAAATGCCAGGTTTTGCAGGCAGAAATGAGCTTTCAGATCACGTGCATCCTCCTTAGCATCAAGCACAGTGCTGAAGACAGAATGAATGCCCCTTCGTTTGTGGATTGTAGCTCTTTGATCAACCATTCTAGACTTAACTTCCCATTCCAGAAAATTGTCTATTTGTTTTTTAAAATTCACTTCCAAGAAAGGTATTTTTTAAAAATCTATTTAGCCTTAATTTTCTGGTGTCTACTATAGTTACAGGCAAATAATAGCCTGCTTTACTGAGTATAATCAGGTGCTAAGAACTGTACTGAGCATTTTATACTGATCATCCCACTTTATCATAAAACCTGCAGAAAGGCAGGTGGGATAATAAACAGATTACTTCTGCTTATTAATGAAGAAGCTAAGACATATTGGGTTTAAGTACATTGCTAAACGGTCATACAACTAGTAAGTGGTAGAAGGATGGTTCTAACCAAGGCATACCAAGCCCATGGTCCATCCTTGTACTGCCTGAATCTTAAATTACAATAGGAATGTGAAAATTAATGCACTGACGTTTTGTATCCTACATCAGGAAAGTGCAGAATGGGAGGGAAAATGTTCCCCTTCACTCTATAGGGAGCTATGTGGCTATCACATCATTTATTAAACACCTACCATATGATGATTATTATAAAGGTGCAGATGAAGTATAAGTTGTTCACATTTCAAATTTCTTAAATGGACACCTATTGAAAAGCAAATATTTTGATGGGAATAGTTCTTGGCACATACGTAGCATTCCAATATTTGCTGAATGGATGAAATCCTTTCCTCTTTCAAGCTTAGAAATAGTCATCTGTCCCATAGTTTAAGTTCATCTCCCATGGGTGCAACACTCACTTTATTTTCATTGTCAATTCATTCTTTACCAGTTTAAAAAAAATCCACTAATTCTCAAACCATGTCTGGATGCCTGATAACATGGCCTGTGGCAAAGATGACCTACTATTTTTATGACCTTCATGATGCAATCTATTTGGGCCTAATGAGTTATTGGAATAATGACCCTCGTGTGGACTCCAGGAGATCAATTCAGTTGTGGTCAGTACACAGAGCCTTTGAAACACATTATTTTCACTTTATTATTTTTCAGCCCTTTTGTCTGAGCTGCCAGAAGAATGGATGATCTCTGACAGGGTCTCTCCTCCCAGTGAGTTTACAGTACATATACTATTTATATGTAACAAATCTAATTCCCTCAGCTATTGCACGGAGATCTAATTTCCCAGGAGACCCTCCTTGTTCCTGCCCTGTGACAAGATTTGTTCTCTTGTAACTCCACAGCCTATGCCTCATCTCACAGAAGTGATCAATTCTGTCCTGGACTAAACATGAAGGCAACCCCAGGGTCATTATCAGTCTACTATGTGCTATCAGTGGATGGTGCTATCAGTCCGCCTTGGATAGTTCCTGAGACTCATTCGTGTGTCTATTTATTCACTCATTCCTTCAACACACAATTATTGAATACTTACTCTGGCAGGAGCTAGAAGCTAGGGACATAGAAACGATTAGGGGGAGAAAAGCCTGCTCTCAGGACACTAACACTTTGGTGAGACATGCAAATAATCACTCTGTGGGGACCACTGTAATTTCATGGGTGCTCAGATCCCATGATGAAGGTGTGGTAGGGGGGAGGTGGTGAACATAGAACGAAGCATGATGTTGGACTGTTTGATATTTTTTCCCAGTTTTAAGGAGATATAATTGATATAGAACATTATATAAGATGCATAACACAATGATTTGACAAATGTATATACTGTGAAGTGATGACCACAGTAAGTTTCATTAACATCCATTACCTCACAGTCACAGGTATTTTTTTCCTTGCGATGAGAACTTTTAAGATCCCCTCTCTTAGTAACTTTTAAAAATATAATACAGTATTTTAACTATAGTCATCATGCTGTATGTTACACCCCAGAATTTATTTATTTTATAACTACAAGTTTATACCTTTTGACCACCTTCATCTCCTGCCTCTGGTGACCACAAATCTGATCTCAGTTTCTATGAGTTTGGGTTTTTTCAGATTTTACTTATAAGTCAGATCATAGAGTATTTGTCCTTTTTTTTTTTCTTTTTTTGTCCTTCTTATTTCACTTGGTATAATACCCTCCAGGTCCATCCATGTTGGTGCAAATGGCAGGATTTCCTTCTTTTTTTAAGGCTGAATTTTTTTAAGGCTACATTTTCTTTATCCATTCCTCTGCTGATGGGCACTTAGGTTGTTTCCATGTCTTGGCTATCGTAACTAATGCTGTAGTGAACACGGGGATGGAGATATCTCTTCAAGATACTGATTTTGTTTCCTTCGGATATATGCCCAGAAGCGGTATAGCTGGATCATATGATAGTTCTATTTTTATTTTCCTGAGGAACTTCCATTCTGTTTTCCATAGTGGCTGTACTATTTTACATCCCCACCAACAGTGCACAAGAGTTCCTTTTTCTCCACAGCCTCACCAATACTTGTTCTCTCCTGTCTTTTTGATGATAGCCCTTCTAACAGGTGTGAGGGGATATCGCATTGTGGTTTTGATTTTGCATTTCCCTAATGATTAGTAATGCTGAGCACCTTTCTGTGTATCTGTTGGCCACTTAGTATCTTTGGAAAAACTATATTAAGGTCTTTTGTCCATTTTTATTCGGATTATTTGTGTTTTTGCTATTGAATTGTATGAGTTTCTTACAGACTTTGGATATTAACTTCTTATGAGATGTGTGGTCTGCAAATATTTTCTCCTATTCCGTAGGATGCCTTTTCACTTTTTTGGATTGTTTCTTTTGCTATGCAGAAGCTTTTTAGTTTGATGTATCCCACTTATTTGTTTTTTATTGTGTTGCTGGTGTTTTAGGTGTCATATCCAAAATAAATCACTGCCAAGATCCATGTCAAGTTTTTTCCCTATGTTTTCTTCTAGTCTTATGGTTTCAGGACTATATTTAAGTGTTTAACCCATTTTGAGTTGATTTTTGTAAGATAGGGGTCTAAGATAGTTCCTTTTTTTTTTTTTTTGCATGTGAATATCCAATTCTCCCAGCATCATTTATTGAAGAGTGTCTTTTCTCCATTGACTATTCTCAGCTCCCTTGTCAAATATTAGCTGACTGTATATGCACGGGTTTATTTCTGGGCTCTTGATTCTGTTATGACATCTTGAAGTCTGTTTAGAACAGCACCCAGAGTGATGGGTATAATGCCCCATCTGCAAGGCCATCTTTAGAAAGTATGAAAACTCACCCAGAGATGGAGTGAGAAGCTGAAAATTCTAGCGACCAGCTTAATAGTGATTTGAAGTTTTGCGTGCTGTTCTTTTTTAATATGTATAAAGTCATGTGAATTTTCATTCTAGCATAATATAGCATATTTATTTTAATATAAAAATGTGTTAAATTAATTAACCTCCTCCATTTTGCAACTGACAAGTTCCTCAAGTAAAATGTATACTCTAGGAAAAAATGCCAAATTCTTTTGACGACTTTTCATACTCTATGGCACAGGAATGAGTACTCCTATTTTAAGCTGAGGAAAAAAAACGCTAAGAAAAAAGAAATAGAGTAACAGAATATTTCATTCAGTATGGGAAGAGTATGATAAGCCCCAAATGTCTTTGACTAAGCTAATAACAAAACAGCATAAAATCCAATTCAAATCCATAGGCCATAAGAATTTAGGCAAAAAAATTAAGAAAAGTTTACAAAGCTATTGATGCGACTAATTTTGAAAATGCAAAGCACTGGCTTAACAATTAGCCTTTTTTTGAGTAGATAAGAGAGAAGATTTGAGAATATTTATATAATAGTTATCATAAAATATATCCTGAAGTTATACTTACTCTATAACTTGTCATTATAAAATTTGGTTTTGATCTAAGTCTATTCCTGTCTTCTTATATTGAACATTTTGTGTAGGTGGTTCCAAGTTCTGTTGATTTATAATCTTGAGACTATGAATGTTTATTGTAGGAAGCTACATAGAAAATGCTTGTTAAAGAAAAAAAAGTTTAATGTTTAAGCTATTTGCCCGAGGAGACTGATCTTACTCACCAGTGTATAGATACTTAACCCACTGACTCAGACCTCCTTGATCTGTTTTTAATTAGCTAAGCTGGTATAAAAAGTTTTGAACAGACTCTCTTAGAACTAGGAACACTTCTAAGGCATTTCTGCTCATAAGAAGCTACTTCTATAAATAAAATAAAGTGATTCTCACAGATTAACTTTATATTTTAAATTATTTTATTATTTTTAAAGATTTATTTATTTATTTGAGAGAGAGAGAGAGAGAGAGCATGAGCGGGAGGGGCAGAGGGAGAGGAAGAGAGAATCTCAAGGAGACTCTGCACTGAGTGTGAAGCCCCATTAGGGGCTTGATCTCAAGACCCTGAGGTCATGACCTAAGTTAAAACAAGGAGTCGGACGCAGACACTTAACTGACTGCGCCACCCAGGTGCCCCTCACAAATTAAAGTTAAAACACAATGCAAAGTCTTAATTTTCCTCTAAGTTCCTCAACTGGAAGTTAACAAAATCTATTTATTATCTGCCCCCTGTTCCTCCCTCCCCCTGCATATTCTGATGGCAGCTCTAGCAATCTGCTGTTCCCCCCACCCCAACCTGTTAACTCATCAACACTCACCAGGTTACCCAAACTACAGTCTTTTTTGATTTATCCCCTTCTCTATACCCACCAATTTTTCATCACCCCTAACAGCAAGCTGCATCCAATAAATATTCATGGTGGCTGCATGCTGCTCAGCACTGGGCATTCTTTCGGGTCCTCACTTCCTGATCTGTTCTTGGCCTTCTTAGGTCTCCACTCTACGTTCTAGAACCCAGTAAACTAGATTCAGATGCCAGCTTGGTGATGAACTTAGAAATCCTATAGGATGTTACTATTCAGAATCGGTCCCCTCCTGGCTCCCAAGGCCATAACCAGGTGCAGGTTGGTGCATTCCAATCTCTATCCACTCCATCTCTTCCACTCAAGGAGGGAGATCAGGGACACGTCTCCCATTCCAATCCACACCCCACCTGCCATCAGAGATGCTACATAATTCTCCATTCAAAGCAGTCACTGAATCCCTGCTGCCTGGTACATAGCATCTGAAACCTCATTTAGAAGCACATGTAAGGCCCACTGCAACCTGGCTTAGACTACCACGTCCCCTACATTCATGTCATGTTAGATTATCCCAAATATTCATTATTTTATTTAATATTCTATGAGTGGCTGCTATGCGCCAGGCATTGGGCTCGGGATTCCATGAGGAGTAATTCTGACACTCTCAGGGAAGTGATATCTAGAGGGGATATGGAAAAGCAAAGAATTAAAACAGTGATGAGAGCTATGGGTGATGGTTAAGAGACAGCCTAGGAGTATACAAAGCCCCTGGTAGCAGTGGATTTCCAGAAGATAACTGGGAAAGGTAAGATCTGAAGGATGAACTTACACTATGCTAAGGATTTATCAACCAGTTTCTCTCTTTTGAAACAGGTTTCTCTTTCCCAAGAGAATTCTTACTTGGCCTTCAATGTCATGTTGTGAGGCTTTCCCTGACCTTCCCAGGCAGACTGTTTTCCCACCTATGACCCCATAACACATCTTCCATACCCATATTATTGTTCTTATCCTATTGCATCACAGTGACTAATGAAGGTGATTGGCCTCCCTCTCACTCAGGAGCTCCATCAAGGCAGAGAAGATGTCTTTGTCCATCTTTGTGCCCAGTGATATCTGACACGTGGTATGTGTTCAAGACAGTTTGATGAATAATAGAATTTAACAAAGAATGAATATGAGTCAACTTTGACATTTTAAAGATTTATTTCTTTGAGAGAGAGAAAGAGAGAGAGGGACAGAGAGTACATGCGAGTGTGGGGAGGGATGCAGGGAGAGGGAGAGAATCCTCAAGCAGACTCCCTGCTGAGTGTGGAGCCTGATGCAGGGCTTGATCTCACAACCCTGAGATCATGACCTGAGCCAAAATCAAGAGGCAGACACTTAACCAACTGAGACACCCAGGCGCCCCAACTTTGACATTTTGACATTTTAAAGTCCATTTTAAAATAGCTAAGACATCTGTAGGGACATACATTCAGGAGTGTCCTTTACTATACAGAAATCTTTTTATATTTTAGAATAATACAACACATGAGGAAATCAGAAAAAAAATTATTCCCAATGGAAATGAACAAGAGAACAAACACTTTCGTATATTTGGAGACATTTACTAGAGCTGGGCTAATTCAAGCAATGTTTATAATAGCTCCTAAATTGTGGGTTGTTAGACACTGCTTTTCATAGGCTTCAACTGTGAGTGGGGTCAGTATGGACAGCTCAAGGAAGCCTCCTAAAGTCACCTGCCATGCCAGCCCACAGCAAAGCCACCCACAGGCTTCTGGACTACTGCAACAGCACTGATCTTCACCCAGGCCACTGGGGCCAATATGTATGACCTTTGCACCTGGCAAGAAAGACAACAGGATTTGATAAGCATGTGCGCACACACACACACACACACACACACTTTCCAGATAATTAAACTAACAACAATTATACCAAAAGCTTAATATCTATTTTGTTATCTGTAAAGGTCACTCCCAATTAAATTGCTGGTGGACTTCTCTACAGTTTCTGACTTCCATCCTCTAGTGGTATAATACATGGGCTATTTTGGTCACTAGCAAGCTCCAGATAGCAGAAGATATATTACTCATACACCTCACCACCACAGGTTGTTTTAAAATTCCTTCTAAAATGTTTAGAAGACATTTCTTGTGGAGATTGGCAGGCTATCATTTGTTTTGCTTTTCCATCTGGTGTTCAATTAATATACTAATAGCCACTCTAATTTCTCTTGCTATCGTATCGATCTTATTTTTCCTGTGGCATGTTTATTTTTACTTGGGGATTGAGAAGCAGTGCAGATTGAAGACAATATTTCACTTACAGCCTCTGCATGTAATGCAACCCAAGTGTTGCTAATGTTCTGTCATGGGGTCATGGCCAACTCTAACTCCAATTGCTCCACTTGCTTAGCATTCTCTTGGATGTTAGTGTTCATTAACTTTATATTATAATTTTGTTTATAAATATTATGTTAATAAATACCACCAATATTGTAAAGCACAGATGGAATATTAAAAGTCAGAGAGAGATGTCTTATAAAACACTGGCAGATAAACACATGTCTTGTGTGGTCTCTTTTCTCCCATTCACACTTTTCATCTTTCCTGGTAGTTCTGTCATCATTATGGAAGTCACTGAACTTTGCTCTGAAGTCTCAGGGGAGTTTACAGGTGTAGAGCTAGGAATTTAATGACAACTGAGTGAGAGATAGAAATATTTGAAGAAAAGTTATTGCAATACAGGTGAGTGGGCTAGAGATAGACTTGACGGAAAACCTATTCATGGGGCAAAAGTGTAACTACCTGATAGAGGGGACGATAAAGGAAAAAAATTGTTGCCAAAGATGATGGCCATGAGTTATACTTCTTTTCTATCTCTCTTAGGGTCTTGTACAGTGCTGGGCAATTAGGAGGTGCTCAATCAAGTTTTGCAGATTGACAGAAAGAGATTAGCTTGATGTATGGTTCAAGTGAAACCAACTCAGTGAGTTCATTTCTCTTTTAAGCCAATCTCTACCATATATCACAAACTTCATACATTACCCACCCCGGATCTGTCCCATTGTCACAGGAAACTCTGGGGTCCATAACCAGGCCTGGTACATCTCTAAAAGGTGGGCTCTGTAGATGGTAGGTCAGCAATATGGCTCCTTTGTTCCAGTTTCCTTTGCTAGCCCATCAAAATCTCCAAGTAACTTCTAGGACTTTCTCTTTCTGTCTGAATAGAAAAATACCTTTAAGCCAAGTTCTTAAATTTTCTCCTCATTATCTCTAAATGCTGGGGATGAAATGCTGAAAAAGACCCAGACCCTTCCTTCCAGGATTTTTGCACACTGCTGTAGGAGATTGAGGCCCTGACCAAAGCACAGATGCTCAGTGAATGTCTGCAGGATTGAATGAGCTGAAGGAGACATCTACTTCCTGCCTCCTGAATATTACAATTATTTCTTTCTTAAAGATACTTAGACTAGAGTGAACTTGAGTCATTCCTCAAAACGCCTCTGTTGAGTTTTCCATTTGGCTTTACATTTTGTTTCTTCACGTTTTGTTTAATGTAAGGAAATAACTGCCATCAAGAGTAAATTTGCTTTTCAAACATAGTCAAAATGTCACTGAGCTGCAAGTTTCATAAATAAAGTGGCTGGTAAGTTTGGGGAATAGTACTGTAAGATCAAAATGAAATATAGCTTTTTTTTTTTTAAATTAATTATTTATTTATTTCACAGAGATGGCGAGAGAGGGAACACAAGCAGGGGGAGTGGGAGAGGGAGAAGCAGGCTTCCCGCTGAGCAGGGAGCCCGATGCGGGGCTCGATCCCAGTACCCTGGGAATTATGACCTGAGCCGAAGGCAGACGCATAATGACTGAGCCACCCAGGTGCCCCAAAATATAGCTTTGAAGTAATGAGGTCACTGATAAACTGATCTGGAATGACACAGTAATAATAGAAACTAGCATTTGGACGCTTACTTAACACCCAGCACTTTGCATGCATTATTTCACTTAATCCTCACTACCACCAAATAATTTGCATACCATTTTTATTTCTATTTACTTATTTATATTTACTTTATTTCCATTTAAAAAAGGAGTAGAGAAGTTAAGAAATTTAGGGATGACTCAGACTCTTCAAATCCAGATACACTGGCTGTGGTATGTTGGCTAAAAATTAGTCCAAAATATATAATGAAGAATCAGTATATACATGGCTGCATGAGGTCAAGGTGACTATCTACAACCATAAATTTCGAGTATGCACTTAGTAAATAAGCATGGAAGTTTTAATGCATAATCTCAAAGGCAGAGAGGGAAGCAGATTAATGTTACCTCTCATTTTATCAAAGAAATCTGTATTAATGCAAGACAGGATAGAGAAGAAAGAAGAACAAAGAATATACTCAGTATCAAGATTAGAGAATTAATGGGCACCTGGGTGGCTCAGTCGTTAAGCGTCTGCCTTCGGCTCAGGTCATGATCCCAGGGTCCTGGGATCGAGTCCCACATCAGGCTCCCTGCTCGACAGGAAGCCTGCTTCTCCCTCTCCCACTCCCCCTGCTTGTGTTCCTGCTCTCGCTATCTCCCTCTCTGTCAAATAAATAAATAAAATCTTTAAAAAAAAATTAGAGAATTAATTATCACATTTTTCAGTTTTCTCTTATTTTTCGTAAAACTTAATAAGGAAAAGAGAGAATACAAAAGTCAACATTCAGAAGTTTTGACTTTTAACATTATTTTTTGTTTGCTTTTATGATTACCCAGAGGACTGCCAGAATTCACGAGTCCTTGTGCTGTCAATGGTCTGCTGTAGACCACTTATATCATGCCCATCTTTAAAAGAATCAAATTTGAAGACCAATGTAAGGCTAGTAAAAAAACAAACAAAACAAACACAAGCTCAATGAATTTGGAGATACATGTCGGATTGGGGAAATGTTAAGTTGATTTTCATTTTCACTAAATGAAATAAACACATTTGACTCTTTGAAAGGTATTTGTGAAGGTAAGCTTGGAAAATATTCCAGGGATGACTTTGAAATGCAGTGTGTGTGTGTGTATGTGTGTGTGTGTGTGTGTGTGTGTGTGTGTGTGTGAAAGAGAGAGAGAGAGGGAGAGACTATCAGTATTCATGGGACCTGTATTACACGTTACTGTCCTGTCCATTATAGAAATGCTTCTTTGAATACAGATTTGATTATCATCTGCAGTTATACAATTAAAGTACGATCACTAAATTCATAATGCATCCAGGTACTTTTTAAACGTATTTTTATTTTTTTATTTTTTAAAGATTTTATTTATTTATTTGACAGAGAGAGACACAGTGAGAGAGGGAACACAAGCAGGGGGGAGTGGGAGAGGGAGAAGCAGGCTTCCCGCTGAGCAAGGAGCCCGATGGGGGGCTCGATCCCAGAACCCTGGGATCATGACCTGAGCCGAAGGCAGACACCTAACGACTGAGCCACCCAGGCACCCCTAAACGTATTTTTAAATGAACAGATTTTTACTGGCAGACAGAAAAATAATTGCTGGAATAATCATATATTGTTGAATCTTTGAAGATGAAAAGCTTGAAAGGGAAAGAAAGGGCATGTAGTTATTAAACGTGTAACTCCAGGCACATCAAACAAAAAATCTGGGGGAATCAAAATACTTTGGGTTTTTCTGACCCTTTCAGGCTCAGAAACTTTAATTTCAACAGCCTCAGGATATTATTTTGCATGTTTTTGCAACTCGTTAAGGAAGATAAAAATCTTTTCTTCTGAACTGAACCCTTTAAATCAAAACCTTTAGACATTATTGAAAGATGTAAAAAAAAGGATCCAAAATAGCCCAATATTTGTTAAAACAGTACAGAACTTTAAATTCTAAGCCCTGGCTCAGATCACACATCACTAGCATGCCAGTCGGTTGCTGGATTCAATTTAGTATTAGTAGATAGGGAACAAATCAGTCCGTTCTTTGGCCTACAGTACTCCAAGTAGACCGACCGCTCCAGTGTCTTTCCTCCCAAATCAACCACTTTTGGTAGAATTGTACAATTGTGTCACCGCATAGCTTTAGGCTTCATTGTTTGCTTCCAGATTAGCCTGTCAAGCTGGAAAATGCTCTTGATAAAAATTTAAAAGAAAAACAGTAAGTTATAAACCTACTTATAAAAATTTAAGTATCTCTAATATGCTCATAAGATTGTATTTTAAAAGTTATATATATATGTTCATAGAAAAAAATACAGAAATATTAAACTGTATGTTAAGTGTAGTTATTCTTGGTAGGTGGGATTGTAGGAAGTGCTTATTTTTTTCTTTGTGGTTTTAAATTTATTTCCTAAGTATCCTACAAGTGCTACTTTTGCAAACAAGAGAAAAAAAAAAGTCAAGCGTATTATTATTTCAAAAATTTGGCATCAAACATAAAAGCTAAAATTAAATATGTTCAAATGACTATTGTAGTCTCCTGTATGGATTCTTCCTTCTATCATAGACCTAAAAGATCTGCTTAAATAATTTATATACTTACAATGAAGATGCGATCTTTAATACACAGTATCTGGTTTTGTGTTTTTGAATGCAGGCTGTTAATAGGAGGATGACAAGTCTTTTCAAAGATGGCGTTCACCACATCAAACTTTAAGCATGATGGCACCCAATCACTGCAGTTGATGTAATATGATAAGAGTTGAAAGATAGGGGTAATGACAGCCTGAGCTGAGCACATTCTGTTTACCCCCCACCAGTGGCCAAGTGCCACCAGGCCCTTCCTTGAAGCTGAACTGTGTCTCTCTATGAAGTGACTTCTCAATTCTGCTTTGAAGGGGCTGGCTTCAAAAAGGTGAAAAATCAAAAAGATCTATTTTGGGGTGCCTGGGTGGCTCAGTTGGTTAAGCGACTGCCTTCGGCTCAGGTCATGATCCTGGAGTCCCTGGATCGAGTCCCGCATCGGGCTCCCTGCTCGGCAGGGAGCCTGCTTCTCCCTATGACCCTCACCCCTCTCATGTGCTCTCTCTCTCTCATTCTCTCTGTCTCAAATAAATAAATAAAATCTTTAAAAAAAAAAAAAAAAAGATCTATTTTGCATAGTTCCGAGGGGGAGAGCTGGGACCAGTGGAGCCAGATCTAAGTTTAGCTTAAGGGAGAATGCTATGAGAAGCATGGTCAAAATCTCTCTCCCCTGCGGGAGGAAGTAAAGCGTCTGTGAGGGCCTGGTCCAGCTGGGGCAGACTGAGGGAATCTCTCCACCAACACTGGTAACAGTGAAATCAAGAGACCATGAAGAACAGATAGTCAAGCAGGAACCAAATCTGGTAAGAAAGAGAGTGGAGTTGCCCTAGTGGAATGGTGAGAAGCAGTAATCAAGGTGGGGAATTAACGCAGGGATAGATAATGATGGTGATGACTTAGCTACATGATTGTGAAGCCTGGTGCAAAATAAAAAGTGAAAAATGAAAATACAGTCATTTGTTAAAAATTTTTAAGAATTTCAAGATGGCACCATCAGAATATTAAGTCAAGTTGGGGGTCCTTGTAAGCACAAGGCTCTATGAAGCTGGCCCTGCACAGGAAGAATGTTTCATCACCAGGAAAGGGGGGTAGTGTTCCTGGGCTTATCATCTTTGGATGGTTTTTCCTTGCTACCTCACCCAGAAGTTGTGTGGAGTCATGGGATGCATTAAAGGACAACGACAAGGAAGAGATGGCTATTCAAAATGGATTTGGCAAGTATGGTAACAGGAAATATTCAAATAGAGGCTGCATATTACAGAGAAAATCCAAGCATTGAATGGGTTTTTAGACTTGAGGAACTTCAAGATCCTTTTCAACTCAGCATCAAGAGTTCTATGCTAAGTCTGTGGGGCTTAAAATCATTTAAAAGTATTCTTCTGACTATGGGGTCTATAAATCCTGAGTTTTCCATGTATTCCCAATTCCAGTTGTTTTCATTCTCGTATTATGCTTACTTGTCAGCCAGTTCTATCTCAGAAGCATAGATGCTCTAACACAGTAGTCCTTACTGACCTGCTTAGCCCAGTACATAGATTTGTGATGGCCCTAGAGACCTTTCACACCAGTTCCCTCATCTCTCTACATAAGAAGTATGAATAGCAGGTTAGATTCTGTTTCTCTGCTCAACTGAGGTCAAGTCTTCTTCCTGTTTCTTCTTCTGTATGAACTCTTACAAAATGCAGAGAACTCATTTTCTTAACTGTTTATCTCCTCATGGTAGAGGGTATAAATCCTTCTCATTCCCCTTTCCTCCCTGCCTCTCTCTGTTCATGCTCTTGTCCATATGAAGTTGCATTCCTTCCCACCAAAAGTGGAATATATTTTTCCCGTCTCATTGGTGGTGAGATGTACTATGTGGCTTATTTTGTCCATGCAACATGAGTGGGAATGGTGTGCCAGCCCCAAGTCTGGACCTGACATTGTGTGTTTCCACTGGCCTCTTCTTCACTTCTGTTAATGCCATGAGAATAGGTTCTAGGTAGCCCACTGGTCATGGGGATAGGACGAAAGACTTGTGGAGCAGACCTGGACCCGTGCTGCAGCTTGGGACTAAGACCACTAAGCCAAGCTTCAATCAGCTAAGTTTAAAGCAACTCATAGGTGTATGAGCAAGACTAAATAATTACTGTTGTTTTAAGCCACTGTTTATTTTGTAGCATTATTGTAACAAAAACTGATAGACTCCTTAACTCCCTGACTCTTCCATACTTTTAATCAGGTAAAGGATGGTGACCATTGAACCCATTCATCAGCTGTGAACAGTTTTGGAGTAAGTTCTGGAGTAGGTGGGCCTGGACTGACACAGCAATCCACTTTCCCTCTTAAACTCAGAGCCTTCCTCTACCAGATGGGGATAATAAGATGCACAACTTCTTGTGGTTCTTATGGAGATGGAATGAGATAATATACCTCAAGTTCTCAGCACAGTGTCTGATGTATACTAAGAGCACAATAATTGTCAAGTGTCATTGAGGTTAGCCCTGAGGAAACACAGAATGGCCAAGCAAGTACATCTGGAGGGGAATGGATATTTGAAATAGGAATCACCTCAAGAAGCTCAAACAATAACTTTGGTCACATCAAACACAATCAAAAGGAATCAACAATGGAAAAAAATTGTGTCAGGTGAGTAGGATTAAGGGAGATTACACCTCATATTTTCTGAAATTTGTACAGTGGTATTGCTGCGACAGCTAGATCCTACAATCTACGGGATTCACCGGAAGTGAGAGAAAAGGCAAACTTATCCTAGGACCCATTATTATTTATCATGGCACAATGAGTAAAATGAACAGATGGCCAATTATTTCTGCAACTGCAATAAATAAAGTATTTTTATTGGGGGAGGGTGAGTTGAGATCAGCCGTCCGTCCTGCTTATATGCTTTTGGGAAAGGCCAGTGAAAACTTTGACATGGTAGAGGTTAGATACAACCAACATCCACAACCTGTTCCTGAGTCACATAAATACTGTAATTTTTCTTTTGCAATAATTTCTGTTACTAATTAATCAAGGGCATCTGTGCCTTAAACACGGTTTGATTTGATTCTTTTCTGTCAATCATTTTATCTTAATTGATTTTTTTGACAATTAAATGAGATAATGCAGGTGAAAAAGAGCTTTGCAAAGTGTAAAGGGATGTACTTAACTGGCTGATTTTATTTAAACTGAATTGTGCAAGGAACTAAACATGCTTATCTGTTCCATTATGGCAAATTGCGAGATGTCAAACCTGGGCTTAGGACTTGGTGACAAAACCAAGGAAAATGAGCAGCTGACTAGGGGGGTTGAGAGAGGGGGAATAGCCTTTCCTCCCCAAACCACTCCCTGAGGGGATAGAGATAGGAACAGGAGAACAGATAAAGGAAAAGTAAGCTTCAGAAGTGCTTGTTTTGGGAGGTGGGGGGATGGGTTAGCCTGGTGATGGGTATTAAGGAGGGCACGTTCTGCATGGAGCACTGGGTGTTATGCACAAACAATGAATCATGGAACACTACATCAAAAACTAATGATGTACTGTATGGTGATTAACATAACATTAAAAAAAAAAAAGTGCTTGTTTTTCTCTCCCAAGGATGTTCCTGCCTGAAAGAGTGACCAAACGTCTCTTTACTTTAATTGAATGAAAACAAAATATAACTTGCTACTTGGACACCAAATGGTTCCTACTGTTTCTTCTGCAATTTCCATTCCTCTTTGCATGGACCTAAGCCTTAAAACTGTCTTAGAGATTCAGTCACCAAGAATGACTTAAGCTCAGGACCCAGTCTCCCCTCATCTTCTCTGGCCCCTCAGAGATGGTGTGCAATCCCCAGAGAAGGGGCCCAAGGAGGAAAATCACCTTGGGGGGGCGCCTGGGTGGCTCAGTCATTAAGCGTCTGCCTTCGGCTCAGGTCATGATCCCAGGGTCCTGGGATCGAGCCCCGCATGAGGCTCCCTGCTCGGCCTGCTTCTCCCTCTCCCACTCCCCCTGCTTGTGTTCCCTCTCTCGCTGTGTCTCTGTCAAATAAAGAAATAAAATCTTAAAAAAGAAAAGAAAAGAAAAGAAAATCAGCTTGGAAGCTTTGTCTCCTCTCGTGGTACCCCAGGGAGAGGAGGGAGAGTCAAAGGTGGGGCTACGGGCTCTACTTCAGATCAGCTCTATGATCGTAAACGGTTCGGGTTCGTGATCCACTACAAATGGGATAACAATAGTACCTACTTCATGGGGATGTTACGAGCATGAAGTAAGATAACTCATGAGGACTGCAGCCCAGTGCTCGACTGACTGTGCTCACTTAGCCTTAGCACCATTAGAGTCAGTCTGTGGTGAAGAAGAGAGAAGGGTGTCGGGGTGGGGGGGGCTGTTGGGGGAGGTGGGAGAGATGGCAGAAATCACTGAGCTGCTGCAAACAGAGGACAAAGAACTCACTAATTTAAACTAATTCAAATTTTGTGAAAACCAAATATCTGATAGGTCTAAGTTCTTTTGTATTACAATGGAAGCAAATGCTAAAGAAACTAATAGTGTGCAGAAGTTACAGGGAGAGGGGTGCCTGGGTGGCTCAGCCTTTGGCTCAGGTCATGATCTCAGGGTCCTGGGATGGAGCCCCATGTTGTTGGGCTCCTTGATCAGTGGGGAGTCTTCTTCTCCTTCTTCCTCTGCTCCCCCCCAACTCTTGCGTGCTCTGTCTCTTAAATAGATAAATAAAATCTTAAAATGTTAAGATACCAGGAGAATGATTAAGAGGGGGAAAAGGGGTAGGGGGGAGATACTATTTTTAAGGATGGGGGAAGAATAGACCTAGTCTTCTCCATTTGATAATATATTACGCTAGTCCTATCTATTTGATAATGGAACCTAAACAGCCAGGTTAACTTCACTGCATTGATTTAAAAGAGACAAAATCTTCCTTTTAATATGTCAGCCCAGGGTACCTTTCTATCAAGTCACAGATTTTAGTGATATTTTCCTGTAAACGTGCCATCTTGTACAACCGAGCTACTGAAAACAGCGTTTTCAAGTCCCTTCTAGAAAAAAACTTTGCACAGATCCAAATAAATCATTCTCAAATAATACTGCTAGGGACTTTGCTGTATGAAGCTTTATGAAGGAATTTTGACAAACTATGTCTTAGCCTATCTGTGCAAATGATTTCCAAATATATTTAAGGCTACGGATATCAGTTGGGCCCACAAAGCAAATCAACTCCATCCCCACTCTTCATAAGAAAATGGGCGCCCCCCCACCCCCATCTTTGGTGTCAGATTACTCGTGTCCCATGCCAGAAAACACACAATCAGATCTGGCTCGGCCTTCCATTTTATCTCCTGCCCATGTGGGCAAAGCCTTCAGGAATCATGGAGGGGTACCACACTGAAATGTATTCATTAGCCAGCCTGCCTGGGGTGAGTTCTCTGGGGGGGGGGGGGGGGGGGCTGTCTTGTTGCTGCAGAGATTTCTAAGACAATAGTGACACGCAGTGAAATCAGCTTCCAGTTGCCCAAGCAGGGCGTGAAGATTATTTAGGCTTGGGTCACAGCCCCAGTCACTCTCTGCTTCCTCACTGAGTCAGAGGCAAAACGACAGCAACGTCATCATTTCTTAGCCACAGCTCCAGAGTCTTTGGGACATAATTGTGTAGTACTCTGTTTGGGAGATCTCCTCACTCCTGCCGTGAAAATATGCCTCTTTTTTCTCCCAAAAATATGTGCTCAAGCCTTTCTAAAGTAGAGTTGAGGGTTACAAAGTTTCTTTCCTAAGCACCTTTTATCCTTTAGACCACTCTTTTGAACTAGAGGATAAATCTGAAACAGGATAAAGAAGGAGGCAGATAAAATAGAAACAGGAAAGAAATCAGGGATTTGGCAGCCAAATAACCTGTGCCCAAATATAATTTTAAACATCTTGATCTTAGATGGTAGGTGCAAAATACATTATCTGGCTTTTTTCCTTCTTTTTCAAAATGTAGCTCTCCCTCGTAGGACATAATCTTTGCCTGGGTTATTTCATGGGGGAAAACTGAGCCAGCTTAGAAATAGAATGTATGGGTGGCAGGGGGCGGGGAGGGGGGGAGACAAGAAATAAGGCCGTCAGGATGAATCTTTGGGTCTTCTGGCCTGCCTGGTTCATGGTATATATATTGTGTCATATGTAGTTACTGCGCCAAGAGATTTGTAGATAACCTTTAATGATCTCATGCATTTACATATGATAGACTATACTTAGATTTAAATATAACAAAACAAGACAACCAGCTGTGGCTCATTCGCAGCAAAAGACTTAGGGAAAGTTATTCCTAGCAGGAGCCTGGGCATTTCAGCAAGTTTGATTTGCAAAACTCCTCCTAAGTTTACAAAATATGTGGTGACCAAAAAAGGGGTGACTTTTGTAGTCAGAGCCCTGTATATTTGATGAGATATATCAATTCACTTCCGAACCTGGAAATTACAATGAATATGTTTATACTTGAGTGGACAGGAAGCATCGGTGACAGCCAAGAGGTTGAATCCAACTTACCAGTGTATTTTGTTCACTGTTAGACATTTTTTTAGAGAAGCATTTTATAATCGGGAGAGTGCACACAAAAATCCATATTTGTGGCTTCTTCTGAATATTGGTCAATCTTGGGGCTATCGTCCCACATGGAAAAATCTGCATGAAGCCTTAGGAAGAATATATTCTTTTGGTATGTCACAGTGCTCACTATTTTCTATTCCATTACAGCTAGCCCAAAGCATTTGTTATTTTTACCTACGGGGTCCCGGCAGAATTTGAATTTATGACTTCTAATATAAATGACCCATAAATAGACTAAAAATTAACTTCTAAGATATTATATAGATAGTGTGAATTATTTTATGCATTTCTTAGTGGTTTAACAGCCACACAAAGTGTGAGTGCACATGTGAACATACACACACACACACACACGCACAACATAGTTAAAAGGGCACTAAAATGAGAACTAAAAGATATGTTTTTCTTTCAGTCCTGGCTCTGTCAGTAAACAAGTTACATGACTTGGATAATTTTCTGTATTATTTCTAGGCCTGAAGGACTCATCTGTAAAATGAACCTAGAGAGCATCCTAGCTTCCCTCCTAATCTAATACTCTCTGCTTATTTTTCCCCCCTTAACTTATTTAGGAAAATTTATTTTGGGACTTCAGTAATCCAGTTTGATTTTCTTTATGATTAAAATTCATGGGATTAAAGAACTAATCTGAAAACAAAATTAGGGCCCAGCCCTTTCATTTTATAGATAGGAAAAACTGATGCTTGGAGAGATCACTTAAATAAATACCAAAAGAAATATGTGGTAAATGCAGAGATGTTCAAAATGCTATGCCAGTACAGAGAAGGAAGCAGCCATTCTCTATTTTGTTAAAAGCATCTCCTTTCTTCTGCCTACTATTTTACCTGTAGGACATCCTACGAGCCACAGGGCTGGGAGGAGATTTAAAAGTGACCCCATAGAGACCCATGACCCAATAATGCGATCTGGAATTTAGAGTGACAGGTTAAAAATTACTATTTCCCGAACTCTTATTGTACTGACTTGTATTATTTGGGTCTGTGTCTTTCTTCCCTGCTAGACAGTAGTGAGTCTTTAAGAGTAAGCACCTCTCATCTTTTTATTTCCATCCCCATTTCACATTCCTAGTATGGTGCATTGCACAAACTAAATATTCAGTAAATGCTTGCTAAATCCAAAGAGAAACTTCCAGATCTATAAACCATAGAGAGGGACACCTGAGTGGCTCAGTTGGTTAAGCGTCTACCTTAGGCTCAGGTCATGATCCCAGGGTCCTGGGATCGAGTCCCACATCGGGCTCCTTGCTATGCAGGGAGCCTGCTTCTCCCTCTGCCTGCCGCTCTCCCTGCTTGTGCTTGCTCTGTGTGTCTCTCTCTCTGATAAATAAATAAATAAATAAAAATCTTAAAAAAAAAAAACAAACATAGAGAGATGTTTCAATTGGCACAATAATTAATGGCATGATACCATAAATGGGCTTGATAACCAACAACAGTAGATTAGCTATGCCCTGAGTGATACATCTTATTCCACTGCATAGCAGTTCAGCTCAGTAAATCTGTACTGTTTATCTACCATATGCAAAATAGATACTAAATGCTTTAGGGCAAAACTCCCTAAACCTGGTGATCATCAGCATTACCTGAAGAGGTTTTAAAAATACAGACTTGGAAACTATAACCCCAGAGATTCTGATATAATGTATCTAGGCTTGCGGCCTCTATGTGTGTTTTAAGTTCTCTGATTCTAATCATTAGTCAGGTTTGGGAAATATGTAAGCAATATAAAAGCAAAGACTGTAACTGCGGATTATGTACTTCATTTTAAGTTTGTGATCTAAATTTCAGGACCTTAGTTACTTCCTAATCTCCTAAAATCAACCATAAATTTATTAGTGTCTATGAAGTTTAGAACAAATGAGTAAAAAACAAGAAAATTAAATTACACAAAATGTTAAATGTCATCTATCTCTGTAGTAGCAATAAACTACCATTTTTTTCTTATCAAGATAATTCAGGAATATTAGTAGTAGCAATTGAAGAGGACTGCTTCCTTATCTCTTGACAAAAAATACTCAATTACCATGGTAACCACTGAGATGGGACAAAATTTCTCCTTAGAGGCAGAGAATAGAACCAAACATCAGTTGGGAGAGAAGAGTCTTAACTACCCACAAGTGATACTTTTAGCTGTATTTGCATAAACTTAGGTCATTTTAGCTAAGACTTCTAAATTAAGAAATTTTGAACACTTGTCATAGTAGCTTCCCACATTGACTACCCATATGTGGGTTTTGTGTATTCATATTAGCGGATTTGAATATTTTTATTAAATCACCTAGTCAAGAAAATCAAACCAGTCTTAGCATGTAAAACAAAATAAAAAAGGAATGAAAGCTGATGAAATACTCTTTCTCTACAATAATGATAATCATAAGGACAACTTCCATTTAATGAGGACTCACTATACCAAATACTTTCTCTATATTGTGTCATTCTTTTCTTATTGCAGCACCACAAAATAGGTATTCTTTTCATATCTTATAAAAGAGGAAATTTAATTTCAGAGGGTTAAATATATTTATCCACCATCATATAGCTAGCAAATAGTAGAGTTAAGATGAAATCATTCTGACTCAAGAATCTTGCCCTCCAAAATAAAAACATAACTTATACCATGTAGATAGGAACTGTGGTCTTCCTAGCCCATTATTCTCTCTCAAAGGACACCAGAATCTCTTTGTGGAAAAAGATGCACAATACTGCATTGCCCTCAAAGGTTAGCAATATACAATCTTGTCGGCCCTTGAACTTATTCTTGAATATCTTTAATTTATTGATATTTTACAACTAAGCGGTCATGCAACAAATATTATTATATAATTACCAAGAGCCAGGCATTATATTTGTTATTGAAAATACAAAGGCATAAGGCAGCCTCTGTACCAAAGAAGTTCATAATCTAGTAATAGAGAAGTAAATAAATAATATCAATATAATATGTAGGAATTGCACTAAAGAAAAGTGTTTGCAAAGGCGGGGTGGTCAGGGAAGCCATCACATCAATGCTTTGGACTGGATCTGGTAGTGAGTAGGATTGGCAGGGAGATGGGAGAATGACACTTTAAGCTGTGGGAACCACACTTGTGCAAGAATGCAGTCATGAAATGGCTTGATGTTGGGAGTCTATTGGGTTGGAGTTTAACTGGCAACGGGAGGAGAGGGAAGAATGAGATTGTAGAACTAGGTAGCAGCTAGGGGCTTATCCATTACTATTATTATGCTCACTTTTTACTTACTCAACACTATGTGCCCAGCATGGCCTCAAGTACTTTGCATACATTATTTCATGAGGAAGTTTACAGTTGATGAAATTACAACTCAGATGAATGATTTGCCTAGATCATGGAGCTTGGATAAGGGTAGAATTTGAGCTCAGATTTGATTTGTCTCCAAGCATGCATTTCTCTTCCATCTACCACACATAGGTGTTTGGAGATTATTTCTCCATAAGCAATGAGGAGCTGCTTGAGAATTTCTAATTACCATGTAATATGCAATGCAATGAAATTTGAATTTTGGAAGGATCTCTTTGGCAGCAGTATAGAGAATAGACTGTGACACAGGACTAGAAGACCAATTAAGAAGTTATTACAAGGGTCCAAGTGAGAAAAAATGAGATCCTAGGCCAGTGGTTCTCATAATTGACTGTCTAATGAGAAGCTTTTAAAAATATATAATGCCTGGGTCCCAGAGAGTCTATTTTAATTGGTCCCAGATGAGCCCTGAGCAATGACATTTTTAAGACTCTCCAGATGATTCTGTTATGCAGCCAGAGTTGACAACCATTGACCTTGGCCAAGTCAATGACACTGGGATTTTCTTAGTGCTCTTGGGTCATGTTAATGTGAAGCCTAGGTTAAGAACCTTTAGTACCTTTATGAACCTCTCAACAAAAAGATTTCATTCAGGTTAGCAAGTAGATTTTTCTGGGTTATTTAGAATGGCCAGAAAATGCCTTCCTTTTATTAGAGGATAAGCAAAAACTATTGCACATATTAACACTTCTGAAAGCAATGTGCTCTTAGTGGTCAAAATTTCATATATAAAATTCTAGATATTAGAGCCAGAGGCCATAGTTTTTGACTTTTCAGGCAGAAATGAACTCTCTGAATTGTAGTTCATGGTAACAGAGTCTACTCAGAGAAACAGACCTATGCCTGGTAATATAGCAAAAGGAATTTAATGTGGACACTAGTTGGGGGGCACTTGGGTGGCTCATTCGGTTAAGCGTCTGACTCTTAATTTAGGCTCAGGTCATGATCTCAGGGTCCAGATCAAACTCTTCCTCTCCCTTTGCCCCTTCCCCCTACCCCACTCATGTGCACGCACACACTCTCTCTCTCTAAAAATAAATAAAATCTTTAAGAACAAATAAACGAATAAACAAAAGTGTTACAAGAGCTGAAAGGGAAAATGGGCTGGGCATACACCCCAGGGATGGGAGAAAAAGAAGCTACACACCACATATGGAAATGGGGGACAAAAGTAGGGAACGTTTTTACTGCCACACATTTTTAGTGCCTGGGCTGCCTTTGAGAGCTGGGTCCTTGAAGGAAGTAGCTGACTGACTGGAGCTGGAACCACAGAGATATAGCCACTGTTGGAGATGCTTAAGGAGAGGGAGAAAACCCTGGCTCTTCCTTTCCACTTGCTCTCCAATCTCACACCTGTGCCTCGCATTGGCTGAAGCTAGTAGCTGGAAAGGGATCTTGGGATGCATACTCTGCAGGACGTTTTCACTCTGTAATACATTGCCGAGCTGGAGGTTGTGGATGGATCTGAAAGCAAACAGGCAAGTGACCAGGGCTAGGATGCTGAGCTAGATTTGCCCTAGATTCTGGCTGTAGATAGATTCCGTACCTGCTGTTAAGTATATGTGGTATAGAATACAAAATAACTAGAAAGTACTGAGAGTTTTCCTTTTATTCCAGGTACATAGGAACAACTTTTCTAGAGACATGTGTTAGTAATTGTTCTGACATTATCAGCTTCTCAGATAAGTTCACATTTACAGAATATATTCCAATATAAGCATGTGGAAAATATATTTGACATGAATAAAGAAAAGATACGGATTACAAAAAGGAGGCAACTTTGGATAGGTGTAGTCTCCATGTGTAGAATTTTACTGACACTGAACGGTTAGCGGTAGGGTAGCAGCTGCGTCGAGGGTGCTATTTTCAGAGAAGTGGTAAGTCTCATTTCCACAAGCCAGTTTGCAAGAGTAACATGTAGAAGAGTAATTTTTTTCCCCACTTAAAAACTACCTTGGCTACATGTACTGAAAAACAATTAAGAGTGGAATTGTCTATGCAAACCTGTCACTGAAGGGGCCATATGGGCTTTTCAATTCCAGGACTAACTTTCTACCTATTGGTGGCCATCTATACTGTTTAGAAGGGTCTTGCTTATTCCAAAACAGCAACCTTGGTTAAGACAGAGGAGTCTGGTCCCAGATGGGCCATCTGGCTGGAACACTGATGACAGGGACACCTTGATGAATTTGGACTAAGCCATAGATGGAGATCCAACAACTCAACTGTATCATTTTCCTAAGGGAATCTTGCATGATACCACTACACCAGCGGCGCTCATTTTCCTAAGGAAGCATTAATCTGAGTCATGTGGAAAAACATTATTTTCCTGTTCCCCTTTGAACTTTAAGAAGATTAGAAAGAACAAGATCAATCTGGGAGGATTGTAATTTAGTCTTAGTAGTCTATTCATGAGTCTATTCTGATTGAGATGACTGTTACAGTGGATTAAACCCAATTATTTTACAGTGGTTTCTTTTTTCTAAAATGGAATTTCTCCACAACTTGGTAGTTTGCCTTCTTAAAATACAAAT
Source organism: Phoca vitulina (assembly GCF_004348235.1). Taxonomy (NCBI): domain Eukaryota; kingdom Metazoa; phylum Chordata; class Mammalia; order Carnivora; family Phocidae; genus Phoca; species Phoca vitulina. Next base: position 24,875,804 of record NW_022589707.1, on the reverse strand, counting down.
AAGTACAATCAAGGCCTCAAAAATCCTCACATCCAGATGAACATGGCCTATTCCCAATCCATTACACATACACCATTTATTTGGCCTGTACCTCTGTGTAGTTCTTCAAGAATGCATTTTCTCATGACCAGTTTCAAACAAAGCCAGAGCTTTAAATCAGTTAGGTTAGTCTGAAAATATGCCAGCCCTTTATCAGCATCTTTTGGGGCATACAGTATCTCTTTCAGATCTTGGCTTCCAAGAAGAGAGGAGTCCTTGTCTTGACAGGTTGATTTTCTTTGCCTAGGCTCAACCAGTAGTGATAATAAGCAGAGGCACTAGGCCTACTGTGTTTCATTGGCAGGATTATTATGTTCACTTAAGACTTGAAAGGTTGCGAGCTAGTACAACAACTTTCTTGCATGGGGCATGTCTAGGTTTTGCATACTAAATGCTAATGGTGTGTGAATTGCCTGGAATACCTGATATGGTCCAACCAAACAAATATCCATGAGGGTTTTTTGTTCGTTTTCCTGTTGGTTGTGACTCTCATTTTCATGAGGCAAAAGGTAAGGTTTTAAAATATTTAAATTTTATGTTGTTAAAGATTTTAATCAATTGGTTTGTGTAAACTCCCCTTCATCCTTCACCTGCTCCTGTGCTTTGGGGAGTAATGAGGACAAGACCAGAATTGTGTGTCCAAGAATTTATTGATTTTATTTTATAGGAAGACCTATGGCATGGGTCCCTCTGTCACAGACAATGGAAATAGGCAATCCCCACTGAGGAATGAAATCATTCAGAAGTTTCTCTGTAACTAAATCCAATCAGCTTTCCTGCAAGGATAGTCTTCTCTTCATCTAGAAATTTATGTATTTGTAGAAAACCTATAGCCATTTTTATCTTTATTCTCTCTTTTCACTCCATCCAGGTTGCATTAAGATAGTCCCTAATTCAGTGCGGAAATTAGGCTTTTTATATGCACTTCCTTCTATATATGTGACATTATAATAAAGAAGTTTGTTGTCCTCAATGATCTCATTTGGCTCCAGCATATTTTTTTTGAGATAATTCCCTCGCTAGCTGGTTGTATTCTAAATGTGTGCAAACCATATTATGCTTCTCGCTTCTAAATTATGCAAAGAAGACCCTTACTTTCTACTCTATTTTATAGACACTAGTTTTCATTAAATTGACATAAATAAATCATCCTTAAACTTTTGAGTCTGTTCTCAGTTTAAATTTCTCCTCAGATTTTACAGTCTGCTTCTTTCTAAAACATTATTTGAAATTGAACATATTAGAGCATTGTATGGCAAATTTCCCCCCACATTATTTTATTCTTTACTTTCTAACATCCTCTCATTATTTCCTATACTTTATTTGTTTAACTTCATTTTCACATAGTTCTGGGGATTCAGCCATAGAGTTGCATCTTAAGGACTGGGAAGTTTTTAATCACTAAATCAGCTTAATGACCAAGAAACTATCCAGACCAATCTATATTTTAGTCATTCACAGTAGAATGATAAACCAAAGAGCTGTGGGAAATCACTGATATAAGTTACACAACAGAATATTGGGAATCCATTAGACATTAGTAGACATTCTTAAATTAATTAGTTCAAAACTACCACCCTTTCAGAACCATGGACAGCTATATCAACCTCTTGTGCTGATCTCAAAAATTGGAATTGTATAATGAAATATCTAAAGGCTCTTAATTAAGTAGCCTTGCTTAATGCTTTGAAGTTTTAAACATCTTAGTTATCCTTGGGAGGATTATACTGGGCATTGGGGTCTGAGCTAATCCTTCAGAAAGCTTGCCTAGGACCATAAAGTAGGAGCCTTCTAACATTAGTATATTGGCCAAGCACATTACTATCCTAGAGCCTTCATGGCTGAGACTTGTCTGAGGGATCTTTGTATATCTGTATCTGTCTCAAAGAGACTACTTTCCTGGGAAAGTTTAGTGACCCTTGGCTTTGACCTAGTGATAGTAAATTTTGAGGCTAGGTAACTTAGCTTAATAGAATATCATAATTCTATGCAATTATGTGTGAGTACATTAGAAAAGCTAAAGAGACGAGAAGACAGAAGTGGGAAAGGTGAAGAATGTGTGAGTGATCTTGAAGAGGTAGTTAGACATTTGTGGTCAATTTGATCTAGAATATCATGGGACCCAGTGAAAGTGAACAAGAAAAAAGAAAAATGTAGTCATGGCAATATGCAAAGAAAGGTTATTTTACCTGTCACTAGATATATGAATATTTCACTGTTAGAGAAAAATCATCCTATACAGTAATTATTAGGTTCTTCCCTGGTTTTATGATAAACTTTTACCACCCAAGATAAAATGTGAGCACAAAGGACCTGGATTAGATTCTTGGCATATTTCACCCAACTTTTTACACTGTATTTCTACTATCTACCCTCTCTCTCTTCTCTCTTCTGTCCAGCCTTCTCACTGTCATTATATTCTTGTGAATTTTTTTATTGGGAATGTTCCCCTTCATGTGAAAATGTAGCTGGTATCTCTTTGGAAAGGAAATAAGACTAATTGGCTACTTTGGCAATTGCTTAGTCCTGAGTCTAGCAGGAAGGGCTGGGTTTTGGCAGGAAAGTGAATTAAATGTTCAAATTCTCAAGCTGTCAGCTAGCAGATGTATGTTCAAATAGGAGAAAAAGAACGCTCTGGAACAAAGTTGAGAGCCCTGGGTGTGTTGTCAGTTGGAAGGGGAATCTGTTTCAGCTCAGAAACAAATGCTCAACTCCATGTGTTCTGACTTTCTGCACCAGTCCCCTTACTTCAACTCTGCAACCCTGTGCCTCCAGCCTGCTGAGAAAATATCACTCTAAAGGGACACATATGGCTATAAATTCAAATTTTCACCCTTGCCACATGACTGTGCATCTTTATTATTGAGCTAATTGCATTGGACAGCATCAGGTGCTTTCCACCTGTCCTTTCTTTGCCGTTGTGTCACAGCTCTAACTCCTTGCTTCCAACAAGGCCAAGTTCAGGAAGGCCACTGACTGTCTTCTGGCCCCAGTCAATGGCAAGAAGCTAGCAATCCCTACACAAAGAGCCAACAACCTGTTTCCTGGCATTTCGTTTCTGCTAGAAGAACCCCTCTTTCATTCTCTTTTGTCTTTATGGTATTGGTGAGGGAATATAAGAGACTGGTATATCTTCAAAGATCTTTAGATATTATTGATACCATGCTACTTTTAGCAAACCTGTAAACTGTTTATAAACTTTTTCTACTTAGTAAAACCTATTATAGCTTCAAATCTTATCCACACTCAGACTACTTCTTACCCCCTCCATTTGTCCCTCCCCTAGTCTAAATCACAATCACATCTCACCTGTAATATCTTTGCCTCCCAAGCAGCCTTTGGAATTTACCTTTGTTCCACTAATCTCAACCCACCAGCCAGGGGGATTTTGTCTTATCACACCACATCTCTGTTAGAGCCCAACACTGGCTTCCCAGCACACTCAGATGAAAAGTGAAGCCCTTATAGTCATTCACAATGCTCTGTAGGGCCTGTCCACCAACTCTCTGGCCTCAACTCCCATTTTTTTTTTTTCCTTAGAGTCACTCAACTCCAGCCATGCTGTCCTCATTGATGTTTACTACACACACTCCCACTGCAGGGTCTTTGCATTGTTCTTCCCTAAGAGAGTCCCAAAGCTCGCTTCTTCCCTTCTTACCCTGCAATTTTTTTCTTCCCTTTTTTTTTTCCTCCTTAGCATTCATCACTATACATTTTACTTATTTATACTGTTTATTGTCTTGCTTGTTATCATGCAAGCTTCATTTCCCTCTAATTTCCCCATGTTTGCCTTGTGAATTTTCCTCTCTTATTAGCATTTGGCATTCTTTGAGGTATTTAACTTGATATCTTTGCATCAAGGCTAGCACTTTGCTTTTGTCTTTCCCAGCTTTTTGAGATATAATTGACATATAGCATTGTATAAGTTCAAGGTGTAAAACAATGTGTTGATTTGATACACTTATATATTGCAAAATGATTACCACCATAGCATCACCTAACACATCCACCACCTCACATAGTTACCTTCTTTTTGTGTGGCCAGAGCACTTAAGATCTACTCTCTTGGGAATTTTCAATTATACAATACAGTATTATTAACCATGCTATACATTAGATTCCCAGAAATTATTCATCTTATAACTGGAAGCTTATAAGTATCCTTTGACCAATACCTACCCACTTAAAGCTACCACTTTGAATACCTTCTTCCCCCCACAGGTCCAAATTCAATCCATTTAATTTCAATCCATACAAAACAAATATCAAAATAACAAAAATCCTTTATACAATGAGGGAAAGGGGAAATATTGTGAGGGAGAATGGGTTTTCATGATGCAGGTCTATGTAATAGGTGAGGAAGTGCAGAATAATAGAAGGCCAAAATATTATTTAATGCAAAAAAGGATGGGATAGACATTTACCCAGAACAGATTATCTCCAGACACCTACTGTGAAAGCAAGGAAAACAGACCAGCTCCTCCCAATTCTGATTAAGTTCTCAACAGTGATAAAACTCTTGGAAAATCTCAGGCTGTCTGGTCGTTGGTTATTTCCTGTCTGACTGGGTCTGCTTTTCTGCATACTTCTACATTCTTAATTATCTGAGTCACTTTAACTCAACATAGGAAGAACTGTCTTTACCTATGTCTCCAGACCTTTAGAGATTAAGTGGACCCTTATGAGACCTGTCATATAATCAACCGTCCTTATACCTGTGGCTTTGGAGGCCACAGCCTTTTTCTGAGTTTTCTTTTGGGGAAGTGAATGAATGGGAGTGGCTCTTATTAGATTTTTTTCCAATCTGGGGAATAACCTCATGCCCAAGAATTCACAGGAGTATGCTCTCTTAACTCTTGCTCACAAATAAAATTAACCCGTCAAATACTTTTACTTTAGTCAAAAGTTCAAACTAATTAAGATGGAGAGTTTGCCGCAAACACCACTACCCTAGGTTATTTTTGTTCATGTACACTTTTTTAACAATTTTGAAAAATATTTATTGCCTCAAATATTTTTATTTTCAAGGGAAAAATCATCATAATATTAAATAGTTACAAAGCATTTAATTTCTGGCACATGGTTAGAACTGACATTTAAAAATGAAACTATTACAACATTCTTCCAAATGTTTCATGAGAAATCAAATGCTATAATTTGATAACTACCATAATCCATTTAAAATATATTAAACTGTTCCATAACATCTAGAAATTTTCTATCTTCCCTTTTTCTTTGTCAACTCATATTTCTATTGCACTACACCTGCCTAGATATTTAATCTTATATATTTTGTGCTTGAAAAATATTTTATCATCATATCATGCTAATCTGTAACAAAATATGCACATAGGTTTAAATTTTAATTTTTAATTTTATCTAACCATGAGATTTTAAATGTTATGATTTGTTTTCTGGATTGAGTTACAATGATAATTTTTAGTAATATATTCTTGATCAAAACAACATAAGTATATTATAAACATCAGTGAATTAAACATAAAAAGTAAACTTTTAATTGAAAAATCTTTAAATGAGATGGATAATGATCAATCTTTTCTTAGGCTTTTAGTGAGAGAGAACTGTATTTACTGCATTATTACTACATTATAATCTATACTACATATAAATATTTTATGATACGAAATTTTATAAGAACTGACTGTAATTGGAATACCTTATGTAATATCATGAACACAAATATCCAAGCCCTACCCCCAAGGGATTCTATGGTAGTTCACCCCCCCCTTACACTTTGAGAAGCAGTAGCTTTATAGAACCTACTGGAGATGGGGTCCTAATTCTAAGTGCAAGATCTAAGTTAAGGGCGGACATCATCAGGACCGTGGAAAGAGCGGTGAAGAGTGCATTGTTGGGAACCAGAAGAGGGTACAGAGACACCAGTTGGAGATTATCTCAATGGTCTAGGTAGGAGAGGATGGTGGCTTAACACAGGGTCATAGTATTCATGATGGAAATAAATAGATGCAAAATACATCCTAAAAGTAGAGTTAAACACAGTGTCATGTTTAATTGAATGTGGAAGGCGAAGTAGAAACAAGTGGCGTGGGTGACTCTCAGATTTCTGGCTTAAGAAACTGAGTGATGATATTTACTGAGATATACCGAAAGTGGAACAGTTCGGGAAGTAGAAGAAGATCATGGTTTCCATTTTGGACATGTCTGTTCCTAGACATCCATGAAATTCTCGTTGGTCAGCTACAGCGGCATGCAGCTCAGAAAACCAGTACAAACTAAAGCAGTAGCCCTAAAACTAGCTAGAATCAGAATCGCGTGTGGAGCTTGTTCAAATACAGATTACTGGACCTTACCCTCATAGTTTCTGATTTCTGATTTTATACATCTGGGAGAGTAGGGGCAGACACTTGAATTTCTAAGTACCCAGAAGACGTTGTTACTGCTGACTCAGGGATCACATTTCCAGAATCACAGAGGTAGAGCTTCATATTTGGGAGTCATCTGGTACAGGGATGCTATGTGAAGCCATAGGAATGGATGAGGTTACTGAAAGGCCAGAAATGGAACCACAGAAAGCTTCAAAATTTAAAATACCAGTGGAGGAGTTAGAGTACCCTAAAGACAGTGAGGAGACTGAGAGTATGAAGAAGGTAGGTGACCTTTCACTCATCTGACCTCTTATAGGTCTTTGTAGCCCTGTAGAATTTGCCATATCTAGTGCTAAGAAAATACAATAAAATAATGAGTAAGTATATTCTGGAAGCAGATGCCACCATCTGGGACTGAAAAAAAAAAAACCCAACATTTAGCTTTCTGATTCCCTCAGCTGAAAATTATGAAGCCAAATTATGACATAAGAGCTGAGGAATTTAGGTTTGTTAGAAGAATGGATACATCTCTTAGAAGGAATACAACACCCATCCAAATCACTAAGGATCATCAATATGCAGATCATCTTTAATGTACGAATCATCCCTTGAAGTCTCATCTGGCCCTGTGGGTTCTATTTCTATTATGCCTGTATTTCGTGATAGACTGCCTCTGCATCCTCAGAATGTTAAGGATAGTGGTTAGTCCTGGACGGGAAAGAAACACTGCATGCTTTCTCCCTGCCGCCTTACTGAAGGGCCCAACACTCTTCCTGACTTCTGCTACTTTCTTCACTGTTTCCTGTTCAACCAAGCCTTTTCTCATAAACTTGAAAATATTAGCCATATGGTTTATTTGCTAATGTTTAAATGAGGGATATCCAAGCAGGAATCTTAAGAGAAATTGACTTCCAACCCTTTTGGGGTCTTTTGTAAGCTCAAGGAAGGCCACTTGGCCTCTTGAGCCATGTACATGCCTCAACATCCAGGGACATCTGTTGCATGACTGAAGTCCCCAGTAGAGAATGCAGAGTTATTTCTGTTACCATCAACTCCCAGAGGCAAAGGGAACATTCCATCAGTGATTCTCTTCTTCGCATTCACAAGGCTAGTCTGGGGGTAATTTTAGTATCTCTGATCATGGGTAGAAATTCGCTTGAGCTCTCCTGACTTTTTCTGGCTCTTTGTATCCCTGTGGGCCAGGACTGCCCACACATAACAGGTGATTTGCCCACACAGAAAGCACAAACAGTTCCTACCTTAACAATGAAGTCCCCAGCCGTATTTTCTGATGCTTCTCCTGTTGCCAATCTGTCTTGTCACTCTCTAGACCCTGTTTACAAATCCCCCACCCGCCCCCGTTCATGGATGGAACAGCCTGCCAGCTTACCTACCCACCTCTCCACTCAGGCCCAACCACCTACCCACCTGCCTGCCCACCTGCTCGCCAAGCTATGGATCTGGCTTTGTCTGTTCCTCTGACACATGATTTTTGTTGTTGTTGTTGTTCTCTTTTGTTTCTATTTTTGTAGAGAAAAAACTTTGCAGTTTTGTTTTTGCAATTTGAGCATTGCAAATTTGACCCACAAAATCTCCCCCACCTTTTGTTTTAGTTTCAGTTACAAGTAGTAAGTGTGAAATCAATGTTCTCTGGCAACTCGTGTTATACAATAAATATGAAACTATTTTTAGTAAATTGGACATTTTTAAAATTCAGCTGTAGTTGGATATTTAAAGGATTTCTGGAACAAAAACATTTACATATTGAAAAGGATTCATTTACGCTATGAATCCTTTCCCCTTTAATGCACAATTTTCATACATTTAGACTGGATCTTCCTAATGTGGAGTACTCCAGCAACCTGAGCATAACTTTCATCATTCATAATCCTTCTTGTCTATGGGAGGAGGGTAATTTCAATCTTACTGGGCGTCACTATAGCACTTGCCACTATACAACCCAGATATAGTGGAGAAAGCCCTCTCTCCACAAGCCTCCCGGCTGTGCCAGCCTACCGTGTTCAATCCTGAACTGGTGTCTTCTGGATGACACAAATGTCAAGAGTAATAAACTTCTATGTTGATGATGTTTTCTGCCTGAAGGTCCCAACTATCTAGAGTAATACCAGGACTCTATACATAAAACAATCAGAATGTGACACAATGAAACCAATCATTTCTGTCAAGTTAATGAATATGCTAACTGATAAATGAAAAGTCCATCTGCAGCAATTGGGACTGTCTGAAATGAGTGCATCAGCTGTGCCCCAGTTTAATGCAGAGGCTGAGTATAGAAATGGCCTATATACTGCTAACATTTTCTTCCACACAAAGAAGACAATGATTATGTTTATGTGACAGCCAAAGGAGGATATTCTTTCCTTCTTGGAGTCATCAAAGTGCTCCACATTTGCCAATGACCCTACATGAGCAAATTATTTGAATCCACCATTTTAAAGATACGGTACTAAAATAAAACCAGCCAGTTATTTCTCCCTCCTATCTAGGTTTTTGGGAGGCAAGATTGCTGGAACCTGGAGTTTACTGATGATGAAATAGGGTCAGAGCAAACATGGGGTGAGCCCACCATGGCCCTTGCATATGAGCAGAACTAATAGATTAATAAGTCAATTTTCATCATCTACTAAATACTTAAGTTTCAGTATGTATATATTCTAAACTTACTTTGAAAGATACTGAATTATAACCATCCTGGGGTCAGAGAGTACACCAAATGTACCTTTATAAGTCCAATAGTAAGTCCTATAGGGAACTGCACATAACAGGTGCACAATTAATCCCTAAGATAATCATAGAATACCAGAGTTGGGCCCCAGGAAACCCTTAAAAATGTTGTAGTCCAACATTTTTCTGAAGCATGAATTCTTTTAAATATCTGACACAAAACATCTGCTCAATCTTTGCATGGGTACTTCTATTTTTTTTTAGTTTTTTACATTTTTAAAGAAGATTTCCTTTATTTATTTGAGAGTGCGTGCACGCGTACATGAGTGGGGGAGGGGCAGAGGGAGAAGCAGACTCTCCACTGAGCAAGGAGCCTGATGCAGGGCTCAATCCCAGGACCCTGAGGTCATGACCTGAGCCGAAGGCAGATGCTTAACCAACTGAGCCACCCAGGCGCCCCTGAATAGATACTTCTAAAATTAGGGAAGTCACTGCCTTCTGGGCAAGTCCATTCACAGTTGGGGAGTTTTAACTTACAAATGAAAAAAAGGAATAAAACAAACACTGGAAAAATACACAAAAATATAGCATTTTGAGATGGACACCATTCTAGTGATCAAAATCAACATCTCAAACTCCACGATCAATTATTATTATCAGCCCCTTCCATGTACCTGCAATTCACTTGCCCTTCTTTAGCTTTATCCTACTCCCTTGGCTAAACCATAACCCTGCTTAAATCCATCTCTCCTACTGGCCCCTACCTGCATGTTCTGCTGCACATGCATGAATAAAATACAGGTCTGTGCTGACTGGTCACCCTTTAAATTCACTTCAGAGGGCTCCTAAGGATGCACGACATCCTATCCCCTGACCAATTCCTTCTCCCACTCTTCTGGATGGCTTTCAGACCTCTCCTCTTTCCTCAAAACTTCAAGTATTCTCCCCATCCCCATTTACAGTGGATCACCTTGCTTCCTATTTCACTGAAAAAATAGATGTAATCGGAAGAGAAGTTCCTCATTTCCCCTGCTGTATCTAAGCAACTACCTGTATCTGTGCTCATAAGCTGTCCTTGTACCAAGGCCAACCCCTCCAGTTGTACAGCAGTTCCACCCTCTTTTGCCTACTTAAGGTTTTATCATCAATTTTCCCCTCCCTACTGGATCATTATCATAAGTATACACAGGGTAATATTTCTCACAGTTCAAAATAACCTATTTCTTTATCCTCTTCCTGCTTCTACTGTTTCATTGTTCTCATTCCTTTTACAACAAAACTCCTAGAAAAAGAAATTGTCTATACCATCACTTCTGGTCCTCCATAGATTCTGTTATCTTTCACTCCAAAATCTGACCACATCTCACCCCCTCCCTTGAGACTATCTTGGTCCAAGGCATCATATTTCTCACTTGGATTGTTGCAACAGTCTGTAATCTAGTTTCCTGCTTCTCTTCTTATCCTACCTTCACCTTATTCTCAGTGCATCTGCCACAGCAATCTTGTTAAAACTTGTCAGATCATGTCATTCCTCTGCCTCAAACCTTCATTTACCCAAAAATCTTATCTGAGCAAAAGACAAAGTCCTCATAATGATGTGTAAAACCGTCCATGATTGGGCCCCCATACCTCTCTGACTCATCCTCTCACCTCTCTGCTCACCCTGCTCTAGTCATGTTGGTTTCCTTGATGTGCCTCAAATCTGCCCGGCTTGCCCCACCTTCAGAGGCCTTTGCATTGGCCTTCTGCCTGGAACATTTTTCCCCTTAATATCATCCCCTGCCAGTTTTTATGCAAATATCAACTCCTCTGTAGACCGTTTCTTATCACCCTCTCTAAAATTACAACTCCCAGGACATTTCATATCTCCTTACCTATTTTATTTTTCTTCTTAGCATTTGTCACTATCTAAAATATTGCATATTTACTTACTTTTTTTTGTTGTTTGTCTACACCACTATAATTCATACTCTATGATGGAACAGATTTTTGTCTGTTTCATTTTCTGCTGTTTCTCAGCACCTAGAACTATGTCTGTTACATAGAAGATGCTCAGTAAGTAGTCACTGAATGAGCAAATACATTATTTTTCTGAAGTAAAAATACATAAGCCAAATTTCACTGTCTGGCACATATAAAACACTCAATAAATATTCATTGAACAATGAATTCTTTTCCTAAGATTTAAAACACAAAATGCACGAGCAAAAATTTCACGGCGGTGAATTAGAGATACAATTGTTTGTTTCACTGAAACTGTACAGAGTCTATCTGTAAGTGGGTCATAACTGGGGCTTGGGAATCTGTTTATCATGTAGATATTTTCAAAATATCTTGATCTTCCTTGTAATTTCTTACAAGGAAAATACTCCCTGACCTTCATATGTAATTTCTGTTTCTTGTCACTAATCTATTGGATAGCCTATCTTTGACTACTAATCATGGTAGAATTTAATTAAAATACATTAAAGGGAAAATCCCCTACCTTATTTCTGGGATGAAGAATGCAATCCAACTGAATTCATTTTGTGATGAAATTCATTTGTTCAGGTAGAATGTGCAGACTTAAATGAAAGAAAGAAAAAGGGAAAAAAGGATAAGCTTAAGCATTTAAACTCCTTATTTTCTCAATCCCTATAGATGGAGAAGGCACATCTTTAGTACCTTGAGCCCTGTAGTTTTTGGTGCCAAAAATTCCACTCCTCCTTCCTCCTACTCTTCTTGACATATATTTAAAACAGCCAAATGCAAAAGGAACTCACCATATCTTCACAAGGGGAGGAAGCTGTGCATTCCCTTTACTGTATCCTGGGATATTTTTAGCACATCTAAAGAACAGTTTTTGACAATAGCAAAATGGGGCTCTTTGAGAACTAGTTATTTAAACCCCTGCTGAATGTATCCTGACAAAAATTAGAGAGTTTTATTAATTAGATAGCCTGAGGAGAGAATTAAATCTTGAATCACCACCCTGTGTGCCAAAATAAGTTGAAATCTTCAAACTTAGCCTTGTAATTAGAAGGTCCCAGTGAGAGAGCCAGAGTATTCACTATTCGTATTGAAGAACCTGGCAGGCAGCACACGTTAGTGAGAGAAACTGCAGCAGCCAGTTGAGGACAAAGAAAAAATGGGTGTCACTGAAAATATGTGTGCCTGACTTCAATCTCCAAGAAACCAGGACAGGGAGTTAGAATTTACTGCTTTGAAAAACAGGAGCCTGTGACATTGTCTTTCCAATTTACACTGAAACATTTGCGCCATTTTCTGCACAAAGGGTAAAAAAGCAAAGTTTAATGGCCCCCCTCCTTTCTTAAGGATAAAAAGGTCAGGATGAGAAACCAATGGAATTTCTTCCCAACCCCCAGCAGGCAATATTTTTATCTAATAATTTGTACTGGAGCGCTAGCGATTTTCGTGCAACTTCAAATATTCTCTAGAATAAAGTACCATGTTGTAGCTCCCATAAATGAGAATGCTTACTTTTCAAAAATATGACATTTTTCAAGTCATTTGCATTTTAAAGGTCTAAAGAATTTTAATCACTGATCAGTTTTAACCCACGTTTCCTGCATGCGAACATGAGCATACACCCTCGACTTTGCCATCCTCATAATAATTCTCTCTTAAGCTCTTGCTTTCATGTGTTTTTAAAATGGCTCAGCTCCCCAGCAGCTCTCATCAGCCTGCTTTCCCAAGTGGTCCCCCTGCTTGGAAGATGAAAGGCCCTCTTCACCTCAGCCAGCTCTCACTTCCACTTACACACTAGTGGAAAAGAACTTAAAGACGGAAAAGGAATTGAGTAGACAGGCTGACCTTGAGCTGGCGCGATGCATTTCCTCACTGGGGCTTTTCAGTTCTCATGTGGCCTTTATTCCCACTGGGAAAAGCCACCTGATACTCAAATTTCTTTAATTAAAATAAATTCTACAGCTTCATATCTACCCAGTCATTATAGAACATAAGAAACCAACTTATTTCATGGCATAATAGCTTTGGATTCTGGAGTCAGGCTGCCCACGTTCAAATCCCACCTCTCTCCCTCATTAGCTGTGCAGTCTTGAGCAAGTTACTTAGCCTTTCTGTGTCCTGTTTCCTCATCTATAAAATGAGAAATATTGCTTCTATAAAATGGGAAATAATATTATCTATTTCAAAAGGTGGTTGTAAATATTAAATAAATAAATATGCATATTTATTCTATAAGCATAAGCTATGATTATTTTATATATCCCTTTTATTAACATAGTAAAGATATACAGTTAGGCTCTTAATGACATTTACTGCCTCCAGGATTAAAACCACATAAAAGTTCCGTGATATCTACTAGCTCATTAGTATTGACCATTGCTACAGTCTGAATACTTTTGTCCCCCCACCCCAATTCATATGTTGAAATCTTAACCCCCAAAGTTGATGGTATCATGAAGGTGGGGTCTTTGGGAGGTGATCAGGTTAAAGGGGTAGAGCCCTCATAAATGCAATTAACGTATTATAAAAGAGACCTCACAGAGATCCCTAGCCCCTTCTGCCATGTGAAGATACAGCAAAAGGTCAGCAATCCGCAACCCGAAGGAGGGCTCCCATCTGACCATGCAGGCATTCTGATCTTGGATTTCCAGCCTCCAGAACTGTGAGAAATAAATTTCTGTTGTTTATAAGCCATCCAGTCTGTGGTATTGTATTATAGAAGCCTGAAAGGATTAAGACAGCCATTTTGACAGTTACTAAACACTTCTCACGTCCACAGCAAATGTTCAATCGACACCATTTCTGGCCATCCATTAGCTGGTGTTCAGGGCTGCAAGGCTAGTTTCCTTATGAATGAAGATATGGTGTTCTTGCCAAATAAAAGTCAGACAATACATCTCTCAAGTAATATGCAGTTGATAATAATTAAGTGATTCTCATGAAATTATGTGCCATTACCACTAATAAACTTTTATTGGGTGATGATTGTGTGCTGGGCATTGAGCCAGATGCTGTGGACACAGAAAGCCACAACATAGTCCTCTACAACAGGCTTAAGATCTAGTTTGAAAGACAGGATATATTCATCAAGAGATAAATAAAAACAAATGGCAGCATAAGGTCAGTACAAAAGAAGCAGAACAGACGATCATGCTCCAGCAATTCTAAAGGAGTAAGAGGTTATTCTAGGTTTGGGCAGTTAAAAAAATATCTTCCTACATAAAAAACTGGAATTCAAACAAAGTCTTGAAGATGAAGCAGAACTTTAAACAAGTAGAAAAAAAAAAGGGGAGAAGGCATGTCAGTGGTCAAAGAGTAAGACATGTTTATGACACAACTGGGGAATGAGCTGGCTAGTTTAGCTGGATCAGGGTGTCGTAACCCTTTACCAGTGGTGATTCCCCAATTTCATGGAATATGTATTTTTAAATTTAATTTGAATTTAGAGTCACTGAAAAATTCCATATTCCTCATGGAGGGCACTGTCTCTCACATCTACATAGTTAACCAATGTAATGGAGCAATTCCCTAGCATGCTATATTTAACCTCCTTTGCAACTATTTTTTCATTTGTCAGTACATCCAATCAGATGAATGTTGGGGTAAGTTGGAAGAGAGACTTGATTCAGCCACAGGACTACAGTAAAATTTCCCTTCTTGAAAGAAATATACATTTCTTTTGCCGATTCTACTCTTCTTCATTCTACCCAATACCTAATCAGAAAAGCAGAACATGTAGAGGTAAAAGCAACTCTTCGTACATTCCTCTTACTCCACAATGAAGAGACAGCGATAGATTCATGAGAGAATAAGAGCTCATAGTAATTATTGGCAAAATCAGGACTAGAACTCCAGACCAGAACTCAGAACCTGGTCTCTTGATTATCTCTATACCAGGTTGGTGGGAAGAACCTGGCAGGTGAAAATTGGCCACAGAAACTAGGAGGAAGTCTATGGGCAGTCACTGTTGGATGGCCTGTGGTGAGAGAAGAGAAGCTGAAGAGAGTATGGAAGCCTGGAAGGGTGAACGAGATATGATGTTGGGGCCAGAAAAAAAAAAAAAAAAAAAAAGAAAAGACTACCAAGATCAGAATCTTAGAGTCTGAGGTCTCTTGATGTGACTTAGGGATTTGTGACTAGAGTGGGAGGTACAATGGCACCTCCTATGAATTCCAATTCAACCTATGAAATTAATTATACTTTTGATTATCAGAAATGGGTCTCAAGGAGTATTTCCTTGAATATTAAAGACTCAAATATATTTGGTAATTTTTTAAGGGTCTTGTTTTTCTTGTCAGCTGATTCTAAAATTATTGCTATTAGGAGCTCTAACCAATAGAATATAGGAAGATTCCAGCAGGCAAAAGGCAATGGTAGAGCATATAAAGATATGATAGATATGACACTCATTTATATTAATCTTGATAATCAGTAAGTCAATGCTTATTGTAATGGTTATTTTTAGTTGGTAGATGACTTCTGCAAACTTGCTTCTACTTTCTGGTTTAACTGTAACATTTTAAAAATTCTTTTCTTAATGTCTATCACTCCAAAGAATATTTTTCTCTTCACAGAGAATCTCAATGCCCACTCAGCAAAGCTGACACATGAATGATATTGGTGTCGAGATCTGTCTTGCTGAATATTTTATAAATGGTAATGATGAGGAAGTGAGAGCACAGTGCCATTTGTAAGCCTGAAGATAAAAGTCATGTTGTAGATAATTGAATTCTACGCAGATGGAACTAAATCCCAATGAAATATATGAGGCCATGTCAGTGGGTAAAGTGACAAAGTAGTTTTAGTATGGGAAAATGTAAGAATATTCATTAAGGAACAAATAAAAATTAAAGTTGTAAGATTCAGAAATAATGATTTACAAGAAGGTCAGTTTGATCTATTAATATCTTATTAGAAGATTATTTAAGGTAAATTGAAGTCTATTTATTGTAATTGTACAACTTGACAAGAAGGCCAAGAAATGGATAGAGCAGGGATAAATATGGGACATAAGATGTTATCATTCCCTTGCCCACAAAATGCTATAGCCTCACCTGAACTGCTTCATTCACTTCTTGTCATTGTACCTCCAGAAAAAGAGAGTCAGTTTGGAAAAGCCTTCCAATATTACTAATCATTGTTTCCCCAAAGTTCTTGGTACATAACAGGTTTTCAAAAAATGCTTTGTAAAACAAACCCTTAGGAGACCTGATATGATAAATTAGAACAATGGGATGGTGTAAGCAAAGGTATAATTGCAGATTTGAAAAAAATCAGTCTGAAAGTTAGAGGCTGAAGAGAAATTAGAATAAAACCAACAAAATGAATGGACATCCCCACCCAACAAAAAATTCAGTATATAATAAATATGAAGCATCCTTTGACATTAAAGAGATAAATATAAGTCAAATAAAAAGGATTTGCAAAGCACACAGTAAATTTACATATCTCATTACTTCACAAAGTACATATGTTGAAAATGTATATGAGCTTTTTAAAAAGGGTTTTACATAACATAAAAACTATATTCAAGGAAATAGGAATGTTTAAGTGTCCTAAACTTCTGAGACTGATACAATGAAAAAAATTATGCTCCAACTCTCTCAAAGCATAAATTATGTATAGCGTGAAAAACACTAAATTTGGAATCAGAATAGCTGTACTCAATTTCATTCTGCTACCTGTTATCTCTATGACCTTGCACAAGTCACAATTCCTCTAAATCTCATCTCCTCACCTGTGAAGTGGGGATAGTAAGACCTCCCTTGTGGAATCGTTGAGTAATAAATACAATAATGCAGTTGAATGTATATTCAACACAAATTGATATATCATATACAAGGTATGAAATGATGCCTTTGTACCGCTAAGATATAGACTATTAGGATGACCCAAGGTGACACTGATGGTTTGAGAATTCAATATCCAAAGTTTCCATTTATCAAATTTCCAATTGACATTCCGTTGGGAGTATACTCACAGTAGTTATCTCTGCCAGGGGTACTTAGAACAAACACCTACCTTTCATTCTTAGAACGCAGGGCTAGATGGGAAGGTAAGTGGGGAAAGGTGCGGATTCTGAAGGCCTTTTAAAAAATGCCTGAGGAGATCAGAAGTTCTAAAACCTGGCCGCCCTGCCCATCCCCTGGCATGAGCAGATACAAGGGTTGGTATACAGATTACTGAGTAAGAACTACATTTTCAGAGCTAAGTCAGATCTTCCAGGACGCCGGTGCCCCGGGGGGCAGCTCCTCAAAAGGACTGGCTTCTTGGGGAGAGCTAACACAGCAAAAGCGTTTTTTTCCCCCCTTTCCTTAAAGAGTACATCAAAACTATAATGTTAAATAGTAAAAAGGAGTAGCCCAGATCTTAATGGAGTCAGGATTACTGACCGCCATGTCACCCCATTCAAACAGCCGTAAGTCTGGCACTATAGAACACAGGCAAGCAAACAAAAACAGACCGGCTCTAAAATACTTACTGGTTCCCAGGCAGAGCACGCAAACTGATTTCTGATCATATCACTTGTCTCCTCAAACTCCTTCAGTGCACTGGTTCTCAGCCTTGGCTGACAGAAGAATCACCTGGGATGCTTTCAAAGTCCTGGTGCTTAGCAATATTCCAAAACAACGGAATTAGAATCTTTGGGGGTGGGATCCAGGCATGGGTATTTTTAAGGACCCCCAGATGATTCCAATGGTGGCCAAGGCTGAAAACCACAATTAAAATAGCTTTCCATTCCCAGCTGAATCAAATCCATGCTCCTTAGCTTGGTGCTTAACTCCTGCCACACCTTGAGCCCCATTTATGTTTTCAGGCTTATTTCCTGTACTCCCAATGCACTGGCCTTATCAGTCTGCTGTGTTCCTGCACGGTTTACCTGCTGATACAGATTCCGGTGTTTACTTCCACTTATCTTACCTTTGCTATTTCAAATTACATTCATCTTTCAATAGCCAGCTCAAATGGTAGTACTTCCATGAAGCGCTCCCTGATCCTCCAGTGTGGTGTTTTTAGGACATGCCCACAAATCCTTTGACTCTTCTCCCACAAAAGGTAGAGTCTAATTCCTTTCCCTTTAAATATGGGCTAGCCCTAGTGAATCGATTCCAACAAACAATGTGGTAGAAGTGACTCTTAAGTAAGGCTGGATTAGAAAAAATCATCCACCCGCTGCTCTCTCTCAACACATAGGCCAAGACAGAGAGACCGGGGACAGGGACCAGAAAAAGACAGAGTGAGATGCCTGAGAAGCCCAGCTCTTCCGGCACACCAGCCTTTTGAGTCTAGGCAGCATCCACTGCCAGATTTCCAAACAAATGAACTTTCAGTTGATTCGAGCCCCTACGCTTCAAGCCATCCAACTGAAGCCCCAGACATCATGAAGTAGAGACAAACTGTCCCTGCTACGGCCTGTCTTATTTCCTGAACCACAGAATAATAAATGGGTATTTAACAATGCTACGTCTCAGGATAATTTGTTACGCAGCCATTATAACGGAAACTCTCACTTTTCTAGCTCATTTTATCTCTGCTTCACATATGGTACTTAACATATTCTCTTACTATTTTTATTACTAAATATGTTGAGTCTCCCATCCTAGATTGCTAGGAGCTTGATGGAAGAACTCATGGATTATTGATTTTTTGTGTCTTCCACAATGCCTTGCCTTAAAATGTGTTCAAAATTTGAGTGAATTTGTAACCTCCGGCACAGACAAGCATTAGCCTTACTAAGGCATCCTTCTGTTTTCGCTTGGTTCCAAACTCCTGTCTCTAATTGTCAATTATGTTCACCTCATTTAATTAAATTGAAGGCCTTGTATTACACTGACAATACAAAGACAATAAAAGGAAATGTTGAGAATAACTGAATGTACAAGAATGAATGATAGCAGCATGGAGACATGTAGCTGATAAGATACAATAATATGTATGAATGTAAATATGTATGAATATGAATTACAAATACATTATGGGTCTGGTGTTAACTGTTCTAATCCTCACTCTAGGGAACTGATGAATTCTTCGCTCTGTGGCTAAGGGGAATGTTTCTGACTTTGGTCTATATCCCCTTCTTTTCTTGGGCTGGTTGTATATCTCTGTGCATGGTGTTTATGTCCCACTGCATCTGTTGCTGGAAGGTTGGTTCCTTTTAAGGATTTTTGTCAAATGTAAAGAGATGTCTGTTTTAAAAGGCAGTACAGCATGATGGGAAAAGCCTGGACACCTGGGTTGAAATTCTCAGTTGAAGTTCCAGTCGGCTCATCTGCCTTCAGCAAACACCTTCGCATTGATGATACACACTCAATCTCCTTAACTAAAAGAGGGGGAAGGGAAATACTTACCTCACAGAATTATTAAAAATTAGTGAGATGAAATAGGGTGAATAGGCAGTGATTGACACATAGTTGGCATTCAAAATTGTTAGGTAACTTATCGATTCCCTTACACTTTCAAGGAAAATTTACTTAGGTTTAGAATCTTTGTAGGGGCGGCTGGGTGGCTCAGTTGATTAAGCAGACATCTGCCTTCAGCTTAGGTCATGATGCCAGAGTCGTGGGATCCAGCATTGGGCTCCCTGCTCAGCAGGAGAGTCTGCTTCTCCCTCTCCCTCTGCCCCTACTCCTGCTTATTCTCACTCTCTCTCCCTCAAATAAATAAAATAAAATCTTAAAAAAAAAGAAGTTTTGTGATCTTCATGTATAAGGAAGTTCACTTTTCTCCAACGGGCTCTACCAAATGGTGGCTGGAGCTGTGACTTGAAAAAGTCTTTGGTCTCTCTGTCTCTGTCTCTCTGTTTCTCTCTCTTTCAGGCAATCTCCTTTCCTTTCTCCCTTTCTGATCTGTTAGACTCATGCTAACCTAAACTAAGACAGTGCTATTTCAGTCTCTGACATGTTGCCATAAAGAGAGAAGTTTTGAGGTAGGATGTAATCTAAAAAGTGCTACCCTACTGAGCAGATGTCTTTGGTTCCATAATATTTCCTACGTTATAATTCTAAGCATTCCCCTGGCTGTAGTTTTCAGAGCGGAGATTAGCTATATAATAATTTTATTACTTCTATGAATAGATTTCAAATCAATTTTTTAAAGTACAGGCCCAAGAGATCAGTACCAGCTCTCTCCAACTCTTTTTTTTTTTTTTTCACTTAAGAGATACCACATTTGCTCAGCTATTCTCCCCTCCCATCCCTTAGCTCACCAAGTCTGGTTGATTGTTCCAGTGAATTACCTCTCAAATCTTCCCATTCTTCTTAGCCCTGCTACCACTAAGATAATTAAGTCTAGATCAGTGCACCTCAAACTTTAATATGTATTGGAATTACTGAGTGAACTTATTAAAATGCAAACTCTGACTCAATCTTGGTACGCCCTAGGATTCTGCATTAATAACAAGCTCCTGGGTGATGTAGATGATGCTCTTGGTCCAGAACCACATTTTGGGTTACTGAGATCTGGATTACAGCAATAGTCTCATTCCTGGGCTCCCTGCCTTCACTTTTGCCTGTATCAATCTTGATGATAAGACCAAAGTAATTTAAATTTAAAATACAAGTCTGATCACATCTATTTTGTACCCCTATTCTCAGCCCTGTCCATCTTAACATTCTTTTCAATGGTCTCCCAGAATTGTCAAGATGAAGTCCAAACTCCTTAGCATGGCTTAAAAGGCTTAAGATTTCGTTCCTCCTTGCTTCTACCGCATTCTTCTTCTCTACTCCTTCATTCCACATATGTTTGATAAGTGCTACTATGACACTCAGTTCCTGGCCACAGTTGAGAGCTTGCAATGTCTTTGGCAGATCTATCTTACTTCTAAAACTTTTCAGGTGCTGCTCCTTCTGCTTTGAATATAATAATCCCTCCCTGTTCCTCTGCTTCCGACTTCCCTGGTTAGAGCCTCTTCATCATTCAGGACCAAACTTGGGATCACCTCTTCTGGAAGACCTCCCCTTCCCCCATTAGATGTTCCTTCTATATGGCAATTTATTTGTAATGTCTGCTTTGCACAGTGCTGGGACAGAGTAGGAGCTCAGAAACGAATTGAATGAATAAATAGCACTTATGACACTGTATTGTAATGGACTGTTTATTTGACTATTTCCCCCTAGTAAATTTCTCGAGGGCAGGAACCATTATTTATCTTTTATCTCTAGTGGTTCCAAGGCAACTCAGTAAATATTTGCTGAACACATAAATGAATGAATGCATAAAATAAATTAAAAGGTGACCCCAAATCCCCAAATCATAGATATAAGCACAGTTATGAACGGATTAAAATGTTATAGCCGAAGAAAATAATAAATGCCAGGACTCAGATATGGGCTGGAGACAAGTAGGAAAGATCAATGTTTAGATTTCTAGGGTTCTGTGAGAAAAAATTAAGAGTGCTATGGGTAAAATTCCTTGATATTCAGGTTTGGTAGAAGTTGGATGCAAGTGTAATTGTATAGAAAAAAAAAAAATACCCTCTGGAACAAAACAAAGAGAAGTTCAGCCAAAACCAGTTTTCACAGTTCCCACATGTTCTGCTAACTCTTAAAAATTCTCCAGTTTTTAAGTAGTAACTACCTAGTAGAGTGGCTGAGCAAATCTGTTATCAATTAGGGGGTATTTCAAAAGGAGGACCAAAGAGAGATAATTTGAGCACATCTTTTATTGAGCCACAATTATACCCACATGTTCACAAGAATAGTCAGAAAAGACAGTGAACATGTATTTTGTACTTTCCTCTCACTCTTGACATACTGTGTCTTGAGAATTTCCATGTGCAGGATTCTACATGTAGAAAAGATTATTTTCTGGCGAATGCATGCCGTTAAAACAAAAGAGACCTGTCCCTGCCCTCCCGGTGGTTTAAATTAACAAGAGACGTGGCAAACCAGACAAACAACAAACAAACCCATAGTGCTGGGATCAGGGTAAGCGCAAGCAGTGGTGGAGCATTGGTGAGGACTCTTCATCAGATGGCGCATCAGGGAATGCTTCCTGAAGTCCTGGCAGCAAAACAAAATAAAACAGCTCTTCAAATTAAAAAAAATCAAATAAAACAAACCAACCAACACACAAAAATCCAAAGGTGGTTTTAAAAAAATATCCTCAAAGTTCTCAAACAAGAGACAGGCTCATTTGAAGTCTGCAGACGATTTCTGGAAGCAGCTTATTTCCAACTCCTCCCCTTTCCCCTCTCCCCTCCCTCCTTACCCTTCTCACATGGTTTTCCTTCTTGTCCCCTCACTTTTGTCCTGTCTCCTCCTTCTTCCCTAGTCTAATTCCCACTACTAACATGCGTGGCGGTGTGCATGAAGGAGGTTCGATCCCGCTTGGAGGGTGGGGTGGGTGAGAGGCAGATCCAAAAGCAAGAGCTAAAGTTCTAGCTCTGAGTCCCTGGGAACCTGACGGGGACAGGAATTCCAACCTGGTCCTGGCAGCCAGCCAGGTGTGAGTCTTGTCCTCCTCAGCTCTGATTCGGGGCCCCAGGTACTCGGAAGATAAACAGGTCCAGTTTTGACAGAGATCACACCGGGAATAGAAAGAAGGTGGGAAGATCTCGGAGGATCCCAACCCATGAATTACCAAGACCCAGGCACCAAACCACCATCTTGGCCATCTGTGTGAGCAGATTAGAAAAGTCTAGGCCCTCCTGGGTTATCCACTGAGTTTCTATTTTTATACATTTATATTTTTACATATTTTCAGCATTTTAAGTGTGTTAAATCTTTACTTTCAATGATGAAAAAAATTAGATGAATTCTGAACTTTAAAAATTACATTTTCACCAACTAAAGACCAAAATGGCAATGTCATGTCGTTGTGCTGCAGTGTATCTCTAAGGGTAACTTTTGTTTCCTGCATGTTGGCAGGTCATTCATCATGATGGAGAGTGTTTATAGGTCCTCTGTTCTCTCTGAACTCAGTTACAGCAGAGTCAAACAAAGGGCTAAGTAAAATGCTTTCTGGGAAAATATAAACATAAATAAGAACTACTATAGAATTTCCATGTCATAGAATACCAGAAAGAGGGCTTATTTCATTTCCAGTTTCTCTTACAAGGGGGGATTTTTAGTGTAAGGACTATTCTTTAGAAAACATTTTTTCTTTTCATGTAGAATTCTTTTTTTAAATATAGAATTCTTATAGAATATGGATAACAGTTCAATCCATGAAATAAGGCTAAAACCCCAAGACAGAGTATTTAGAGTGTGAAGGGGAAGAACTGTCAAAGCTACAACCATGGGGAATGCACTGATGAGGGTTCTGACAAAGAAAAAATGAACATAGCTGGTAGGAATAATCAGGGAGCTTGGAAAGAACCAGAAATTGTGTAAATCAGGGAGAAGAGATTTTTAAGAAGGGTGAACAATTCTGCATTTTCAAAATATTAATCCTTGAAATTACTTCTTAAAAGTCACTGTTTGGAATTCAAGGATTGTCTACCCAAGAATGTCTCTCCAAGATTTAAAAATATTTTAAGTCTAGGCTTTTATTTTTAAAGTTGTCACGGTTAAACAGAAATAAAGGAAACAGGGCAAATAGTTTCATCAATGAGAGTTTCCCTCTTGTTAATACAACTCGCTTGTATTAACTCAAGGTTTTTATACCTTCTCCTTCAAGTTTCTTTGAGTCTCCTCCAAATAGAGGAGCTCTTGAGAGCGTCCTGAGCCTCGGGTCCAGAAAGCAGCCTGGAGGACGCCTCAGGTGGCTGCACAGGCCGGGGCGGGAAACAACAGTAGGCAGAAAGAACCACTGGTGCCACGTCTTTTCCCTTTGGATCCGTTTCCTTTTCTTCACCCACAATTACTCTCCCTGGAGACTCTGACGCTCCCTCATGGCTTTCACCATATGATCTCATGTTAAATAAGGTTGTGCTGCTTTCATATCTTGGCTATCGTAAATAATGCTGCAATGAACATAGGGGTGCATAATAAAAGAAGAAAGAGAAAAAAGAAAAAAAATGTTTTTGTTTTTGTTTTTTTAAAGCTTTGCTTTCGATCAACTTTTATATCTCTCAGTCTGTTTCTCTGTGAGCAGCTAATTCAATCACTTTCATATTGCCTCACTCCGTCAATCCTGAGAAAAGTTCACTGAAACAAGCTGCGTGACCGGTTAGGAAAGAACAGGAAAAGAAGGGAGAGAAAAGTGCCCAGCTTTGTGACTAAATTGATGGTCATCTTTTGGTTGATAATACAGGTAGAACAGACATACTAGTTATAAAGGATAATCTGGGGGCTCAGGGAGTGTCTGCACCCCACCCCCATCTGTGTCACCCAGCCATATTCAACAAACTGATCTTGTTTGATTCTTTTTTTTTTTTTTAAAGATTTTATTTATTTACTTGACAGCGAGAGACACAGCGAGAGAGGGAACACAAGCAGGGGGAGTGGGAGAGGGAGAAGCAGGCCTCCCGCAGAGCAAGGAGCCTGATGCAGGGCTCGATCCCAGGACCCTGGGATCATGACCTGAGCCGAAGGCAGATGCTTAACAACTGAGCCACCCAGGCGTGCCATGATTCTTGATCCCAAAGCCCTTTGTGCCGATCATCATACTGTTGCTGTTGCTGCCAGTAAGGCATGCTTTATTTTCCTCTCAATGAAGCACAGGTATTAGATTAGGTGGAAGGGAGTTTATCCTAATGGCTTATTATCTCTGCAGGCAATACTCTTCTTGATAAAGTGCTTAAGCTGAACACAATTCTGCTAGCTACGCAACATTGCTCCACCACTCAGAAACTCATTTACCTATATTGATATAAGTAAATCTCTGTACACATTTAGTTTTCAGCATCCCCATCAAGGGAATTAGTTAAGCTTTTATCACAGCATGTGCTGACCAGTGTTGAAGCTACTTATGATATGGGATTATATTTTTAAAAAAATTTTGGACATGTAAACCAATAAACTTTTAATTTTTTCATTTCAGATTCACTCATCCCATACATCATTACTCAAAATGAGCAAAGGCTATATTTTTTCTCATGGAACCTTCGAACACCATGCATCTGTTTACACGCGACAGCTCCAAAAATTATTAAAACCAGATGTTATCCAGGATCCTCATGGAAATAAGTCTTTATGGGTAGCTAAATTTTCCAGTTAGATGAAGCTTTACTATTTTAAGAACTTTATTCTAATGATCTTAGTTGGAAGCTTTGGAAAATAGGATTCATATTCTGTTTTCCTAAATAAAAGGTCATGTGATCATTTAGGAACAACATTATAAACACCAGTAAAATCCAGCGACCACTTGCCCCTAGACTGATGTGCTTTCATATTAGTAAATGGGATTTGCGCTGCTCTTCTGTATTTTCCTTGTTATCATCAGTCCTTCTCTTCTCCTTCTATTTTGCTACTTCAAGTCAATCATGAGTTTAGAAGCTAGATTACAAATCTTAATAGAACTGTGTATATTAAATGTAAATAGATACTGTATAAAAAGCTGATTTTTATTTTTTTTATAAACATGGTGTATCTTTCCTTTTATTTAGCCCTATTCATCTTTTTTTGTCTTTTTAGTTTTTATTGACATTCCAGTTAGTTAGCATACAGTGCAATATTAGTTTCAAGTGCACAATTTGGTGATTCAATACTTACATTCAACACCTGGAAAAACGGATTTTTTAAAAAAACACACAAGCTTTGCTGCAGTGTGGTATTCAAGTAAGTTGCTCAGAGGCCTTTTTGCTTTCCTCCTGTGCCCTGTGCATGTGTCCTCAGCTCGCTTCACTGGTGGGGATGGGGAGACAGAGGTGTGACTTGAGGATAAGTAGCATCTGAATAAATGAGTTATCCCTGAAGGCAGAACTCTAAGAATCAGATATATGACATTCCTTGGAACGTTTCAGTCTCCAATGCCACTTAGAAGCATGGATGTAGAACTCGGTGGTCCATATATGAGGGATGGGGCAGAATTATTAAGGGAGGAAAGAAAAATCACTCCAGTTTTATGTGAGTATAGTCATTATTATGCAATGATGGCTCAATTATTGTCACGTATATGGTATTCTGTGGGATTTGGATGCTTCCTGGATGTTTGAGGGAGAGAGAGACAGGAGACAGGACAGAGACAAAATCATGTTGTCAGTGAAAACTATAAAACATACATTCTCAACAGAAGTGAAAACTGGCTCTCAGGAGGAGAAAATCCTATTTTTACGTATAAAGCACAGAGAAGCATATACAGCAGATAAATAGATATACAGCACATGTGTGGTATTAAAGTTTCAAAGGAGTGGTATTAGAAAAAAATGTTTAAATAGACTCCTTGGGTGGAGTGACATTATGAGAAAAAGGCTGAGACACGCCACTGTAAGACATACAATCTGAGACGGGCTCCTCTGAACGAAGGGCGAAGGCTGGGCTATTGGCCGACGTGGGCAAGAGCAGCAGGGTCTACAGGTACCATTATTTGCGTATCCACAGACAGCCCCGTCTCCTAACTTCCTTTCTCCTATTCACCCACACCACACCCTGTACCCCAGGGGAACCACCTGCCTTTCTCCAAAGTGGCATTCCATTTCTTGATGCTGAGCCTTTGCACATGCTGGTCCTCTGGCCTAGGATTCTCTTCTCTCCCTTTCTTACCTGCTCTCTCATCCTTCAATATCCAACTCAAGCATCATCTCATCCAGGAAGGTTTCCAGATGTGTGCAAAACAACAACAACAAAACTAACCAACCAACTTAAAAAAGCAGGATAAATTGATGACAGCGATGTTGTGCCATTGAAGGTCGCTGACGTTGAGCACAGACCTGGATGCAGTAAGGGACGGAGCCATACGACGATTTGTAGAAGTGTTCTGGGTAGAAACAAATACCCTGAAGTCAAAGCAGGTCGTCAGACTCATAAAAGGTCTCTGTGTAGCTGAAAACAGCAACAGAGAAGGGAAGTCACAGGAAATTAGGTGGGAAAGGTAATGGGGAGTCATATTATATGGGGTACTGTAGTGTTAGGACTTTGAATTTTCTACCAAATATGATGGCAAATTACTAGAGCGTTAACAGCAGGGTGTACCATGAGCTGACTTATGGATTTAAGGCCACCCCGTTGGCTGCTGTATGGAGAACTGATAGCAGAGGTATAAAAATCAAAGCAAGGAGGCCAGGTAGAAGGCTAGTAGGAGAGCGTCGTGAACACAGCGGTCACTTGGACTAGTGTGTTAGCCACTAAGTGGGTGAGAAATGGCCTAGAGTCCTGTGCCCCTTCCATTTTCCTGGACACGTACTACTCCCCGAACTACAAACTTCAGTTCAAGTACCCAAACATCTAGAAACCTGGCCCAACCACCCCAGACTGATGAGCGTCGCCCTTCTCAGGACTCTCACGGCTCTTTGTATGTTCTTCCAAGTTTGCACTTCCCTTATTCCATTGTAATACTTAATTATCTATCTGTCTTTTGTACCATACTGCAAGCTCTAAGGCTTAATTTTATGTGTCAACATGAGTAGGCCACAGGGTGTCCAGATATTTGGTTAAACATTATTTCTGGGTATGTCCGTGAGGGTGTTTCTGGATGAGATTAACATCTGAAGTGCTAGACAAAGTAAAGCAGATCACTCTCCCCAGTGAAGGTGGGCCTCATTCAATTTGTTGAAGGCCTGAACAGAATAAAGGGCTGAATAAGAAAGAGTCCTTTCTCTGTACCTGTCTCTGAGCTGGGCCATTGGTCTTCTCTTGCTTTTTGCCTCGGCTTCAGACTGGAAGTTATCCCACTGGATCTTTTGGGTCTCCAGCTTGCCGATGACTCCAGGTCTTGTACTTCTCCACTTCCTTCTCAGATTTCTTATAGTAAATCTCTCTACATCTAGAGTAAATCTCTATATCTACACCAATTTCTTACAGAAAATCTCTCTAAATCTAAATCTATTCTATATCTAGGTACTCTAGTGAGTCACCACTTCAGAGCTTTACTCCTTAACAGATTTCCTTGGCATAGTTTTGGTGTGGGCATCCAGTCTTTTTTTTTTTTTTTTAAATGTGCTCAGCCAGAAAGGCCACGTCCACGTGGCTGTGGCAGTTACAGTTCTGTGGTTTCACGTTAGTTACCTAATAATTTCTGTGTAATTAGTGCCACTTAATGTATGTTACCAAAACTAAAGATATTTACCCCAGACTGCAAAACCTGTATTGGTTTTTAAAAAATAACATCCGATGGAAATTTTAAAAAAATAATAAATCGGTATCTCCATATCCTATTTGTTCTGTTTCTCTGGAGAACCCAGACTAATACAGGCTCCTTGAGGGCAGACTATTTAATCATCTTGTGCTATAGACTAAATGTTTGTATCCCGCCCCCCAACATACATTCATATGTTAAATCCTAATCCCTAATGTGATAGCATTTAGAAGTGGGAACTCTGGGGGATGATTAAGTCACTAGCATAGAACCCTCATAAACGGGATTAATGCCCTAATAAAAGAGATTTCAGAGAGCTCCCTCCCTCCTTCTGCCGTGTGAGGACACAGTGCCTGTGAATCCGGAGGCAGTTTCTCACCGGACACCACATCTGCTGGCACTGTGATCTAAGAGTTCCCAGCCTCCAGAACCGTGAGAAATGAATTTCTGTGGTTATAACCCACCCAGCTGACGGCCTTCTGTTACAGCAGCCTGAACGGACTAAGACATTTTGACACCAGTAAGGGGCAAGACAGTACTAGGCACCCAGTAATAACAGCCAACATCAATAAGCTTGCACATTGTGTTTCGGCATCTTAGGGGTGGTGTTTCAATTGACACAACAAGGTGATGAGGTCGGTATTCTTTTTTTTTTTTTTTTTTAAAGATTTTATTTATTTATTTGACAGAGAGAAAGAGAGAGAGCACAAGCAGGGGAGTGGCAGGCAGAGGCAGAGGGAGAAGCAGGCTCCCCGCAGAGCAGGGAGAGCCTGATGTGGGACTCGATCCCAGGACCCTGGGATCATGACCTGAGCTGAAGGCAGTCGCTTAACCAACTGAGCCACCCAGGCGCCCGAGGTCGGTATTCTTATTACCCCATTTTCAAATGTGGAAACTAAAGCACTGGGGGTTTAAGTGACTCGTCCAAACCCATAGCTTGGGCCGTAGAACTAGCTAGGAAGTGGTTGCAGTCGTCTCAAACTCATCTCTCTAAAGGCAGAGACTTCACTTGTAGCCATTTTGCAACTCTACCATAGTAAATGTTTTGTTCTTGACCTTGGAGAGAACCCAAATTGGTTTGAGGTTAAAATTAGATTGAGTGAAATTATCAGTAATTATGTAAACATCTCGTTCAGTCTCTAGTGCCACACGTCAGTGCCTCTCGGCTATAGTTTTTCTGGTAGAAGAGGCACTGGTTTGGGCTAAAGTTCTGAGGCTGAGGATCACAAGAGTGCACCTCTTGGGTTTGCCAGGAGCATGGCAGCTGAGTAGGTCAGCCTTAGTGGGCCTGCAGGATCCTCTGGAGCAAATACACTGTTGATCATTTTCAACTAAAACTGTCCTACCTTCATCTATTGCTGAAATGGCTGCAGACCTACTGTTAGTTTAATCAAATAGCATTCTGGCTTATTTGCCTAGTTCCAATAACAAATCTGTACTCCTCTATTCACACAGACGTCCTTTGAAAGGATCACTTATGCTTTTAATTGACTAAATATGATCGATGCACAAAGCACAATGAGCTTGCCACCTCAAAGCATTTTTAGAACAAAGCCAAGTGTAAATGAACCCACAAACAAGCAACCAACTAAACCCACAACTTTGGCTTACCTATCACAACGTGCTGATGAAGCTTAGCAACCACCAACGTGAAAACATTTTCCCAAGAGAGACACATGGGAAGAACTTCCTCTGCCAAGCACGTTCAGTGAAGAGAAGCCGGATGATTTGCTACACGGAGAGCTTCTCTTTCTTCAGGCTGACAGAATATCATTAAACTTATTTAGCAGAATTTTTACCTTCGCTCTTTTCTCCTGCAAAAGACCTGGGTGTTTTTTTTGTTTTCATCGCTTTGTTCTTTTCCTTTGCTGACACTGGGTGTTGGACTGCTCTGGGAAACGAGGCAGAAGAGGTGCATTGCTTTCTCTTTTAGCTTGTACTGTGTTATATGGACACCCTTGTTCTCATCACCTCCTTCCTCCCACCCACTCTTCACCTGTGATTTCAGAAAGCCTATTGTTTTTATGTAAATCTAATCAAGTCTTAGTGAATTATTCCCAAATATCATATCAAACATTAAGAATACAAAATATTAGCAGGGAGGCTGTGACTTTCAGGCTGTGATTTTGCTCAGAAATCAGTGGGCTTATTTTTCTAGTCTTTGTCGTCCTTTCAACACACACCAAAGTAGTCCTTGGCCTTAAAGAGACTGCTGTGTTTGCAGATCAGAGGTGGAGGCTCACAGAGTTCTTCTGAAAATGAAGGAAAGCTCCCTTACCAAGGCTAACATACCACAGATTTTTATAGTGTTCCTTGACAAGTGGGATTTCATACTTGTAACTTTTTTCTAATGTTCAGGGTCTTTTGTGGCCAGGGACACAGGTAAAAAGAAGTAGAAGGGATAGGAGAAGGTACAGAATCTGAGCTGGAAGTGTACCTATCTATGGAGGGCTGGCCCTTGGCCCATGTTGGGAAGTTGGTAAAGAAGGAGCCTCAGCTCTACTAGCCCCTCATTTTAAAAGGTGCCTTCTTTTGTCCTCCCCATCCCAGAGGTGTCTCCTTCCCATTCCTTAGGTTTTCTCCAGCTTCCCTACCAAAGCCTGTTTATGGAGTCAATAGAAAATGTGACAGTGTGGAATACTGGAAACAGTACTCAAATATAATCAGCTTAGTCCTGGTCCCAACTTCACCATTTACTACTGGTTTGACTTAGGGCAAACAGTTCAACTCTGACCCTCTGTTTCTTCATCTATAAAATGGGGATCTCTTCCCAGTTCACTTCACAAACCTATTTTTTAGGATCAGGTAAGAAAAGGCTTGGGTGTGTTCTACAAAATCTAAGTACTGTGCAAATACAAGACACGATCGATTTCTACTTGATTATCTTGCACATGGTGCTCAGTGGATACTCTGAGTAATTGCTAAATGACAGTACTGTCTCATTTGACAAATGTTATCGTTCTGAGAGATATCTGCAATTCCACAGGGGTAAATCTGGCATAATTGGAAAGGGAAACTTAACCACTAAACTCATTCTTCCTCAATCAAATAGAATAATCACGTTGAATAATCAAATTGCATTGTTAAAATCAATTTTTAGGTACCATGGGGCTGGTACATGGCTAGCAACCTCAAACTGAAGACCGATCTCGTCATCCTAACGGGGATGATGCTGTAGTCACTGATGGTTCCATTACCAAATAGTGCCAACCCTGTATGGGTTCCATTATATACCAGAGAAGCTGGACAGTAAAACAAAACAATAAATTATATTTCTAACATTGCCTTGAAACCATGGCAGGCATGTAACTTATTTGCCTCTCAGTAGAACGCACAGTGAGGTTTGGACACAAGAGCTGAGTGCATAAAGTAATGCGTACGGGCCTTGTGGCAAGCACAGTGGTGAAGGCATCTGGGTTTTCAGGGGCAACCATGGCAAACTTCCAGCATCCAATACCTTGATTTGCTTGACTAAGAAATCACTGCATTTGACAGTCTACTTAGAAATGACTAAATTATGTCTTCTTCCATGAGGGATAATGGGAAATAAGAGTCAGATATTACAGCAATTAAGGACAAGTAAAATTATATAGAGGACCCTTGAACAATGCAGGGGTTAGGGACACATAACTTTTGACTCCCCCAAAACTTTACAAGTAGCCCGCTATTGACCTGAAGCCTTACAGATAACAGTCAATGAACACAAATTTTGTATGTTATATGTATTATATACCGTATTTTTACAATAAAATAAGCTAGAGAAAAGAAAATGCTATCAAGAAAATCATAAGAAAATGCATTTTCTGTACTGTATTTATTGAAAAAAATGTGCATATCAGTGGACCCATGCAGGCCAAACCTGTGCTGTTCAAGGGTCAACTGTATTTTTGTAAAACGCTTGTGACAATGAAAAATCCAACTTGTTATATCATCTATTTTGAAGATGGTTCCATATCAATACATGTAGATTGATCACCTTTTTTTAACCTTGCTTTTAAGGTATATTGTGTTTCTTTTTTACTTAGGTAACTCCATATATCATTGCAAACTTGGAAAGAAGTTTTAGTAGCTGCACAAGATTTCATTGTATGTATACACCACGATTTATGGATCCACGGCTTCATTTTTACACATTTCTGTAACACATTTTTGCTATACTAAAAACTCTGTGCTAAAAATTCTTTTGACATTTTGAATTATTTCCTACAAAATATCCATCATCAAGTTTTATGTTAATACTTTTGGTCATTTCCATATTTCAGAAACTTAAATTTAAAAAAAGAAAAGCTTTCCAAAGAACATTCCTTACACTAACAATCCTTATTTATAAGGGAAACTGGAAGTGAAGTATTCCCCTTTTATAGCATCCTACAAGATGGAAATTCTGTAACAGTTTTCATTAATATTTATATTTGTCCAGAAAATATTTTATTTGCCCTTTGTTGGACTCTGCTATAGATAAGCTCAGAGAGAAGAGAAAACCTATAAAGTTTCTCCATGCTGGCTGCCAGGGCCAGGTCAGGAGTCTTGTCCCCATGGGCCTCCTGGGCTAATGGAGTCTGAGCTTTAGCTCCTTCTTCTGGGGCTGCCTCTCATCTGCCCCACTCTCCCTCCACAACTCAACCCGCCTTCACCCTTACATTTCCACCCCTCAGGAGACTGGCCCCTCAGGAACAAACCACTCCGGGGAGGCCAACGCCATAGGCAGGGTGCCAAGTCACTGTATGAATTTCTGGAGAAACACTATACTGACAAAGCCATTGAAATGGACAATCTGGGGGTGCCTGGGTGCCTCAGTCAGTTGAGTGCCCGAATCTTGGTTCTGTGTGGGTGGTGATCTTGGGGTCATGGGATCAAGCCCTGTGTTGGGCTCCGCACTTAGTAGGGAGTCTGCTTAAGATTCTCTCTCTCTCCCTTTGCCCCTCCCTCGGCTTGCCCCCCTCAAAATGAATAAATAAATCTTAAAAAAAAAAAGAAATGAACAATCTGACCATCAAGCTGGTTATCAAGATCCTTCTGGAAGTGGTTCAGTCAGGAGGCAAAACACTGAACTTACTGTCATGAGGTGAGATCAACCCCTCAATATTTGAAATCCTTAAGACACTGAGAAATCCTTTGTTGAAACTGAAAATGAAAAAGAAGAAAATGAGAAAACAAAAGAAAGCATCATGGTGAATAAAATCTTGCTTGTAGCAATTTTAAAATTCACAACATAGATGATTCTCAAAATGACCTGCAGGCCTTTCCATTCCATTTAGCCATACTATCCAAGTGTCCTACAATAAACTTCCACATTTTTTAACTTTAAAAAATTAGAATTAGAGGGCGGCTCGGTGACTCAGTTGGTTAAGTGTCTACCTTTGGCTCAGGTCATGATGCCAGGGTCCTGGGATCGAGTCCCGCATTGGGCTCCCTGTTCTGCAGAGAGCCTGCTTCTGCTTCTGCCTCTCTCTCTCTCACTCTCTCTATCTCTGTCTCTCATGAATAATTAAATGAAATCTTTAAAAAATTAGAATTAGAGACTGGAGGGTGGGAGCAGTCTGCTCCCTGGACTTCTTCCCAAATTTTCCCATTTTTCATAAATGCCAGCAGTACCCTGGATCCACCAGGGAATTCAAGTTGTTGTTCCTTTCTTTCCATTTTCTGTATTCAGTTTGGAAGCAAGTATTTTTGATTCTTAATTTTCTGCCTTTTTTGCATCTATATCCTCCCTTGAAGCTCCCTACCACCATCCTGGTTTGGACTTTTTACTACTTTTCATCAGTACAATTATGATAATTTCTTGATTTAGTTTCCTAACCACAAGTCTTCTTTAATCCATCTTGTATATTGTTGCCAGATTCCTTTTCTGAAGAAACTGTAAAACAGGAGTCTGAGAGTGACAGCCTATCCAAATTCAGATTTGTCTGAGTTTGCCTGGTAGTTGCATAAGGAACTCAAGATTTTAAGAGGGTATGGTCACCAGAAAAGTGGGGAAATTCTCCACAGTTGTGGTAGGCGGCTTTTAAAATGGCCCCAGTGATCTTTCCTTCCTGGTATTCATGCTCTTGTGTAATTCTCTCCCCTTGAATGTGGGCTGGACCAGCTGACTTGCTTCTAACAAGTAGAATATAGCAAAATGATGAGATGTTGCTTCAGAGATTCATTGACAAAAAAAACTATGACTCATCCTGCTGGTTCTCACTCACTCTGTCCCTCACATGTTCTGAGAGAAGCCAGCTGCCATGTTGTGAGCTGCCCCATGACAGGCAAATGTGATAAAGAACTGGTGTCTCAGCAAGAGACCGGAGTCCTGCCAATAGTTTTGTGAGTGAGCTTGGAAGTGGAACTTCCCCCAGATTAGCCTTGAAATGAGACCACAGCCCTTGCTGACACCTTTATTGCAGCCTGATGAGGAATACTGGGCCAAAGGACCCAGCTATGTCATGCCTCCTGACTGACAGAAACCATGAAATAATAAATGCTTATTGTTTTAAGCTGTTAAGTTTTGGGATAATTTATTATGCAGCAGTAGATAGCTAATACAACAGTTTAGTGTATATATATCCAGATTTTTTTTTAAAAGTAGGCTCCACACCCAGCGTGGAGCCCAACATGGGGCTTGAACTCATGACCCTTAGATCAAGACCTGAGCTGAGATCAAGAGTCGGACGCTTAACCAACTAAGCCACCCAGGCGCCCCATATCCAGATTGTTTTTTAGCTTTCTCTTCTCCCTCTACAACTTATGGTCAGAGCCAAGGGGGCAATAGGCTGTGATAATTTTTGGCAAGGCCCTGAAAAAAAATAGCTTGCTGCTTCATGGACCAAGTAAGAGAGTATAATACATGACGGGAGTAGTCCCACATTAGCAAAGGAAATGGGAGGAGTTAAGTGCAACGGCATCAGAGGTACATCAAAATCAGGAGACGTGACTATGACCCGGGTGCCAAGCCACATTATCTTCATCAGACGAAACAGGTGATATCATGGCAACAATGCAGGATACATGCAGCCAGTGTTAGGGTCCATCACGGGGAATTGGAGAGAACATGGGATAAGCAAAGAAAAACAATTAGAATTACTCATGATACACCCTGGGGTCTTCTTGAATGATATGAAGAGAGCTAGTACAAAAGCCGGAAAGCATCTTGTTTCTTTTGTACCATTAGGCCCCAATTCATCTTCCATGTAGGTGGAAACACAGAAAATATAGACCTAACCTGCTTCCATCGTGTCACTTCACTACTTCTGTTGCTTGTTTTTGAGCATCCCACCATTTGGCTTCTATATCTAGTCCCTGTCTTTAGTCAAAGAGATGTGCTTACCCTTTCATAATGCACTGTATTCACTCTCACTAGCCTTCCCATTGAATATGACCTCCTTTTCCCTTCTTATCTAATGCCCATCCATTTGCAAAGCTCAAGGGAAATCCTAAATTCTATATAACATGGAAAACGATTTAAACAATGTATCTGTATCTACCATGACGTTATGGAATATCAATCTACTCACTGAGTATATATACCAATTTATTTAGAACATAGCTAACATTGGTTAGATGTTCTCAGAGATACAAAATATATGTATTGCATAGCCACACCCCTTAAAGATTCTCAAACTTATTATAAAGACAAAATCTTCCCCTTTGAAGCAATCAGAGAACATAGACAATGTAAGTATATTCTTAATCCTACTAAAACAAGTCAAGTTACTGCTTAGAAGTGCTTACCTCTTAAGAGGAAAGCTTAAATTTTTTTTGCTGTTACAAAGTAAATTTCTCTTTTCACCCTCACCTTGACATTGATCATAAATGGGAACTTTCAGGTTCTAGTGATGGCATAGATGGTTGTCTGGAAATTAGTTCTTACCTGAAGCTCATCAATCAGAGTTCTTCGTGAATAACTCAATCCTACTGCTCTCAGCTGTCTGTCACCAAATCTAGATGTTTGCATCCCAGAGAGAGGTCTTGAGGGAGTAGAGGTAATGTCAGTAAACGAACTTGGCCAACGTATAAATTTAACATCAACTTGTTATGTGATGCCTGCCAACACATTAATCCAACTTATTTTCCAGGCCACTCCCGTAGGCCCATATGAATTAAAATGTAGAAAGTCTACAATCTTTAAACTTGTTTCATAGTATGATTTTACTGTCACTGAATACTACTTTATTTCTTATAACTTGTCTATCATGCTTGCCCCTGAAAAAAAATATAATTATACCTGGGAATAATTGCAAATTGTTAATAATTTCATAATAGGATAATACTTTGAAATATCACCTGATACAGTCTTTATTTATGATAATTGTTATTACCAAACCCTTTACCCAACAGGGATGAAGCGACCATTACTTCAGAGCATAAGCAGAACCAGCCAAGAGCAAAGAAGAAAGTATTCATCTTTAGGTCTCAAAATAAACTTTTAAAAGTTAGGTACAGAAAGTCATGAAAGCACAGGGCTTCCTATAACAACAGCCTTGCAACTGAGAAAGAAAAGGATTTTCTAAATTCCTGAAGCTTCCCTTTAAAGGTCTGGAATCATAAAGCATACAGATTTGCTACCAGCTATGGGGGGAGAAAGGATGTACTTTATGATCTTTTTAGAGGCAATTTCTTGTTGCGCCCAGGTGGTAGCCTGGAGAATGAGGGGAGGGGACGCAAAGGAAGTGGGTGTGGTGCCTCTGACAGTATTTTGGCCCTTCCCCTCTTCTAAGGTGAAAACCCTGAGTGGGAGCTGGGAGGGGATGGAGGGAAGAAGAGCTGGAGAGATCTGAGGGCAAACAGAACTTACACTTCTCTTCCCAACTGGCACTGAAGTGATCTGCGTTGATTGACATAGGGTGAATGAGGTCTCAAGTGAGCATTTGTTCCTGGTTCCCAAGGATTTGTCCAAGCCAAGGTAAGGTCCAGAAGGTACCCACCCCCCTACCCCTGGGAGAACTAGAAAAACGAGAGTACACAGACTTGTGGGTTCTTCAGGTGGGGATGAGGCACGTAGATGTCACTACCAGAGGCTATGACAGGGACCACAGACATCAGTAACAATAGCTGCTAACTTGCCCTGAATATAGATGGAACCCATTGCTTTAGAATATCATAAAGAACACAGAGAATGAAACACCCAGAGCCATCAGAGAACACCCCAGTACAGGATGTGGACCAGATAACTATCCCTCTAAGGTCACAAGGTTTCAAAAGTACACTGTTGCCCACATGCCCTGTGGTTAAAGGCAAAGGAGGAAGGGGAGGGAAGCTGTGAAAGACTGACCATCATCCCCAACAAGATAAGTGAATCTGGAAGAGACAAATTTTCAAGAAGTAAATTATCCTTAATTAGAAAAATTAAGGTTCTCACATCCACCCCTAATCCTCCCAGTCCTCTTCACCCCTTCCCCCCATCTAGGGAAGCAAGGTCATCAGATTTCTGAATCATAATGTCTATAAATCTGATACTGCCTACGATAATTTCTTCCTTTCCAAGTATACTTGAGGAACATGGGGAATATGTAGGGTCCTAAGATTTAGTGATTGGTTTTGAAACAGTTTCACAACATGGTAAAAATCCATCATACACTATTAGAGAGGTCCAAAAACTCCAGATGCATAAATGGTGGGGATAACAATTTGCTAGGTGAATGAAATGAGAGGTCTGCTTGGAGTTGGCCAATCACTGATGACACTGTGATCAAATTTATATCACATCTAAATTCACAGTGTTGCAGGGTGCTTCATCCGGGGGTGGTTAGAGTACTTGAAAAACATGTTGTCATCAATATTTAAAATGGCTAAGATTTAAAATGTCATCAATATTTAATGAAGCAGTTCTATTTCTTTTCTCAATCAGAGGGGTAAGAAGACTATGGCAGTCCTCTAGGTGGTGGTCTTCTGTTTATTTCTTTAAAGTTATTGTAATACAATAGTACTCACTGTTTCCCACCGAACAGATTAAGAGCCTATAATACTCAATATAAAACACACAGGATCTCCTTAAAGTTTTGTGAAAAGCTGAGCCATTCTTTCCATCTGTGCTAGTGAGGCTATATTTTATGGTGATGAATGTGAGTGGTTGAGGAAATACCTGGCCTGAGTCCTTTTCTACTTTTCCAACACGTGTAAAATCTGCTACAAAAATCTTAGGTTTAAACCTTTGTCCTCAGACCCCCAAAACAATACCATATTTTGAAGTAATTAGATTTTTCAAACTCTTGATCAAAATGCAACCTGTCCCATTTTACAGATGCCAGGGATAGAAAATGGAGTATTTCTTTCTCTCTTGTGAGCATTTGTACCCACCCCTGCTGCAATGTTCTTCTCAGTCTCCTTTGCTTTGAATGGCAGCAAGTCTGCTCTACCTACAACTGTGTAAAAATTTCAACAAAATCACCTTCACTTGAGTTGTCACAACTATACCCACTTCCCTCAAGCAAATGAGACCATTTAATGGAGTTGACAGCCTTCACCATCCTATCATACCTAAATGGATGAATAAATATACTGGCTGATGGGAACTGACTCTCTTTTTTTCCTTTCCAATTTCTATCCCAAGTCTCCTAAATCAGTATTCAAGCCATGTCTCACTATTTAATCCCTATGAAGACAGAACACTTCAGAGGAGTCCTCCAAGACTCTCCTATGGTGCTCTCGAAACCCATTAACTTACACTACCTCTGGTTTCAAACAGTCAGATGCTCCCTGATTCTGGATGAAGAAAACTGTGGTATTCTATGGCAGAAACGCTCAGTAGGAGTCATGACAATCCCCTGCACGGCCAGACAACAGAAACACTGCAGAGACACCTAAGTGGGACTCTGCTGCTGTTAAAACAAAAGTCACAGGGGCGCCCTGGTGGCTCAGTCAGTTAAGCATCCGACTCTTGATTTCAGCTCAAGTCATGATCTCAGGGTCGTGAGATTGAGCCCCATGTCAGGCTCCACACTCAGCATGGAGCCTATTTAAGATTCTCTCTCTTCCTCTGCCCCTTTTCCCTCTCTCCATCTCTGAAAAAAAAAAAAAAAAGAAGAAGAAAAAAAAGAAAAGAAAAGAAAAGAAAAAAGTCACATATGCCTAGGAGGCATTATAATTTTCTTCATCGTGAGTGTCTATTGACACTTGCTCCGTGGCTTATAGTTTTCAATTTGGCTAGTTATATTTACATGACATAAAGTTCCTAGAGCTGTTGGTAAGTTAAGAACAATCCTCCTGCTCCCTGTGTTATAATTATCACTGTTTTATAGATCACTGTAAAGGGGATATTGGAACACTTAGATAAAAGGGAACAAGCAAGTAGAGAGATAGAAATAGCACGTCTTCTTATAAATGAGTATTGATTAAAAAAAAATTGAAGTCCTAGTACTGAATTGTCCTCTGATACCTCCCAACCATAAAGTCAGAGCCAAGGAGGAAAGATTATTGGGTGACAAGCAAGGAAGTTCCTACAAGATAACCGAGTGACAAGCAAGCATATTGTCAAATGGGTCATATAACTTCTGAGGCAGCTCTTTTATTGTGTTTGTGGTTATTATGTTCCAGTGTGAGGGCACATTTGAGACATTCATGCTCTTTCTGGAAATCCTCCTTATCCATGAAAGATACTTCTAAGATCTCCAGGGGATGCCTGAAAGTGCAGAGAGTACTGAGCCCTATATGTACTGTTTCTTCCCATACATCCATAATTATGATAAAGTTTACTTTATAAATTAGGCATAGCAAGAGATTAACAACAGTAACAATAAAATAGAACAATTATATAACAATATACTGCAATAAAAGTCATGTGAATGTGGTCTCCCTCACTCAAAGTATCTTACTGCCCTGTACTCACCCTTCTTGTCACGAGGTAAGACGATAAAATGCCGACGTGATGAGAGGAGGTGAGCTGAATGATGTGGGCATGTGACGTAGTATGAGGCTACTACTGACCTCCTGCTGGTGAGTCGGAAGGAGGATCAACTGCTTCTAGGCTGAGGTTGACTTTGGGTAACTAACTGAAACCTCAACCACTAACCTAACCACTATAGTACATGTATCACAACCACTGATCAAGCTGACTAGTACTTTACTTTTTTGCTGGAGATAAATACATAAAAACAGTCCTTCCACTAGAACACTTGCTAAGAAGCTTGGGCCCACCTGAGGCAGAATCAGGACCAGCGTCTGTGTGTGTACAGGTGGCCCTTGGAGACCTGCCACTCTTTCGTTCTCTTCTGTACTTTCACCGGTCTTTTAAAAATTATATTTTATATATATTATATAATATTTTATAAAAAAAAATTAAGGAAAACAGGGTGCACATGTTTCTAACTCATTTACACTTTTTATTTGAAAGAAAGAGAGAGTGAGAAAGAGCACAAGAATGGGGTGAGGGGCAGAGGGAGAAGCAGACCCCCCACTGAGCAGGGAGCCTGATGCAGGACTCGATTCCAGGACCCTGGGATCATGTCCTGAGGCGAAAGCAGACACTTAACTGACTGAGCCACCCAGGTGCCCTTAACTCATTTACACTTAAATGTTAATAATACTCTGTAAGAATTAGTTGAAATCCAAAATAGTTTTTTTACTAATGTTTTAGAACAAGGGACCTGACTTTGGTCCATTATAAATTATTTCGAGCACTCTCACTCATTCTTTTCCCTGTGACGTAGAGGGCTTGAGTGACTTTAAAAACATCTTCATTACCCTAACTTTACTTTATAGTATATTGATGTGGTGTCAAAGTTTTAAAAACCTAGATAACTAGGGGGAAGACGGTGGAGTAGGAGGGTCCTAAACTTACCTCATCCCACACATACACTGAGGCAACACCAACATCAGTATAAACAACCCAGAAAATGACCTGAAAACTGGCAGAAGAGACTTTCCACAACTACACATAAAGAGTCCACATCAAAAACCACAGGAAGAATAGAGAAGTGGTCTGAAACCAAGCTGACCTGCAAGATTGACCAGGAGAGGGAGGGCCAGAGAAGGGAGAAGAGTAGACCCCACACGGGGCATCCGGGCACGGGGAACCTGCACTGGTAAGATGAATCCCCCTAACATTTGGCTTTGAAAACCAGAGCTGAACATCATGAGATTTTACAATTAGTGGGGCTTAACTCCTAGAACTTTAAAAATCAGCTTGCCATTTGCAACAACATCTAGAAGGTATTATGCTAAGTGAAATAGTCAGAGAAAGACAAATACCATATGATTTCACTCATATGTGGAATTTAAGAAACAAAGAAAGGAAAAAAGAGACAGACTCTTAGAGAACAAATTGGTGGTTGCCAGAGGGGAGGTGGTGGGGGTATGGGTGAAATAGATGATGGGGATTAAGAGTATACTTATTGTGATAAGCACTGAATAATGTATAGAATAGTTGAATCAATATATTGTACACCTGAAACTAATATAACACTGTACGTTAATTATACTGGAATGTTAAAAAATCTAGATAACTATAATTCAATTTGTTCAGCCTTTCTTTAATCTTTTCACATGCCCAAACAAAACAGGCTGAATGTAGACTATCATTTTTC
Source organism: Phoca vitulina (assembly GCF_004348235.1). Taxonomy (NCBI): domain Eukaryota; kingdom Metazoa; phylum Chordata; class Mammalia; order Carnivora; family Phocidae; genus Phoca; species Phoca vitulina. The sequence continues at coordinate 24,834,151 of NW_022589707.1, read as the reverse complement.
TTTGAGGGGGAAGGGGCAGAGAGAGAGAGAATCCCTTCGGCTTCGCACCCAGGACGGTGCTTGATGCAGGGCTTGATCTCAGGACCCTGAGATCATGACCTGAGCCGAAATCAAGAGTTGGGTGCTCAACCAACTGGGTCCAGGCATCCGTAGACTATCATTTTTAGAAGCAAAATAGCAACCATAATGTGGAAAAACAACATTTAATAAAAAGAATGTGTTTTCTGATTTCAAGTTTTGAAATGACATCTAAGCTTTGCATTTGTGCAACAGCTAGTTACTTAATAATCTTTGCTTGTGGGGCGCCTGGGTGGCTCAGTCGTTAAGCGTCTGCCTTCGGCTCAGGTCATGATCCCAGGGTCCTGGGATCGAGTCCCGCATTGGGCTCCCTGCTCAGCTGGGAGTCTGCTTCTCCCTCTGCCTCTCCCCCTGCTTGTGTTCCCTCTTTCACTGTGTCTCTCTCTGTCAAATAAATAAATAAAAATTAAAAAAAAAAAAAATCTTTGCTTGCAATTGCTATGCAAGATGATGGCTTAAAATATCAATGAATACAATGAATGGTTTTCATTTATTATTGTCTCGCTGAAAGCCATCTTTATTTATGAAAGATTGATCATGTTGCCACTCAAAGAAGAACTAGATGACTCAACAATCATTCATCAGTTAAAGTCCTTCTATCCACTCAGATTCTTAGCTACTAGAATTCCTAGCTGTTTTACTTTTCCTGGAACTAACAGAAAATGCCATTAGTAGTTACCATATCATCACTCACAACAATGTTGCAGTTTAGGACATGTCTTTATTTATGCATTGATAACTTCAGTGTCATCAGTTTTATCGACTGTCCCAGGAATCCTATGTGGGAATTCAAATGACGACTAAATGTCAAATCCTTCCAGTGTTCTATGTTGCTATTCTCTGAAGAAACCATATGCTAAATATAGTAATATTTATATTCATATAAAGATGATTATGCAAGTTATAACTAGCATGGTAGCACCATGCAAATTCTGAAAAAAGGAAACATATACAAAAGTGAAATTAAAAAGAAAGTTTGTCCAGACACTAGGCAGAAATAAAATAGAATCTCTCCCAGCAATGGTTCTGAACTGGCGCTTTATAGTCAAATGCCCAATTTCCAAACATACCAGTGTTGGGATCATTAAATCCAAACCTCTGGAGGTGGGTCCCAGGCCTCATTATTTTCTCAGAGCATTTCAGATGATTTTTATGTGAAGGCAGATTTGAAAATCACTGGTTGACAGGAGTGGAAATCAGACACTAAACATAGGCTGGAGTAAGTTTATAGAAAATATGAGCAATAACATGGTTCAGTGCAAGGCTCTGACCACAGTCTCAGGAACCTGGGTGAAAGCAGATCCAAATTAGCTTTAATACCCCCAGTACTGAATGCTAAGACTTTTCTTTGGAGTGGATAACTTGAATAATAGTTTCTCCATAATTATTTATAGGCTTGATTGTATCTTAGGCTTGACAAAGCCACTATTTATTTCACAAATACTGATTGAGTTCCATGCAGTCTGTTGGGCACAAAATAACCTGGGGCAGAGAAAGCCTCGCCAGAGCCCATAAGCTGGTTGTACCAACCGTTGTACTTTACGGGACACATTGACAATTACAACCACATGGAATTTTTTCCTGGCTAATTAACCTTTACTCTGGTAACTTTGCTACCACTCACTATTCTTACAATGCCAATTTCTGTGATTTATCTATATAATTAGCACTGATGTGATTTTTAAAAGATAGCCAGGAGTCCACTCCCAGGAGGAAAAGCCTCCATTTGAAAGCTATAAATGTAATAAGGACATCATAAGAAACTTCACATAACCAGTCACACAAGTAAATATATTAGAAGAGTGGAGTTGAAGCTAACGATGGCAGGACCAAACAAGGGAGAAGAAAATAAATGAGCGCTTTTTGCTCCTTTGGGTGGCACGTTGAGTTCTGGCTTCTAGACGATTAGTTTGGTTCAGGAATGGCTTAGTTTACCAGAAAGTGTTCTCTGGTCGTTAGAATTGTTGTAAAGGTCTTTGTTTTTCAGAGTTCATGGTAAAAAGAGCAAAACCTCACTGCTGGAAGTGGGGGATGAGGGTAGGGGAAGTAAAAGGGGTAAGCAGAAGAGGTGCTACTTGAATGGAGTTTTAATAGAAGCCTAGCCATCAGTGGAATAAAAAAGAATGTGTGGGTGGGGAGGGAGGAACATAATTCAAGCTAAGGGAGTGGTATATGGGAAGGCTCCGAGGCAAAACCCAGCAGGGTTGTTTGGGAATTTCCAAGTAGTTCAATATGACCGAGGCTTGGGAGGTAGAGAGGGAGGGCTGAAAGTTAAAGCCAGCAAGGCAGGCTCTGGGGGCACTAAAAAGGCATTTGCAATTTATCCCACAAGCTCTGTATAATCCTTGAAGTATCTTTAGTAATAGGGAAACACTGATTTATGTTTTAGATGTAAAGAACTGCTTTGGGAGCTTTGGGGAAGGACTGACTGTAAGGAGGGGGGATGTGGAAAGGTGGGCAGAGTGGAGACCAGCTGGAGGCTACTGGAAGTGAGAAGGCAGGAGGACCTCAACTCAGGGGTAGTGCGGGGAGAAAGACCACAATCTCTTTGTAAGATGCCCTCTCTGTCACGGAAGCTGGACGAGAAGGAGAAGGCAGTGCCTAGGTTTCTGGATTGAAAAACTGGGAAATGATGACCCCTTTTTGCAGAAATGGGATATAGATAATTAGGTCTGGTGTAGGGGAAATGAGTGCAATACTAGATGCAGGGTTTTTTAAAGATTTTTTTATGCATTTGAGAGAGAGAGTGAGCCAGCACGAGCAGAGGGGAGGGGCAGAGGGAGAGGGGGAAGCAGACTCCCCCCCGCCCCCCTCCCCCGGCTGAGCAGGGAGCCTGACACAGGGCTCCATCCCAGCATCCTGGGATCACCCCCTGAGCTGAAGGCAGATGCTTAACTGACTGAGCCACCCAGGTGCCCCTAGATGCAGTTTTAAGTTAGTCTGAGAAACAGGAAAGATGTTTTCTCTAAAATCTTAAAACAAAAGTTTTGAGAACTTAAGTTCAAGAACATTGTACAAAACAGCTGACCTGTACTCATCAAAAATGTCCAGGTCATGACAGGCAAGGAAAGACTGAAAAACGCTTCCAGATCAAAGCAGACTGAGGACACTTGACTGCTAAATGCACTCAGGTGCCAGACCTGAGTCCTTTCCCTATGAAGGACATTATTGAGATAGTTGGAAAAATGTGAATACAGTCTGTTGATTAGCAACTAGTGTTGTATCAATACAATGATATTATGTTAATTTTCTAATATTGATCATTGTACTGCTGTTATGTTAGAAATGACCTTGGGCACCTGGGTGCCTCAGTCGATTAAGCTTCTGCCTTTGGCTCAGGTCTTGATCCCAGGCTCCTGGAATTGAGCCCTGCATCGGCCTCCCTGCTCAGTAGGGAGCATGCTTCTCCCTCTCCCTCTGCTGCTCCCCTGGGTTATGCTCTCTCTCTCTCTGTCCAAATAAATAAATAAATAACCATGAAGTATTGAAGGGTAAAAGGATATCACATGTGTAACTTACTCTCAAATGGTTGGGGGGGGGAATAACATGTATACGTAGAAAGACTGAATTATAAATGTAGTGCGATAAAATGTTAATATTTGTGAATCTGAACAAAGGGTATATAGGAATTCTTTGTACCATCCTTGCAATTTTTTTGCAAATTGGAAATTATGCCAAATAAAAAAAGTATTTCAGTAAAAATTCTTTTGAAGTATTTCAAATTTTTAGAAAAGCTTTATAAGGAGTAACATAATAATGTTCTCTGCAACTAGAGTAAACAACAGCTAATACTGTACTATTTACTTTCAGACACTTAGCAAAATATTACCCATAATATTTTATGTAGAAAAAAATTGTGTGTGTGTGGGAAAAAGAGGAGAATGGCAAAGGTCGTAGACTAAAGTAGGTTTAATCATCCTTTAAATTAAGAAATAATCCCAGAATAAAAGATTATTCCTTTGTATCCTCAGAGATTATGAAACCTGCAGTAAAACTTAGAACATAATATAGTTATTCTGCAAAAGGTCTAAGGGGTTAAATTTTTATTTTAGTTTCTATGGAAAAGCAAAAACATCAGTTTTTCCCCATAAATCAGAAAACAAAAAGAAAGTACTTTATTTGTTGTCTTAATTTGGTTGGAATCCACACAGAAAAACCACTTCATGGGGTGCCTGGGTGGCTCAGTCAGCTAAGCATCCAACTCTTGATTTCAGCTCTGGTAGGGATCTCAGGGTTGTGAGATCGAGCCCTGGTTGGACTCTGTGCTCAGCATGGAGTCTACTGGAGATTCTCTCTCCCCGTCTCCCTCTGCCTTGCCTCACACCCCTCCACCCACTCTTTCTCTCTCAAATAATAAATAAATAAATCTTCAAAAAGAAAAAACACTTCAAAGGTGCCATTTAATTGAAACTATAATATAATTATATATATTATATATAAACAAAATATAACTATAATAAAAAGACTGGCTATTCAAAAAAACCTTTCAAAAGTCTCTTTTAAAAAACAGTAAATAATACTGATGGGTAAATATTGGCAGAACATGTGATACCAAATGCTAAAACCAGTGATAGAAGTTACATCCTAGGTTTGCAACTAAGGTTTAATCTTTGCACTATCTTTACTCTCTGTGTTCCTGGCTACCCTGTTTTCTGGGGGGGGGGGCGGGGGAAGGGAGGGTAAGAGTCACTGCCTGCTGCTCATTTGGCTGGTGGTGGATGTCAGGAGACTTTTTCTGAAAGGAAACGAGATGGACACATGACACTCCCCTGGCACGCAGGATATCTCATCTTCAGGTATCTTCATCCAGATACTCACTGGTAAGAACTGTAATCTTTGCTTTTCTTGGTAAGTAGAAGAAAGGCCAAAAGAAAGATCAGAATCCAAGACCGGTCAGCAAATCAAAACAGTGTAAGCACAAGAACAAATGGAATTAAGTCATGAGGTCCTGAGTGAAGGAGCGATTGTCTGCAAGGGTAGAAGCTGGAGCAAGGGGCTCGGCCACTCTGGGTGGAGAAAGGAACCGGGGCTCCTAGCCATTGAAGGTGCTGACTCATCCGCATCCACCATCTGCTTCACTTTTCTCTTTCAGGCTCTGTTTATTTCTCCCTGTGCTCTCTCTCGTTTTTCCTTATTTTTCTTTCCCCTTTTAAACTCTCCCACCCGAATAGGTCAGCTCTTCTTGAAACCCTGTAGCAAGGAGGATGCTGGCCCGTGCACTCTAAGCTCTCTTTAGGAATTTATGAGGAGTTTCTCCTTTGTCGGATGCCTTTTTTGGGTTGCTCCTTTTGTCAGAGAATAAATCCTAGGTGACATGGTCATGAGCTTCTCTCCTACAGTCTCTTTAATATGAAAAAAGAAAAAAAAAGGTTCCCTTTTTCATTCTGAGTCTCCTCACAGCAGGTCTTCAAGTTGTAACTAAGACTTCTCAGGCTAATGGAATAAAATATTTTCTTAGTAATTTGTACATCCCTGGGTGGAAAAAAATACCATCATCGAGTACCGTGCCTTTCCCTCATTTTATGGAGGAAAATCATGGCTCGTAGGAAAAGAAAGGTATCATAAAGATTTATATGAAAAGAGCAGCAAAATATCACTTACAGATGCAAGAGAACTCCTGAACTGGTCTCTTTCTAACTGAAAACTGCTACTAATGTGAACCAACATAAAATGTCCTTTCATGCTGAATGTATCTGTTCATCTATGTTGCAGTAAAGGCCAGAACACAAAAGATGTTTAGAAACCATAGTCTCCAACCCCTGGAAATTAAATTCTGAAAGGCTTTATGGCATCATCAAAAATTAAAGAATTATTTAGTAAAATTATGACAAGTATATGTATATTAGTGCTTATATAGAGCTCTGTTTTTTTTTTTAAGTTTTATTTAAGTAATCTCTACACCCAACGTGGGGCTCAAACTCATGACTCCAAGATCAAGAGTCACATGCTCTTTTTTTTAACATTTATTTTAGAGAGAGAGAGAGAGAGAGCATGTGTGTGAGCAGGGGGAGGGGCAGAGGGAGAGAGAGAGAGAGAGAATCTCCAGCAGACTCCCCAGTGAGTGCAGAGCCCCACACGGGGCTCAATCCCAGGACCCCGAGATCATGACCTGAGCCTGAGCTGAAATCAAGAGCTGGACACTTAATCGATTGAGTCACCCAAGGCACCTGAGTCACATATCTTCTGACTGAGCTAGCCAGGTGCCCCACAGAGCTATATCTGAGGAGATGTTTTCTTAAATATGAACAGTATTTATATCTAGGTGGTGGTATTTTATTTGGATTTTAAAAAACTTTCTTCTTTATGTGTTTACTTATTTTAATACTTAGAGTTTGCATTATTTTGTAATCAAGAAAAAATTTTCTTTTCAGATTGAAAAGTAGTTCACAAAATATTTCAAATACCAATTATTTCTCAGAGGTGAAAGTTGTATTATAAAAAGTACATTTTTTTGGTTCTACTTTTTTACTGTTTTTATTTTAATTCCAGTATAGTTAACATATAGTGTTATATTAGTTTCAGGTGTACAATATAGCGATTCATCAATTCCATACAACACCCAGTGCTTGTCATGACAAGTGCCCTCCTTCATCCCATCACCTATTTTACCCATCTCCCCACATATGTGGAATTTTCTTTTAAAGATTTTATTCATTTGAGAGAGAGAGAGAGAGAGAGAGCAAGTGCTCGCACAAGTTGGGGGGGAGGGGCAGAGGGAGAGAGAGAGCACAGAGGGAGAGTGAGGAGAAGCAGACTCCCCGCTGAGCAGAGAGCCCGATATGGGACTTGATCCCAGGACCCAGAGATCATGACCCAAGCAGAAGGCAGACGCTCAACTGACTGAGCCACCCAGGCGCCCCCATATGTGGAATTTAAGAAACAAATGAGCAAAGGAGAAAAAAAATCAAGCAACAGACTCTTAACTATAGAAAAAGTAGATATTTTTAATGCAAATCCATTTTTAAATTATGCAACATTGAAATTAATTTTTTATTACTCTCTAATATGTAGCTTTAAAAAATATTGAGCATTTATGACATTCCTGACATTAACTCCAGCTTCCAGTGTGCAAGCAGAGTTGCTAGGGTGTCATCACTTTGTAATGGTATCTGAGAACTTCTATATTATAGGTTTTATAACTTCATATTTACTTACTCCAATTAAACTTTTAAAAAAGTGCTTTTGATTATCTGCTATGAGATATAAAGGATTCTTGCATCACTTTCTCAACAGATAGACCACCAATCCAAAACAGTGAAAATAAATCCTCAGTGCACGTACCAGCAGAATCCAGACTGATCTCAGTTCCTATCCCCTCCCACCTCCCATCTGGACCTCCCTGCAGTGATGCGAGATGCAACAGAAAGCAGAAGGAAGCACCTCCTTCCCTCCATTAACCACTCCAACTACTAAAAGCAGGCTCCAGAGAAAGGCCCCAAAGTCATGATTTTCCTCCATTTTCAGCACTTACTGACCTGATAGGAATTTTAGATCTTCTAATTACCTTTCAGATTAAAAAAAAAAAATCTATGAGTCTATGAATAACTAATAAGAAAAATTATGCTTTCAAATGGAGCATTTTATCCCTTCTTACCAGGATTAGGGATTCAATTAGATCAACTTCTTGATGGCAGATGTATGAATAAATTACCAGCTCAATCCCTACCCCTCCTCCATTTTAAGTATTTTTTAAGCTCTAAGTTCTTCTCATAAAAACATCTTTCAGTGGTATCCCACCACTTGGAGACTTCTCCAGAATTTTATCCATCAGTATTCTCTGTCTCTTCCTCTCTTCTTCAATTCTCTATTGTCTGTAGTTGATAAACAAGTTCAGCTCTACCTATATTAAAGAAGGCTTAACACTGTCTTCCACTTTAGCTGCAATCCCATCTTTCTCCTCCCTCCATAACTACCCTCACCGTCTCTTTCTAACCTCTTCCCCACAGGTTGGTTCCTTTTGCTGTCACTCTGATGAAGGTGCTGTCATCATGGCTAGCAATGGCCTTCAAAGGAAAACCAACATTCACCTTGCTGCACCATTTTATTTTGCTTATTTTTAATTTCCATCTTCAAATTTACTTCCATCAGGATCATGGACACTAATTCTCCATGCTTTTTCCTATTCCACTAGACATTTTGCTGGTTTCTTGTCTTTTACCTGCCCCTAAACATTGGTGTTTTCTCAAACCCTATCCTATGTTTTCTTTCTCTTCCTATGCACCTCACACAAATGATACTCCAGGCCACCCCTATATACTTCCATCTTGCTTTTGAGTTCCATATCAATATTTTAAATTTCCCAGTGGATATTTATTCTTTCCTCAAACATTCACTGGGCCTGTACCTTATACCAAATAAGAAACAAAAATAAGTAGGTTGATTACTGGTCTTTTTTCATCCATTTTCTCCTCTTTTCAGTCTATCTTTTGTTCAGAGGTATAAATTTGATCATGTTAGTCCTCAGTGTTAAAAAATTCAGGGTCTCCATAGGGCCCACAGGAGAAATCCAAAATGTCAATCCAGCTTGCTGAGTCCTCCTCTACACACTACCCCTCCAACTTCATTTTCTTTCTCTCTTTCTCTCCTTATGCCCCCAAACCTGCCAAGCAACCATACGCATGGTGTGCTCCCAATCACATCATCTTTGTGCTTATCACTGGGTTTCACTACTGGGTTGGAATACTCTTCCTCCCTCTTTCTTCTTCACCAGCTCAAATGTTTCTTCCTAAACTAAACTTTTCTGCTTTTTTTTTTTTTTTTTTTTTAATATCCCACCAGTCAAAAAAAGAAAAAAAGCAGGTACTATAAGTTTGGGCCAATTTGATTAACATCAAATTTGGGTAGCATTCAGAACAGATAACTGAACGGACAACTTGTGAGTACTTAGAATGGAATGTAGTGTCCATCAGAAGCCATAAAAAGAAGCTGAGGGAGAGCCCTAGAAGCCTAGGAAAACATGGCATCATGGTGTATGTCCATGTCAGAAAACTGAGCTAAATGCCCTCCATGCTATTATGTATTTTGTGTTAGACTTAGAGTTGGAGAAGCAGGAGAGGGTAAACTGTAAGACTAACATTTGAAAAAAAGATTTTACTTATTTATTTGAGAGAGAGAGAGAGAGTATGAGTGGGGGGAGGGGCAGAGGGAGAGGGAGAAGCAGACTCACTGCTGAGCAGGGAGCCCTAGGCCAGGCTCCATCCCAGGACCCTGGGATCATGACCTAAGCTGATGGCAAATACTTAAACAGAGTCACTCAGGCACCCCAAGACTAACATTTTTTGAAGTTATGCCTAACGGGTGCTAATATAGGAAATGCTAAATACTCAACACCACCATTCACCTTTGCCTATGGAGAAAGCAGGTTTAAAGTGCAGGTGTGAAGAAAATAAAAGATATGCCCAGCAAGCATTCTAAGAGGCCTTATGGAAGATTGATAGAGAAAAATCTCCTTCCTCAGTGATGGTGGATGGCTACCAAAGATTGCTTAAATGCATATGAAATTTGGGTCTTTTTGACTCCAGCTGGTGGAATCACCTCTCTCTCTCCTATCTATTACCTACTGAATTACTACTCACTCATCAGTGAGAAGGAATAGAAAAATGACATTGTTTCATAGAGTGAGGGATACCTCTTTACTCAAATAGCTAGAGTCTTGCTGGTAGAATGGCACTTAAATATTACCCATTAGCTTTGTATCTCTGTTGGGAAAAATGTGCCTACTTAATCTGTACATGACATAAAAAGCTCAACATTCATTTCTCCTCTTACAAATTTTTTCCATACCATTAAGAGAAGGTAAATGGGACAAATAATGCACAATTGTGGCAGTTCAAAATATCAATTTTTTTCTAAATGCAACAAGATTTTCCTTTTAAATGACATCTGCTCTAAATATGGATAGTACTGTGTACTTGTTTTTATTATCCCTACTGAAAAATCCCTGAGAAATAAATAATTCACGTAGTTGAATTTATAAGGGCAACTTGGTTACTGCTGCTTTGGAAACTAGTTCTTCTGTATATGTCTATGGACTCAAATGATATTGAGCCATCATTTTTCGAATATCAAAAATAATTATGAATTTTCCAGAGATTCTTCCTTCTCTTTATTGATTGGATTAAAGCTATGTGAATTGCATAGAAAAGGATCTGATCAATAGTAACATCTAACTTTCACTTTCTAACTCTAAGGACTGGAGAAAGGATATAGAACTAAGTCTTTGTGTTTAGTCAGGAAGGTTGGGATTAAATCCTGGGTCCTTTCTGGCATTATGAATCTGACTCTTATCTCAATTAATGTAGTAGAGGTTGCTTTGTGATTCTCTGAGGAATCTATTTAGGAAAATTCAATTAAATATTTACTGAGTAGATGCTATTAATAGATATTCATGCTCTGTTTAAAATATTTAACAAGCTGAGACTGCAATTACCTCTCCTCTGTTCCACCATAATTATACAATTAAAATGACTACTATTATTTAAGAAAAAATACAAATAAATAAATATCAATGCTATACATTCAGGACATCCTCCTCTAGCTATAATTGTACAAAATTATACAAAACAAAACAAAATTGATAGAATTGTACAAAACAAAAACGATAGAGTCTTGGTGTTGAAACAAACTTTGGATGTCTTCTAAGAATAAAGGTATAGGGACCACACTTTGGTGAGGATAAAATGAATGAAAATGCTATGGTTCTAGAGTTGTAGACTGTTCAGTCAGATAAAAGGTGTGGAAAGTGCTGCCAAAGGCAAATCACAAAGCTGTCCCAGAAACAAAAGATACACATAATGGAAAATCTAAACTGTCCAGACATCTTCTAAAGCTATAATCTGCTAAAAATCAGTGCATCGGTAAATATTTGCCTGATCTTCTAGACAATATCATTTTTCAGATTTTAGAAAAAGTAATAAAGAGAATTGCTAGTCTATACTTGGTTATGAAAGCTGCAGGGGATTGATGAAGACAAATTGATGAAAACTTTGGAATTGTGCCATTTTAGAATTTATAATAGCCAAGGAAGTATGTATTGAGCACAGGCAATAAGGTCAGCAATCTTTGAAAGAGTAAATAGTCCCACTACACACCTATACTATAATGGCCAAAATCCAGAACAACACCAAATGTTGGTAAGGATGTGAAGAACAGGAATGTTCATTCATTGCTGGTGGGAATGCAAAATGGGACAGCCACTTTGAAAGACAATTTGGTGCTTTCTAATAAAACTAAACATACCCTTACCATACAATCCAGAAATCATACTTAGTATTTACCCAAATGAACTGAAAGAAAACATGTCCACACAAAAACCTGCTTATGAAGTTTACAGAAGCTTTATTCACAAGTGCCAACAGTTGGAAGCAACCAAGATGTCCTTTAGTACATGAATGGATAAATAAACTGTAGTACATCCAGACAATGAATATTATTTGGCACACACACAAAAATGAGCCATCAAGCCAAAAAGATATAGAGGAACTTTAAATGCATATTACTAGGTAAAAGAAGCCAATCTGAAAAAAGACTACATACTATATGATTCCAACTATATGACATTCTGAAAAAGGTGAAACTATGGAAACAGTAAAAAGATTAGTGGCTGAAAAGGGTTTGGGGTGGGGGGACAAACAGACAGGATTTTTCAGGACGTAAACATATATCCTGTGTGGTACCGTAATGATGGGTACATGTCATTATACATTTGTACAAACCCATAGATTATACAACACAAAGACTGGAGCCTATTGTAAACTATGGACTTTGGGTGACTATGACATGTCAATGTAGGTTCATCAATTGTAACAATGTACCATACTGGTGCAGGATGTTGCTAATGAGGGAAGCTATGCATTTGTGAGCACAGAGGATATGTAGGAAATATCTGCACCTCCCACCCAATTTTGCTACAAATCTAAAGCTGCTTTAAAAAGTTAAGTCTTTTGGGGGCACCTGGGTGGCTCAGTCTGTTAGTGTCTGCCTTTGGCTCAGGTCACGATCATAGGTCCTGGGATAGAGCCCTGCATCGCCCCTCCCCCCTGCACGTGCTCTCTAGCTCTCTCTCGCTCTCTCAAATAAAATCTTTTTTTAAAAATTAAGTCGTTTTTAAAAAGTGAGTAATCAAAGACTTTAAAGAAACCAGACTGACCTTATTGTCTTCCATGAGGGATTGAGGAGAGTAGAAAGGAGTAGGAATAAATTTACAGAAGCATTCCCTGAGAGAAAGGAAGGAGAGGTAATTAGAGTGATCAATGTATATATATAAGAAGTTCTGTGGTGAATCTATCATTGTTTTTAATTTTAAAGGCCTGTAAATACAGTGTGGACATAGCAGAAACCCTTCAGAATGAGTTAAGGTGGAGAAAATACCGAAAAATTAAAAAGAACTTTCTAATTATACTTAATTATGAAGAACTTGGGATAAAAGCAAGACAGGCTCTATAGGCAGATCAGGCTTGAAATCCTGATTTTGATCCTCACTAAGCTGGGGACCTTGTTACCTAACCAGTTTGAACCTTTGTTTCCTCATCTATAAAATGATTGTCTCATCCTAAAATTTTTGGTGAGGATTGAATAAAATTGGTAAAATTTAGCACCATGGCTGATACATAATCAGTTCTCTTTTGAAAGCATTAGCTTCCATCAATATCTTTACTATCAATAATGTAGACACAATTCCTTGGGCTTATGACATGAAAATGGGAGCAGAGTTAAATTCTAGTTTTTATCACCTGTGATATTACCTACCATCTACAATTTTGTCTCAATTGTACATCTGTACATTTGATAATCATTACTTCTTTCAATAGTAAAGACTATGATGAACACATTGACTAGGAATAGGCCCCAAAATAGAAATTTTAGCATCCTTTCAGGTTAACACCAAATCAGTAATCCACATTCGTTAGGTATGATTTGATAAATTGGGAATTAATCAGACATATTGTATTATCATTAAATTCATATCTCACCATCTTATCCACATGAATATCTGGAAAGTCAAATTAACTGTTAAAATTCAAATATTCTACATGAAATATAAAGAAGATGTTCAACAAATGGTCAGTGAATAAATAAATGAATTAAAGAACTGGAGCAAACTTGGAAAAATAAAGAGAAATGATCATTAGATGGTGATATGGGGGTAATATTTGTTTCTCTTATTGCTTTTTATAATATTATTTCTATATTAGTAAAGAACACTATTAAATAACTAAAAAAAAGAAATCAAGATATCCTTGGTACATAATGTTTCCTCGATTTTCCATTATGATAACCCTATCAAAAGAAGCAGCAAATCTAATTTATTGTAACTTATAATTTATGGCTTCTGATGGACACCACATTCTATTATTCTAAGTACTCACAAGTTATCAGTTCAAATTATCTGTTCCGAATGCTGCCCAAATTTGATGTTAATCAAATTGGTCCAAATTTACAGTACTCACTTTTTTCTTTTTAAAAAATTGTTGAGAAAATATTTGTCTATAAATTTAAACTATCGTGCTAAAGGAATGGCATGACTTATAAAGATACACTATTTGTAAGAAGAAAATATGTGGGATTTGTAATGTGTTTGTTGCTATTGTTTTTCTTGCAAAAGACATTAGACTGATTCTGAATTAGCTTGTGAATTATTCATTTGGTGTCAAGTAGTAATACCATTCACTTCCTATTGTCTGGTACTAGATTTAAACTGGAAGTAAAAAATTAGAGCCCAATTATGTTTCTTCATCTCTTACGAGGTGTTTCCAAGGAGCCCTAACTTGTAGACAAAGCCAAAACATTGTTATTCATTCATTCAATAAATACTTAGTGTATATACTTTATCTACAAAGTACCCTGGGGTGAATTAAAATTTTTAAAGTTTATTTAATAAATGTATGATGTGATAAGAGAGTAAGAGATGCATAAATTCCTTAAAACTCAACCCATAGTAGTAAGTTTAAGCAAAATAAGTGTTAGGCCAGAACTTCATGAAGGAGGTGGCATTTCATAGTCCCTGAACAATGATAAAATATGTAGAAGAAGAAGATATGTGGGGGAGGAAAGGTGCAAGGGACATATGCGGAGGTACTTAGCCCAAAACTTCAGGAGCAAAGTTAGAGATATGAATAAAAGTATCAGACACTTATGGGATATAGGGAATATTTCCACTAAGAAAAATCTAAAGATTAAGGTTTGAATAATATTGTGGGACGTGGTAAATTCCAGGCTAAAAACTTTGGATTTATTCTATAGGAAATGGGAACTCATTAAGGTGTTTACATGGAGAGTGACATTATCATAGCTGCACTCCAGGGAAATTATGTCAGCAGTGATATTTTCAACAGATTTAAGAGGAAGAGTTTGAGATGTTTGATTAGTAAGAGTCCAAATGAGTAATGAGGAGGGATTGATCCAAGTGGTGGCATAATATATTTTATTAATCAATATATCTGAGTATTTAATACCATGCTTTGTATGATAAACAAATCAAAGAAAATGTTTATTCAGTATCCTCTTAGTTAAAACCCAAGCAAGATGTCACATTAAAGATTAATTAGGGTGAAGATAAAATTTTAAAATAATTCTATCATTATTGACATTTATGGGTACTCAGTTCATAGGTATAAAATGAAAGATCTAAAAATCTCACAGTATTTCAGAAACAAGTAGATATAAATAAAAAAGTAATCTAAGGAAAACAGACTTCTGCCAATAAAATGCAAAGTTGTGGTAGGCGCTGCTAGTCGTTACCTCAATATCCTCTCTCTTTTTCTTCCTCAGTAATAGAACCTACAGATTTATCAAAGCATGACCACCTTGAATAAAGGTTATACTTCCCAGCCTCCCTTGAAGCTAACTAGGGTCATGTTATTAAATTCTGGCCAATGGAATTTAGCAAAAATGTCCTGTATGATTTCTAGAAAATGTCCTTAAAGGGGAAAAATGTGTTCTGTCCCTACTCTTCCTTATCATTATGGTTAGTTAGACTGTAGACCTCATGACTGGAACTTGAGCAGTCATCTTGGAAAGCCAGGTTTTGAGGATAGCAAAGAAATGATCAAATTCTGTCTTGTTTCTCTTTTTTTTTTTAAAATTTATTTTTTTGTTTGAGAGAGAGAGAGAGTATAAGCATGAGGGGCAGAAGGAGAGGGAGAAAGAATCTCAAGAAGACTCCACACTGAGCGCAGAGCCCAATGCATGGCTCAATCTCACGACCCTGAAATCACGACCTGAGCCGAAACCAAGAATCAGACACTTAACTGACCGCACCATCCAGGTGCCCCTCCAATTGTGTCTTGTTTAAACCACAATTTTTTTGCTTTTCCTATCACTTGCAACCAAACCTAATCATTAGAATTAATAATTTTCTAGATCTTAAAAGATCTCATCACAAAAGTTTTTGTAACTATGTATGGTGAAGAATGCTAACCAGACTTATGATAGCGATCATTTTGCAATATATATAAATATGGAATTAGTAGGTTGTGCACTTGAAACAAATATAACCTTAAATGTCAAATTGTACCTCACTAAAAAAAGAATAGAACTAATAAGGATAAGGGCTGGCATATAAAGGAAAGGATGCTGGGCTGGGAGTTGGGAGACCAAGGGCTTACCTAACTTCACCAACTATTTAAGTTTGGTCAAATCCTTTAACTTTTTGGTGTCACTCATACCCTTGTAAAATGGCACTATTGATCCTTGTGCCTGCTTTAAACTTGAGTGTAAATTGTAAGGATTAAATGAAGTCATAACTATTTTAAAAAGGATAAAATGTTTTATTTTTTTAAAAAAGAATTTATATTGTTCTACATTTTTCATTAAAATGACATCATAACCAGGATGTGGGTTATGGTTCTAGGGTAGACTTCACCCCACAACTGCTACAAGGGTAGTACTGAATGGGAATCTGGATGGAGCAGAAAGAGGGAACAAAGAAAGAGAGTTTGCTTTATATAAATGTATAAATCCAAGCCTACCTTCTTGACAACATCCTCAGTGTTACGGATCTATTGCTCTTCCTGCTGATCAAGTTGGTGTAGGTAATAAATCATGAATATGGGTTCCCACAAATCGAAGTGCACAATAAAACCTAGGTATCTTGGTAAACATGTTCTACAAGGTGGCATTGCTGCGTGATGTACCCCTGGATTTGGAAGAGGCTTACTATCTTGGTAGCCTGGTAAATTAGTGTGGGATTACCAAAAAGGCCTTTCCCTGCTAGAATTGTCATTCAGGAGGTTCAGGTGAGAAAGACATAGAAAAGTGTAAGAGCAATTAAGAAGGAAATGGATTTTTAAAAGTACTTTAAACTTTCTTTCATCGATTTAAGAATTGTACAAATGGGTTTTCCTTACATAAGGTACTCAAGGATATGTTTCTTTGTTACTTCAAAACACCCAGACTAGAGGATTCACTAAATAAATATTTTAAAATTGAGGAACATGCTCTCCATGGACTTAACCCAAGTCTAAGAAGACTGAAGGGACCCAGGCCTGATCCATAAGGGGTTCTTGGGCCAGGAGATGAGGTAGGCCCATTGGAATGGGACAGTAAGTGGGGCTTTTCTCAGTAGAAAGAAAAGAATATCAGAAAGGCTCTTCATAGGCAAAAGGAGTCTGTTTCAGCAATGATATGAAGCAAAGAGCCAGAGGCAGGGAGAAGTCTGGGCAGGAATTCTGCTTCAGGGAGGTCTGTGAGTGAGTGAGTAGGAGATCCCAGTAGGCAAGCTCTACACAGCCTGAGGGAGTCTGGGATCAAGGAGGGCTGGCAGGTGGATTGGCAACGTGTGGTGGGACTCCAAGCAGGGGACTAGAGCTCAGGCCATGGGAAGAATAGCTGGACGATGTCAGATGCAAATTGAAAACTGAACTCAGAGTTGGAAAACAAGATGGAGGCTTTGTGACAAGGAAGGATGCAAAATGCTGACTATTAAAACAAGGTTCAAGGTATAAGGTTAGAGGGGCCAGCAATGAAGTAAATGGATCCTGAACAACTGAAATATGTTGGGATGAAGGTCCTTTTTTTTCTTGGGCCTAGAATAAAGTTAACAACGGGAGCCAACTGGCCTCGTATCTGGAACCTAGAGGGTTTTGGGGAGAGGTAGACAGCTAATCACAAACACTGAACAAGAAGGACTCAAGTGTGCAACCAGAAAACCTCTGCCCATTCAAACCCATTCTGCAGGCTTGGTTCTTCCCTCGCTTTAAAAGATGCACTTTAGGGAAGGTACTGTTGACTGTTTTGGTCACCCTCAGAGTAACCTCTGGTCAGGTTAGTCCCCTAAATCACAGTTCTAATATTAAAATGACCAATCCTATGTAATTGTAAAAACTTCCAACTCTATTTATACCAAATCTTCTCCTCCCTAGATCAAATCTGTTCAAAGGAATAGCAGCTTTATTTATGTTTCTGTCTTATGCTTCCACCTCTTTTCCTCCAGCTTGCTAATCCATGGTTTCTGACTTCTCCCAAGGTGGAGCTGGAAGGGTTTAGGGAGTTGAAGTAGCAGGAAAGATTTTATTCATCATATACTGTCATAAAGAACTGGAGATGATATTCTCCAGGCTTGGCAGGTGTTTAAAGCTCTCGTTCTTTTTTGGGATGCTTTTTAAGGTTCTTTGGAGAGAAGTCCATTGCTGGGGAGCACTTCTCCAAAGTTCCTGTGGTGTAGGGCAAAGCATCGCCTCTGGTTGATTGCCTACCTCAGTCCCTAGAGCTCCACAGTAGGCCTCCAGCTTCTCTCTTCAGAGAATCTTGTTGGAGAAAAGGTAAAGCTACCCCACCTGCTCTGCTCTATCTCTCCTTTCCCTCACTGGTCTGTGAGAAACTATCTCACATTCTTTGCCCCTAAGAAATTCTGGAAGAACAGACTGCACCAATGTATCGGTTTCTCTCAATTCCACCATCAGGGCAGCCAGCCAGCACAGTCAGCTTCTTACCCTTTAATTTGTCTGGCCTGAGACAGTGTCCACTACGCCTTCCAAGTGGCAAGGGACATGCGCCAAGCTTTCTGAGTGGTTACTTGGATGCCTATTTTCCTGAGCATAATAAAGAGGCAGAGGGGAGAGGACTCACAGTTTTCTGATAGCTCTCCCCATAAACCCTCTTCTAATCTCCATGCCTGCCCTTGTATCCCTTCACCATGGGTAAAGACCTACACAAACCTAGCTTTTGACCACCTCCTTTGCAAGTCCCATATGGTACTCTCATACCTCATTTTAAAAAATGGGAGTACTCTGCATATTCTTGTAAGGAAGGCTTCAGCCAAAGCTGAGGCTTTCATTAAATACTTTCATTTTCATATCCAATTATAATCACAAACATCTATGTTTTTGTTAAAATTTAGATTTCATCAAGTTTAGGTATGTTTTGAAGGGCTTCTTATTATTGTTTCTGATATAATCATTTGCTTGCTTAACAAATTCATTATCAGAAATGATGCTGTCCACTGAACATGGTAGAGCAGCATACCTGAGATGTCTGCCAAAAGACACATCCTCACCCCCATATACCCACACGGTATCCCTCATAAACAGTTAGAGATGACGTTAAATATCAAGGAGCCATCTTTTGCTATGGAAGACTTAAGTATTCCCATAGTCTGTTTTTCCCCACTACTTTGTCATAAAGGGACTCTTTTTTATTTTATTTATTTTTATTTTTTATTTTTTTAAAGATTTTATTTATTTGATAGAGAGAGACACAGCGAGAGAGGGAACACAAGCAGGGGGAGTGGGAGAGGGAGAAGCAGGCTTCCCGCCGAGCAGGGAGCCCGATGCGGGGCTCGATCCCAGGACCCCGGGATCATGACCTGAGCTGAAGGCAGACGCTTAACGACTGAGCCACCCAGGCGCCCCAAGGGACTCTTTTTTAAATTCAAATTCTTGATTCATGTATTTCCATACAAGATCACTTTAACAGTGTCTAATATGGTACATTTTACCTCAGAACAGGAATGGTAGTCTTAGACAATTAGACAGTATTCCAAATTTCCATTGGCTAACTTTCAGGAAATTTGCTTAAACTATTCAGGGTGTGTATACTATTACCCCACCTTTTTTTGTATCACAGTTAGCCATTGTTTTTTTCCTATTTAAGTTGGTGTATGTGCAAAGGTTGTTTACACAGCATTCCAAGCTAACAATAATGCCATTAAAGATACTCTGCATGGCTGGACAAACTTAAGGGATATAACAAGTAGGAAACATTTACTCTGCCTTTTTTTTTTTTTTTTTCTATTTTTGGTTTAATGGAAGTATGGCAATGGTTCAGCTCTATTATAAAACCAGCAAACCAGCTTCAAGAAAACCATAGAATAAGATATGAACAGTTTCCAAATAAATTATTCTTTTGCATTCAGGTAAAAAAATTGGGGAAATTTTAGAAGTTAGTATCTAATTAACAGGCCCCTGATTGAGAGCTTAGCTGTCTCCTACTTTTGATCTTTGGACTTCATTTCAGACACGAAATAAGAAACAAACATGCTGATACATTGTTGGAGAGAGACAGAGAGGGAGGGAGAGAGAGAGAACAAGAGGTCTGCAGCATTACTACCAAATACAAATTGATTGTTGACACTAACAATTAATCACTTTTTTCACCCAAAAATAATAAAGTCTCTACTCAGTTAATAAGATGATTCCAGTATTTTGCGTGTGTTGGGAGGTATTATGTGTGTGGTGGTAGGAAAGAATAAAAAAGAGGAAAGTGATAAAGCCTGTGTTTTAAAAAAAAAAAAAAAAAAAAAGCCTGTGTTTTCAAGGTATCATACGTGTGAAAGCAGCATTTTAAAAATGCAAAAGGAAACATTATAAAGTATACTTAGTAGCTGCCACAGATAAACTGAAGTATGTTCACAGGAGAACTATCAAAAAAATTTTAAAATCAAACAATTATGCTACCCGAGGAGAAAAGAAACTGGGCATATTAGTTTATTAGTTTGTAGAAAACAATCTCAAGGGAAATATGTTAGCAACGTCATGTGTTGGAAGGATTGTCATTTGTACAGAGAATATTCTGATGGCTCCTGGTTTCTTAAAAGAACAAAACCGAAGAACAAAAAGAACAAAAACTGCATACAGAATCCTGCACAATCTGATTTCAAACTACCTTTCCTACTTTATGTCTTTCTAATTGCAACCACACCAGTTCCAGACAGCTTCTTTCTTACTTCTACATTTTCTATGAATAATTTTCCTACCTAGAATGTCTTACACCTCTCTTCTCCCTAAAAGGACATTTACTCATCCTTTAAAGATCCTCATGGGTTTCTAAATAAATATCTAACTTCCTATTCTACACCCATATCCTTATTGAAATGATGAAAAAATACAAAAACAGAAATACCTTATACAAGCTAGAATAGCTAAGGGTGTCTGCTAGATATAGTGCAAGTAGGTCCAAGTGGAGAAAAGACATCATAAATAACTTGCCACTTTCCTCCTTGAAGGTAGCTGATATCACAAGAAGTAAGTATAGGAGATTCAAGATGTTTCCCATGGGAACACACCTCCAAGGATCTCTTTTGTTGAAGTCTCAACAATACTCAAAAACAGCTTTGACTATATCCCTCAGAGTTCTTAAGCCACTATTCCAACTAGAAAGACAGTATTGAGCAAAAACATGAGAAATGAGGGGCTAGGCTAAATTGTGTATGGAGAATACATGAAGCAGAAACCTCTATTTAGGAAGCTGGCCCATTCTTCCACCTGATGTGCACATGGTACAGCTAAAATAATTAAAGCAGTATGTTTTGATGTAACAATCAGAAAGCACTGTTTCAGGGATCCCTGGGTGGCTCAGTGGGTTAAGTACCTGCCTTCGGCTCAGGTCATGATCCCAGGGTCCTGGGATGGAGCCCCGCATCGGGCTCCCTGCTCGGCAGGGAGCCTACTTCTCCCTCTGCCTGCTGCTCGCCCTGCTTGTGTTCCCTCTCTCTCTCTGACAAATAAATAAATAAAATCTTTAAAAAAACCCAAAACACTGTTTCAAAAACCAACTCATATATAAATGCGTTTCATTTACTTCTCTTATCCTCAGTTTCCTCAGCTGTAAAGCAGAGATGATGATGATGATGATGATGATGATGATGATAATACTAGGGTTGTGATTTTTTAAGATAACACATATTAATTGCTTAACAATAATTCTTAGCTTCAGAATTATTATTGTTGCTATAATTTTCCATTATCATTTTTATATAATGAAATTTGGAATTTCAAAATACTTTGGAAATAATGCTACAATACCACCGATTAAGAGTTTCAAAGAAAACAGAATTTAACCATTACTTCCTGAATTGCTTCTTATAACCACTGATGAATAGTTAGTTACATAATCTTGGCATGCAGAAAGCCTTATTTAGCAAGCACCAAAGACACAATGCATGAAGAAAATATTACTTGATTTGCTACACAGAAATGGGAACAATTTTAATTAACAAAAATTAAATGGCAAACAATGTGGGGAAAATATTCTTGATATAAGTGGGAAGTTAAATATATTTAAAATATATAGAGCACTTACTAGTCAATAAGAAAAATAAAAATACACTGATAAAAACATGGGAAAAATCAAGTAATGTCTGAATGCATTCAATAAATATTTACTAAGTAACAACTATATATCCATTACTGTACTGGGAACTAGAATACAGTAGTAAAATGAGAGATATAGTATTTACCTTCATGAAGCTCATCTTTAGGAAAATTCACAAAAGCAAAATAGAAATAGTCAATAAATATATAAAAAAAATTTTCCTCACTAAAAACCAAAGACATGAAAATTAAATCAAGATATACATTTTCACCCATCAAGTGGCCAAGTTTTAAAATGTACAATGTGGATGATAAGATGGAGAAATAGATTCTCTGATGGTGCGAATGTAAATTAAAGATACTTTTCTGGAAGATATGGGAAATTTTTCTTATGTGATGAAAATCACCATCATAAGTTTAAGAATAAGAGATTTTAAAATATATTTATGGTTCTGTAAACACAGTTTAAATAAGTTGTAATCCATTTGCAAAATGGACTATTATGTAACTCAAAAAATATTCTAGAATATCTTATGAAGTGAAAAAATGTTTGACATCCTATTAAACAGAAAAAAATTGTTTATAGAACATTATAGTGATTTCATTTTTTATGAAAGTTTTTATACATGCATAGAGAAAATACTGAAAAATGTTCACTAAAATAGTAACTATTCTATCCTTGAGTAAAGTTTAAGATTTTTATTTGTTTTATGCTTTTCATATTTTCTAATGATCTACACTGAATATGAATTTGTTTTATAATCAAGCAGAAAATTAATGGAAAAAAACAAGAAGTAACCTCCTCCATGAAGCCTTGCTCTACCTGCCTAATTAGGGTGGGTCGCTTCTTCTGTTCTCAGCATTTTTGTTCTCACCCACTTTATAGACATGTATTAATTCTTCTTTTTTCAAGTTTATTTATTTATGTAAGTAATCTCTACACCCAATGTGGGGCTTGAACCCAGGACCGCAAGATCAAGAGTTGCATGCCCCTCCGACTGAGCCAGCCAGGTACCCCTGAACATGTACTAATTCTTTATGGACCTTTTTCTGACTAGACCGAGATCCTTCAGAGTGCAGTTATTTCATCTTTTTCTTCCCTCTTTATGTTCTTTAGTTACTAATTCAAACTCTGGAACAGAGTAGATGCTCAGTGTTATGAGATGAATTATGTCCCCTAAAAGATATGTAGAAGTCCTAACCCATGATATCTCTGAACATGATATTACTTAGAAATAGGGTCTTTGTAGATGTTATTGTTAGGGTGATATGAGTAGGATGAACCCTAATCCAATATGAATGGTGTCCTTATAAGAAGAGGAAACACAGGCACAGATTCACAGAGAAATACTGTTTAATGATGGAGGCAAAAAAGGATGTGATGCATCTATTAGCTAAGAAATGCCAAAAATTGCTGGCAACACCGGAAGCTAAGAGAAGGGCATGCAACAGATTTTCTCCCAGAATCTTCAGAGAGAGAGTGGCCCATGCAACAGGGCAGAAATGGAAGAGAACAAAAATCTACTGTTATAAGCTATCCAGTTTGTGGTTTGTGGTACTTTGTTACAGCAACCCTACTTAGGAAACTAATATGCTAGCAAATAATTGTTGGATAGCTTCTGCATGGCCCCAGGGAATTAATTCAGAACCAGCGGACGGATTTTAGAAGGAGAAGATTCCCGCTCTTTATTAGAAAGAATTTTCTTAGAGACATACTGGTTCGTAGGTGGGATGATGACCTCAGGAGGTACCGAGTTACCCCTAGTGTCAAGGAATATAAACCTCTGCTGAATAAATACCTAATGAGACTGTACAAAGAAAATTCAAGCCATAGTTATTTGAATTCTGCTCTAAAATCCATGATTCTCTAATATGAAATTAACAAAATAGCCAGTAACTATTTGGAAGTCTAGTCTGCAATCCAAGATCCACTGAAATGAATAAGATAAAGCAAGTTCTCCTGGTTTTAATAGGGACTGGTAATACTAGCGCTGGCTACTGGCATATAAACAATATTATGACTCTATGATAATATTTATGTATGGTACCTGAACAGCACTAGCAGGTATTCAATAAAAGATGATGTTCTTTCCTTTACCCTTTCCAGAAGGTAAAAAAAAAAAAAAAAAGAAAAACAACTATGAATGTTTTGAAGTTTTCAAATTCAATATATTTAAAATAAATCCCTCTATATGATAAAGGTAATTCATGCAATACACAAAGTTAATTCTAAACACTTAGACTTAGTGGATCTGATTAGAGTAGAAAGGATTGTAATTTGTGCACAGCTGTTGCAAAATACAAGATCAAAGCTCAGCTACACAAATATATACTGAGTCTTTACAATGAGTTAAAAATACAGCAAGGTGGGGAAGAGACATGAATTTTTAAAATTAAAAAAATTTTATTGAAATATAATATACAGTATTGTATTAGATTCAGGTGTACAAAACAATGATTCAACAACTCTATACATTACTCAGTGCTCAGCAAGATAAATGTACTCTTGATTTCCTTTATCTGTTTCACCCATCCCCCCACCCACCTCCCTTCTGGTAACCACCAGTTTGCTCTCTATTTTTAAGAGTCTGTTTTTTGGTTGGTATCTTTTTTTCTTTGTTCGTTTGTTCTGTTTCTTAAATTCCAAATATGAGTGAAATCATACAGGATTTGTCTTTCTCTGACTTATTTCACTTAGCAGTATACCCTGTAGGTCTATCCATGTTGTTGCAAATGGCAAGATTTCATTCTTTTCTATGGCTGTGTAATATATGTGTGATACATATACACCTCTTCTTTATCCATTCATTTGTCAGTGGACACTTGGGTTGCTTCCATATCTTGGCTATTGTAAATAATGCTGCAATAAACATAGGGATGCATATATCAAATTTGTGTTTTCACTTTCTTTGGGTAAATACCCAGTAGTGGAATTACTGGATTATATTGTAATTAATTCTATTTTTAATTTGACGAACCTCCATACTGTTTCGCACAGTGGCTGCACCAATTTACATTTCCACCAACAGTCCACAAGAGTTCCTTTTTCACCACATCCCACCAACACTTGTTATCTCTTCTTTTTGATATTAGCCGTTTTGACACATGTTGAGCATCTTTTCATGTGTCTGTTGACCATATGTACGTCTTCTTTGGATAAATGTCTATTCAGATCCTCTGCTCATTGTCAATCAGATTATTTGGGGTTTTTCAGTGTTGAGTTGAATAAGTTCTTATATTTTTTGCAAATATCTTCTCTCATTCAGTAGGTTGCCTTTTTGCTTTGCTGACAGTTTCCTTACTTGTGCAAAAGCTTTTTATTTTGATGTAGTACCAATAGTTTAATTTTGCTTTTGTTTCTTTTGCTTGAAGAGACATATCTAGAAAAATGTTTCTATGGCCAATGTCATATAATATAGAAATTATAAACAAATACAATGAGTCAAAAATACTGCAAGATGAGAATAAAAATATGAATTATTTTTAACAACACATTTCAATTATTGGAATAAAAAATATGCTCTCTTTATTGTGCTTGTATAGAAGAAAACATTGAATCAAAATATATTTACCTGTAAATGTCTGATGACGATGGGGGTTAAAAAACATCCTTTGAATAGCTAAGATGGCTGTAGCTCACTTTCAGTGCTTTTGTGGACTATTAGTTTCTGAAAATAAACCAAATAAAAACTCATCAATTTTATATGTATATGTGAATAAATGCATATATGTATAATTACGTATCTGTGCATGTATGTATGTATCTATATATTTACAAAGGCTTCAAATTGTCGCAATTGAGGGTATAGATTAAACACATATCTGCACATATATTTTCCTCCAGCTATGATCCATCTCTGTTAGAACCAATTTTTAATAAAATGTTCCTATCTACCAAAAATGTTACTATTTTCCTCCTTCATTGCCCCCTCCAGGAAGCATTTAGAAGCAAACATTGTATTATATAATGTTAGTTTTTTTTTTAACCTGAATTTTATGGAAGTAATAGACAATGAAATTCTATCTAATCCCCAGCCCAAATAACTCCTGGGAAAGATTATGTATGTGTCCTGTGCAAAGGTAAGTTCATTGTTTCAACATTTTAAGAACTACAGTCATAGTCAGAAAACAGTAGTGTACAATAAATGTTTGTTTAAGATATGCCTCCAAACAGGGCTGGAACCCTGAAATGTTAGGTCTCCTTTTATTTATTTATTTATTTATTTATTTATTTATTTAAAGATTTTATTTATTTATTTGACACAGAGAGACACAGCGAGAGGGGAACACAAGCAGGGGGAGTGGGAGAGGGAGAAACAGGCTTCCCGCGGAGCAGGGAGCCTGATGAGGGGCTCGATCCCAGGACTCTGGGATCATAACCTGAGCTGAAGGCAGATGCTTAACAGCTGAGCCACCCAGACGCCCCTTAGGTCTCCTTTTAAAATGTATAACTGAATTCAAGAATCTTTCAGACTGTGTCTGTAAGAGCTGCTGATTCAAGTAATTTGTTCAAATAGGCTTCTGTGGTACCTTTCTATGTTGCTCCAACAAAAATATTTTCAAGAGCAAGGGACGTTTTCCTTGAGAGAATGTTTGTATACACTGAAAAGTTTATTTCAATAACTCTGCTTTTAGAACTAAATAAGCTGGGAAAATGAAAAGGCAAAATAGATACTTAAACACATGTACAGTTTTTAATTACATGTTATTAATTACTTTTTTGGAAAGTTTCCTTAGTGGAGTCTCTGCATTATCCGCTCTCCCCATTAAAAAATCTGCCAACAGCACAGTAATGAAAATACAGGTGAGAAAAAAAAAAAAAGATGCTTAAACGAATTCGAGATCTCTATCAGAGCTGTGTGAATTCCAGCATGCACTTACTGCACTGAGATGTTGAGGATACTGCACAGGTTTTAGAATCAAACAGGCAGATTCAAATCCTAGTTCTGATGTTCAATTAGCCACGTGCCCTTGGGCAGTTCACTTCATTTCCAGTAGTCTCATATGCAACTTAGGTAAGTAACACCTACATGCTAGCATCATTGCAAAGTTAAATTAGATCCTACACATAAGGTGTCTGTCACATGGGGACACTTGACAAATACTGACATTCTTTCCTTTTCTGCTGAGTAATTGGGGTAGGGGAGGTAGGAGGAATCAAAACAACCTTAGAAATACCCATCATAGGATTTTGCTTTTTTCTTTTTTCAACAGAATATTGGACAATTGATAGAGATGGTTCCAGGGAAGACAGGGTACCATCCGTGCCTTTCACTTATTTTATTTTTGGTAGAAATTATGTGATTACAAAATAGCATTTTCAGAGACAGGGATCTGAAATCAAGCGAAGGATGAGTGAATGTGGTTGCACTAAAATATTTCTTATTTCAAAAATTTCAAGAGCATGTTACACGCAATCCCACTCACATCACTACGTGTCTGCAGTAACACATGGATCCTTGAGGCGGAGCCAGGTGTTTCGCCGGGCTTGGCACAAGTGCACATGGCAAACACAGCTTGCGTGATTTAAACTTCCACGGTTCAGGGCACCTGGGTGGCTCAGTCGTTAAGAGTCTGCCTTCGGCTCGAGTCAAGATCCCAGGGTCCTGGGATCGAGCCCCACACTAGGCTCCCTGCTCGGCGGGAAGCCTGCTTCTCCCTCTCCCACTCCCCCTGCTTGTGTTCCCTCTCTCGCTGTGTCTCTCTGTCAAATAAATAAAATCTTTAAAAAAATATATAAATAAACTTCCATGTTTCCCAGTCACCTGATAGGCTTCCTGACAGAATGCACATGGCAAACACAGCTTGGGTGATTTAAACTTCCATGTTTCCCAGTCACCTGATAGGCTTCCTGACAGAATGCTGTGGGGGGATGGTATCAATGCCAGAAGAGCGAAGAAAAATAAACACAAACTTCAGGGTATTATCATGGTTGGTTTCTTGCCAGCACATGGCAGCCTCCACAAGTTTGATATTCATTCACTTATTCTTCAATAAGTATTGATGAAGTACCAACTTTATGCCCAATTTTGTATGGTTACTAACTGGAATATAGTAGTAAACACAATTCATACTGCTCTTGCCATCAAGAACTTGCAGGCCATTCAGTCTAGTATTGGAAAGAAGAAGATGTATCTGTAAGTACTTGTGAAGATTATTAGAACATTAATAAAATAGGAAGACTGGACAGCCCCAGGGACACAACTTAAAGATTCACAGACATCACTGGAAGATACCTAAATTTTCAGATGGCAATGGTGGTTTTGCATTAAGATGATACATAAATGTGTAGCCACAACTATCACTTAGAATAAATAGGTAAAATAAACCAAAAGAGTTAGAAGATTTTGGAAGATTTTCTGCATATAAAACATTTTACATAATGAGTCTCATTTGGATAATTTATCAAAGCATGATGATTACCATTTGTTTAGATGGAAATCTGCTTTCAAGAATCTCTTCAGGAGGATTCTAAGTATGAGTATCTTTTTAAGCTGGCCTTATAGAGATAAATTATCTAGATAATTTATCAAGGTATGATATATCTGATGTCTCTGTTTTCTGATTTTAGGCATTAAATTGTCAAGCCTGTTAAAGGACTTCAAAAGATAGGACCTCAGAATCAAAATAATGAAACCCAGCCTGTAAAATTAAGAAAGATAACTCAAGGAATGGTTAAGTATATTAATAAGTAGTATAGTGTCTTTCTGGGCAGAATAGGGATCGATACATATTGATGGAGTCTTTCTTTGGCTACAATTCACAGGCTTGCTCTGCTGCTTTCTGCTAATCACTAAAAGGTCCTTAATTGGCTTTGGATAAATTCCAGTCATTTCTTAGAGTTCTAAAATGTTTTTCCTTCCATATTGCCTAAGAAGAAGAAAAAAAATTTTATTTGCATAAATGCATTCCTGTGTTGTCAGCATGAAGTCATCACAGGGTCTTTTTCCAATCAGAAATAAGCAATTTTCTATATTATTTCCAAAATCAAGGACTCTTGTCTTCCTAATGTAAGATTTTTAATTCCAAGGTATTTGGGGGGTGGGAAGGGGAGGAGGCTGAAATAGTCGCCTAGAAACTGAATTTCATCTCTTATTTCTCCTGCACCTCCACCTCCAGTCCCTCACACACCCATTTTGGCTCATATATTTCTTCATATGTAACTTCTGAGAAAAACTACAGCTTAGTTTCTGTGTTCCAAGTCCAGTTTTCAGACTCAGCATCTAAGTCCTCTTACTCTGATCCTTGCCTTCACCAAGCTTTCCAGATAACGAATGTTTTACTTTAAAAGTACAGATCACTGGACCTTAGGATATTCAACTTCAGTTTTTTGAAGTTTCTTTTTTGTCAACTCAGGGCTCTTTTTTTTTTTTTTTCTTAACAACTTTTTAGTGAACTTTCTAATTTTGACATCTATGCAGAAAATGTATCTATTTTTACTTTGTGTCTGCCTCACGTTGTATTATTAGGAAAGAACTTTTCAGGATGAATTTCATGAGATCAAGTGGATGACTAATTCCCATCACATGGTTGTGGGCAGGTTTCTTAAACTCTTCCTCTCCTAATTTCTGAAGATACCCCTACTCTGTGGTCTGTTACTCAAAATCATTTGCTATGCAGAAAAGGTTTAACAGAGTTAAATAGAGTTAATTTTCAAAATAAGGGGGGTTTCCTTGAGTGCAAGTGATGTTCTGTTTCTTGATCTGTTTCTGGTTACATGGATGTATCTTGTTCACTTTGTGAAAATGCATCCAGCTATACACTTAGGATTTGTGCACTTATCTTTGATAAAAGGTCTGCTAAAAATATACTGCCTTAAAAAAATCACTTTTTGTTTAAGTTCAACTATATCATGGCCTATTTTTCCATTGAAGTGTTCATCATTATTTAATTGGTCTATAAGGGTTCTTCCAGTAACTCAGGCCAAAATCCTCAATCATTCTTGACTCTTCTCTTTCCCACACCCACGTCCAACCTGTAGGCAAATACTGCCAGTTGCACCTTCAAAATAGATCCATAGTCCTACCACTCCTCCCTACTCCGCTGCTACCTCACTAGCCAAGCCAACATCATCTTTTGCACAGCTTATTGTATATGATCTCCCTGCTCCCACACAGCTCCCCACCCCACACAGAGAAGCCAGACAGATCTTATCCAATGTAAGATAAATGTTACCATTCTTCTGCTCCCAACCTTCCATAAGCTTCATGTTTTTCTCCAAGTAGAAGCCAAAATCATTACTGTGGCTCCCAGTGTCCTATACAATTGTCCCGGGGTGACTGCTCTGATGTCATCTTCTACCATTCACTCTGCCTCACCCCAGGGGCCTCCTTGCTGCTTCTCCAACGCACTAGACAAGCTCCGGCATCAGGTTCTTTGCAGTCACAGTTACCTCGGCCTGGAAAGTTCTTCCTTAAATACGCATCCACATGTCTTGCTCTCCAAACCTTCTGATCTTAACACAAATGTCACCTTCTCATTGAGACCTGATGATCCTATTTAAAATTGCAATTGTCTCCCTCCAGCATTTCCAATCCCCTTCCCCTGCTTTCCTTTTAGACTTATAATCACTTAACATGCAGACAGACAGACAGATACAAATATATATAGACATGGTTGGCAAAAGATTGCTTTGTATCTCTTACCAACCATGAGATTTACATTCTTGAAAAAAATTATGATTATTAAAAGCCTGTTAGCAAAAACAAGGCCTCAGAAAAATAGCGATACATTTTAAAAACAATCAATATAATGTTTCATGTGTAGATTTGAAACATGGTAAATAGAAGTTAGAGAAGGCATTTGCTTCTGAAACAACTTAGATTAATCAGCAATAAAATCCCACCCTCAGGCACTCCTGAGTTTCCCTCAATTGATCACAGAATATTGCTGAGCCTTTCTGTTTGACTACGCATGTTCTCCTACAAGTTTTCACTCCTACAGACAATTGCACTTGTTTACATTTTTGAATCAGCCCTTATTGAAATAAAGATTTTACATGTTTACGTATGAATTATTTCTTGCTTCCCAATTACAGGTGGGACTCTACTGGTGTATCAGGAAACCAATTTAGTGGTTTGTGGCAATATTTTGCTAATACAGAATAAAAAATAAAAACGTTAGTGTGAATTCTGAATATCCAAGGTAAATATTAATTTATAAAACTTCTGTTTCAGGTGTGTGGGTGCGTGTGTTTTATTGGGTCATGATGCTCAATAAATTTCCAACTGAGGTTTACAGTAAAAACAGTTTGGAATACATTGTTGTAGGTCCATCTTCTGCTTCAAGCCATCCAGAAACTTGCAGGACTTGTAGCCAGTGTTTGCCTTCACCTACAAAATATTCCTATGTTTGTTTATTTCGGGATGAGAGGTGAGGACAATCAGATATTTCTGGGAATCAAAAGTTTGTCAGCCATAAAGTATGTTATTTCCAGAAAGGAAGATTTCAACGGAATAATTAAAACAAAGCTGTTGGCCAGCACTACCGACGTGGTCAGTGGCCAGAGTGGTCATCACTGATGGAGCCAGTGCTTCCTCTTCTTGGATTGCATCTCCCACTAGAAATAGGGTTAAATAATATATTTTAAGATCCCAAGCATAAAATGAAATATTATACATCCATTTGCTTCAGTTTTCAGAGAGAACTGTATAACTCTACAGCATTCTGTGTTTGTTTCAAGCCTCTCATCCAAATTCACACTCTCCTCCCTCCAGTCCATGATTAACATGAGTGGTTCAGAAACAAAATATAAACAAAACACCTCGTAGGTCTCTAACGTATCCGAGTACCTTTTCCCCACCCTGAATCTAACCCCTTTACAGCAATAAAGAAGCACAATGGGGTTGTTGCATTTGAGGCATCAGCTACATGTTTTCTTGGCTCTATTTTACCTCTATTAAGTTATATATAACAAAAAAATCAACACTCACCTAGAATCATTTAGGATAAATCACATGGAATAGCCATTACTTGACCCTTCTACAAAAACAGAAATTTTAGACAGCTCAACTGAATCGTTCGGATATATTCAGTTATGGAATTTTGTAGGAATTCAGTTTCAGAATTTTGTTCAGGAATTTGGAAGTCCGAATAGTGAAGTTCAAATGATCTAGTAAGAAGATAACTTCATAAAGATGTTTTATGACTTTGTGAAATTAGCACTAAATAAATTTTTGTTATTATTTATCTCTTTAATAAACACTTATTGAGCACCTATGGTATGCTCACTTTCTTAGGTGTTCAGAATAGCAAGAAGAACAAGACATAAGTCCTGAACTTAAGGAACCTGCAATCTAATGGTTTGTATTCCATTTGAATTTGAATTCAAAGTCTATGCTGCCAACTAATTATTATATTTTTTAAAAATTTCTTTTCCATTTCTTTAAGTGTAATTTTTTTTTGTTTGAAAAAAGTAATACCTGCTCATTACTAAAGAAGTATTATAGACATGTGTAAGTTAGAAAGTAAACTTCCTATATCGTGGTTTGGAATTGCAATGTTACCATATTCTAGATGGTGCTAAGGCATCATTAAATGGCTATTTTGTAACAAGAACTTGGGATGTCTTGTTCTAAGAAAAATGCAAATAAGAAAGGAGACATGGACAACTGAGAGGCCCTGTGCTGTCAAAATACAAACCTGGCCAAGGAGTCCTGTGATCCATATGTATGTCTCACACATTTCTATATAAATATATATATCGGATAAATATATATAACAAAAAAAAGTCCAAAGATTCCTATCAAACCTGAGAGAAAGGAAGATTTATTGAATAAACATGAAGAATAACAAAGAAAAATCCAAAGGAAAAAACAAATAAAAACTTCAGAGGATTTCTAATAAAAGAGACCTGAAAAATTAACTAATGGCATATGTCAGTCTGCCAAAGTTCAGGCCTGACTCTTCCCACCCTGACACCAAGTAATGAGGGATAAAAAGCCAAAAGCCCCTCTGCAAAATTCAGCTAGCAGGGCCTTTGGTGGAATGTCTCAACCCTCTCAGAGCCATCTGGGTCAGAAGCCACCTACTTCTAGCCTTCTCTGGGACAAACAGCGCAGTGGGGATGAGCAGCGGTGAGGTGTCAAGGAAACATTTGAAAGAGCTTACTCTAGAGCATGCACTGCATAAACCCATCGGCATTCCTTGGCAGCAATAAATAAATGATCTCTAGGACTAGGACGAAGGAACTAAGAGGATTATAATGGCGAGAAGTCAAACTATCTGCAAAAGTCGTTTTCAAACTTTTGGTCTCAGGACATCTTCATATTCTTAAAAAAAATTACTGAGGTCCCCAAAGAGCAAGTTTTAGAGGGGTTATAACTACTGATATTTACCAATTACAAATTAAAATGGAGAAAAGTTTATATATTATTATTTAAAATAGCAATGTATGTATATGCTAACATAAACATTTTTATGAAAAATAACTGTTGAATGACATGCCTTCACAAACGTCTCATGCTTCAAGACAACTTGCTACATATGTCAAGAAGGCAATGCTCTGATAGCTCTTTACTCAGGTTTTCTCATGGTTCTATAGGCAGCAAGTAGCCTTGCAGGGTAAAGCGGGATCTCCCTCCAGGACAAAAAGCAGGCTTGCTTACTGCCGGCTACGAATGGCAGGTCCCCCACGCTCAGTCTGCCTCTCCTGTCAAGCAACCTACTGTGTGTCCAGGCATCCATCTGGGCCTGTCTCTGCTGCCCCTGTGGAACTGGTACTCACTGGGGGAAACTGATGTAAACACACCAACACTCTGGCTATGGTTTTGCTGCGAAGAATAAAGTCTTTCAATTCTGACACAGGAGTCTCAGGTCTTCTGCCAGCCTCCATTAAACTGTGGTAAGCTAATCTGTTAACTTGCAAGTAGAGTAAAACCTCAGACCCTTTATAGTTCTTGACAATCACAACCAAAAAATGCAATGAAAACAGTAGTGTTAACATTTTTGCAAATCCCTAATGTCTGGCTTAATAGAAGAGAGATCCTCATCTGATTCAGTCTTTGGAATATGTTGTCTTGGTTGAAATTTATCAAGAAAATGTGGCCTCACACAGACATGCAGTTGGAAAAGAGACACCTCTGTTGACCTCCTGAAAGGATCTCAGGATCCCAGTGGTTCCTGGACCACACTTAGAGAACCAATGATCTAGGGTTATGCAACTTTCTGACTACATTAAGACGACTTTACTACAGAACACTGTGTTTACATGACTCACCTAGAATTCCACAAAATTCTTGCTCCAGAAATTGCAAATAACTTTGAATTCATTGTTTTGCTACTGTTATTGCTGCTTTTGTTACTTGTTGTTTATTATTTGTTACAAGAACTTTCTAAAAATCCATTTATCCAAATAATCAACCACTAAACTTGCCCTCATCATTCTTAATAGATCATTCATCAGTCTCATCAAAGGTTGTTTATTCTTCAAGGCTAACTTTAAAACCCTTCATTGCTGGGTCCACCAATCCTAAACTATTATTTCATAAAATTTGCCCAATCCTAATCAACCCTCCTACCACGTTGAAAGAAAGACCTGCCTTAAACTAGATTCCCCAGCCCTTACAAATACCCTGCCTTTCACCTCCCCTTCCTGAGATACTTCCAAAGCACTGCCAATATAGTGATCTCCCTTAATGCAATAAGCAATAACTTGGTCTTCCTTTATAAATAGGTTAGTTTGGTAGTTTGATGTTGTTAATTAAAAATCTATTTATTATTTAGATCACTGCTTCTCCAATAAATGGGTCTCTGTTTTGAGAAACTAAGCATCAAATGTGATAAACACTATCTTTTCTGCACACTTTAGGAAGAGAAAGTTCTGGGGGTCCTTCATTACATGGAGGAATCTTGATATTCAATCTACCATTAAATCACATAAAATTAGGGTTGTCAGATCTACCAAATAAAATAGAGGACACTCAATTAAATTCCAACTTCAGTAATATAATGAATAATTTTTTAGTGTAAGTATGTCCCAAATATTGCACTGGGCATCCTGTGTTTTATCTGGCAACTTGACATAACACCTGTGCTGTAGGACTTGTGGCTCTTCTTTAACAACACACATTTTCCATGTGCTTTTTATTCATGATCCAGAAAGATCCTAATGACTTTACAACACCAAATTCAATAATTACCTTAGGGTCCTTACTTTAAGTTGGTAGGCAAATTAGAGATGAAGTATGGAAAGAACAAAATTCTAAGGTAGTCTAGAAAAATTCTCGCTCTGTCAAGGATCCTGAAACTTCTGTTTAAATCTTTGAGCACCAAATTTTAAGGTTTCAGCTATAACTGCAGGCTAAAAAGCTATCTGTGATGGTAGTATGAAGCTGGATTCAAACTGCATAGAGAGAAAGTTGTAGGATTGCAGACACTACACACAGTACATAAGAAAGTAAGCTGAGAAACTGTAAGCAGAAGTGATGCCAAAGATGAGATTATTATAATAACAAGTGTCAAAGCTTTTCATTTTTAATAGACTCTATATATTTGAAATGGTATAATCCTTAGTCTTAGGATTTCAGGGCATAAATGTGTTATACTTAATGTTCAATCCCATGCTGATATCCAACATTTGTTAAGACCATCTAATGTTGAAGGTGAATGAGGAACAAGAACAATCTTCAAAGAGTAGCTACTCTGTTATGGTCCTATGATTTTGCATAACTAAAGCTTTTTAAGAATTAATTTTTGATATATTAATAGCATCATAACAAAAAGGAAAATATACCAAACTGAGAGGCAGAAGACTTGAGCACTTCAGTCTCAGTCCTACAGCTAATTGGTTCTTTAACCTTGGGCAATTTGATTCCTGTGTTATTTTGCTACGGTTGCAATAACAAAGTGCTATTGCTTAGACAATAGCAATTTATTTTCTCACAATTCTGGAGGATAAAAGTCCCACATCAAGGTCATCAGCAGAGTTGGTCACCTGAGTCCTCTTCTCCTTCGCTTGCAGATGGCTGTTTTCTTCCCGTGTCTTCACATCACCTTCACTCTGTACATGCCTGTTATAGATGAATGTTTGTGTCGCCCCAAAATGCATATGTTGAAATCCTCATCCTCAGTGTGATTATTTAGGAGGGGGGTACTTAGGGAGGTGATTAGGTGATGAGGGTGTTGCCCTCATGAACGGGATTTGTGACCTTATAAAAGAGACCACAGAGAGCCTTTGCCCCTTTCACCACTGAGGACATGGTGAAAAGATAGCAGCAGTCTGTGAACCAGGAAGCTGGTCCTCACCAGACACCAAACCCGTTGGTACACTGATCTTGGACTTCCCAGCCTCCAGAACCATGAGAAATAAATTTGTGTTGTTTATCAGCCACCCAGTCTATGATAATTTGTTACAGCAGCCCAAACGGACTAAGACAATGCCTGTGACCAAACTTCCTCTTATCAGGACACATTTCATATGGAATTACCCTAATGACCTCATTTTAATTTAATTACCTATTTAAAGATCGTGTCTCCAAACACAGTCACATTCTGAGGTACTGAGAGTTAGACTTCAACATATAAATTTGCAGGGACACAATTCAGTCCATAACCTTCCCCTTTCTGATAAGGATATTGGAATTAATCATTCTAAAGTCTGTTCTCACTCTATGATTTACATCGTATATATATACACACATCATATATATATGATACACACACACACACATATATGACCTAAATCAGATTACCTGTTACACTTTATGGACTACAAAATTAAAACTAGTGGGTATAAAGCTCAAGAAGACTAATATTCATCAACAGAAATGTCTGAAATCATGATACCATTACAATGTTACTGAAGACCACAGATGGTAAATGTTCATTTGAATTTCAAATAGTTGTAGCTTTTTGAGGATAGTGAAATGATTAAGCAAAGTTTGCATGGTAGAAAAAAATGTAAATAATTGTCTTTCTCTTATTCCAGTAGGTCCTGTGAGGACATTCTGCAAATATCTGTTGAAATTTCCATGGACTGATACTATCAAAAGGCTTTTTACTGAGGCTACGAAAATTAGTTAATTCTATAATAACCATGGTCTATGGTTTGAGGATATAGCAAGAGATCTGTAGTTGCACCTCTTGTTATTTTGTTTCTTTTTTTCTGTAATGATTTTACAGCTAAGTTGATAGCATAATATGTTTTCTCAAGGATCTTTATTCCCATATTCACCTGGAAAAACTCAAAGGGAAAGCCATCTATAATTTCTCCATGGTAGACTCAAAGGCTCCATAAACTCTTTAGATGCATTTTGGTCATGGTCACAGAACCATGAATGACTTCGATGAGAAATGATCTAGACTAGTGCATAATAAAATTGGTCA
Source organism: Phoca vitulina (assembly GCF_004348235.1). Taxonomy (NCBI): domain Eukaryota; kingdom Metazoa; phylum Chordata; class Mammalia; order Carnivora; family Phocidae; genus Phoca; species Phoca vitulina. Next base: position 24,797,222 of record NW_022589707.1, on the reverse strand, counting down.
CATAGAATGATCTGAGTACCTTAAGATTATTTAGGCCTCACTTTAATACATTTAGATTCAGTAGGTTTAGGATAGAGCCCATGAGTAAAAATTCTTGACACATAACCCTCCGACAGTCACACACTCCCCACCAAGATTTTTATGTAGCTGGTCCATCTATGTTTGGCAATTGTTGACAGAACCCTAGATCTCATAGACCTTGGAATCTACTACAAGACGTCTTCATCAATCCCCGAAGAACTGAAATGGTTTGGTTTTACTTTCTATTGCCAAAGATACTCTCTATCTCACAGGTCAAGAACCATGTATAAGGGAATAGTAGCATTGTGAAGGTGGGGAGATCCATTTGCGATATTCTAACATGTTTAAAATGTTCTCTAATAATCAAGGAATATTAAGTCCTAATTAAGTGTCCTAACTGCTTATATGAATTTGAAGAGAAAAGAGCTAAGACTATCCTCTTGCCTGGGCTTTCCTCAGGGTACATTTTCTTCATCTGTACCATTCATTTTTTTTTTTTTTTAATTTAATTTAATTTTATTATGTTATGTTATTCACCATACAGTACATCGCCATTCATTTGTAAGAAAAAATTCTGGAAGATTTTGAAACTTAGTGAGCACACTGTCTAGTTCATCAATACAGGTTATCTCTGCCTTTGCCTTCAACCATATTATTTTATAGCGCTGTAGAGATAGAAGTTAATTGTAGAAAACTGTTAGTAATGAGAACAATTTCTGGCCATAGAAATGCAAATTGTGTCCAGTGAATGCCACTGATTATTGCCCTGTGAATACTGACCAGTTTGGCTACTTTGCACCCATTTGTAAAAATCATCTCAGCGTTCCTTATCTGACAATAAATAGTTGGTACTCTGAATTTTCATTTGAGTGGTTATAATATCTTATTTGTTCTCTCATTAATTAGTGAGTTAAGTAAAAATCTGACAGATATTAACTTGTATGAGAATCATAACCATAACCACTTTTAAAATTTATCCTTTAACCTATTCATTTATTAAACATTTATTGACTACATATTAGGTATCACATTTGTTAGAATAGTAAACGAGAGACACAGCCCTTGTTTTGTTTTTTTTTATAGAATATACAGTTTAAAGAGAGGAACAAAGCAGTAAACAGGCTCTAAAGGAGCAGGCAATGATAATATATTATCTTTGTCATGGGCACCCTTGGATATAGCCCCCAAGGATCCCTGTTTACTGACTGCTAATCTGCTCTTGTGCCGTCCCCTCCCCTTGAGTATGGGCAGGATTTACTGACCTGTCTATAAGGAATAGAACCAAACAGAATAGAATAGACAGGATGGTATGTAATTAATTCCCAAGACTGAATTACAAAAAATTATAAATTCTATGTTGAGCACCCTCTCTTGTTCTCTTGCTTGCTTATTTTTAGGGAATCAGCTGCCATGCTGTGAGCTGCCCTATGAAGAGCCTCGTGTGGCAGAGAACTAATGTCTCCAAACCCCAACAGCCACATGAGTGAGTGTGGAAGCAGATCTTCCCAGAGTCAAGCCTGGAGATGTGGAGATGGCGCCAGCCCCAGCCAACCCCTTAACCGCAAACCTGTCAAAGAGCCTGAACCAGAGCCACCTGCATTCCCTACCCACAGGAACTGTACCATAATGAACGTTGCTTTAAGCCATTATATTTTAGGGTAACTAAAATGCAACAACAGATAACTATTATAGTCTTTTTCTTGGCAAACCATTAGAATATTCTATCACAGATGCCTCAACAGTAACCACAAAGCTTAGGGCCAGTGTGGGGATCTTGCATCCAATATTGTTACCCTTCAGCCTCATTGTCCAGAAATTAGTTAGAGTTTCCAGGTCCAGGTGAACCAACACTGGCAATTGCAGATACAACAGCATAAACATCCAGAAAGGGAAAAAAAAATCCTCCTTCCAAAGGAGATCTGGTGTGACAACAGAATCCTCATAAATACTAGAGAAAATGACTCTAGCAAACAGGAAATATTAGTTTGTGATGCTATATAAATCACAGAACAGTTTTTTTTAACAAAGCCCCAGACTTTTTGAATAACCCGGCCTTCTTTGAATGCCATGGTTTCTCCTTAGATGTTTTCCTATACTGGTCCCTTTTTTTCCTCCTTTCTTTTGATCTTAGTAGTTCCATATGCCATCCCCTTTTAAGTAGCATTGACCAGTAGGAGAATATAGTAAAAGAGCAACTGGAACTGGAAATGCCTGAGTTTAAGTTTGGGCTGTTACCAATTGTAGAGCTTTGGTAAGTTACTCAATCTTAAAACAGACATGCTAATGTTTACCTCTCAGAGTTTTTGTGAATCTATCAGCTTCAAAATTGGAAGTAATGCACTGAAGGACTCAGCACACAGTAGGTACTAGATAAAGAACAGTCATCATTATTATTCCCGCTCTCATTCGTTTTTAAGGCTGGTCCTAGGGCATCCTTCAATATATTTTATTAAAAATCCCTTTGTCAAGCTGTATTTAATAGCAAAAGACATTACAAGATCTAGAAAATTCTATTTCAGAGGAAATATTGGTTCTTCAGTGCTAATGCAGAGGAAAGGTTGTTTGTTTGTTGACATTTATCAAGTAAAGTAGAGGCTAAATGCTCAGGAAATTTGTCATAAGGCAATCCATAATATAGCCCCTCTCTGAAAATAAAATTAAATATAAAATAATTGATCAACAACTCAAAACATTTAAAAATCTTTGAACTATGGGCCCCTGGCTAGCTCCGTGGGAAGAGCATGCGACCCTTGATTTTGGGTTCGTGAGTTTGAACCCCACAATGGGGGAAGAGATTACTAAATAAATAAACTTAAAAAATGTATTTTTAAAAAATCTTTGAACAAAATTTAACTGTATTTCGTTGCCTCCTGAATGGAAAAACCCAGAGAACCGGAGAACAGGAGTGGGAGGGAAAATTCATCTTAACAGTATATTTGTTGGTAGTTTAAAATTCTTTGTACTTTATATAGATATCACCTAATCAAAGTGTTATTCATTACCTAAAATATATGTGCTCTAAATCATATTAATATCGCACAATTTATCTTTCCCTTTCAGTTTTATTATTCCCAACATTTCTTTTCTCCATTTTAGTACAAGAGAACATTAATTCTAAACATTTTCTTTCAAAAATAGTACTAGTATCAGTTTTATACTCCATAGAGATAGCTGCCCCAATCGCAGTTTTGACTGCGTGTTTCATCCAGCTTTGATCATCTGTGCTGAGGAAGAAATCCACCTCTCTTTGGTCTTCTCCTAGAGGAGAGCAAACCCCGAAACTTCGCACCACCTTTCAAGCCAACTATTTCTTACTAGCTATCGCGTTAAGCAGTTCATCCTAAGTCTGCAACCCAGGACACTTCTGGATGCATCCTCGTTCTTCTCTCTTCACCTCCGAGATAGGTGGCTTGCTGGAATGTGAGCTGGAATATTCTGTCCTTGTTCTTGGACCATCATAATAGTTCCTCTTCACTGAAGAGTCAGAATAAGAAATGAAACTTAAAATAGAGAAAGCCATTCTAATTGTCCTGAAACCCAGATAATCATAGTAGTTATTTCAGTGAGCTTCATTCAGGTTCTTACCTCTGCTGAATGGTGAGTGGAAATTTTGTGTCTTTGGAAGCACTGAGGCCATCATATCCAAGATTTTCAACTGAGGCAAATCAAATTAACTCCCAATTAGCCAGGACAAGCCAAAGGTTTTCCACCTTTGCTAAAAAAGAACCAAATGAGGCCCCAGCACAGTAACAGGTACGGTATTTGTACTGGAAAGATATTTGTTGGTCTGCGACGATCTGCTTCCAGCTTCGGTGGAGAGCTGAAAGGTCCTGAAAGGGGGTCAAGTGATAGGGAAGCCATGAGGGTGTGCCAGACTCTCCACCCTCCACTTCTTCACAAGGAACAGTGCAGCCCTCTGCCTTGACGCTAGGTAAGCACACCCACCTCCACACTCCATCAGGGACCTTGTTCCTCTTTGCTTCTCTGTTTCCCATCCCACCAGTATATTTTTCCTCTCCTACTTGTTGACCTTTCATTTTATTTTTTTTTAAGGATTTTACTTATTTATTTATTCCACAGAGAGAGCGAGCGAGAGAGAGAATGAGCGGGGGGCGGGGGGTAGGAGCAGAGGGAGAGGGACAAGCAGACTTCATGCTGAGCACAGAGCTGGATGCGGGACTCAATCCCAGGACCCCGAGATCATGACCTGAGCTGAAATCAAGTCAGACACTTAATATATTTTTATTTATTTGACAGAGAGATAGAGCACAAGTAGGCAGAGCGGCAGGCAGAGGAAGAGGGAGAAGCAGGCTTTCTGCTGAGCAGGGAACCCCATGCGGGGCTCGATCCCAGGACCCTGAGATCATGACCTGAGCCGAAGGCGGTCACTCAACCGAGCCACACAGGTGCCCCTCCCCCTTATTCTATTTTTAACTTTTAGCCTATTTTATTGCATTTTAATTTTAGCATTATCCTAGATCTTTTTCTTAATTTTAGGTTTCTCTATAATTTTAAACCATTATGTTTAATTTTGTCTACACTACTGTTAGTGTTCTCTAATAGTTTACTGCAATTACTAGCTTAGGCCTGTCCTTTACTTGGGTTTTGTTGACCTCCTTTGTTCTCCCATTTCTTCTTTTTGATTTAAATCAACAGTGGTGGTGATTTTTAATGACCTTCATTGTGGGCAACAAGAAGTGAGTCTAGAGAAGTGGTTACCAAACTTTAGTGTGTCTTAGAATCACTTAGAGGGCTTGTAAAACACGGATAGATGGTACCAGTCCCAAAGTTTCTGATTCAGTGGGTCTGGTGTGGGGCCCAGGTGATGCTGATGCTGTGAGTTGGTGACCACATTTTGAGAACCACTGGTCTGGAAAAGTATGAATAGGGGATAGAGTCCTTATTATAACTAGGAAAATCCCTTCCCATGAATCCTAGCCCCTTTTTGCCATGCAAAAATTGGATTTATTGGATGCTTTATTGGATTTTCTTTCTCTTCCACATGCTTTATTGGATTTTCTCCAACATATTCTACTTCCTCCTCAATATAAACTTTTCCCAGGGCCATTACCCTCCCCCCTCTGCATATGGATCATTGATTGGCCAAAAAGGTTACTCATTAAAATATGACACCAAAAAAGTCTATCACACTATTCTCCTTAAGAGAAAATATGTGACTCAGAATCCATGGTAACCAAAATATATAATAATTGGGTTTAGGCAAATCTTGGCAATTGCATGCTAGGAGGGAAGAGCAAGGTGAACCTCATACCCAAGAATATGCAGTTCTGGCTTGACCCCTGTGGGAAACCAGGAGTAATGGGGCTCTCAGAGGCCCCACAAGAATCCAGGAACCTGGAAATCAGAGTCCTGTCACTGCTGTCAAAGTATTCACTTCCAATGTAATTTGGAGAGAATAATGACAGAGACAACTAAAAGCCCTGCTGTGGCCCATCTCTGTCCCCCCCCTTTTCCCCCAGGATCACTGTTTCCCTGTAGTGGATGCATACAACCCATGCCTGTTTGTATAATTTTATTATCTGTGTGTCTACTAACAATATATAGCATTATTACATGTTATATGATATTCATATACTTTATATCTTTTCTCACACTTTCTGATTATGATCTTTGTCTCCCTTCTATGTCTATTATCTTATCCCCAACTCCTTCATTCTCCCAAATTCTGGAAGTACAGGGGTATGGCTGGGCTGGGCTTTTCCAGGCTTTTTTCTTTGTCCCTAGAGAGTCCTATCCTGTGAAAACTAGAATCCCTCAAAGGATACTTTATCAAATTTGGATCTAAGCCACACTGATAACTCTGATAACAATTCCCCTTTTTGCCCCAAATTGCCTGACAGCTTTGTGTCTTCCACTGAAAGATTTTCCCACTGAAAGGATTCTTCCCCAATACTAATCTTCCTGTCTTCTCCCTACCTCTCACACCCTGCCATCTTGAACATACTGCAAAGTTTCAGAAAGTGGGAGGGACTTAGTTATCTCCAGATGGAGGGCTTTAACCCCACTGCCCGATTCCAGCCATCTCACCAGTGACCCCCTAATCCAGTGGGGATTAATGGTCAGTCAAAAACCCTTCAGACTCGCCCCCTATCTTGACTCAGCTGGGCTCAACCGGCTGGATATGGAGTGGACCGCTCCACAAGAAATGGCACCCTAACAACCCGTGAGCCATGAGCTACACAGCACCACCAGTAAGTGGGGGTGGTCCTGGAGCGTGATCTGCATTCTCCAGGAATCCTTTTCTGCATTTTGGCTGGATGGGACCCCAAGAGTAAGGTCTACAAAATGTTGGAGGCTATTAATGTTAATTGCCTGCTAGGCTTCTGGATTTTTCATTAATAATTTCTCTATGTTTGGTCTTTTGGGTCTTTTAATTCTCTAGCCATTTCTTAGAGAAATACAGATAGATCCATCATCCTGACCTCTATCAGTTTTATGGCTTCTATTGCAAAATTGTCTAATGCATTAGGAAAGAAATCTTTTTCTGTGATTTTAGAACTTGTCCTTGGCAAGCGGAATATATGATGTGTTTTCATTTTGAAGTAAGCATATAATTTATCACCTAAACTGGAGCATTTTTGAGAGTGACAAATGCTAAACCACTTGAGATGCCAGTACAACAGAAGAACACTGGCCAGTCTAGACAAACCAGATGCACGATCATGGTCACCCCACTGAGCGTGCACATTCCCTCCCCCAAAGGAAGCTTCCAGAGGAAGCTTTCAGCAAACAGGCTGTGGTGTCACCCCTGCCAGGACCATCTGTTTATGTTTGCAGGCCCAGGGAAGCCTTGAGACTAGCTAAGTCACACAAAATATATTTGAACACATGTGGGATCTGTAGTCCAACTGCCTGTGTTCTTCCAGTGGAGAAATCTGTACGAATCCATGTTATAAATAGAAACTTCATTATCTGCACTGTGTGTTTCTGCCTTGGCTCAAAATGTAGGAACTTCCATCAACATTTCCTTTCTCTAAGAAAAGTGTTGGAGACTTTGACAAACATTTCTGCCTTCTCAGAAATGCCAAGGGAAAAAAATCTTCCATTCTTAGCAAATCTCAATTACTAGCAACTTCTCGTACAAGGAGGAGTGACTGAACTGATGGGGTAGACCAGGGAGAAACCAGTAACCAGTGGGCTGCATTTCTCTATTGATCAGGGCTAATAATAATAATAACTGACATTTACTGAATGGTTGCTCTGTGCTGGGGAACTTTACATGGTTTTGTATGGTGCATTAGCTCCAGGCCGGCAGCTCAGCATACCCAGAGGATGCCACAGAGGATATTAAAAATGCACGAACAACAACAACAACAAAAAACCCAGCAGAGTGAAAATTCTAGACACGTGGTTTGCTCTGTATGTGTGCGTTGTGACCTAACGAATCCCGTGAACCCCTGGTGGAGCTGATCCCCTGTGAGCCTGCACCCCCCATCGTCGGCAGGTCGGCGGGATCCCACATGCAGGGGCCAAGGCCTGCATCCGCCTGCCCCGTACCAGCCGGAGCAAGGAACTGACATTCAGATTTAACCTTCAAATGAAAGAGGAAACATGAGTCACAACTTCATAGGACAGTTCTGCCACACAGGTTTCTGCACGGTGATTTAGCTCAAACCCAGTCAGTAGATCGGGGAGGAGTGTCAGGTCAACAAAGCACATTGGTTCACACCAGTGTCTCCTTAGCCAACGGAGAGTAGAACTATACTCGTCAGCAGGAAGAGAAAGCCCAGCTTGTATCCACAGCGGCAGCTGGAGCACTTCTGGCTTTAATTTTTAAAATGTGAAGCAAACATCTGCACTCGCAGAGGCACGCGGACCCTGCACAGCTCTTGGCTCACGGCAGCTCGTGCTGCCCTCAGTGCCTACTGTACTACGGCCCCGGGGCTCCGAGCTCGGCTTCCAGCCACACTGGCTCTGGGCCATCCAGCACTACTGTCTTCTCTTTGTTCTCAACTGGTTCAGAATCTTGAAGGAGAAGGAGAAGTGAGGGATTAGATCCTCCTCACCTTTTTTTTAATTAAAAAAAAAAGATTTATTTATTTATTTTAGGGAGAGCCTGTGTATGAGTGGGGGGAGGGGCAGAGGGAGATGGAAAAGGAGAGAGAATCTCCAGAAGACTCCCCGCTGAGCACAAAGTCTGACTTGGGGTTCCAAGCCATGAGCCCTGAGATCATGACCTGAGCCGAAACCAAGAGTCCAAGAGTCGGATGCTTAACTGACAGAGCCACCCAGGCGCCCTTATATCATCCTCACCTTTAACTCAGCGGACACGGGCTCTGGTACAAGCAAAGCTCAACCCAGACCTTCACTTACGGATGCTCAAACAGCAATCATCACAGTAACAGCACCATGCATTCAGAGAGTGTTTGCTATTTGTCAGGAATGTTCTAAGAGTATTACACAGTCTTATACACTGAAGGGGATCAGGATATGCCATCCCCAAAATATGCCACTTTAACAGGATTATTTTGAGCTGAAGGCATTTGAGTTCTTGAAATCCCTTATCTGCCTAAAAGCAGGGCCTCCCAAAAGGACTCAGTTGTCACAAATCCCCTCCCAGAAGCCACTCTACTAGCTTCTGGGAGACAAGAAGTCGGCACCACACCCAGACACACAGTGTCACAAACTATCATATCTCCCGTATATGCCTCGAAGGACCCATTTATCTTTCCAAAAAGCCATTTGCTCTTCCATAAGTGCTCTTTCCCGTCGTTTCCCCTGCTAAGTTAGGTATATAGACCCCAAATTCTAACCACTCCTTTGAATTCCTCATCTCTAAGTGTTCCAACTGTATTCAATGTACATGCTAAGAACCTGTTTTCAAGTTAATTTTTTGTCAGCCAATTTATAGGGCCCCAGCCAGAAGGCCTAGGAGGGTAGAAGAAAAAAACAATTTTTTCCTCCCCTACAGTTTTGTGTATGAATTCATTTAATCACCACAACCCCATGAGGTAGGTGCTTTCAGCTGAGGAATGAGACATGGAAAGGTTAAGTGGTTTGGCTAAAGACACTGTTATTACAATGGCATAACCTGGAGCAAAAGCAAAGTTCTAGAGATGGAATGACAGCTTTGGGGGGCTGGAGGCAGTGCTGAGTGGATAAAAGGAAAAAACAAAAAAAAACTAATATCAACATTCTTGGGTTGGCATCAAAGGGAAACTGTGGGCTCAACCTAGATAAACCGGAATTTTGGAAAGTCCTATGGTTTGTGAATGTCATCCTGGGGCTGGCTGCCCAGATAATTGATAGCTTATAAAACATACTAATTTTTTTTTTTTAAATCATGTAACACCAAAATGAATTCAAGCTAGTCTTCAACTAGAAGAGCAGCCTAAAACAATCCTTAAATTTATCGAAAATAGATTTCTGATAGAAGAGCTGAAATTTTCCACAAGGGTAAAGCAAAGTTATTACCCCCACCATTCTTTATAACTTGATTCTTAACGATCAGATGCTGCTTTCAGATGAGTTGGACACAGTCCCATAGAGAACAGAAAGATGAACAATGTTTTACAGGCTAATGATGTGCTTATATTATTATCTCAAATCGTGAGTAGCTTGAACAAACAACAGGTTCTGCAAGCTCATTATTGCCAGAAAAGAGAGTTACTGACCAACTTTTTAAATGTGAAAATAGTTATTTTTGGAGGATGTCCCAGAACCTTTAACCAATTTATAAACAACAAGCCAATACACAAGTTGTCTCAATTATCTTGGTGAATACTGAACAAATAGAACATCTTGGAAGATGTGTGAGGAAACGGCTCTTCAAGGTCAGGTATTCTATAGGTGCTAAAGGGAGGTTTTCAAGAATTCTGTTTTTGTGGTTTTTCACCTGAAGCAAGTATCTGATTATAACGGCTTTAAATTGTTTTCAAGCTAAATCAATCATTGCCATGCTACACAGAGCAGAACTTTTGGATTCCATTTTATGTTCATTTGTATGCTAGAAAAGATCCAAACTGTATTTTGGGGAGAACTTCAGCCTTTTGCAGGTATTTTTCTATATTCATCTCAAGAGATGACAAAGGCCAGCACAGAAGCACATGTATCTGGATATATATCTGCTCTGGGCCTCACCCTGTTACACTGCTTTTATTTTAATTCCAATACATTCTACCTGGTCACATTTATGTATCATTTTAAGTAGCTATAAATCATTTTTTGAAGATGATATACAAATAAATTGTAAAAGAAATATAACTTAAGTGATTACTTCAAATATATATCTTCAAATATAAATTCAACTAGCAGTGTAAATACACACATATACATATTGAAACTATTCCAAAGTTTGCATAAAAACTTCTCTCAATTGAACAACTGAATTATTTACTGAATTAAGGTGCCAGCTCTTAGCTTATACACCACATTTAAAGGTTTTGCACTGAATATTTTCTTTTCCTAAAACAGGAAAATTTTACAACAGTCACCTTTCCTAAGGGGACAGTATTATCTTTACAGTAAAGTTTAATCTATCTTGAAGAAAGGAAAGTTGTGTGCACATTTAAATGCACTATTTCTAAATCTGGAGCCATCCAACTTCTTTGCAGGAATGGCCAAGACAGAATGAGTCATCCTATCCAGTTGGTTTCCATTTAACAAAGGACTAAACTTTCCCCACCACTTCAATTAGCTTTATACACTGAAACACATTTTCAGCCCTTAGACTATAAACCCTTTTAATGAAATGGAAAGATTGGAATTTATAGACACAGGTTCAACCATTTTCAGAAGTCCCAACTTTCTTCTTTAAAAGAAACATGAAAGGATTTTTCTCATTATTAGATAAAATGCCTAAGTTTGTTTCCCCAAAAAAGAAGAGTCAGAAAGATCTTGAATGCAGGTAGTTTATTTGGGTGGAGATCCTAGGACATAGGAATGAGGGACCAAGGAAAATGAGTTCAAAAGGTAGAAAAATCCAATATAAGTGTCCATAACCAAAGTTCTCTGGGCAAAAGGAGCTCAATTTTTTTTTTTTTTTTGTAGTTTTTAATTTTATTATGTTAGTCACCATACAATACATCATTAGTTTTTGATGTAGTGATCCACGATCCATTGTTTTCGTGTAATACCCAGTGCTCCATGCAGTACGTGCCCTCCTTAATACCCATCACCGGGCTCAATTCATCAGGACATACTGAGGGTCCTAACGCATAGATCATGCTTCCCAGAATTATCTTCCCCAGGGACAAGAGGCTGGAGCTTCCATCTCCCACTGATATAAGGTTGTTCTAGAAGTTAACTCACCTGTATTTTCAGGTTCCCTGGTATCAGAGAAGGATTTGGGGCAGAGCGCCGAAAAATCTGGCTCTCACTTTTAGTGAGAAGTGCAAAGTTAGCCTGAGCTTGTACAGAAGTATACACTTCAGCTTCAGCTGAAACCAGAGGTAGGCCTAAGGAGTGTGATTCAGTGTTCTGGAGGTGTCTAATGAAAGTACCCAATGTGACAGATAAGTTAATGAACCACACTTCTTGTGCAGTCCTGCTTCCACAGTCTCTGGGCTGGGCTTCTGACTACTCTAATAGAATAAAACAGAATTGATACTATGCCTGTTCTGGGTCTAGCCCTCAAACGACCCAGAAGCTTCTGCTTCCTACTTCTTGGAATGCTTGCTCTTGGAACCCAGTCACAGTAACTTGAAGCTCAATGTAAGGACCATGTGGAAAGAACTGAGATCTGGCTGAGAGGTCTGGCTGAGCTCCTGGTCAAGCCTTCAGATGACTGATGCTGTCTCAGTGACCCTGGACAATACCATGTTGGGAAGAACTGCCCAGGGACACTGTGGAATTATAAGCCATAAAAAAAATTATTTTATTCCCTAACATTTTGGGTTACTTATTTTAGTCACAGCAATCAATTAAGATATCAGTCAAGAAACCTTAAAACAAGTAGACGAGTAGGGTTGTCAAAGTCCCTAAGAAGAATAGCTTCCAGATACATCCATAGGAGAACCGAATTTTCCTAGTTTTGCCTACTCCTCACCAAGCCCTGTGGCAACCCTTATCATATCTCTGACCATTAGTTATGGCTCTGAAGGATTTCAAGTAATTTTAGTGATTCTGAGAGGAAATGTTTTTTGATATTTTTTGCCAAATTACATTGCTGAGTATTATTGTGTAACAAATTTTCATGTCTACTCTAACCTTTCTCCCCAATGTGGATGGTTATAGGGTTACCAGATTCATTTGATGTTCACTCAACAAGAGTCATTTAAAATTCACTAAACAAATATTGAGTACCTACTGTGTGGCAAGCCCTGTTCTAGGTACTGCTATTATAATAATGGACAAAACAGACAAAAATCCCTGTCCTTTTGGAGAGGGAAGATTGACAAACAGCAGAAGAAATACACAGAATATAAATATATATAAATATAAATACTATATATAGTATCTAGAGAATGTTAAGTGTTAAGGAGAAAAACTAAAGTAGGGAAAGAGTATAGAGAAAATGTTTAAAAATAGGTGTTAAAATTTTGCCCTTAGGAAAAGGGAACCACAAGGGAATCTAGGGGAAAAGCAGAGGAGCAGCAAGTACAAAGAACCTGAGGCAAGACTGTTACTGAAGTATTCAAGAAACAGTGATGAGGCCATCGTGGCTGGAGCTAGATGAGCAAGGGAATAGTAGTAAAGAAGGTCTAAGAGTTAACAGAGGCCTAGAACACACAGGATCTTTTGGAAGTCAGTAGAGAATTTGAGCAGAGGGGCAATATGATCTGACTAAGTTCAAGAGGATTATTCTGGCTTCTATATTAAAAGCAGAATGGGAAAGAAGACCAAAGAATACTTAGGAAAATCAACCAACCCATCACTGCAATACCAGGTGAGAGGAGAAGGACTTGTTCCAGATTAGACAGATTTGGGATATAACTGAAAATAGAGTCAGACAATGGAATTTGCTGACACTTCAGATGTGAGATGTTTTTAATACAAGAGAGGCAGTATTACGCATTACTCCAAAGTCTGGGCCTCAGCAAATGAAGAATTACATTTCCATTATCCGAGACGAGGAAGTTTGGGAGTTTGTATATAGAGTTTAGTGTTAGACACATTAATTTTGAGAGGGAACTAAAGAGGTTGAGGAAGTTTAGGCAACAAGCCTGGAATTCAGGATAGAGGTTTAAGCCAGAGATATAAATATGGGAATCATCAGCATATGGTATTTAAAGCCATGACATTGGAGAAAATTATGAAGAAACTGAATATAGATAGAAAAGGAAGAGTTCTCAAGACTAACTACAGAGCACTCCAAAAATATAGAGGTTGGGAGAGGAAGCATGTAGAGGGAAAGCAAGAGACTAAGGAGCAAACAAAGCAGAAAGCAAGCCAGCAAGGTGTGGTAGCTAAGAAACCAAGAAAATGTTTTAAGGAGGAAAATGTAACTGACCATATCAAATGCTGCTAATAGTTCAGGGAAGATGAGGTGTGAGAGCTGGTTATTGAATTTAGCAATACGAATTGCCCTGGCGAAAAGCACAGTTTTTGTGGAGCAGTGATGGTGAAAGCCTGATGGACCTTGTTCAAGAGAAAATGGAAGCAGAGAAAGTCAGCCGGTCAATATAGAGGATTCTAAAAAGTTTATAGAAAAGAAGCAAAATAAAGCTGGCACAGTTAAAAAAAAATTAATGGGAGAAATAACAGCAGTTGGCATGGTGATAGGAATGATCCAAAAGAGAGGGAATAATTATGATCCAAGAGAATGGGTGAGAATTACTGGAATCATGCCTTTAGTGGTGAAAAGGGATGGAATATAGTATATCAGTGAGAGGTTGGTCTTAGCTAAGAGTACAGATGGTTCAAGTGCATGCTTAGTAACGGAGAAAGAGGTAGACTGAATGGACACAGGTGCATGAGGTGAGTAGATGAAGTGTGAGTCCATGAAAGTTCTCCTATGAAGGCTTCTATTTTGGCAGTGAAATAGGAACCAAGATCATCAGCTAAGAGTGACTATGGTGGAGAAGGCCTTGGAGGTATGAAGCTCAGAAAGCATGAAGTAATCAACAAGGAAAGCATGGATTGGGGATATACATATTGCTGCAGGGCAACATCACCTACCCTGGAACAGTGGTAGTAACAGCAAGTGAGAACAGTCAGCACCATTGTGGGCTTCATTCCCTTCAGCTGTGTAGGTGAAGGAACAGCACAGTTGGTTTAGCCAGTCTGTGTTTGGCTAATCACAGCACCATCTTCCCCTACCCCCACCCCCGAAACCCCTCGCCTCCTCATGGAAATATTAGCTATTTTCTCCCTCACAGAGAACAATACTGTTGAGAGAGCTTGGTGATTCTGACTCAGCTTTCAATACTTCTCCCAATGATGTCTTGCAAAAGTTTTGTGTCTTGTCATTTACTTTTTCTCTCCCCATCCCACAATTCATATGTTTTTCTATTTTCAATGTTATTACATTCAGTTGTATTCTGACTAATTTTCCAAAGGGGCGAAGACAAACTGTGGAAGGGGGGATATGACTGGACTATTCACAGTATCGCAGTAATGTTAAACCCCATTTATGCAGCACCTTTTATGTCCTAGGTATTTTACATACATTTCTAATCCTCTCAACAAGTTTCCCATTTTAAAGGAATGGAAACTTAGACAGTAAAGTGAGTCACCTAGCTAACAAATGCCAAAGCCGAGATCCAAACCCTGGTCTGCATGTCCCACAGTGCTGACTCTGGCCACTTGCCCTCTAACCCTTATTAGCCAAGGCAAGATCAAGCTTGTGTTGTCCTAGCTCCAACTGTACATATTCAAAAGCCGTTCAGTGAGCTTGCCCAAATATCTTCAATCCAAGGTGCTGTTTCCAGCCTTTTTTCTCCCAAACACCAGACCTCATCTGCTCCTGATCTTGAGACAAAAATTATAGCTTTCAATTTCCAAAATGCTGAATTTTACCTGTATTCTCCTGTCCAGTTCTAAACCTCTAGGTTCATTTACCTAGTTACAATACCTTGGTGCTGTTGACATTTTGGGCCAGGTAATTTTTTTCTTGTGGAGGCCTGTCCTGTTCATACTAGGCTGTTTAGCAGCATCCCTGACCTTCACATACTCGATGCCAGCAGCACCCTCTCCCCAACTGTGACAACGAGAAATGTCTCTAGAGGGGGGCGCCTAGCTGGCTCAGTTGGTACAGCGTGTGACTCTTGACCTTGGGGTTGTGAGTTCAAGCCACACAGTGGATGTAGAGATTACTTAAAAATAAAAAAAAATTTTTTTTTTAAATGTCTCTAGACATTGCCAAATGTACGGAGGCAAAATTGTCCCTGGTTGTGAACCACTGGATTATAAGTAAGGATTACATAGGAATTAGTTTCATTTTTTGAGACGCCTGGGTGGCTCAGTCAGTTAAGCATCTGCCTTCGGCTCAGGTCATGATCCCATGGTCCTGCTCAGTGGGGAGCCTGCTTCTCCCTCTGCCTCTGCTCTCTCCCTCTCTCTCTCTGACAAATAAATAAAATCTTTAAAAAAAGGCAATTAGTTTCATTTTTTGATTTTATTTTAAATTTTACATTGTCACTTTATCCATAACAGTAAAAGATAAGTTATTTTTGTACTTTTTGCTTTAGATTATGTTTTTTGTTTTGTTTTCTAGGAGATAAGCTCCTCCTCAGACTTTTACATTCTCTATAACTTTCCAAGAACTCCTTGCTTGTCTCAATGTCATTGTCACAGGCAGAATTAATTTTCATAGTCTTTACGTCCCATTATACTTTAAAATAAAAAATCTATAATAATAGTGTTTACCACAGTCTATTAGTGCTTTAAAAAACAAAAAGACCTCACACCTATCTCCAACTATCATCTCTTTGGTGACATAGGTCATATAACATTCATTTTTGTGTCTCCAGCATTTACAAAAATCCTAACATGTAAGTATCTGCTTAACTTGTGTATTTAAACTGTATTGAAAGGAATTCCATATGTTGACTTTTTAAATTATCTATGCCTACAGAATGCCCCTTTACAGTGTTTTCTGACCCACATGCATATTACCGTCCTGCCATCTAGTGGCCAATTACCCAAATTGTAATTGCAACACCTAGTATAAAATAAACCATATTATCTATGCCTACAGAATGCCCCTTTACAGTGTTTTCTGTCCCACATGCATATTACAGTCCTGCCATCTAGTGGCCAATTACCCAAACTGTAATTGCAACACCTAGTATGAAATAAACCATATTTCTCAAATACTAACTTTTAAATTCCATTCAATATCATAAGATAAAGAAACTTCTATACCACTTTTACACATATACACTTTTCAACTAATGAAACGTTCCAATTTTTAACATTTTGCCTCTGAGTAAAATTAATTCACATGTATAAGGTTTTAGCTCCAATATACAGCATTTTTATTTGCTAATAAGGAATATATAATGTCCACATTACCCCCCCCTTTGATTTTATCCAATGTCCTTTCCCAATAAAGCTCAAACTTTACTGCTTTTTTCTCTTAGAGACCTATCTCAAGAGTCTTAACCATTCAACAAAACACCTACCTGGACACCAAACTCAGCTAAAATCAAGACATCAGGACAAACTCCTCAGCTGGTAAGATCCATCATCTGATTGGACCCAAAGTTGTTCCACAACCTGGACTGAAATAAAGTTTTTAACCAGTAGGCTATTAGTGTGGTTACAGGGTTGACTGAACTGATCCATCAGTTCAACTAAGTAGGTTAGTAGGAAATTAGTCTAAATACTAAAAAACTTGTGAAGCATTTTCATTCTTGATTGAATGAACCTCAATAACTCATTGCCTTCACCAATTATAATTGTATACTTTCAAGTATCTCATTCATGCATTATTCTACTGTTATAATAGCAATAATACAGTTAACTAATGATATAAACTGAATGGGGAGGGGAATAAGAATGGAAAGAGGATGGGAGATAAGGGTTGGCAAATAAGTTTCAACTTTAATTACTACTTAGCATCTGAGATATCATAAATCTATTACTCTTTCATATTTGTGAGTTAATAAAGTATATTTGCTTTAGCAGGAAGGCATTACCAAATATCTCTAAAATATGCTGGATTGTTCTGTCATGTATCTCTGTTTTGCTGAAATCATTAACATACTTTGAAGCCAAATGAGGCATATGTATAAACTCTCAGATATCTTTCTATCTAATATTAACTCTTGATACATCATTGATTTGCAAGATAAATATTTATTTCTAATACTGCAAGCTCACATGTGGCATGACCCTATTCCTTTACTCTCAGGTATTTAAGATGCCTGAAGTTCAAGAGATTATTTAGACCAATTCCTTGCAGCATAGATGGAAAAACTGAGGTTTTGAGAGGTTTAGAGGCTCACCCAAGCTAACTGAGCTCATTGTAACAGATGAATCTAGAACTTTCAGTTACTGAAAGAATAACCACTAGTCCCGAGGCCAATACACCACCAAGAGGATTACAAGGTGAGTCTCTTGGGACCGATGCCATCATGCTTCACTAATTTGAAGGAGTCCCAGCCCAAGTCATTCTTTTTCTCACAAACTCTTAATCCATAAGCTGTATATCCTCTCCACCTCCCTCTCTTCCCAAACAAACGCTTTGAGTGTCTCCTGTGACCCCAATATGAATAAGCAATTCCTTGTTCTTCAAATATTTATTCCCTTTACCTCCTTGCCTTACCTGAAACCTGCCTGGGCCCTGAACAAACATTAGGGCCAGGAGTTGATTACACTGAGTTGACTGAGGTAGGTGTACTCCTTGCTCCCCTTTTCTGTTTCCAAATTATCTCACCCCTTCCCTCCTGCAAAAATCACTGTTCTTTCAATGCTAACGTCATTTGGGTAGATCACTGTTTCCTACACCTTCTTACATGCTTTTCCCAACCTCTTAGTCCTACCTCCACTTTCACTAGCCTTCTGTTCCTGGCAGTATTCCATTCCGGTTTCCTTTCTTTATCCTGGGTGATTTCAATACCTACGTGGATGACCCATCAAAAAGCCCCAGCTTCTCAGTTTCTTGATTTCTATATTCCATTGACATTTTTCTTTTCCACTTCAGTCCCTTAATTTATGGTCACACCCTGGACCTTTACATCTCTTAAAAAATGCAAACCTTTTAAAAAATTTCCTATTGAAACATTTAACTATGGCAGCTTCCTATGTATTCAGCAGCACAAGTACTTCCATATGACCACACAATTCTTCAGTGATGTGGGGACATCTGATCCTCTCATCCCCCCACCTTCTTATTATCCATCAGTCCCCTCCTGTCATCACTTTCCATCGTGTTTGGCACAGATTCTGTTATCATCAACATGATGCCCTTTTACAAATACTTTCAACTCTCAGTTCCTTCTCTCCCTCAATTGAGCTCACCCTACAAAACTCCAATCCATGTATGAACTCCTCTGGCTTCAGACTTTCTCCTTGTTTACACAGGAGTGTTAGTGACCACAGATTTTGTAACCACATAACTAGTTTCACCGTGAAGTTGTAATCTCAGGCCACAGTTTGAATCTTGATATGACCCAGAAATCTTGCTATAGTTCTCCAATAATTTTACGTTTCTGGTCCCCAGAATGGTCATATTGATCTGGATCCTCTTTCTTTGATCTTCTACTCTGCCTCTTCCACCTTTGTCTCTCAGCAGGTATCCTTGTCCATCATCTACTGAGAATATGGAATATCAGACAGAAGCATTCTCATTCTCCCATAACCAAATCCCCAAGCCCACCTGCCACCGAACCATCTTTCCCACTGCCATCAAATCAGGAGATATCAAGGAACATTATCAGACTATAGATGGAAACTTCAGAGTTTGAGGCAATTGACCCTAAGTGGTAAGTTAGTAATGCCAGATTTAGAAGGATGGTGAACATTATGTTCTATAGAAAATGGAAAGGCTTTGGTGGGGAGATACATGATCCAAGTTATGTTGTAGGATAGGGGTCAGCAAACTATAGACCTGGGCTTACTAGCTTACTATTTTTATAAGCAAAGTCTTATTGGAACACAGCCATACCTAGTCATTTATGTATTCTTGTCTAGTGACTAGCATATTACAACAGCAGGGTTGAATAGTTGCCACAGAGACCACATAATCCACAAAGCCTAAAATATTTACTATCCCTTTCTAGAGAATTTATCAGCTCTTTTTTAGAAAGATAACTCTGGCAGCATGATGAAGGATAAATAGTAATGGGGGAAAATTAGGTGCATGGCAAATATTTGGAAGGAAACTGTGTTAATTCAGTAAGAATAATAAAGGCTTGGTCTAAGCCAACGGAAGTGGATATAGAAAAGAAAAAAAAAACAAACATTTTGTATATAGAATCAGGATTAGATAAACAATTAGGAGAAAAAACAAGACAGAAATAGGTTATAAAAAGTTATCTCACGTTTTCTATTCTCGGTGACTGGGAGAGTGGTAGTGATTTCAACGGTAGTGAAAAGAGGTGAGAGAAATGAGTTTCCATGAGTAATAACAATGGGCAATTTAGAGAAGTTCAATACCTACAAAAAATATATACATGGAGCTTGCTGAAATTATCCCCAACTTGATCGCTAAGGCCAATGGAGTTGTGGAGTCAGTGGTCTATAACTGGTAGCTGGTGTGATGGGAATAGATGAAATCACTTTAAATAATAACAACAAAGTCTCTTAAAAGTTTGTATTCAGGAGTTGAAAACAGGCCCACACAAAAATGTGCACACAGATGTTTATAGCAGCTTTGTTCATAACTGCCCAAACTTGGAAGCAGTATGCCCTTCGGTAGGTGAATGGATAAACGAAGTGTGGTACAACCAGAAAATGGAATATTATTCAGCACTAAATCAGAATGAGATATTAAACCAACAAAGACATGGGGGAACCTTAAATGCATATTACTGAGTGAAAGAAGCCAGTCTGAAAAGGCTACATACTATATGATTCCAACTGTAACATTCTGGCAAAGACAAAACTATGGAGGCAATAAAAAAGTCAGTGGTTGCCAGGGGTTGGTGGGGAGGAGGGAATGAATAGGCAGAACACAGACGATTTTTAGGGCAGTGAAACCATTCTACATGAAACTGTATGGTAGATACAGGTCAGTATACATCTGTCCAAATTCATAGTACTTACAAAACCAAAAGTGAACTGTAATGTAAACTATGATTTTGGGTGATTATGATGTGTCAATATAGGTTCATCAATTTTAACAAATACCACTCTGGTGGGGATGTTGATAATGAGGGAGGTTATGCAAGTGTGGGAGTAGAGAGTATATGGGAAATCTCTATATTCCTCTCAATTTTGCTGTGAATCTAAAACTGCTCTAGACAATGAAGTCTTAATTAATTAATTAATTAATTAATTTTTTAAAAAGATTTTATTTACTTATTTGACAGTGAGAGAGGGAACACAAGCAGGGGGAGTGGGAGAGGGAGAAGCCTGCTTCCCGCTGAGTAGGGAACTCCATGCGGGGCTTGATCCCAGGACCCTGGGATCATGACCTGAGCCAAAGGCAGACGCTTAACAACTGAGCCACCCAGGCGCCCCTGAAGTCTTAATTTAAAAAGTCTGTATTTAAAGGGTAGTTAAAACTGTCATTAATTTATAAACAAAAGATTACAGAGAAATTAAAATGAATTAACTGAATCTAGATATATCAAAATAGGTAAATCTCAAATAATGTTCAGGAAAAGCAAGCTACAAAAGATGCTATGATTCTGTGTATGTGAAATTTTACAACATAAAATAACATACACTGTACGTGGATACACAAATGCAGAACAGTGTATCGATGATAATACAACTTCAAAATAGGAGAATAGATTGGAGGGAGAGAATAGGAGATTAGCTTCGTTTGCCACATTATATTTCTTTTTTCAAAAAAGCTTGCAGTAAAATACACCAGAAGAGAGAAAGGGGTATGCACTCTCAGGAGAAAAATTAAGAGGAGAAAGTAGGTCTTGGACATCACAAAAGGAAGGAGGAATGTTTTCAAAAGAACAGCAGAAAACAGACCAACTCTGCAGTCAAGTGAAAAGAGGATTAAGAAGCTCTGTTATCAGTCAGAAACCTAACAGGGTTTCAGCAGAATAATGGAGGTGGGAGCCAGATGGTAGGGGGTGGAGAGGGGAGACTTGGCACCAAAGAAGTGGAGGCAGTGAGAGCAAATGGCTCATTCAAAAAAGCTGGCAATGAAGAAAAGAGAAAGATATACAGCAGTTTGAATGAGAAATATTTAATGTGATGCTTAAAAAATTTCGGGCAGGTGGGTACTCAAATAACTCAACATTTTTTTGCAAAACATTGAGTCCTTACATTTTCAAAAATAAAAGACAGAAATTAATATCTTTTTTTCCTTAAGAGGATAGCTGCAAACTACCTCACATGGTAATATGGCATAAAATAACATTAAGGACTTGGTTCAAATCACAATAACATGAACAGCATAGTTGAAAAAGTTAAGAGAAAGTGAGCCTGGAGACGTCGGGATTTTCCAGATGTGCAGTTCACCCAGATCCCCACAAAGTAAGCATGTATGTTCATGCAATCACCAGTCCAAGATCTGGCCTTCAACCTTTCAGATTTAGACACTTAATCTCATCAATGTGAATATAATTAGCTTCTCAAGAAGCTGATCCACACTACCAGCGCTCATCACAGACTGCTGTTTGAGCCACTTTACTTATTGATAAGGAGTGTAACTGCCAAGCAGTCTAGATACCGCAGTCTGACCACTGAGCCCAATTATCACAAGGGTGTTTGGGAAATGAGGACGCAGAACAAGGACTTACATTACTGGAATGTGTAACGAAATCTGGCTGCCATGTGACAATAGCAATATTCTTGTCAAGTGGCTTCTTAGGCCAGCCTAACAGAACATCCTCTCTCTAGGTGAGGGCTGCTCTTGCAAACTTCCTTTTTCTGCACCTATATTTCTTAACGTCCTTCTTCTAAGGTACATAGCCATTCTTTACAGTGTTAATACCTTTCTGCCAAGGAGAAATCAGTTTATGGATAAATAATAATCTCTGTAAGCGGATTCTGCTTTTCTACACTTTTACTGTTTAACTTTCTGAGTTCTTTGACAAGTCTAGGATCACCTTCACGTAGAAGATAACATTTCATTTGTATTTACAAGCCCATTAGCACACCCTGAGGGGCAAAGTCAACATTCCCTGAATTTCAATCATACCTATACCACCTTCATGATGTTACTCCACGTGAGGACATGTCAATACATACATATATACATATATATAAATAAATATAATGACATATAATTTCATTATTTTACTTTTCTTCAAATAAACTCACAGTGTTACCTAAATTTATCTGTAAAAGAAATTTTATATTACTACCATTAATTAGCAACCCAGGCTATACTTGACATAAGCAAAAACAGTAAGAAAAAATAATAAAAATAATGTTTTAATAATTTCACTACTACTATATATGCCACCACTGACTATCACAGCCCCTAAAATGTGACAGATTGTTTTGTCCCTTATGGAAGGTCTAATACAGCCCACGCAGAACATCAGCACTGCTCTGATTCGTCAGACCCTGCTGTGAAGGCTAGTTCAACATTTAAAAAAAAAAACTTTTTAAAAAATTGTAGAAAATATGAATTGTTTATATTGTTAAAAAGAAACAAAAAGCCCCAAATGGAGTCACCTGCTAAGCCCCACCAACTTAATGTCTAACCTAACTGCAGCTTCAGCCTCTTCCAGGAGTGGAATTTTAAAGCAGTCTGGAATTTCACGGTCAGCACTAGTGAGGTAATCTGCCTGATAAGACCCCCTGACCTCCCCTGGGAAGATAACTTTACCTGAAATAATACACTCTTTTGACTTTCTTGTCTCACCCTCCTGCCTATAAAAACTTTCCATTTTGTGCAACTCAGAGCTCTCTTCTATTTCCCAGATGGGATGTTGCCTGATTCATGAATCATTGAATAAAGCCAATTAGATCCTCAAACTTACTCAGTTGAATTTTTTTTTTTTAACAATATGGAATGTTCCTTAGGATAATATCTCTAAAATGAGAACAATTTCCATGGAAATAATCTGGCAGGTCTTTCATGAAATTCTAGAGAGTTCTAATGGTGCACTAAAGGGCTACCATTAAATGATTTATTGCTGTGTAGGTGGTAAGTTTTTAAAATATTTTCTCAGACATAAAAAGGTATAGTTCTTTTGGACCTACAACAAAATGTTTATTTTGCACCGCTCATTCTATTCAATGTGTATAGCACCCTAAGATATGGAAAAACGTTTGAAAGTAATTATTAAGGAAACAGAATAAGGAATTATAGGGTTTGTTGGGAAAGGTACAGAGAGTATATTTTCAGAGGCTGTTTGAGAATGTGCAGGGGAGAGGTGCCTGGGTGACTCAGTCGTTGGGTGTCTGCGCTCGGGTCATGATCCCAGGGCCCCAGGATCGAGCCCCACATTGGGCTCCCTGCTCCGCTGGAAGCCTGTTTTTCCCTCTCCCACTCCCCCTGCTTGTGTTCCCTCTCTCACTGTGTCTCTCTCTGTCAAATAAATAAATAAAATCTTTAAAAAAAAGAAAGAAAGAAAATGTACAGGGGAGGGGCGCCTGGGTGGCTCAGTTGGTTAAGCATCTGCCTTCGGCTTGGGTCATGATCCCGGGGTCCTGGGATGGAGCCCCGCATCGGGCTCCCTGCTCGGCGGGAAGCCTGCTTCCCCTCTGCTTCCCACCCCCGCTGCCTGTGTTCCCTCTCTCGCTGTGTCTCTGTCAAATAAATAAATAAAATCTTTAAAAAAAATTATGTTTACAGAGAGGTTTTCTGGAGTGTGTGTGTGTGTGTGTGTGTGTGTGTGTGTTTCTTTGGAGGGGTGTCAGGAAAAGACACATTGAAGATAAAGTATCAACCGCTAGAATTCAGGTCAGACTGGGAATTTCTCAAGTGTTTGCAGTCTATTTGCATAAGTTCATTTGTATGGGATAGAAAAAAAGATGATGAAGACAATCTTTTTCTTCACCCCTCCTCACGGTAGTATCTAAAATCTGGGAGCATGGAGGCAGGTACAGACAGAAGCAAGAAAGAGTTGTTTTCACAAAGATTCTCTGAGACTCAGGTACACGTGCAGCCCTCCTTCAGAAACCAATAACGAGCTATGCTACAGAAGCCCTTACAATCTGAATACAATACAGCTTTAGCTCGGGAAAGATACTGAGAACAGACTATTATTTTGGCAACCTTGACAATGTGAAGCTCTAGAAGTTTTGGGAGAAAATCCC
The DNA here is from genome assembly GCF_004348235.1 of Phoca vitulina. Taxonomy (NCBI): domain Eukaryota; kingdom Metazoa; phylum Chordata; class Mammalia; order Carnivora; family Phocidae; genus Phoca; species Phoca vitulina. The sequence goes on along the minus strand of NW_022589707.1, from coordinate 24,772,955 downwards.
CTTTCCCCCCAATCTTCCAGAGACATTCATCTTGTCACTGCAGGCATGAATCACTGTTGGAAAGGGTCACCCTGAAGAAAATTCTCAACCCTCCATGATCAGTAAAGAAATCGAGAATAAAAGAAAAGACTCCTGGTGATTTACTGCCAAATACCCTAGATGGATTCCCAGAATGACCAGCAAGACTTTGAATGAGAGATGGAAATCCTGCATGAGACAGGTTAGGCATGAACTTCAGAAATCTGAGTTATTACTGTTATGATTTCCTCTGTGCCCTCAACTATGAAAACTCCTGGGCAAACCGGATTACATATATTTTAAAGAGCAGTCCAATGATAAAGTGTGCCAACAAATGTTTCAGATGTCACAGACGTCATGATGTCACAAAAATGTATTCTATATAGTGCATAATTCTCTCTAAAAATCCTTTTTCATTATAATCCCTGTCCATGTACCAGAAGATTGCCTTGACCACAAATGAATGTGTTTGGGGGCTGTAAACCTTGTTAACAAGAAGTGGAAACATATTTTTTAAATCTCTTGTACCAAACTGTAATTATCTTCTGATCCTCCTAATATTTTCCCACAACAAATGGTCCCAAAACTTAAATGGACAAAAAACTTATATCGCCTACCGAAGTGGACACTCTTGGTGCTCCACTCAGATCCCCTGGAACTGCTTTCATAGTTTCTGGGCATCTCTCTCCTGGCTTCACATGTGTTTACTTCCAGAGGCCAGGACCTGCACTCTTTTCCAGAATGCTGCCTACCTGTGAGTTGGTTGGGTTTTGCCTTCACTTACAGTAAGCTGGAAGTCTGCCATGCCCACCCCAGGCAGGGAGTAGTAAAGCCCAGGTCCCTTGCCTCCAATGAAGACAAAACTGCAGTGTCAAAACACACACCATCACTTCCCTGTGGGGTGCCACTGAAACGACCCTAGGTGAGAACTAGCCTGCAAATGCACCTGTGCTTGGGTTTCCTCCCCTTTCCTCTCCTGCTTCCCTTGCTTCCTTACTGATTCCTCTTGGGAACACTTCCTGAACAAACCATTAACATAGAAATCCTTGCTTTAAGTTGTCCTTCTGGAGACTCTGTCCTAAGACATTCTTCTAAATAGAAAGGTCTGTAAAGAGATCACAGGACTCAGAGAGGGAATATAACAAGGCCAGGCTCACAGAAAGGTGGAGTGCACTGTCACCATCTTAGTATGATTCTTATTTTTTAAAAAGATTTTATTTATTTATTTGACAGAGAGAGAGAAAGCACAAGTGGGGAAAGGAGCAGAGGGAGAGGGACAAGCAGACTTCATGCTGAGTGTGGAGCCCAACATGGGGCTTGATCTTATTACCCTGAGATTATAACCTGAGCCAAAATCAAGAGACAGACACCTAACTAACTGAGCCTCCCAGTATGATTTGAAGAAAACTGGAGAAGCCTTTGCAAACTCAACATCCCATATCCAGTTATTCCAGGAAAGAGACATGGATGGCTCAAACCTTCATTTCCACCACCAAATCACCAAACTGTGAGTTTGGCTCAGGCTTCTGAATGTCGTAACTACTTCACTGTGGTATTGAGGAGGAAGGTGAGCTCAGATTTGCCAAATGTTTACCTAAAGAGCCCCGTGTTTGGGAGATGCACAGGTTTATTGGGGGCACCTACCTACGGCCGGACCACAGGTTGGACGGTGTTTGGGGATGGGTCTGCCTTTGACCCAGTAAGCAAATGGAGCAGAGGATACACGTGAGATTAGGATACAGATTGGTCGCTGTGGCAACCACGAGGCGCATCCAGAGCCCGGGGATCTCAGCCTCCCAGAGGAAGGAGTCAGCGGATCAGAGCAGCGCTGAACTATGGGCTTGCTCTACGCCTTTTATACCACTTCAGGCTTGATTAAGGAACAGCCGAAGTCAAGAGTCTAAGTTCTAACATCATCAAGTTTTCCTATGTCATAGTCAGATAACTGAGTGACTTCTGCATTCATTTCCTGCCACACCACTGAGCCTAACTGAAGTTTCAGTGCAGGAACCTAGTTAAGGCACCATACACAGGTGTTTCGTTTTTGAGTAAACATTCCACTCGAGACCAACTTTGGTGGCAGCGGTGATTGTTTACCTAGGGATATTTAAAGAGGCCTGCCTAGAAGCCCCATCTTGTCCTTTGCATCATGTAAAGGGTGATCAGGTGAAATCAGATGATGACAAGGGCTGTGGTTAGGCTACAGCTATTCTCAAACTCAAGTAAGATATAGATCCCTTTGAAAGGAAGAAGTATTTATGATCTCTCAGTGGGGTTCCCCCAGTTGCAGATCCTGAGGCAAGAATTCAAGTGCAAGTACTTTCTTTAGGGACAACCAGTAAGGGGGTAGAGGAGTGTCACCAGGACAGGAAGGCAGCCAGTGAAAGGTGCACTATTAATACAGCTACTGTACTGAATGACTGAAGAGATCCCAACTGAACTATCCCACCTTGGTAAAGGAGCTGAAGTATTTATAAACCCGCCTTGTCAGTCACTGACTGAAGACTGCTCCCTGCAGATGCTAAGTTCCTAGCATTTCGGACCTACCACAACAGAGACAGGATTCCAGAAAAAGCCCTCAAACACAGAAATGCACATATTAACAAGCGAAAGTCACTGAAGCACACCGAAATAGTTTTCAGAGAACTGGAAAATGGTTATTAATGCACCTATGTATCTAGAAATTAAGTTAAAAGGGACATAAAATAGGCCCAGGTAGAGTGACTGGGACCTTATATTCATAACACACCCAGAAAGGATGTGCAGGGACATTCAGTTCTCACAGAATTCCTGGTAACGTATTTATTTAAATTGAAAAAAAAGTCAGCTCATGGGTCTGATCTGCAGTGCCAAGGTTTTAATGAAAATGTATTTCTTTTTTTTTTTTTTAAAGATTTTGTTTATTTATTTGACAGAGAGAGATACACAGCGAGAGAGAGAACACAAGCGGGGGGAGTGGGAGAGGGAGAAAGCAGGCTTCCTGCAGAGCAGGGAGCCCGATGCGGGGCTCGATCCCAGGACTCTGGGATCATGACCTGAGCCGAAGGCAGACGCTTAACGACTGAGCCACCCAGGCGCCACCAATGAAAATGTATTTCAAGCACATACACAAAATACTATGTGGCAGAAATAGCATTCTTTGTAATTAATAAACTTAAGATACAAAAATTTTTAGTTTAAAAAAATGTAGAAGATGGGCACCTGGCTGGCTCAGTAGGTGGAGCATGGGACTCTTGAACTCAGGGTTGTGGGTTCAAGCCCCACGTTGGATGTAGAGATTCCAAAAAAAATAAACTTTTTTTTTTAATGTAGGAAAAATAAGCAAAAAATGTTTGAAGATTACTGTAGCTCACTGCTAGAACATTTCTACAGTCAGAATTCTTAGTTGTCAGTTTGAAACCAGAAATCCACTTGAGCTGATTTAAGCAGGAAAGGGTTATTAAAGTACATTCAGTAGCTCCATAATTGTGAGACAGGCTGGAGAATAATATTCAGAAGTTACACAGCCATGCAGCACGTCCTAAACACACAGCAAAGCTGGGTCAGTCAGGATCCTGCGGACCCCACTGCCCAACTATACAGACGGAAGCTGAGGCCACCGGTAGCCTCAATAGGACGCCTCCTTTATGAACTTGCTCTTGCTGCAACTGGTGTGACCACAAGACTGCATTCTCTCCAGGTCCCAATTCAAAGTCTGACATAGTTATAAGCAGAGACTGGTGCTCTCCTGTTGAAAGAAAGACCAGGGAAAAAAAAGTACCTGACATACTGAGCTCTATCTCAGACCTTCTGATGATGAATACCCAAAAAACAATGATTAATATCCCTGACAAAGAGGTGTGTTTAATTTGAATTACCACTTTTTGTTTCATAAAAACTATCTGCTGATGATTTCCTTTAATCCACTGCATTATGATATGTCTGTGGTTTTTAGTTTCTGATACATATGTTAAAAGGCAGATTATTTTTTATTTTATACTATTTTTATGCATGAAAAATCCCATTACATGAGTTATCATCACATGGGGTAATGACCTGGAAAATGTTTCTGCCATTCTGGACTGAAATGCCAACAACAGGAAGGAAGGAAGGAAGGAAGGAAGGAATAAAGAAAGGGGAGAAACAATACACATACTTCTGAAGTCTAATCTGACTTGTTTTTTTGTTATTCATGGTATGAATTATTAAATTCAGAAAAATGGAGGAATCATATCTCAAAGCTGTCAAAATGGGTATTATGGTAATACCTAAAGCTCCTAAGTGGAGCTTGACTGCCTAGGTTCAAAAACCGGCTCTGTGATTTACTAACAAAATGACTTTAGCCAAAACAAATCTCAAAGAAACCAGAACCATGGACCATGTTCACAGGAGAGATGGAGGCTGAGAAGACTGTGAGTGCTTGATCAAGAACACTTAAGATTTCAGTAAAGGTTGAATATGTACCACTCCTTGCCCTTATGATAATGTCAGTGTAAGTCAGAAAATCACATGAAGTAAACAGTAATTTGGGTTGAAGAAACCCACGTTTTACTTAATTTCACCGTGAAGGAAATTCTGGGGAGAAGTTTAGAATTTAGAAGGACTTCGTACCACAGAGAAAGATGGTCTTGAACAATAGTACTTAAGTTGTTTATAAGTGCTCCAAAATCAAATATGCTCCAAATCTCTAGGATATAGTACAGTTGATTTTCCAAACGACGTCTTTAGTCAAAATCCAGGAAGATAATAAATTAAGACATTGACTATCTCTATTAGTTTCTATTGCTGATATAACGATTACAACAAACTTAATGGCAGAAACAACAAAACTATTACCTCATGGTTCTGTAGGATCAGAAGTCTGGTGTGGAGTGGACTGGACTAAAATCAAGGTGTTGGCAGAATGTGTTCCTTTCTGGAGGCTCTGAGGGAGAATCCATTTCCTTCCCACTAGGCCTACTGGAAGATTTCAGTTTCTAGCCTTTGTGGGACCAAGGTCCCTGTTTTCTTGCTGGCTGTTAACTAAGAGCTGTTCCCAGCTAAAGACGACCACATTCCTTGGATCATGGCCCCCTTTCTCCAACTTCAAAACCATGAACAGTGGAACCTGTTCTTCTCACATGCATCTCTCAGAGCCACTCCCCTGTCTCACTCTTTCACTTTTAAGGATTCAAGTGCATAGAGTGGACCCACCTGGATAATCCAGGATATTCACCCCATCTCAAGGTCCTTAACCTTAATCACATCTGAAAAGACTCTTTTGTCATACAAGGTAACATTATCACAGGTTCCAGAAATTAGGATGTGGACATCTTTGGGGTGGGGTGGGGATTACTCTGCCTAACACGATATCCTATTTGCTTTTCCTAGTCTTCTCAGTGGTACTGATATCTCAAAAATGCAGACAGCCTTTGAGTATACTCTTGGGTATCAGTTCCTTCTGATCTTTAAAAAAAGTCTACATACAAAGGCAGACAATGACATAGTGTCTGGACATTTATGGACATGCATCTATACAGATTCAAATCTTGTCTTGTGAGTAAAACAATTTATTACTAATTATTGTCAAGATTACTGATCTAGAATCTAGAAGGCTCTGCTACGTGACCTGACCTAGTGAGAGTGCCACTGAACTTCTTTGGGACTCAGTTTCCTTATCCACAAGATGAGAAATGTGGACTTGGAAACTCCTAAATTTCTTTCTAGCTCAAAAATCTAGATCCATGGTCTGAAAAAAAGGAGGGGGCTGGAGGTGGGAGAGTAATTATATCTTAGGTATAAAAACAAAACAACAGCAAAACTTATATAATAAGAACTTTTCAGAAATAGTAAGAAAGCTTTGATTTTTTTTTTGTTTTTCTACCCAATACATATTTTAAAGTAACTTCAGCATTTGCTTTCCATTAGTGACTGAAGGTTATTCATGCTTAGTTTTTGTCAATATAATTCATATAAACTGAGGGTTCTAGAGGGGAGGGGGCTGGGGGGATGGGTTAGCCTGGTGAGGGGTATTAAAGAGGGCACGTATTGAATTGAGCAACGGGTTTTATACGCAAACAATGAATCATGGAACACTACATCAAAAACTAATGATGTAATGTGTGGTAATTAACATAACATAATAAAATAAAATTAAAAAATATATATATATAATTCATATACTTCACTCTACCACTCCATTCATCTTTCTGTACTTTCTCACATTATTCATCCCTCATAGCCTAACTTCAGTATTTTTCCCCAAGGGTACCAATAAATTAAATTTGATCGCTCTTTTTTTATGATTTTATTTTTAAGTAATCTCTACACCCAACATGGGGCTCAAACTCACAACCCTGAGATCAAGAGTCACATGCTCTACAGACTGAGTCAGCCAGACACCCCTAAATTTGATCTCTCTTGCGATATAATGTCACAACAAGGCTAAATCAATCTATGCCTACAGTGTGAACTCTACCATTCAGGAATGAGTTCAGGTGAAAGATTCTAGAGATCTAAGTCAAAGTAATTTCTGTCTTCAATATTATTTTCCAAATTTGTCATGCCAAAATCACAATGAAAAGGACAATATAATTTTACCTGTACTGCAACCCAAGACACTAAACACACTAAGCTTTAAATGCTAGCAAAAATAACAAAATGCAAGTAAATGCACAGCTTAAAATAATGTTTCTTAACTTGCTTTGTGATAGTGAGAACATATAGATGGTAATTTATACCAAAAAAAAAAAGATATTGAATGGCTCAGTTATGAGTGCTCCATCTGGATTAGTCCTCCTCTTTACTTGCTATTTAAATAAAGCCACCCCATTCTCTATGAATTCAAGTATCCTCTTAGGGCAGAGTCAGAGGCTTAAGACCTGCCTGTCCAAAAAACTACCTGGTGCTAAGAGACAGGATGAGCCACAGGAGAAGAGAAGTAAATAGGAGCAGATTAACCGTATTTAAAGCCCAGATTCTCAGTGGAATAGTAACAGTCTGTTGTGCTACAGCACTGTTTTGTATAATACAAATCAGCTCACGTGATTATTAAATAGGGGAGTAATTAAAATAACATGGAAGGTGGGTTGGTTCATATTTAATTTTTCCTAGCACTTTGTCTTGTGCTACCGAGAAACAACAGCTGAATGTAAAGTACGCAGCGGACTCCACGATCCCACCAGGCCTGGAGGGAGATGGTATATAAATGCCATCTTTCATTGCATGGCACCCCATTCTTCCCTTGGCTTAGCTCAGCCCTGTGTTCCACTTTGACAGTGCTTAGTTTGCAATTCTCCTAAATCTTTGTGCAAAAGCCACAGCAGACAATGAATCAGGGCTATCCGTCTCTGGCATCTCTACATTTTGTGCAAAGTTTGCAACTGCTTCTCCACCCGCAACCTCTGATGATAACGTTCTCCTGCTCTTGCTTCCATCACTCAGCAGTACAACTCTTCCATAAACTCATTTTTCAAGCTACCTTCAACCCTTTTTAAAAGTAAATAAGTAATGATAGATTTTCTTTGTTAGGAATTGTGCAGTTCAGTAGTTCCCAAACTTTGCTTCATGTTACACTCACCTGGGGAGCTTCTGAGATGCCCAACCTCCCCCCGATACCATTTAATTCACAAAGTCTGGGGGTGGGGACCAGAGCATCAGTAGTTTTCGAAGATCTCCAGGTGACTTCAATGAGACCAAAGTCAGAGAACTACTACTCTAAGTCAGTTCAGGTTTTGAGTGGTCCTTTCCAGATCTATTTTTTTTCCTTAAGCTGTGATTTTAAGTGAGCTATGTTTTTGAACGTAGTATTTACAGGAATGTACACTGTAGCCAAAATGTTTGTATTACTCTGTAGGTTTCCAAGATAAAAATAATGTAAAGAATGCATAATAGTGGGGTGCCTGGGTGGCTCAGTCAGTTAGGCATCTGCCTTCGGCTCAAGTCATGATTCCAGGGTCCTGGGTGGAGCCCCACATCGGGCTCCCTGCTCCCCACGGAGCCTGCTTCTCCCTCTCCTTCTGCCCTCCCCCTGCTGGTGCTCTGTCTCTCTCAGATAAATAAATCAATAAAAATCCTTTTTTAAAAGGAATGCATAAAAGTATATAGAAGTATTTTATTAATATGCATTATCCTTTGTAAAGTGAAACAGTGGACCTCCAGAGATAGACTGGTTCTCCAGCCCGGCAAAGTAAAGTGAAAGCCATCTGAAGGGTAACTAGTATGTTCTGTGGCCTCGCCACTAGCTGGTGAGCAACATGTGTCACATGCATGCAGTTCTATGGATTGGCCCCCCTACTTCAGGAGAAGCAGTCCTGTCTTTTCCTGGGTCTCCCTACTCTTGCCATCCTTCCAATTCACCAACCACTATCACTGTGCAGCCCATGATTTGCTGTCTTCCCCACTGCCTTTCTTAACCACTATCTCTGAATCATATTTTTCCTGCTTTCCATTCCTACTGCTACAAATCAGAAACTCACACCTGCATTCCTGCTAGCCTTCTTAATCCCAGTTCCTACCACCACTAAATAATTAATGTCAGATTATTACGTTTCTCATAAAACCTTCCAAGATTCTAACACATATGCCTCTTTCCCTTCCTTAAGCACTTAAAATGTGTAACCACTCAATTTGTCCAATCAGGAAAAAAAGCAGTGAAGAGAATATTGTAAGGGAACAAGCACTGGGACTGAGAGAAAGGTTACCTGTGATGTATGTCCTTCAGTAATCATAACTAACATTTATTAAGTGCTTATCATAGGCCAAACTTTACAAGAATTACTTTTAGTCCCCCAACAATTTGATGAGGTAAGCACCAAAATTTTCTCCATTTTACAGTTGGGGAAACTGCAGCAAAAAGATTAAGTAATCCACTCAAAGTTACACAGTATCCAAATCTGAACAGGCTAGTTCCTGAGTCAGTGTTCTTAATCATGATTCTATACTGCTTCTCAATTAACAAGTTGGTTGTATTTGATTCTTTTTTTTCCATCCCTTAACAAATGGAGTTTAAAGTGACTATCTTAATACCTTAAAAGACAAAGAAATATGAAAAACACTTTGTAATTTATAGTGTTAAATGAGCTAATATTTCCACATCAATTATCTTTCTTTATAATTTGGAATATTTATTGTTTTTCCATGTACTAATTATTTCATGTTTATAATTAAAGTTCTGTACTTACTCAGGAATTTCCTTGTAAGGAGAGATCATGATTTATGTCCTTTTCTGTCTTGGAAAACCCTAGAAAGATTTATTCAAAATTGCTAACTGGTTGACACAATTGGTTGACACTTTTGGAACTCACAGGAATGTAAATCAATAAAAAATAAAAGTAAATAAAAGTTCATACCATGTTAGGTTAAAAGTAATATTTTCCATGGGCCATTCACAGAAAAGTGCAAATTTAGTCTCGCCAGATCCTAGTATGAGTCTGATGCTTCAGGTTAATGAAAGAATACAGGATACAAGGGGAGATGAGTTATGTCCTGCTTCTCAGGACAATCATTAAGATCCTCCTAACAGTGCATCCAGAGACCCATTTTATATACATTGGTTTCTACTAACAGAAAGTAACTCCCGGGAATGTCATGTCTACAGATTCTCCTTTCTATCTTTCTTCTGTGCTATTCTTGATAAATCTTGACTGTTGTTCTAGATACAGGCAATTGGATTACTAATGAGGGGGAGGCTCACGACTGGGGTGGGAGATATATACAATATTAGATTAGTCTTAAATGAACTAAATATGAAAGCAAAATTTACTGTTCTGCTTAAGGTTTAGATTCAGAACTAATGGGATAAAATGAGTATGTATTCCAGCATTCTTTAGTTGACTCCTTTTAACAGTATTAGAGTATCATTTAAATGAGTAGCACTTTGAGAGGTTTTCACAGAAACTAAAGGTCTCACTGTACCTCTTCATTTTTTAGTTGTCAGATGTTTATACATATCCTTGTCCTCTGTTGGAACTTAATTTTCCTTTATGAGGTGTTGAGCTCTCTATGTCCATGTACTCCCAAGGTCATCTGGATGTAACTCATTTTTTTTGTCTTACTAACTGGACTCTTCCTTATCCATAGGCTTTCTCTCAGCCTCTGTGATCCTTAGCGACTACAGAAAACACAGCAGTGTTAAGACTTGCGTAAAAGAATTTCAAACCAATGAGACTGTGATGCTCCGTAAACACTAGACATCTGCTATTTATCTGGCATATTAATTTAATGGAAACTACACAAGGTCATAAATTTGGGATGTATCTATGATAAAATTATTTCTGTAAGTTCCTATATAATGTTACTAAACATTTTGAAACATAAGCACTCTAAGAGATGAAAAACTACATGGATTATTATTCATTTTAAAAACATAGCACATTATTTTTTAAAAACTCCTTACTAATGATACCTCATTTATCACTAATTAGTACTTTGTTTTTCTTTTATTTCAATGTCTAACATTTGCAAATCACACAATATCTTCATTTTTTCACTTATGGAAGATACTTTCATTTTTCCCCCTAAAAATAATGGGACACTCACCACCTAATTCCTGACTATATGTGGTTTCAAACAGGTCAGAGTAACTTTCAGTATATAAAATATTAACCATTCGGGAGTCATTTTTGTGGGTATGCTGTAAGGAAAACAGATGCTTCAGTTTTCAGAAGAAAACTGCTGACGCTGCAAGTTATTTCAAAACCACAATTCTTCAGTTAAGAAACCACAAGCCTAATAAAACCATAAAGAGATTTTATAAAAAGAATAGCTCTCGCCGGTATTTTGTATATAGATCCTTTTCTAACTTCAATTGTAAGTTACAGTAAAATAGGAGTGATGTTTTCTAGTGATGTGGGTAACACCCAAAATAATACCTGTGACAGGACATAAGGAAACGGAGGCCCAGGTAAGTTGCTGTTAGTTGTGCAAGGACATTCACATAATTCGTTAGCAGAGCCGAGTCTAAAACCCAGTCGGGTGCTTATCTGGACGCCTCTTCCTGCATCAGTCCTTTCCGAGGTGGTCCAGCAGACCTGCCATTTATTTACTGATTTCATCCGGAGGACAGAGAGGCTTTGTGGCGTGGTAAAGGGGAAGCAGTTTTCGGAGGCTCATATATCTTTGTGTTTGTAGTCAGTTTCTTAAATAAATGAGTAACAACACCTCCATACTGGAGTACTTTCAGAAGCAAACGCTATATGCGAACATGCTTTTTACTGTAGTGTTCTCCAGAGATGTATACCATATGGTCTCAACGTGCATAATTTTGTCCTGGGCCACTGAGTTCCTAAAAGATGAATTTTCGGCCCGTGTGGCAGAAAACCAAGGATCATACACCACTTCCCTACACCCACATTTCATATGAGAACAACATTCATCTCTCTACTCGTGATGAAAACACCTTGTTTCGTTTTCTCCCGCCTCCCCTGTCTTCTCTCAACGTTTTCCGCCAGTAACTTCTATCACATTGTCTTTCCCTCTACTAGAAAACTCGCTCTCCCACCTTCTCTTTCCTACCCCACCTTCAGGAAGCTTCTTCCCTCCTTCCGCCTCCTGCTCGCTTTTGTCACTCCGGGCTGCTGAGATCGCCGACCCGAGAAACAGCGAAAACACTACGCACGCGCACTAAGTCGCCAGCCCTTTGCCTCTCAAGTGTGGTTGGCCGGTTTCTTTCAATCTCTGACTGGCCCAGGCTACGGGGCTGTAACTCTCGCGATATTTGCTGCCACCAGTCGGCGGGAGCCGCCACTCGTTCCTGGCGGGCCCTTTTAGCTCCAGTTGTCGCCTGTGTTCCTGGGGTGCCCAGAGCGGCCGGGCAGAGCATCATGACGTCCGCCTTGGAAAACTACATCAACCGTATCCTCGGGCCGGCTGCCGCGGGCATCAGTCGGGGCCATGGCGAAGCCCGCGTCCGCACTGGAGAGGGCTGGTGCTGGAGAGACCGGGGGTCGGGAGCGGCGGGCGGTTGGGATGCCCGGCCACTGCGGGGCCTGGGCTGCGGGTGAGGGGCTTAAGGACCTGGGACCCGCCAATCCCGCTCCCGGGGCTGGAGCCCGCCGCCCCTGGGGGCCCAAGGCGCTTTTTAATTTTAACTTAAAAAAAAAAAACAAAAAAACAGGGCAGTGTTTATTCCGAACTTTTCCCTGTCTCTATAGAAATCAGCTATCTGTTCCTCTATACTACCCTAGGGCCTATACGTTCACATTTGGGAATAAGATCAACAGTCGTCCTAGCGGCGAGGAGGGTCTCGCAATCCAAGAATTTGTTTTATTCATAGGCTTTGCTTATTGTTCGAAGATACCAAAAACTTTAAAGATGGTGCACAAGTTGAATTTTTGCCCCTTTACCACTTGAAGTCTCAACTTCTTTGTTGATAGAATGAAAATAATGCTTGCTGTTGTAATTGATACGAAGGGCAAATAACTTATAAAACCCCGTGTGAAGTCTTAATGTACCCTATAGAAGTACTACCATTTTAAAATCTCAGGATAGAAACATTACATTGCTCTCATGTATAAATTTGGGACAAAAGTGAAATACTAAAAGGCTTAACGATGCAAGCATATTGGCACCTTGTGACATTGACTATAGCTTCTTTTTTGAATTCCATAGGCCAGGTCCTGGAAAAAAGTGTCTCAGCACGCTTGAAAACATTCAATATTGATTAATTACCACAATTCAATTTTCCTTTTAGAGATGAACAGTTCTAGGAAGGGGGGAAATGCCTTCCTCCAAGTCCTATGGGGAGCATTCCCCAGTGAAAAAGAGTACCAAACATCTCCGCTGTTTTGAGATGGGGAAAAAACTGAGCACATACAGAAAGGGATTTTCTTTTCTATTTTTCCCTGTTTTAATTGTGTAATTATCACAAAGATTTGAGGAAGTTAAAAACTTAAAGATACGTTGTGAATGTAGTGGCTGTATTAAGTAGTTGTGTCTTAATTCTGTCACCTTTTTCCTAGTAATTCAAACCATTTCCTTAGGAGATCCCAAGTTTTCATTTTTATTCCCTGAGAATGCTTTCCTTGATTCAGTTATCAGGAACTGTTGCAGTTATAACTTCTGATGGAAGAATGATTGTGGTAAGTAGTAAGCATATTCATTCTCTCCTTGTAAGCTTATTGGTTATAAATTTTTATGTAAAACTTCTGATCTCTAATGCCTAAGCATCACAGTACACCTTCATTGCAGTTTTGTTATGGTTCAACTCTTTCTTTGATAAATAGCTGCTGCTTCATATTTCCTTCATTAATAAACGTTGGGTGTAATTTACATAAAAAGTTTCTAGGAGCCAGGATGAATAATAGATTCTGTCCTCAGAGAGCTTCTAGTCTGGTCTTCAGACATCTGCCTGTATTTTATATTTATCTTCCTCTTCCATTTTTTATTTCCTTCCCCATTCAGTGCTCTGACATTCACTGCACGAATCATAGTTGTTTTGAAATTTTGTATATGCCTCTTAGAAACTTCTTTATGATTTAGATACTACATATGTAGAATAATGAACATTTAGGGCTTGTATGGTGTTAATATACTTTCAGTCTCTGTAGGTTGTAGAACCTCTGTTTTCTGTAGGACAAATTATGATGATTGAACTTTTATTTCATCTCATTTGTCCTTTTATCACAGTATCCTCCTTAATTCTAGAAAATTCTTGGATTCTCTCCTTGATCTGTTCTTGACCTGAGGAATTTATTTCATGATTTTTTGCTACTTAATTATTTCTTCAGTTATAGTTTATACATTGCTTGCTTTCAAAAAAGTTTTAAAGCTGTTAAGCTTTCTCTATTTTCTAACTAATTCATATATTTTAATCTCTTCTTTTCCCATTTTGCAGTTGTTTTTGTTTCTTTGCTTTAATTCTTGTGATTTTTCTCAGTGGGTCCATATGTGACTGTTATCGAAGTGTTAGACTCAGCCATTTATTTAAATGCATATCATGTACCAGGAACTTTACATGTATTATATCACTTAATCTTCAGTACAGCTTTGTGAAGAATTATCCCTGAATTTGAGGTTAGGAACCAGGCTCAGAAAAAGTGCATCACTTTCCCAGAGTCACTTAGATAATAAGTGGGAGAACCAAACTGGAATTTAAATTCAACTTGACTCCAAAGCTAAAGCTAGTTGCCTTGCTTCCTTCTTAATCAAGAGAACACTTTTCTTTTTAGGCTCCTTAGTGTATTTTGTCAAATAAGGACAGTTTGAAATATTTTTATCTCATCTTAACACCTCAAGACATCTATTACTATTAACTTTATTTGCAAATAGTTTTTTTATTTTGTGAAAACCTCAAATTTAAATTTTCCTATTTTTAACAGGATTGATAATAACTTTGAGAATTAATTTAATTTTACAGAAGAAAGAAAATTATTTTAAAAGAGCATTTTGAGTGCTGAAGTTCAGTACTCTATTTTATTGACACATGGCTCACTTGATAGAATAGTTAGGTGTAAAATGACTTCAAGAGGCTATGTCTGGGTGTGTTAACAACTCTACTAATTAGTTTAGTGAATACCCCATACTTTGTTTCTCTTCCAAATTCTAGGTTATCACTTTCTCTTTATTGTATTCTGATTTTACATATTTTGATTTTCAAAACATCACACAGTTTAATAGTGTGCTTTAGAGAATTAACCAACCAAAACTAATATAAGTTGATATTTCTTCAGAAACTTAAACAGCATCTGAGCTACTGTGTTGTGCTAGACCCATATCTTCCTTTATTCAAAACCAAGATTCTTCCATAAAATTTTCTCTGAATATTTCCTTCAGGTTCTGGTTCTAATAATTACAATCATATTTGTATCTACCTTACCGGATTTTGGGAAGATTCAGTTAAGTAAATACATGCGAGGCCCATAGAACACTGCAGATAGTAAGTACTCGTTAAGTGTTAGCTGTTACTACCAGTTGAAGTTTGTATATATTTATGGGACTGATTTGAATCTCCGAAGAATGGTAAATTATATTTGTTTGTTCATAGTAATATAATATAGTGGTTCAGTGGTCTGGGCCTGAAGCTAGCCTTTTGTGGTTCAACTCCTAGCTCTGCTACTTTCTACTCATGAAACCTTGAGAGATTACTTAACCTCTCTGTGCCTCAATTTTTCTTCTCTGAAGTGGGAGTAACTAATATGTACCTCAAAGGATAAAAATTATTTGAGATAATGTGTGCAGTGTGTTTAGCACCTGGCCTAGTACTAAGGTGTGGCATGAAGTGATACTGTTACATTGCTATGGCTGGTATATATGCTTCCCCCTTTTTATATGTTTATGTAGTTTTCCCTTAAATTTCATTTGTTTTAGTCTGTGTCTAATATTAGCTTCTGAACTATGTGCGCTTTTATGCTACCTCCTTACACTCTACTCACTAGTCAGATGTGTGGTGGTTTTTTCCCCGTCTTAAAAAACCAAGAGGTAAGTTTGTTTCCCTGGATACTGTTGGTTATAAAGAGGTATTCTATTTTATAATGGATTTATATGTGAAAGAAGTACTTCTAAAATGATTAAAAATAAAAAAATAAGTACTCTTGCTATACCTGGCAACTAAAATTTTTGCATCATTGAAATTACACATTCAGGTAAACCACAATATTTGTCTTTTTCTCTTGAATGTTTTCTTTACAGGGAACACTGAAAGGGTTTGACCAGACCATTAATTTGATTTTGGATGAAAGCCATGAACGAGTGTTCAGCTCTTCACAGGGAGTAGAACAAGTGGTGCTGGGGTTATACATCGTGAGAGGTGACAATGTGTAAGTAAAGTATGTCCTCTTTTTAAGACAGGTTAAATATACTACAGGTATATACTGCTTGCTATATGGAAAAGGTTTTTATCCACCGAAATTGGTCCATATTTCTGATAGTTAAGTGGCCTAGATAGGGTCCAGAAAGGGTCCTCCCTTACACTGAATGCTTCATTAGAGAGGCTTTTTAAAATGTTCTTTCAAAATACCCCTAATTTTAGAGCAACATAAATACACTTCTAGGGTCTAAGGCTAGGGTTTGAAGGTGCCTTCAAAATCTCTTGTGTGAACAGTTTTAAATAATTCATCTTCTATAAGTGTTAAATTTATAAATAAGTACTTATCCATTACTTACTAATTATACTAAATTGGAACACTTAAGATGCCCCATGTTTATGCTGTAAAGTCAGTGAACTTGTGACATACTGATATGGCAGTTTGAGAAGACATATTTTTGTGGTAGCAATTTAAGAAAAGTCTGCAACAGTATAGAGAGAGTAATACTGTCCAATAGAACTTGTGATGATGGAAATGTATATCTGCATTGTCCACTATGTTAAGGTACTAGCCACATGTGGCTATTGAGTGCTTGAAAAATGGTGTGACTAAGGAATTGAATTTTAAATTTAATTTAATTACTTTTAATAGTCCAATGTGGCTAGTGTAGTTAGAGAGGCTAGAAGATTGTTGGAATCAATTTTCTAGGGAGTATAGAATTAAAACATAGCTGGAAGTCTGCAAAAGATCTATTACACAACTCACATTATTTTGGAAGACAAATAGGATATAGAAGATGAAAGAATACTTTATTCATTTAAATTATTTATCTTAAGAAAATCACCTTTAGATAGATAAATTATTTGATCTTTAATTAAAAAATCAGGGGTTTATAAGATATTCTAAAGAGGTGAATTTTAGGTGTAAAGTTATAAAGTGAGCTCTAAAAAAAAAAAAAGAGAGAAAGGCAAAGCATTTAGTGGGGACCAGTTTCCCTGACAGAATAATAGTGATTATTTATATCGGGGTTCTGCCTAATAATTGATTTTAAGAAACTTTCTCCTACTTTGATTTAAAAAAAATTAAAAAACAAACTTTTTTTTTGAATTTCAATTTAAAAAATTTAAAACCTTGTTATAGATTCAGTGATGTGCTACAGCCAGCTTGACTGGCTCACGGAAGCAGATTGTTATATTTTCAGGAATTTTGCAAGCTGGTTGATTGATGTTTTGTTGGTGGTAGCTTGAAATTGACCATAGTGGGAGTATTTGCACTATGGATATGAGTAAACACTGCAGAGCTGCCTCCCCCTTTTCCTTTGGAGAGCCAGTTTTAAAACATGTACCAGCACTGTGCTGTCTTCCATAAGGATTTTAAATGATACTAAATTTTTTTAAGATGGAATTGAGATCATTGATTTGTTTTATATTGAGAAAACGTAATATATTTTCTCAGAGTTTGGTACTTATCATTTATTAGAGAGCTAGAGGCTTTATATAGTTTAAAGCACACTTGGGCAAATTCTGTATTACAAGTATTCACCTATAGAATTTACTCTTATTAAAGCCAAACTAATTTAAACAACCAATTTTTTATGGAATAATGTTTTATACATATCCTATGGTGTGGCTATAACAAATGTATGTATCCAGCTGCAGAGCTATGGCTTGGTTCCTAGCATGGTATTAATGAAATTAATGTTAACAGATGTTATGGTAGTGTTGAATCAAGGAAAGATTTGCTGGCTTTAACCTTAGCCAATCACATCAAAAAATCATTTGCTAGGATACCTGAGTACCCGTTGCTACTATTATCCTTATATATGAAGAACTGTACTTTTTGGTCTTGGATTTAAATTGAATGAACTGAGAAATCCTGAAAAGGAAACTAATGGATGTTACATATATGTGTGTATATATATATATGTATGTATATTGATGGATTTAGTTCATTGAAGTTACTCAAATAGTAGACAAATAGTAGACATTTTTATTTGCTTATTTAGTAGTGATTTTGTGATCAACCCCAACACGGTCCGTGGATTGAATTGTTGAGTTGAAATCATAGGATTGGTTTTGTACCATATCTATCTGATATGTGTCTTTTTCCTTTAAAGACTCATGATCCAATCACACTATATGCAGTCTGTCCTTTAATACTGGCTTCTGTAATAATGTTGCCTTCAGATTACTTCTTGAAGTAATTCGTGACTTAAATGTGCAATTCACTACTTCATGAAAATGATATTTGCTTTTCACCTTAGGTTGTTTTTACTGTGTCCTTTCAGTTTTTTTAGAAATGAGATTGTTTTAACTGATTTTTTTCTCCTTAAATAACTACAGTGCAGTCATTGGAGAAATTGATGAAGAGACAGATTCTGCGCTTGATTTGGGGAATATTCGAGCAGAACCTCTAAACTCTGTAGCACACTGAGGAAAAATTACATACATCGGACATCTGTAAATCTTTGTATAGAAACTGATTATTCTGAGGATGATGTATGGAATTTTTATGAATGTGTAATTTAGACTTTGACTCCATATTGATTCATTGTAATATGATATGTAAATTAAAATGTTTCTACATTTCCTTGAAAAACATTTTTTTTTTCCCCTAAATCATAGTTTTGGTAGCTTGTTTTTATTTTTCTCTTAAATAGTATGAAAATCTAATGTTTACTTTAGGCACTTTTAGAACAAATATTTCATATTTTAATACTTACGTAAAACTAGTTAAAAAAAGAAAAATTTGTGTGCTGTGTAAATCAAGCATACAAATACCATCAATAGTGCAGGAAACATGTGTTTCCCTATTTTTAAGAAAGTCACAGAAAGGTAAGTCTTGTAATATGAACCATCCTCATTTATCACACTGCCTTGGTGGTTGGTTGCTCTCTAGCACCTTAGAAGTGTAGGTAAAAATGTGTTTGGTTGAAAAAAAGGAAAAATGCTAACAAAGTTGCATATTATCTGAAAAAAATGGATTACATATAGTCTTAAAAGCCATCTTAGCTCTTAATCTTAAAAATGGGGGAATTTCTAGTATTAAAGGAGTTTTTTGTTGTTGTTTATAAATGTGAGTAAATAAACCTGACGTTTATATTGAGGCAGTGCTTGCTGTTATTGTCAACAACTTCCCGTGACTCCTTGGTTCCATAAACCTGTTTTCAAAAGAAGTAAACATCGTTTCTCAGAGCAACAATCAGTAGAATTGGTTGATTATTTGAGTGAATCAATTAAGTGGATAATGTCCCTCATCTACAAGTAGGCTGTTTTCTAAAACCCTTTGTACAGCTGTGTGGACTTCTTAAAGAATCCATAGAAACAATGGTACAAATAGTGTTGAGATATCGAGACTAGTCCACAGAAATTCTCATCAACTCACTGAGGGCTAAAGTGTGTAACTTTGTGGTGAGTAGAAAATAGAAAAATATTTACATTCTTGTAATTCAAGCAAAATTTAAATAGTTTTTCTTTTTTTTAAATGAAAGTGTTTGGCAATAGGGGTTGGCAAGCTTTTTTGTAAAAATGCAGATAGTAAATATTTTAAGCTTTGAGGGCCATATGGTCTCTCACAGCTACTCAACTCTGTTGTTGTAATATGAAAACAACCATAGATAATACATAAATGAATAGTTGTGGCTGTGTTCCAAATAAACTTCATTTACAGTAACAGGTGGCAGGCTGGATTTGGCCTGTAGGCCATAGTTTGCTGACCCTTGGCTTAAAATAATACAAGCTCAGTAAGAAAAGATGAAGGCTAATTTGTATAAAATCTGAAAAGGGCTTCTGGAGTAGATACTTTCAGAGTTTAGAGGTAGATTTCGTTCATATTTTTTTAATATTTAAGACTCTACTTATTAGATATGATAGTTTTTTGGTTCACAAATAAAACATTTTCCAGAGGAAAATATCTTCATAGAAATAAGACTTGTAAGAAGAGAACTGTTGAGAGAGTTTTCTTCACTGGTCAGCAGGCACCGTCACCCAGCATAACTTGCTTGGTGTTCTGTTACTCAGGGCTGCCTCAGGATTAGACAGGGTTTCGTTAGTATTGGCTATCATAAATATTTGGCTTTTGTAGTATATGGTTTTATATCAATAATAAAATGAAAATAATGCAAAGTGAGTAAAGCAAACAGACAATTTAATGAGGGACTATAAACCAAATGTTCTATATAAGTAAATAGTGGTATTTTAAATGGGTAAACTATTTTCCAAAAATCAAATAAGGAATACAGATCATTCATTTGCTAAGTGAAATGTATTAGAACAGTGCAAATGAAGTCCCAAGTCAGATTATTTGCCAACATACTTGACATAACACAAATTACACATAAACCAGTAGACAAACCATCACGGTAATGAGTTTCTAATATGATGTAGCCTTCTGAAATCTTATAATAATGCATTTACCTGACTGATGTCAAAAAATCATTCCCCAAATATGAATTGGATGTTGGTAATGGTTGGTAGGGAAAATGAATGAAAACACACCAAATGGTCTATGCAATTTATTCCTGGGTGCACAGGGTAGGCTTTCTGTGCTTGTAACCAATTCAAA
This sequence comes from Phoca vitulina, assembly GCF_004348235.1. NCBI lineage: Eukaryota > Metazoa > Chordata > Mammalia > Carnivora > Phocidae > Phoca > Phoca vitulina. The sequence continues at coordinate 24,752,673 of NW_022589707.1, read as the reverse complement.
TTGGATTTCTTTTTGCATGAGCATTGTAAAGGAACCACAACTATGAGTGGTAACTTGATTAATATGCAGTGTCAAGTTTTTTATGTTCTTTAATGAGATTTTTATTCTGTAATCACTTTTATTTATAAAGAGCCTCAAATCAATTTTAACCTATAATTACCTCTGTGCTCTGTGATTCAGGCACTATTTAAGCCCAGCTTAATAATGAATCAAAGAAATAAATCTTTCCTGGAAAGATATTTTCACTCAACTTTTTTGTAAAGGGCAATTAACTGCAGAAAGGACTTAATTTGTTTCTTTTTAACTGAAAACATACTGTCCAAAGTAATAGTTTAAAGCATTGCTTTTAGGCTAAAGCACTTTGCTAAGTCAAATGGCCTTAACATGCCGACAGTTTTGGCTTAAATATTACAAATCTTGATGCCAGAAGAATAAGAGATAATTAAAGATAAACTTTATTAATAATTTGCTTTACTTAAACATCCTGTTTAACACCTTTATAAAATCATTCAGAATTTTTAACCTATTGTGAGATATGATAAAAAACTTTTAGTATTCAATATAAATATAGGCTATCTGTGTCAACATGTTTCTCAGACGTGTAACAGAAGATTCACCATGTGGATGAGAAAGTATACAGTGCCTTCACAAGGGCATGTGAACCTGCTTGGGTAGTGGCCAGAATTATAAAGCAATCCGTAACTGGCAATATAGTGTATTCTGGGCCTTCACCTTCAAAATTTAGTAGGTAGCATTTACTGAGTGCATATCCTGTGCCAGGCATGATGCTCAATGCTTACAACAGTGACCATTTTACATATGGGGAAATTGAGGCTCAGCAGGGTTAAGAGCCTTATGAGAGATCATATGGGTAACATGGCTCTAATTTGACCAGGTCTTTGTATTTTTATAAACTGCCTATCAGTAGAAAGTATATTATCAAATTCCTGCTGTCAGATATCTATTAGAAACCTGACTGAAAGAAATATTTAGATGATCTAAGGCAGTTTGCAAAGCTTTGTTGTGGGTCATTTTCATAATTACCTGAGTTGCTTTAAATATTCTTGGGCCCTACTCTCACTGATGTGGTTCAGTAGATCTGGAATGGGGCAAAAAGGAATATTCAAAAAATAGCTAAGTAAGGAAAGTAGTCGAATTATTAAAAGACCTATCATATGCCTGGATGAGTCCTAGTTATGCTTCAGAATCCTTACCTTTCAGACATGGTAACAGTATGTATTTTTTGGTGCTGTAACAAATGGAATTAGGCTCCATTTAAAAAATTTGGTATGATTTATGGGATTTAACAGTAAAACAGCTTATTCTAGGTATTCAAAGGCCAAAGTGGAAAAGTTGCAGATGTGGGTCTTGCCACCTTGGTTTTTCACAGTGCCTCTGGCTACCATATCTCTCCATAAGAGACTGGATTATTTCAACTTTGAAGATTTAAGGTTAAGTGGAAGGTATGTGTAATAAGTTTACATTATTTAACAAATAGTATGATTATACTTGTCCTATGGCAATCATATACTCTTGACTTGTGGGGTTCAAAAATGAAAACTCAGGTTTAACTTTTCACATGTAAACTAGGATCCCTCCATTCTGAACTTGCATATAGTTCTATATCTCATGTTATAAGTTTACTTTCATTCATTTTAATATATTTTTTTTTTTTTTTACTAATTTGGAGCTTTCTTTTTTTTTTTTAACATGGGCTGTTATTCTCCGTTTTTAAGTCATTGGCAAATTTGGTAAAAAAATTCTTTACATGTAAGACTGAAAAAAACAATGTTGATAAGGCAGAGCTCTCTCCACCTAGATTGATACTGAGCCATTAAACAGCACAGTGTTCCCATTCAAACAGCTACAAATTTGTTTAATTACAAGATATTTAGTCCTTTTCTCCCATCTTGTTTACGAGGTTATTTATGTGAAATTTGGTCAAATGCTTTGCTGTGATCTTTATTCCTCTTTTAGCAGAGAAACTGACATGGGCATAGCTGGTCTTCGTGAATCAATGCTGCCTCCTAGTGATCACTGCTCCCTTTTCTATGTTTCCACAAACAAAAAAAGTATATTTTGGAATATTGTCAGTGACATTTGTAAAGCCATTTTAAGGCATACCAGGTACCGGGCTTGCAACTGTGGATATACCAGGGAATGATATTAAGAAGTTTTTGTCCTTGTGTAGCTTGTATCTGTCCTTAGCACCTCAACCAAATCATCTTGACTCAAATGTTTACTCTCCAGGGTCATGAGTGAGTTTGTCAAATTCCTTAAGTAGTCTAGGATGTAACTTATAGGGCTTGGATTCATTTAAAGGACTAGAAACTGTCTTTTTAATTGGATCTAATTTGCATTAATCATTTTCCCAACCTTTTTTCTGTTTTAACATTGGAGAGTGTGTATAGGTTGTGTAACACTAAGGATAAAGGCAAAAGAGGACTTTACCAGCAGTTTTCTCTCATTAGTTAACAATACCATCTGCTGCCCACTGGCATTATTTGGTGAATGGAGGAGTTGAGAACTATTCTGCAAGACACCTTTCAGATCTTAGGTGCAGCATTAAATTTTTTAAACATCCACTTTCTGTATTGATTTTTTGTTATAACTTGCTTCCATCTTTTTTGTACATGCTTCTTTTTTAAACATCCTTTTATCTTATAGATGTATTATTTGCCAGAAGTGGCACAGGTCAAGTATTGCTAAAACTAGGATCCAAATACCATGCGATTCTTTCTACCCCAGTGTTCTTTCAACCATATGATAAGGCCTTTCTCCTCACTAGGGCAATATTCAATTATACTGTGAACCTTTGGTTTTTGTTTTCTTTTTCCTATATATTGGCCTTACGAATACCAAATAATGCAAATGGTACCGAATTGTTATTACATTTGAAATATGTTAAAAGGAAAAGAATTCAGGAGCAGGGGATAGGGGTGGGACACATCTCTGGGGGATACATCACTTAGGTCATGTATGAAAAATGTGTGTGTGTGTGTGTGTGTGTGTGTGTGTTGGGGGGCAGGCAGGAAAATGTTTCTGTTTGATGTCTGAAAATATGCACACTGTATCTTACGTTTCACTTAATTTGTCTTCTATCAGGAAAATCATAGATTATAATTACACTCTACAAAGTAAATTCATAAACTGATAAGTTGCCAGAAAGCACTGCAATATGGCTTATATAACATTTTAAAAATAATTTTTTAAAGAGGTCAAAATGATAGCTAAATTTTTTTAATTTTATCTTAAAAGTTTTAAAAAGTGTTTAGATCTTTCAACCTGACTTGGGTAAACTTTACCACAGTTATGTAGAAAAGGACCAGAGATACTAAAGATAAGTAGGAGGTATAATTTTGAGGAATTTTTAAATTAGAGTCAGGTGAGGCCAGTGTAGCATGGCAGTGAAGGAAATCAGACTTAGCTGGTAGTTTAAGCAAATTAATCTCCCATGTCTTGGGTACCTCAATAAAAATGGGACAACCCTCCTTGAGTTGTTATGAAGATTAAGATAATAAACAGTACTACCTGGAACAAAGTAATGTGTCAGTGTTAACAATAGCTAACATATATCCTAATATTGAATGAAGGACTCTAAGTTATCTATTGTTACCTAGGAAAAGTACTCAGAAGTAATTAAGAGCATTCCTTGATAAAGCTCTTTGATGGAAAAATACTAGTAAAATTCTGTACAGAACTGTAAGTTTATTGGAAATAAGTATCTTTCCCTTGTGCAAAAGGTGATGTGAAGTTTTGATCACCACTTTTTTTTAAATGCCAGAGGTAGAGAAAGTATAGAGAAAAACAGTCAGTGATTAGATGTCATATAAAGATTAGATCTCTTTAGTGTGAAAAGATAAATGGGAAATGGGAATATGCTAAAAGTCTGAAATTGAGAATGAATGAGAACTTGCATATTTTATTTTGTATATTAAAACTAAGTATCCTATAAAGATTGGAAGGATAGTTTAGGGCAAATAAAATTCTACATTAAAGAATGAATAATCTAAACAATTTATCAATAATAGTTCATTTCCTGAGAATTTACTATAGGAGAACCTTCACTGAGAGAGGACATGACCGGTAAAGTGTTATTTGAAGGCAATATATAAATGTGCCCAATGTATGGCAGAGCTTGCAAATGCTTCTATGTGCAGAGACGTGGGGGAGCACAGAGGAGAATTCAAGTAAACAGACAGATTTGTGCTGGGTCCTTATGGATAGTAAGGCTTTGCATAAATGGTTGAGAAAGCTTTCCACGTTGGTCAACACAAAGGCAAGAATGAGCAAGATGTGTAATAATTCCTTGAGTAATAGACTGATTTATCTGTGCAGTAAAGCTCAAATCCTGCACACTCCAAAAAAAGGACTGGGCCTTGTCCTTCTGTCTTCTGGGGAGATAACCTTTGAGCCCTTGGAATATCCTTTCTGATAAGAGAGCTTTTGCATGCCTCAAGTCTTGGGCCATGCTTGTTTCGGTTGAACTTCCAGGGGTTGGAGACTAATGGAAGTTAGTCATGTGGGAGCTACTTGTCTATGTATCTATAAACAGTATTCACAGAGCCCTGGTAAAAACCCTCTAACACCAAGACTTCAGAGAGTTTCTCTGGTTAGCAACACTTGGCATGTGTCGTCAGATATTATTGCTGGGAAACTTAGGTGCTATCGGCACAACTCCACTGGGAGAGGACTACTGGGAGCTTGTACCTGGCTTTTCCGGGATTTTACCCTAAGTATCTTTTTCCTTCGCTGATTGTAATCTGAGAAAAGAGAAAGCAATCAAATAATCTACAGTCTTGAGACCAGAGCTAACTGAGGTCTGCCCTCAAACCCTTGATGGTGAAAACAAAGTATTGATTACTATTTTAACTATCAAACATTTTAGAACAAACTCTAGGCCTTTACCTGTGTTTGCTTTGGTTTAATTTTTTTTTTTTTCTCAGAAAAAGCAAATACAGTTAAATCTGACTTCTTGAAGATCGAGGATCCAGGATCTTAACTGGATCCTGTCTCCTGATACTGTGGATACAAAGCTACCATGGAGGGGCGGGGTGGGAGGGGGGTTGGTCTGAAAGCCCGGCCGACTTGGAGTTAAATTATGGTTCAGCACATTTTAACTGTGGGATCTTGGGCCAATTAATCAAGTGCCCTAACTCACAATTTTGTAATTAATAAAAAGAAGAAAATGACAGCATGGTAACTTTGCAGAGCTATTATGATTATTATATAGAGAACACATGTTAAGCACATAATGTCCTATCTAGTTCAGAGTAAAACACTGAATAAATGTTAGTTCCATTTCTCTTCATTCCCTTATTTAAGAGGTAATAAATCTATAAAAATCCTACCTGCTAATGGGTCTTCTTCAGAACTCTCATCCATAACTAAAAAGTAAGAATGAATTTGAATCAGCAATAGGAAAATATATAATAATATTATGAGTACAATACTCTTATGCCTGGCCACAAACTATCCCTTTGGAACACAACTGGAGAATATTCCAGAGTATTAATTATACTCTTGGTGGGCAACTGATACATTAAAATCCTCCCCACCATCACAAATTATTATATGCAAGGGAGAATGTGATTTATCAAAATTTGATACAAGTGAATTATAGTTATCATAATCCTAACCCAATAAAATCAACAGAAATGGCATCATGAAAAGAATTGGTATTATAATTGGGGAACAACAAATTTAAACAGCACGATTTTTCTAGACCTCATCCATTAGGGGCAGTAAGGAGATAGCATACTTAGCTAATTCTTTAGTTCAAGGAGGGAATGTAGGTAGAGACTGTTCAGTTTAGCATGAAGAACCCATCATAAGGTCTAGAGGCACCATACTCTGCCACATTAGAAAACAAGTAAGAGACAATGATCCTTGCAAAAACTTTCCAGTGGCCAGGGGAAGGGAGTACAGAAGAGACAAGTGTATTTCCTTCCTGTTCTCAGAGAGATGGCAGTAAACTCATTTAATCCTAGCCATTTTATGTACCCTGTGAATAGAGTCCTGCAAACATGGCTATTTCTTCTTTCTTGGAAGAATAAATGAAAAGGTCCCACGCTAAGAACTTACCTACTCTGAACTACTTGGAGGTTCTACTTAGTAAGTTTAAGATCAACCATTTAGGGATACCTGGATGGCTCAGTCAGTTAAGTGTCCGACTCTTTATCTCAGCTCAGGTCTCAGTCTCAGGGTCGTGAGTTCAAGCCCCACAATTTTCATTACAGCAATTTTGTTTTTGTGACCTATTTTTGCACTTCTATTAAAACTTTAAGTCCAGAAATGGGATGTTTATATATTTATTCTACAAATACAAATCTGGTTGATGATAATAAAATGTCTTGTTCTAACAAAATTAGTAAATGTTATGAACTAAATGTTTATGTCCCCCCAAAATTGACATGTTGATACCCTAATTTCAATGTGGTGGTATTTGGAGGTGGGGCCTTTAGGAGGTAATCAAGTCACAGAAACCCTCATGAATGGGTTTAGTGCCCCCATAAGAGACCAGAGATCGCTAGCTAGCTCTTTCAGCCATCTGAGGACACAAAGTAAACCAAGAAGGCCCTCCTCAAGAACCAGACTATGCTAGCACCCTAATCTCAGACTTACAGCCTCCAGAATTATGGGAAATAAATGTCTGTTGTTAAACCACCTAATCTATAGTACTCTGTTATAGCCCGAATGGATTAAGACAGTAAATCATGATAATTAGCCAACAAATGGAAGAAAAATATTTTGTTCTAATGGGAACAACTCATTCTCTTCAACTTACAAAAGAGAAAGGTTAATAGATTATTAATGTAACAACATATAAAAGAATTTGTGATTCTCAATAAGGAATTGCTTTTCCAAATTCTATACTGATCTGCAAAAGTAAATTAAGAATATAACCTGACATCTTTTATTGAAGTTCATATTTCTTTGTGTTCGTGTACAGTCCCAGTTTAAATAGGTGCTTTTATTATGAATAAGTTGCTATCATTTATTACAAGAAATAATTTGTTGTAAAAATAATAAACCCATTTTATAACAAACCCAGTTTCTAATTATATAGAAATAAATAACACTTGTTTTCTAATGTATACAAAGGCACCATATGGATTTAATGAATTTAGTAAACTTCTGAAACTAAATTTCTCTTCAGACATTATTTCAGAATCTCACAATGAACATCTTAAATAATAATAAATTGTAGAATTTTAAGAAAAACAATGAAATTTACATATTGATTTTTAAATAGCTCTTTTATTACGAAAACTTTCATAATCCTACTTTCTATATCTTTGGCAGAATCAACAAGAGAAAATCCACTACCAGAAGTTTTAACTGATAGCTATGTTTGAAATAAAGAATATTTGGATCTCCTTTATTATTTTTTTCTTAGAAATCACATGGTGATTATTATATAGAAGAAAATGTAATAAATAACATTACTATTTTAATACTGATATGATGTACCAACTATATTCCACAATACTCATATTTCTCATAACAGACAGAAGCTCCTAACTCAGTTATATAAAATTGGTATATAATTTCTATACACTTCAAACTTCTGAGCTATACTAGCTTTATATTAGCATTTAAGTGAAAAATTATCACTGAGTAGTCCTGAATTGAAAGCAGTACAACTCATTAAATTAACCAGAGGTCACATGATAAGATCCTGAAGTCCTGAAATTAGTTCTTCTCCCAGTTTAGACACACAGCTATTTTTTCTTGGTAAAGTACTTTCTCTTTGGCTCCTGTAAGATGTGGCTCTTGCCTGACCTTCCTAACTCCCAAGTGTTGTGGGGATTTAATGACATAACATATACAAGTATTTTGTGAGATAGTGAAGCAACAGAAGAATGTGCTCATTAACTTTATTACTGTCCTATTCTGGATCCTTCAATAAAACCCACTGTCTGTTTTTACATAGTTGCTAAGGTCTCAAAGTTCTGCAGTTTTCACAAAATGTTTTAAATCCTAATATTACTTTATTAGGTGGTTTATTGCTTGTGGTTTGTAATTTCATGACTTGCACTCATGACTTGCACTCAGGTAAGTAATTTCATGACTTACTACATCACTTGTAACTAAAGTTACATATATTATAAATCATTAGATAACAAATTTGTGATTGTATATAAGAAACTTTAGGGTCTCTATTAACAGTGGCCAATCATGCTAATGGGAGACAGCTAACAGATCAAGTCAAGACTGATGTGGAAAACTATTCCCATTCTATTCACTCACATTCCAAACCAGAAAATCTTTGTGAGAATAATGCTTAATCTCTATGTTGATCCCCAAATGTTTTGGAAGATGGAAACTATTTTTTATACTTGGATTGTGATACATGGATGGGTTTGAATAAACCTTCCCTAAGAGACTTAGCTCCTCTAGATTCAGAGGATCCTGTTGAACCTTGAAAATTATGGCAGCCTCTCCTAAAACTGAGGTACAGACAGGAGTCACATGGGAGGTGTTCATTACTATATCAAATTTAGGACTTGAGTAAATGACCTTAGTAGTGGGAATCTAAGGTAAGCAGTCCCCCACTGCTCTGGAGGAAGATGACAGGAATTTTCATAGTCTGACACAGGCAGCTACAAAGGACTTAGGTCTTGGGAGACCATCTAGGAGCAAAGAAAGGAAACTGATGCCTTTTTGCAATACTATCGGAATCTGATGGCTTCAGCGGGTCCCTATTAGCAACCCTTGGATTTCCATCCTAAGTGTCCTGCTTGCCTCATCCTAGTCACAGCCCTGATTTCTTAGCAAGAACAACAAAGGTCTCAAAAGGGAACCTAGCCTGAAGATCTGGGGGATGATCTGGGCTCCACGTAAAGTTCTGACTGAAATGAGGGATTGCTTCGGAAACAATACCCGAGCACTCCGCTGTGCACTAACAGAGCTATACTCTAAGAGTCCACGTATGGTTCACTACTAGAGATCTGGCCAGCACTTACGAATCATTTAGCTTTTCCCTACTAATTTGAATTTTCATAATGATCAAATACTGATTCTCATTGATATTTGGATGTGTTTCTAAACTTTCTATTCTATTCCATTCATTTGTCCATCTATTATGCTGTCAGTAAAACAATAATTAGTGGAAATTTATAAATCTCTTTATCTTTTTTCAAAATTTTTCTTAATATCATCATAAAAGTATACCAGAATAGCATCACAAATAATTCTAATTTTTAAAATCTTGATATTTTGATTTGGTTTATAGGAAATTGCTAAAATAATAAAAGTTTACATATTTTAGATAAATGAGTCTCTTTGTTCAAGAACATGGAGCACCTCTCCACTCCAAAGGTTTTTCTTAGATGCCTTAGTAAAGCATATAGTTTATACCTATCTATCTATCTACCTACCTACCTACCTACCTAAAGTGTGTTATTAAAACAACAAAGAGATCTACATACCTATTAGAACAGCCAAAACCCAGAACACTGACAACATCAAATACTGGTGAGGACGTGGAGCAAGAGAAACCCTCATTCATTGCCAGTGGGAAGGCAAAATGGTACAGCCACTTTGGAAGATAGTTTGTCATCTTCTTACAAAACTAAACATACTCTTACCATATAATCCAGTAATCACACTCCTTGGTATTTACATAAAGGAGTTGAAAACTTATGTCTGTGAAAAATTTTGCTCATGAACATTTATAGCAGCTTTATCCATAATTGCCAAAACTTGGTAGCAACCAAGATGTCCTTCAGTAGGTGAATGGATACTGTGGTATATCCAGATAATAGAATATTGTTTAGTGCTAAAAGGAAATGCACTACCAAGCCATGAAAAGACATGGAGGAAACTTAAATGCACACTACTAAGTGAAAGAAGCCAGTGTGAAAAGGCTACATACTATATGATTCCAGCAAATATCATTTTGGAAAAGGTAAAACTGTGGAAACAGTAAAAAGAGGTTGTCAAGGGCTGGAGGGAGGGTGGAATGAATGGGAGAACACAGACAGGGCAATGGACCTATTCTGTAGGATACTGTAATGGTGGATGCATATCATTATACATTATACATTATACATTTGTCCAAACCTAAAGTACATACAAGACCAAGAGTAAATGTAAACTACCGATTTTGGATGACTATGATGTATCAATGTAGGTTCATCCTTGGTAACCAATGTATAGTTTTGGTGAGTTATACTGATAGTGTGGGAGGCAATGCATGTGTTGGGACAGAGGTATATGGGAAATATCTGTATCTTCTGCTCAATTTTGTTGTGAACCCAGAAGCGCTCTAAAATATAAAATCTATTTTAAAAATCTCTGATCTTATCAAAAATGTTTTTACTTCAGAAGTTTCTATATTATGGGAGTTTTTTTCTCTCATTATAAACTTTCCTATAATATGCTAATATTTGATAATTTAAAATGTGTATACTGGAAAAGGAAATGATGATTTATGTACTTTCTATTACTATTTAAATTTAGTTAAACCTCTTTAAAATTGTCCGTAATGTGTCCTATAATGAAAGGATCAGGATTCCACTAAAAGTTTGTTGTTGTTGCTGCTGTTGATGTTAAAATATTGATTTATGAATGACCAAGAGACACACTGTCTGGGATCCTATGTGAAGTTACTATTTTAAGTGCTACAATGCCCCAGATGCTGAGAAGCCTTAGAAAGGGAAAAAATGCCTCACTGGGGACGCAGACCATGTCTAGCTGCACATGTAGGTGGAGTCAGGGCAGGCACACCAGTTTTTCCCAGAATATGTCTCTACCACTTCCTGGCCGCGCCCTATCAGCCTCCTATCACACTGTCCCTATTACCTGTTTTTTATGACTCTTAGGTGAGGCTATGGATCCCCATCAAAAGATTATAGGGCACTTACCTCACGTTCCCCACTCAGCACCCCTGTGGATTTCCTGAGCTCTCTTAGTGGGACTCAGGCCTGTCACTACTCACGCCCACGTCCCCGCAGTCTCTCCTCTGGCTGGAAGAGGACCTGGACTGCCACTTGCCCTTCCTTTCCAAGAGAGAACACAACCTATTTCATCATCCTGGGGAGTGGGTTGAGGATCGCCTGAATGAATCCAGATGCTCCCCAAGTTTCCTGTTTCTCGCTGCCGCCTGATCCCACCCCGGAGCTGGAGGTCATAGAAGCAGTTCTCGCAGTGGTGACGCCCAGCATCAAAGCACCGCTGCTTGTAACCTCGCACTTTTGGGGAAGGCAACGAAGCTAAGGAAACTCTTACGAATCCTAACTACCAGGCAGTAGCTCTGGGCGGGTGCACATGTTCTAGCCGCAGGGACCCAGTGCACAGGCGCTGGTCCGGCCCCCTTCTCTGGTCTAGGAAAAGCCCAGGGGCTGCTGTGTCCTTTGCTAGACCCGGTGGTAGCAGAGTGGTTGGTGGCGGGGGGGGGGGGAGTGGCGTTCGGGTGGGCACTAGAGCCTATGGACAAGCTGGCTTGCACAATACCAGGGCCCTGCCGCCCTGGGGCTGCAACACCGGGAAAGCCTCGTCACCCAGAAAACTTCCCTAGGCACCCTGCAATTTCCGCCCTCTCTGATTCTAGTGGCAGAAGCTTCATTCCTGGAGCTTACTCCACTCCCACATCTGGAAGGTAGTGGGGATTATAATTTGGGAGCCCATGCAGCAACCCCTGTCCCTGCCATGGTTTCAGAGTCTGATAGCACACGTCCCTGAAGGGAAACCTATGAGGACAAAGGGGGAAGTACCCTGTCCAGATGAAAAGAAAAAAGGCATTTCACAGTCTCTCCTCTCCTCTTCCGGCTCTGCCTCACTTAATAAAAGCTTTAAACTTTATCCCTAATGCCAAATGAGTTTCATGAATTCAGTCATAGAGTGATACTGACAAGATTTAAAGAAATTTCTCTACAACTTTAAAGAACTGTGAACATCATCAACCCTCTACTTTTGTACCCAGCTTAATTACATGCAAAATGGTTTTGTGTTAAGGAATTTCATTTTAAAATCTATTATTCAAAATAAATCTTTCATATAAATCTATTTAATGTGTTTCTCTCCTCCCGCTCTTATAAAAGAATATAACTAAATGGCCAAACAAGAAAGTAGCTTTGGTCATCTATGGTTTCTGGTCTTCCATATTTTTCAACACAGTCAAATCTTTTTTTCAGTCAACTTTTGATTCAAGTGGATCTTAAAACACTGAAAGACTTTGGAAAAATATTGGTAGTGTATTTTATGAAACATAAATACTTTCATACATTGTAAACTAGTAATCTCAGTCATAGAACTGTCTCCAATGGACATAATTCCCAAGAAGAAAACATGGATAGCAAGATAAGGTTTTCAGTATTTAATGATGGGAGAAAAAAAATGGGAAAAAAATGTAATACCCCACAGTAAGGGAATGTCTGAGTGAATCATAGTGAATTAGAGTATCATGTAGCCGATCAATATAACTTATATCAAAGATACATGATTCCAAGGATTCTGAAGTAGTATAAATGTAGTATAAAGGAGAAAAGATCTGCCTCATGAGAACAATCTTGGGAAGTGATTCGTTTATCTTCTTTCTATTACATTGAAGGAACTGAGGTTATAGTTAAGAAGCTTGAACATTCTTCTGCTTCTAAGTGGCTAGGTAGGTATTTGAGTTTACTATATCTTTTCCACTCTGCTACTAAAACATCAATGGAAATAATAAATATATATATATATATAGGAAGTAGAGAAGTTGGCAAATTTTTTCTTATAATGATTGTAGAGGGCAGAAAACTCATTTTAAAATCTTAATAATAATTCTTATTGATAAAGTACTTACATTTTGTCAAGACTTAAAATTCAGAAGTCAGGAGATAAATTAATCTTAGAATATTTGTGAAAGAGTGAATATTCAAATGGACAATAGCCAGACCATATATGAAAATAGAACTCTGATCCATAATCTCTGAAATCAGCCCAGAATTCAATGAATGAATGAAGGTTTTGACCAAAACCTTGTCATGACTGCCAATTTCACTTCTCCCTCTTTCTGCTTCCAACTCAACACTAACCAGAGAAAGCCAAATATGCTCTTCAAATTAATCACATAAAATGCAACACTTCTAATTAACCAATCTGCAGCTTCCCCATGCCAACCACCCCCAATTAGACTTCAAGTATGAAGTCTTCCATTTTTTTCAATGTTAGAGCTTTTCCACTTTCCTGCTTTCCTTTGAGTCTCTGTCAAATGTAAGTGATGATGGCTGACTCCCTCACTACTATCTCTGAATAGCTTCTATTTATTCTCATTTGGGTTATCTTTATTTCCAAAGTTTTCTTAGACCACCCAGCAAGATTTGATTTACATCATTTATCACTGCAGATCCCAATTTCAACTGGGCGCAGGTCCCATGGAGACTTCTTCTGCCTTGCTTTTAGTGGCTTATTGAGTCCTTGCTAACATAGAAAGTCCTCACAGTCTGAACTCTGCTCTCTTCCTATTGAGTTCCTGGGCTATTTATTCTCATCTTGGTAATAAACTGAGATGAACTTTTTGATTTCCCAGTGCATATAAAAGTTATGTTTACACTGTACTGTAGTCTATTACGTCTGCAATAGCACTGTGTCTAAAAATATAATGTACATATCTTAATTAAAAATACTTTCTTGCTAAAAAAATGCTAACCATCATCTGGGCTTTCAGTGAGTCCTAATCTTTTTGCTGGTGGAGGGTCTTGCCTCAATGTTGATGGCTCCTGACTGACTAGGGTGGTGGTTGCTGAAGGGCAGAGTGGCTATGGCAATTTCTTAAAAGAAGACAACAGTGAAGTTTGCCGCATCAATGGACTTGTTTGCAAATGATTTCTCTGTAGCACACAATGCTATTTCATAGCATTTTACCCACAGTAGAACTTCTTTCAAAATTGGAATCAATCCTCTCAAAACCTGCTGCTGCTTTATCAACTAAATTTATATCATATTCTAAATCCTTTGTTGTCATTTCAACAATCTTCATAACATCTTCATCAGGAGTAAATTTAACGACAAGGATCCACTTTCTTTGCTCAACCATAAGAAGCAACAACTCATCCATTAAAGTGTTATCATGAGATTGTAACAATTCAGTCATATCTTCAGGCCCCACTTCTCATTCTAGTTCTTTTTCTATTTCTACCACATCTGCAGTTACTTCACTGAAGTCTTTAACCCTTCTCCTCCAAGTTGTCTTTGAGGGTTGGAATCAACTTCTTCCAAACTTCTGTTAATGTTTATATTTTGACCTCTTCCCATGAATCACAAATGTTCTTAATGGCATCTAAAAGGGTGAATCTTTTCCAGAAGGCTTTCAATTTACTTTGCTCAGATCCATTACACAAATCACTATCTATGGCAGCTCTGACCTTACAAAATTGTACAAAAATGTATTTCTTAAATAATAAGACTTGAAAGTCAAAATTACTCCCTGAGCCATGGGCTGCAGAATGGATGTTGTGTTAGCATGAAAATAGGCATTAATCTCCTTGCACATTTCCATCGGAGCTCTGGGGTAACCAGGTGCATTGTCAATGAGCAGTCACATCTTGAAAGGGATCTTTTTGTCTGAGCAGTAGTGGGCTTTAAATTTTTCAGTAAACCATGTTGAAAAAAGATGTGCTGTCATTTAGGCTTTGTTGTTCTATGTACAGAGCATAACTGGAGTAGATACAGTGTTGTTTTTAGGGGCCCTACAATATTTGGAATGGTAAATGAGCAATGGCTTCCTCTTAAAGTCACCAGCATTAGCCCTAACAAGAGAGTCAGCCTATCTTTTGAAGCTTTGAAGCCAGGCATTGACTTCTCTCTAGCTATGAAAATACTAGATGGCATCCTCTTCTAATATAAGGCTGTTCTGTCTACATTGAAAATCTGTTGTTTAGTGTAGCCAGCTTCATTATTTATCTTAATTATTATTAATTATCATTAGCTAGATCTTCTGGGTAACTTGCTGGAGCTTCTATATAGGCACTTGCTGCTTTACTTTGCACTTCTATGTTATGGAGATGGCTTCTTTCTTTAAACCTTATGCCAACCTCTGTGAGCTTCAAACTTACCTTCTGCAGCTTCCTCACCTCTCTCAGCCTTCACAGAACTGAATAGAGTTAGGGCCTTGCTCTGGATTAGGCTTTGACTTAAAGGAATGTTGTATCTGGTGATCTTCTATGCAGACTACCAAAACTGTCTCCACATCAGCAATAAGGCTGTTTTGCTTCTTATCTTTCATATGTTCACTGGAGTAACACTTTTAATTTTCTTCAAGAAGTTTTCCGTTGCATTCACAACTTGGCTAACTATCTGGCACAAGAGGCCTAGCTTTCAGCTTACCTCAGCTTTTAACATGCCTTCCTCACTAAGCATAATCATTTCTGGCTTTTGATTTAAAGAGAAAGACTTGAGACTCTTCCGTTCACTTGAACACTTAGAGTCCATTATACAGTTATTAATTGTCCTAATGTCAATACTGTTGTGTCTCAGAGGATAAGGAGGCCAAGGAGAGGGAGACAGAGGAGGAACAGCAAGTTGGGAGTAGTCAGAAGATACACATATTGATCAATCAAGTCTGCCGTCTGATATGGGTGTGGTTCATGGCACCACAAGGCAATTATAATAATAACATCAAAGATCACTGATCACATCACCATAACAAATATAATAATAATAATGAAAAAGTTTAAAATATTGTGAAAATTATCAAAATGTGACACAGAGACATGAAGTGAGCAAATGAAGTGGGAAAAATGGTGCCAGTAGACTTGCTTGACGCAGTTACCACAAACCTTCAACTTGTAAAAAAAAAAAAAAAGCAGTATTTCCACAGTGCAATAAAATGAGGTATGACTGTATCTGGCAACTGAATATTTACTATCACCAGACATTTTACAAGTGATGAGGATTTAACTGTGAACAAAAAAAGTTCAAGCTCTCATGCATCTTGCAATCCAAAGGGCAAGGGGGAGAGGAGTAGATAATAAAGCATCGTAAGTGACAGAATGGCAAGGCAACCAGAGAAGCCTTCACTGATGTCCCTTACGAGGAAAGGAATGTCCTAGGATACAAGGATACAAGGAAGAGTCTTCCCCAGAATCATCCCGAAGCTAGACTGTGCTGGATGTGTTCAAGGTACGGCAAGGAGCATAGTGAAAACTATGTGCTCAGTATTTTGTTTTTAAATGCAAAATTGTAAATTCCCTTTGAGGAAAAAAAAAAGTTTAGCAGATTTTAAAAGATTACGAAAACATGCCAGAAATTTAACAGGTGTTTGTTTGGGTCATGAGACTATGAGTGATACCTTTTCTTATTTCCTTTTTTCTTTTCTGTAATACCTAAATTTTCTCAATATGTATTACTGTGGTATTTCTAAAAAAGAAAAAAGGTTTTGTCAATGAAAGTGCTTGTAAATAAAAGAGAATTTCCATTTACACAGGGTTATTTATAATGTTTTCCTCTATTTTATAGCTGACATAGTAATATTTTTACTTTATTTAAATGCTCCAATGCATCAAAGTTTACACTTACGAATACTCCATTCAAAATTCTGACTAAAAAGACTTTTGCTGACTATAAGCTGAACACAAATTGTATCCTTTCAACTGATAGTTCATGATCTAGATGTTTGTCTTTTGAAATCTCTTCACATCTTCTAAGGTGAAAATTGTTCTCCATTAACAAACTTTTCTTCAAATGAGTAGTCAATGAAATGCTGTGACATTTCATTTAATTGCTCTTTCAAAACAGACTTTTCTAATTCAAGGCAGCAGCAAAGGACTTGTAGAAATGAGGTTATATGTCTAGAAAACAAGTAATATTTGTAATGTCTTCATTTGTGTTCAAATATTTTCACTCCTAAGTATATTTCTTAAATTCTACGCCTCAGCTACAAAACAATTAGCATCAATATTTCTGTATTTTATGGTCATTTAAAAAAATGAATAATTAAATTATCCCCTTGGAATCTGACAGAAATACAACCTTTAATGTTCACCATCTTTTTTAATGTGTTTGGGCAATTTTCCTGACCTAATATTTCTATTATGCTTCAAAACGTACAAAGATTAACATTTCATTAAAAACTGCAACATGTATTGCCATGGGTAAAAGGAATGGGGGTGTTTTTAATTGTTTAGCCTCAGGAGATACTCAAAATATAAGAGTGGTATTTTTAACTTTCTACTGCTTTATTTCCCTAAAGAACTGAAGTATTAATCACAGAAATTCTTTACTTCTTATAGCTGCGTGAACATTATAAGAGAGAGAGATAGAGAGAGAGACAGTAGGAGAGGAGCATATAAGGATGAAGAACCAGAGTCCAAAAAACAAAATTTCTTGAGTGTGTAAGATTAAGTTACAAAGGAAAATTCAGGTAAATTCTCTCTTAAATTCAGTCACCTCGAGGCAATAGGACCAAGCACTATTCTAAGTATCATAATGATAGATTTGAGGGGATGAAGAAAGAGTGAATAGTTGTGACAGTCATATGATCTCCTATTGCCATCAGGTTCCCTCTCTGTCTTAAATTTCCTTTTTTTTTTTTTCTTCTTTTTTACACTATAGTTGAAGGGTAGGGGAGGAGTGTGTTTGCTGGTGTATTCACAGAGTATAACTGTAAAAATTTTTATGTCATCCAATTAAAAAAATGTCAAAGTAACCTATACCCACCAAAAACCAAACAAACAAAAAAGCTATGTTTTACAGATCTAAATAACTCTTTGTTTTTTTGAAAATAAGCACCAAAAATTATTTTAATAGATGCATAGTATTTTCAATTCACAAATACTGCTACCTAATTTTAAGTTTTATGTAATGATTAAGTATATATTATATTAACAATTATCAAATATACTTAGCTGAAGTGTTTTTAGAATAAACTTAGAAATTTACTAATAGCTTTATATTATTAAAAATTTTGTTTTTTATAACTGGTAATTATTATAACTAGTCATATTTTGTTTTTTATAACTAAACTATGGATAAAAAGTATCTTAATCATTTGGTAGCTCTTTACATTTTCAGTCAACACAGTGTCAAAATGTTTTAATTACAAAGAACAGTTCTTAAAAATATTTAGCAATTCAAAATTGGAGAAAATTTCTATTTCGAATTTAAATATTATTTAACTGAGTCCCTTTCTAAAAAGCAAACCATTAAAACTATTTGTTTAGTTTGTGTCTTCTTACCTTCCTTCAGTTCTTCTCTATCAAATGTAGTGCCCAAGGTTGTATCTTCAAAGTTAGTCTGTTCAACTTTCTTCTCCTTTCCATAACTGGCAATTAATTGATGATATCTATCCATAAAGAGAAAATATATATGAATTCCAGGATTCATAAATAGTTAAATTCATAATATAGAATCATCATATCAAAACCTTAGATGTTAGCTAGTGCCTTTCTCAGTATGTCTTACACTTGCTGCTGACCTCAAGCCTCCTTTCAAGCCAATTCCCTTAACAGACCCCATTTTTATTTCACATACTCCCATTCTCTGGTCCTTTTCTTCCTGCTATCACAAATAAACTACTAGCAAGGTAGAAAAAATAGCTTTAGGTTATTGTTGATGTTTTAGGTTGCTAGGGTTGCCTCACAAAAATACCACACACTGGGTGGCTTAAAACAACAGACATTTGTTTTCTCACAGTTCTGGAAGCTGGAGACCCAAGATCAAGGTGCCAGGAGGGTTGGTTTCCTCTGAGGGCTGTAAGGGGAGGATCTGTTCCAGGCCTCTCTCCTTGCTTTGCTGACTCTTCACCTAAAAGTTGCCCCTCTGGCAACAAGCACTGTTGGTGTCTCAATATCCTAATCTCCTTTTCTTACAAGAATACCAGTCAAACTGGATTAGGACCCACTCTACTGCAGTCATTTTAATTTAACATCTCTTTAAAAGCCCTCTCTCGGGCGCCTGGGTGGCTCAGTTGGTTAAGCAACTGCCTTCGGCTCAGGTCATGATCCTGGAGTCCCGGGATCGAGTCCCGCATCGGGCTCCCTGCTTGGCAGGGAGTCTGCTTCTCCCTCTGACCCTCCTCCCTCTCATGCTCTCTGTCTCTCATTCTCTCTCTCTCAAATAAATAAATAAAATCTTTATAAAAAAAAAATAAATAAATAAAAGCCCTCTCTCAAAATACAATCATCCAAATTCTGAGGTACTGGGGGTTAGGACTTTTTAACACATGATTTTGAGGAGGGAGGAATGGGACACAATTCAGCTCATAACACTTGGCCTTAATGAACAGGGGGAGGGGCACAAGGAGAGCGACAGAATCCTTAAGCAGACTCCCCACTGAGCGCAGAGCCTGACACAGACTCTATCCCAGGACCTGAGGATCATGACCTGAGCTGAAATCAAGAGTCGGCTGCTTAACCGACTGAGCCACCCAGGTGCCCCTATATCCAAACTTTTTAAATGATAAGGAAAATTCCCTATTTAAAAGGAACAGGAATTCTTTTTATAAAATGAAGAATCCTTTCATAGCATAGAATAGCAGTAATTTATCTCTATACTTAAATTTTTATAACATGGTTTGCTTAAACCAAGGTAAAGCAAGGTACATATGTCCAGTATTGCAAAGAAAATACTGTATTCAATTATGGTTTATATATTTAATGGGTTATGAATCCCTTAGTTTATAAAGTTCAGTTTAGACTTTAAAAATAAACATCTGAATGTATATATAAAAATTACTTCTCTCTCTCTCCTTTCTTTTTTTCCTCTCCTCCTACCCCTATGATGTCCATATGGAATTAATGATTAAAAGATATCACTAAAATGTGGATAAAAGGTGGAAGAACAAGAAAACAATAAACTAGAAAAAAATACCTATGTATAATTAAAATTTTACTTTAAAATGAACTTATAAGGAAAATACCTTTATGTTACTTAACTTCATTAGCTATATGTAAATTTCTGTTCATCTTACTTTCTCATTGACTATTAAAATTAGAAATGCATATTTATACATGAAAAGTTCTGTCTTTTGGGTTAATGAGAATATATACTTAAGAATTTTGAAAACTTATCAAACTAAAGTTAGCTAACAAAACAATAATCAAAACTTGAATAAAATTTTTACATTACTAATGTGTAAAAACAATGAAAGAGGCTTGTGTAGATTAATCAACTTTTGCCCAACACTATTACCCAGATGTTGTATTATTGGCTATGTCACTATTTGCTGAAATCACTGTCCTGACATACTTCAAATTCCCATGCCACTGGGAGTTAATCTGCAGACTCAGCATACCTGCAGTTCTTATATTGATTCGACCCTACAAACAGGTGAAATCAAGGATCCCTGGATCCATGTGGCCAGAATTCATAATATGGTTACCCCTACTGCAGAGCTTTGTCTTTGTCAGCTTTGTACTTTCGGAGCTCATGGTTCTTTCCTTATGATCAAATCCCATACAATTGTTAAAAGATATGCAGTACCACTTACATAGTAAAACCATTGAAAGAAGCATATTCCTCAGCTGTGAATCCGTAAATATCTTGGCAAGATAGGTCCACTTCTTGCTGAAGAAGAAGACTGACTAAATTTGTTGGTTCTTCACTTAGAGCAATCATAAGGGCTGTTCTGGAGCAAGAGGGATACATAAACGTGTATTTATAGATCTTAAACATGTCTTGTACTTTTTTTTAAAAGTTAGTCTTCCAAATTTACCGTTCAAATGTAGACTATCAGGGAAAGAGTCAGGGCAAGAATGTAAAAAGTGGGGCAGATCTGCTCAAAAAGGTATACCAATCACATTATATTACAGAGCCTAAAAATAAGAGTCTCTAGGAAGCAGCTAGCTCAATGTTTGTTTATTTATTTATTTTTTAGATTTTATTTATTCATTTGACAGAGAAAGAGCACGAGCAGGGGGGGAGCAGCACAGGGAGAGGGAGAAGCAGGCTCCCCACTGAGCAAGGAGCCCAATGCGGGGCTTGATCCCAGGACC
Source organism: Phoca vitulina (assembly GCF_004348235.1). Taxonomy (NCBI): domain Eukaryota; kingdom Metazoa; phylum Chordata; class Mammalia; order Carnivora; family Phocidae; genus Phoca; species Phoca vitulina. The sequence continues at coordinate 24,731,755 of NW_022589707.1, read as the reverse complement.
CTGGGATCATGCCTGAGCCAAAAGTAGACACTTAACCGACTGAGCCACCCTGGTGCCCTAGCTCAATGTTTTTTAGTCCCTGCTCCCTGGAACCACAGTGTTTTCAAGATATCTCAAAATGCTAGGGAAGGGCATGTCTGGGGCTCTGGGTACCTACTCCCATTTAGCTACAGCACCTAGGATTTAGAGATTGAGTTTCTGTGTAAGATTGTAATTCTAATGTTATAAAGAATAATAATAATGACCTACCAATTTGGACCAATTGTTTGATTTTACAGAAACAGATCCTGGGAATTTAGGTAATTTACCTAAAATATATAGCCAGATCTTTTATCAATATCACAAAATGTACACACACACACACAAATGTATTGTCTTGTTAGGTAGCTATAGTTGTAGGTCTTATTTAGCATTTATTATACCTTTGATTCTTATCTGAAGCATTCACATCTGCCCCTCTCTTCAGAAGATATTCTACCATTTTTGCATTATTTTCAGTAATGGCAAGTAACAGTGGAGTATACCCATCCTGAAAAGATTATTTCAAAATGATTATTTAAAATATTGTACTAACATTGTATGCCTTTTAGATTTAAGTTCAATTTAAGAGATAAGTGTGTTAGTAAGAAACGTCTGAATATACACTTTAATTTTAAAAAGGTTTTGATATATACCAAAATATGATTTCAGAGACTAAGAAAATAAACTGGAGTTGGGTCATTCAAAAATAAAATCAAAGTTTTTACTTTAGGCCTAATTCAAATTGTGGGCATGAGCAGCCTGGAGTATTTAAAGCGAAGAGCACCTAGTATTTAATATAAGTATTACAAACCATCAATTCACATTTCATAATGTTGTTATCATTGAGATTTCATAGACCTCTAAGGCTGACACTTATTTTGGGCTGTGAACTTAAGAAGCTTAAAAAAAAAACCCCACAAAACTTATCTCAATAGGAGAGTTGGATTACTTTTAGTATAGTAAGTGATTTTCTAATTTAACCCTAATATCATTATCCATGAGTATATAAATAAGACAGGCAAAAATGTAGGCTTATGATTTTTAACCAATATCAACTTATAGGGAAACCAGATATTTCTCATTTGATATAGGCCTTTGAACAGTTATCAATGTTAAATATAGTATTGTTTTGGAGGTCAGTGTTATAGTTTGAAATGAAATGGACCAAGATCTTTTAAAAAGGAAAACCTTATCAGTGTTTGATCATCTCATTCTTCTCCTTTTCCCCAGTTTCATTTTGGAAAACTCACGCTTCATCTAACATGTGTTTCAACAGATATGAATATCTGCAATACATACCTTCTTCCATTGCTTTCTAAAATATAATGTTAGTTTTAATAGACTACCTTATTTTGATCTTCAAGATTAGCTTTGTGCTCAAGCAATTTTTCAACTAATGAGACACTTTGGCCACAGACAGCATAATGGAGAGCAGTATTGCCATCTAAATCTGCCAGATTTGGGTCTGCACCATGGCCTAGAAGAATAGTAGCACAATCCTCCTTAGCACACTGGACTGCCTGTCAATACAACAAGAATAGATGAGTCACCAACTTACTACTCAGGATGGGATATATTAAACTAACGTTTAATACTATGCTTTAAACTATGAAATCCAACAAAAGTTAACTAGAACTCAAACGCATTCCAGAAAGGAAAAATTAACACACCTTAGTCAATGGAGACCGGTTTTCACTATCGCAGACATTTATTTTGCACTGTTTCTCAATTAAGAGAGATACAATATTTGAATATCCATTAGCACAGGCCAGGTGCAAAGGTGTTCTATATGAATATAACAAAACACAAAGTTAGAGGTAAGTCTTAGTTCGAGAAGTTACGATACTCAAGAACATGCCAGATCATATACTGTTAAAGTATTTGCTTCATGTACTTATTGATATTTATATACAAGTTATATTAATTATAATTGCTTTCTACTGAATTAAAAAGGCCATGCAAATGCCTTTAAGATCAAATATTTAACTGGTTTCACTTCAAGGAAAGTTTATAATGAGTTAAAAATACATATGTATGTATGTATGTATGTATGCATTGTATTCATCAAAAAATATCTAGTAAGCATTTACTATGGCTAGGCAGGGTTCTAGGTGATGAAGATATAGCAGTAAACAAAAGAGACAGGGCGCCTGGGTGGCTCAGTTGGTTAAGCGACTGCCTTTGGCTCAGGTCATGATCCTGGAGTCCCTGGATCGAGTTCCGCATCGGGCTCCCTGCTCGGCAGGGAGTCTGCTTCTCCCTCTGACCCTCCCCCTTCTCATGTACTCGCTCTCTCTCATTCTCTCTCTCTCAAATAAATAAATAAAATCTTTAAAAAAAAAAAAAACAAAAACAAACAAACAAACAAAAAAACAAAAGAGACAAAAATACCTGCTCTTATGGATCATACCTGCTAGTGGAAGAAGTAAACAAAAAGCTTAAAATAGAAAGCATACCAGACAGTATTAAGTGCTAAAGAGAAAAATCGGGCAGGGAAGATAGGAAATGTCAGCAAACAGAGAACTTGCCATTGTACAAAGAGTAGACAAGGTAGCCCTCGCTGATAAGGTGATAATTAAATAAACCCCGGAAGGGAGTGAGAGAGTGAGAGGAAGCCATGTGGATATCTGGGGGTGGGGGGCAGGGAGAAGCACTTCAGGCACAGGAAACAGCAAGTCCAAAGGCCCTAAATACATTTCTGGCATTTCTGTGGAACACTAAGGAGGCCAGGGAAGCTGGAGATGAATGAAGGGGAAGTTGTAAGACAGAAGATCAGAGAGATAATAGGATGGGGGTACATGTCATGTAAGGCTGAATGAGCCACTGGAAGGACTTTGGCCTTGACCCTTAATGAGATGAAAAGCCAGTGGAAGTTGTTACCGCAAGGAATGACTCATTTCACATACATTTTATAGGATCTTTCTGGCTACTGTATTGAGAATAAACTGAAAAGGTTAAAAGACAGAAAACTAGTTAGGAGGCCACTGCAGTAATTTTGGTTGGATAGGATAGAGATTTTGACTAGAATGGTAACTGTGAAGGTGGCAGGAAATAGTTGGATTTTAGCTATATTTTGAAGGTGGAGCCAACAAGATCAGATGGATGATATGAAAGAAAGAGAGGAGTCAAGAATGACGCTAGGGTTTCTGGTCTAACAATTCAAAGAAAAGAATTTGGTTATTCTAGAAAGAGAGATGCAGATCTGAGGACAAGAACAGGCGCACAGTTTGGGGATATTTGAGATGTTTAAACAGGGATGTAATGGAGCCAGCGGCTCTCACAAACCAACTGTTAAATTTTCAGGAACTATTCAAGCCAAATGACATCTCATTGGTAGCTTGGAATCGGGGCTTCTCCTCCCTTTGCTTTGCCCCCACCCTCAACTAAGAGCCTGTTATTAAACATTTGCCAGCACACCACAGTCTATCAGATACCCACGTTGAAGTGTAGGTGTTTGTATACACGACTCTAGAGTTCAGGGGAGAGGTCTGGCCAGAGATAAAGATGCTGGAAGGCACTGGGATACGGACATTTACAGATAATCTCTCTTCACCAGGCAGGTGAAGATTCAGACACACAGAATCATTTCAAGTTCTGAGCCCTCAAATATTTACCAGACAGGAAGAGGAAAAGAAATCAGCAAAAGAGTCTGGAAAGAAATGCCCACAGAAGTAGGAGAGGTGCCAAGTGAACCAAGTTTCCTGAAAGACAAGACATTATTTCAAATACTACTGATAGGGCAAGTAAGATACTTGGCTGAGATGCCAGCTGGGTAAGACTGAGAACTGACCCCTGAATGAAGTCATACTGAGGTTACCCATGACCCCGTAATGTAATTCAATGGAGTGGTATAGGATAAAAATTGGAATAATTTAGATAACTCTGTTTTTGACAGAGGGAAGGACATAAAACTATTGGCAAACCGACATAAACCTTCTTTATAACCATAGCTTCCAGTTACCCAATTATGATGAAAAATGATGTTTTTCATACCCTATGACTTGAAAACTTCCCACGAGATTTTAAGGTAGGCATAGACAGTACATATTTGCTGTTATTAATGCCAAACACATAACTTCTTTGTTTCCTAATATATAAAATTACTTTTGTTTTTGCAGTAAGTGGTTGTGATGGGCTTTTTGAAGATATTCTGCAATTGGAAAAAAAAATTATAGGAGATCCAAATTAAAAAGCCAATTGTTTTGCTGTCTCAATGTCTTAAAATCTTAACAACCACTGTTCTGGGAGGTCTCCTCTACTTTTTTCCTATTAGTACATTAATACTATGGTAAATCTTGGGTGGCTGGGGACAATATATATATATATATATATATCAAATTAAAACCAGCAGTTTGGGTAAAGGGTGAAGTGCCAGGTGGAGATTAATGCAGTGGGAGGAGTGGAGGCCATCAGGGAGGACACAAATAACCTCAAATATGCAGGTAAGCATTTTAAGAAGTAACAAGCTGGAAGTTGGGAGTGTGACCCCCTGACAGTGTTATCAGACCTCTCCACTATGGGAAACTCGGAGTGACAACCAATGAAGCAGCCCAGACAAGTCCTGTTCCTGATTACAGGACCCAGTGGAGCCGGCTTCCTCTCCACACTGCCCTTCATCAGTCTGGTCACCTGTGTTCTCTGTCCCGTATATTCACATCATGTTTCTTGAGCTGAAGGTACTCCTTCACCTTCTCCAAATCCCCGACTGAGGCAGCTTTGTGAAGTTTCTTTAAATCCTTATCTCGAAGGTTGTAGCCTGGCTGGGTGGGGTGATGAGTGCTGGCCCGGCCTATGGGCAGGTGTGAGGAGGGGCTATGGGGCTCATCCTTCCTTCTCCAGAAAGTGAAAAGCTTCTTCATGGCGGCACAGGAGACAAGTCCTTCCGTTGGATCAGGGTGTCCCTGCAGTTCCCAACGGCCCCACCTGCCCCTTGGGCCTGGCCCCTCCCTACCTCCCCACCCCCTCACCCTCTCACTTCCCACCCCACCCCCCACCCGGCTCGAGGGAGTCTCTGGGCGTGTCTTCACCCCAGAGTCCAAGCTAGCCAGAGACCGGAAGTGGGCCAGTGACAGGAAGTGATCAAGACAAGAAAGGGGTTGAACCACTTGCCTGGGGCAACACACCCACCTCAGTTGCCTGGCAACCGCCAGGGCCTGGCGCAGCACCCACACCTGTAGGGACTCAGTACTGAAGGCGTCCAGACCCAGATTCTCAGTTAAGATCTTTGACTGACGGCTACACTATCAATCTTACTGGTAGATCAAGAGCCTTTTGGCAGAAACCTACCAATTTTCTTACAAATAACCCCTTCTTCTTCAAGGATAGACCTAATGACTTGAACTCTTGAAAACAGATTTACCTTCCTTGTGGTGGGGATGGATCTTCTCCAGGGATCTTGCCCTCCAGTCTAAGTATCCACCCACCCCCCAACGTTCACATGATCTAACACATCTTTAACAATAACTGAGATCCCTCTATAATCTCAATTTCAAATTTACTTTTGAATGCTACCTCTCATATTCCAGCTCGTTTTCTCATGTCACAAAATTCCAAAAAGGCTTCCAATTCATTGCACCTACAGTCCATTAATTTCTACCACCTTTCACTGACCTTGACCACCCCACTCTGTGTACACATTTCCCTACTTAACTAGATTAAATTCCATTGTTCATCATCATCATCACTCCCTTGCATATACCTTCAATGTTTGCACTCAATCTTTTTCTTACTTTCTGCCTAAACCTCAGTCCTAGTTAAATCTAAAACTCCCATCTAAAATGGTCTGTCCTGAGCCACTCTGACTAAAGGAAAAAACAAAGCCATGCTGCCCTGTATCACTTTTAGTTCATGAAAATTCACCTTAAGTGGATTGGAATGCTTTCCAGCAACCCTCAAATATTTCCCTAATCCATTCATACTCACACTTTTCTTGACCATTTCATATCTTCTCTACAAATGCATTCTTGGCTGATGACCTGGTTTCCTGACCCATTGAGAAAAGAGAATTAATCAGAAGAGATATTCTGTAGTCTCCCAGGACATCCACCTATCTGCCTATCCTTTCCCAAAAAATATTTTACCTTCTCTTCTGTTCCTATTGATGATGTGTCCATGTTTCTAGCAAAGGCCAGCCCTTCTCTTGTGGACTAGAACACATCCTCTGTAGCCTGTCCATGAACACTTGCTTAAGCAACCTCTTACTTTCTCATGTGTTGACAAAGTTTGTCTCTCTGTTAACTAATTGTTATTAGCATAAACACACGCTAATATTTGTCCAACCTACAAATCAACAAAACTGATCACATCTCTCTCTGTAACCATTCATTGTCTCATTTCTCTCCTTTACAGCAAAACTCCTTTAAATTGTCTATAATCTTGTAATCTCTGTATATAATTTTTCTTCCTCTGTTCTTACAGCAAATCCTATCATTACCTATTTTTTATTGAGGTATAATTGATGTATAATATTATATCAGTGTCAGGTATACAACATAATGATTTGGTATTTGAATATACTGCAAAATGATCACCACAATAAGTCTACTTACCATCTGTTACAAAAGTTACAAAAACTTTTTTCTTGTGATAAAAACTTTTAATATTTACTCTCTTAGCAACCATTCTTTTGTTCCCATCTCTCTCAATTGATACTGCTTTCAGTATGATTGCCCATGACCTCTATCATGTGAAATCCCACTGTCATTTCTCAGTTTTCATAGAAATCCAGTAGCATTTGACACAGGCTTCAAGGACCATTGCTTGCTCCTTGAAACACTGTCTTCACTTGGCTTCTAAGATATCACACTTCCCTGGTTTGATTCCTTCCTTTCTAACCATTCCTTCTCGGTTTGCTGATTCCTCTTTCGCTCCAATATTGGAGGGCCCCAGGATCAGTCTATCAATAGCTTCATTTTTTTTTCCCTCCAAAACCCCTGGAGTCATCCTTGAGTCTTATCTTTTACATCTACATTTAAATTGCCAGCAAATCCTGTTAACTCTAACTACAAAATATATCCAGAATTCATTTGATTTATTCCTGTATCCAGATTCCCATCTGGGTGATCGTATTTCACCCATGGCTTTAAGCCATCTATGTGCTCTCAACTCCAAAATTGAGAGTTCTAATCTGTCCTCTCTCCTGAACTCCAGACTACTATATCTAGTTGCTTATAGATTCTAGCGGCATCTCACACTTAACACGTCTAAACTGACCTCCTCACATTCCACTCTGTCCCTGTCTTTCTTACTTAAGAACAGGTAACTCCATTCTTCAAAAGTCAGGTCAAAAGTTGCTCAGGTCAAAAGTCTTAGTGTCTTCCTTGACTTCCCCCCTTCTCAATGGCTATATCAGTTAGCTAATCAGTCAGCAAAACCTAAAAACATTACCTCCAAAATACATACAGAGTTTGACCACTGCTATCCATGTAGCACAGGACAACATCATTTTTTTAATTTGCACTATTTTATTTTAATATTTTATAGGAGAATCCTGACTGGTCTTCATGCTTCTGCCCTTGCACACTGCCCTTGCCCCAGTTTATTTGGAACCCAGCAGCCTGAATGATTCAGTTAAAGTGCCTTCAGATGATATCATTTGTCTGCTAAACATACTTCAATTATTTCCTAAATCCCTTGCAATAAAAGCTAAAGTTCTTATAACGATGCCATGGCCCCGTGCAATCTGTGACCCTACTCCTCCATCCCACCCTTCCGGCCTCAAGTCCTTCCTCTTACTCAAGCTCCCATTGCTCCAACCACTGTGGTTTCTTGGTCGTTCCCCAACATACTAGGCGTATTCCTGTCTAATGGCCTCTAACCTTGTTGCTCTCCTTTCTGAAAGTGCTCTTCCTGCCACCTTAATGTAAGTCTTGAGAAGGCAGCAATTTTTTATGCTTTGTTCCAGGCTAATTCTCAACTTCCATAACAAGGTTTGGCACATTAAGTGCTCAGTAAATGTCTGTCAAATGAATGGATAAACATTTAAGTAATAACCTCCGTTTCTATCTACCTTTTAAATTCGTTAGTGCAATTTTGGACACAGAACTTTTCCTTAATTTCATGGAGCAGAGGTAAAAACCAGGATGTCTTGTTTAAACAGAAACTTGAGGGTGGCAGATGAGAATGTGAACACAAAACTTAATGTGAAACTGGCCCACCGGATCTAACTCTTTGCCAAATCACACACCTCAGTCCATCTCCACAGGAGCCTTCAGTAGGCAGCTTCCTGGCCATGAGGAATGCCAATCCCTAATCTATCCTCAGCGTGCTCCTAAAAGCAGAAATCATCAAAAAGCAACACATAGCACTCAAGGCATACCAACAAAATAATCCAGTGGGCGGGGAAAGAAAATAGCAGAACCTCTTTATACCTATTATCCTATGTTGCCTTGAAAACGATTGTATATGTTTATATGTTCTATAATAGACATGATATGTTAGTATACTGACACATGCACACATACACATATGTAATAATAACCGACGCTTGTCACGTATTGCTCCAAGTGTTTTGCATAGCTTATCATGTAATCTTCACTTAGTCTTGTTGAGATAAGTACTATTTGTATCATCATTTTATAATGAGGATACTGAGGTGCAGCAAAGTCTAATGATTTGCTCAAGGTTACTGAACTAGGAAGCTGAGAGCTGGGATATAAACACATGTACCATAGATTTGAACCTACCCAGTCTGACTCCAAAATTTGCCTCATTAGCCAATATACCACATCATCTCTCTCATGAATAGATATTATCCATATAAACCCTATTTTTAATGGCTCAGAGGAAAGATTTTAGTATTATTCACAACTTATTTAAATCACTTATTCAAATACATTTGTTGAACTCCTTTCTAGTGCTGCATGATGTAAAAGATGTAAGGTAGAGGAAAAAATGTGACAATTGCTGACATCAAGTCAACGCACGGTATGGTTTAGATCAGTGGTTCTCAACCAGAGGCAATTTTATCCCCCAGGGAATATTTGGCCACATTTGGAGAGATTTTTGGTTGTTAAGACTGAAGAAGAATACTGCTAAATATCCCACAATGCACAGGGCAACCCTCTATAACAAGTACTTCCCTGGCCCCCAATGTCAATAGTTCCCAGGCTTAAAAACTCTGATCTAAGTTCTATATTATTTCAGGGTAGCAAAGATGAAAAAGGTATCTTATGTCCTCTGCCTTCAATGAGCTCACAAATGTTTAGTTAACCTCCACCCCCCACCCCAAATCTTTCTCAACTATATAAGTTAGTGAGGGTCAGATTATGTGTGCTCTACCTTTAATATTAGCATAAAGGGAGGGAATGACAAACTACCTAGAGTAGGTTACCAAGGGTGATTTTAAATAAAAAAGAGTTCTTGGGCTGGGCTTGAAGGATAGAGTTTTTCTGAGTGTTCCAATAACTTACCCATCATCATAAAAGTTAATTCATAACAGAGGCATAAGCAAAACACCCAAGAATTAGAGGGGCACCCAATATCATCTGTGGAACCTTGACCAAGGTTAGTCTGGGATCTGAAATGGGTCCTGAAGGTTGGGTGGAATTTTGATATGGTATATCTAACTTAAAAAGTAGATAGAATAGAGAAAGAACTTTGTATATTTTATAACTAAATTCATGTTAATTACCCATTTGGGGAAAATGCATACTTTAAAACAGTATGTTGTAGTGTAGGTATAGTGCAGTGATATTTGAGTCTAATTGTGACTCATTGCTGTGAATTCTCCTAAGTATCTAAACTCTTAGAATGTTGCCAAATTGTGAATTACTTTTTAGTGTGCTGGGGAATATCTAAAAGAGAGCACATTTATTCTTTGTTTAAGAAGTTTAACAACAAGGGTGCCTGGGTGACGCAGTAGGTTAAGTATCCAACTCTTGGTTTTGGCTCAGGTCATGATCTCAGGGTGATGAGATGGAGCCCCACATTGGGCTGTGTGCTCAGTGAGGAATCTGCTTAAGATTCGCTCTCTCCCTCTCCCTCTGCTCCTCCCCCTGCTCTCTCTCTCTCAAATAAAAATAAAAATAAATAAATAAATAAATTATTTTTAAAAAAGTTTAACAACAAAAACCAACTAATACATATCCAACTTTAGGTGACTATTTAAACCTCCACTAGACAGCCATATAAATAGACTACTTTTCTCATTCATGTGGACAGCTTGGAGGATACCCTTCTTTATGATTGAAATCCTTAACTTCCACCTCCCCCTTCTTACCCCAACCAAACTAGGATGATGGCATAATGTTGTAGAGATCTAGGCTACCCTCTTGGAGGGAGCAGGTGGGATTGGCCAAATTATGTACTTTGACACAGGTCTGTGACAAAGGAAGAAAAGGCACATTTCTCTAACTTTCAAAGGTACTTCTAATGGGCCAGTAGTGCCCCTATTTCAGTTCTATTATAAATTCTTCTGAATTTATTTCCTTGGTTATCTCTCTAAAACTGTAGCTTCAGTTGGCACCAGACAGTCTCCTGGGGGCTGGAGCTGCACCACTGTTTTCCAGAAATCCATGGACCATGACTTTGCCTGGTCTACTGATCCAGCTTGTTTTAACCTCATTTCTATGCAAAACAAGTCCTTCCCAATTTTGATGGGGGTTGAAATCTTTTCGTACTTTTCTAGCCTTCCATTTTTAAAGAGTCACTTCCTATGCCCTTTGACTCCTTAGTTCAACTTTCCTTAATGATACATTCCTGAATTACCATCACGGAATACAAACTATAGGAACTTGGGCAATATTCTTAACCTTTCTGAGCTTGTTTTCTCACCTCAAAAACCTGTGAAAATAAATGAGAATGAAACTATTCAACACAGTACCTGATAAAGAGATGTTACTTATCAAAATGTTGGTTCACTTTTCTTTTCCTTTGGGTTAAAGAAATAAAACTAACCCTGTTTTTTCTTGGCTGTTTTCCTTATTCCCTCGGGCTTACTGTTTCAGTCCTGTGCAGACTTCAGTGCAAAACTCAGCATACACTCTGGCTTTCACCAAATTTCCAGTGACACCAGGTCTACCATTAGTTTCCCAGTTTGCCTGAAGTGTTATGGGACTATAGTAGATTGGAATATTGGTCAGCAAATATTCACTCTCCTCTTCCTGAAGTGACAGGTTGCCTTCTTCTAAGAGAAGCCCATCACCCTCCTGCATTCTTACCATCCTCTGTGAGAACAGTATGCTTAGGTAGCACTTCTTCAGTCTGGGTCCCTGCATGAGACACACATAGTTCAGCTCGCAACCCAGGCCTAGTTGACACCAGGAACCCAGCTGGGCCCAACAGAGCCACAACCAACACTCATGAGCAAGACATTTGATTTATTGTTTAAGCCACTGAGACTACGAGATTGTTTATTACCCTAGCAAAAGCTGATCAGTATAGAAATGGAAAGGGGGTTCTGTAGCTCCTGACATTTCATTCATCCAGTCCCCAGGACATAAACTGTGTTCTACTCCTGGATTCTGCCTCCCTCCCCTAGTTGTCCCAGAGTAGCTCAGTCCGGCACTCCATTATCAGTCTCTTTATTATGCAGAATTGTTTTCCTCTTGCCTGTGAAACTTGCAAGCAACCTGTCAGCTCCAGAGTGTGTGTCTCCCGTAAAATGTCCTTACCTAAGAACATTATCAAGAAATCAGGCCTTTCTCCACAAACAATTATTTTATCATCTACAGGGAAAAAAATTTCATTATCTGTTACATAAGATGGATGCTTTTATCCTGTAGTCTTTTCTGAGATATTAAGTGAATCTTACTCAAGTTTAGGTAATCACTTTCTTGCTTTAAAAGAAACAGCTGATATTTCTTTCCTAAGGAGCTGCATTAGTTTCTTATTGTTGCTGTAACAATTTACCACATACACAGTGGCTTAAAACAACACAAACTTTTTTATCATACAGTCCTGGAGGTCAGAAGTCCAAAACAGGTCTCACAGGGCTAAAATTGAGATGTCAGTCTTCCTTTCTGGAGATCTATGGGAGAATCGGTTTCCTTGTCTTTTCTAGCTTCTAGATGCTGACCACATTCCTTGTCTCTAGAATACCAGAAATTGAATTACTTGGACCTCTGCTTCTATCCTCACATCTCTTTCTCTGACTCTTCTTCCTCCCTTTTTCACAAATTAAGGAGCCTATTTGCATTGGTTTCACCCAGATAATCCAAGATAATCTCCCATCTCAAGACCCTTACCCTAATCGTATATTTTTTCCTTTTGTAACAGTGTATCTTGTAGAGAAGTACTTTTTCATGATAACCATCCTAACAGGAGTGAGGTGATATCCCGTTATAGTTTTGATCCACATTTCCCAAATAAGTTGTACATTGACCACTTTTCCATGTACCTGTTGGCCATTTTTGTGTCTTCTTTGGAAAACTATTCATTTCCTCTGCCCATTTTTAAAATCAGGTTGTTAGCCTTTGTTCTCTTCAGTTGTATGAGTTCTTCATATATTTTGGATACTAGCACCTTATCAGATATATGATTTGCAAGTATGTTAGCCCATTCCATAGGTTGCCTTTCCATCTTATTGATCATTTCTTTTGCTGTACAGAAGCTTTTTAGTTTGATGTAGTTCCACTTGTTCATTGATTTGCATGAATACCTGAAATATTAAGGCTACTGATGTATTACTTGTTATTTTTATTGCATATTTAGAGATGATTTTAATTTGGTTCAATAGATTTTAATTTGGTAATTCCTTGTAGTAATAAACACCCCCACTAATATATTTATCCTTCACTAAACTGTTATGTTATTTAAATATGTTCTCGGGTTGCCTGGGTGGCTCAGTCGTTAAGTGCCTGTCTTCGGCTCAGGTCATGGTCCCAGGGTCCTGGGATTGAGCCTGGCATTGGGCTCCCTGCTCCGCGGGAAGCCAGCTTCTCCCTCTCCCACTCCCGCTACTTGTGTTCCCTCTCTCACTATGTCTCTCTCTGTCAGATAAATAAATAAAATCTTAGAAAAAAAATATGTCCTTTTCATATGATCATTCATATTTCCCCTTTAGACATAGTTACTACTTATAAGTGATTACAGTGTTTTTAAATCTAGACCATTTTACTGACAGGGCTGCTTATGGTACATTTTCATTTTATTTATTTCTATTTCAATGATGAATAATTGTGAACCATTTATTTAGTCCCTATAGCTAGGAAACATTTCCTCTTTATAACCTTTTATTTATTTATTTTTGCTTTGTTTCTGATTCATAAATAATTATAAGGTAATAGGAATTTGGAAGGATTTTGTCCCGGAAAAAGGCTTAAGGTGCTTTTAGGATATTTTATTTGGTACTTATTTTATTTGTTAAAAAAATCTGCCTTTTCTTTATAACAAATCTCTAATTCTATAAAATCTTTTTTCTATGGTCAGTCTCCTTACATGATCATTTGCCATCTAGTGGACAATCTAAGTATTGCTCAGCTTTGTAAGAGGGTTCTATATAGGATGTATATAGAGATGGAAACCGATCAGAGATATTCTGGGGCAATGTGTGATTTCCATTCCTGTGTACCAGTTCAGATTATATAAGATAAAAATATTTAATCTTTCATTTTGTCTTTATAGGCTGATATTAGAGATACGTATACTTATCATAGATAAAACATATTGTTCTTATTATAGACTTAATATTCAGAAACAGAAGATGAAAAGCTGATTCATATAAAGGTAAGCAACAATTGTTTAAAAGAGCCAATACTAGTTGGAAGAGGAGGTGAACCAGTATACAGTGGAGAGGAGAACAGGAATCTAATGAGAGATAGGAGAAACGGAGAGGGGAGAAGGATACATGGAGAGAAAGGAAAGTGAAGAGGCAGAAAGAAGTAGCAAAGAAGAAATAGGGAGCTGGCAAAAGAGGCAACTAGACGAAGCTGAAATGGGAAAGGGTATTACAAGTGTGTTCAAAAGAACAGAAAGATGAGTGGAGAGAGAATAGAAATGGTTTGCAATATATCACCTATCTTGAAGCACGGCCTCTCTGATTTTGTCTGCCAGATTCCAAGCAAGTGGTCCATAGATCCTACTTCCTGATTACTATTATCAATGTATAATTTACATTACATATGCATGTGTGATGAGTGATTTTTTTCCTTTTGCATTTTTCTTATTTAGAGCTCTCATAATGCAGGGACATAGTGAGTGGAGTTATGCTTCTTTTATTAGAAACGGATTTCACTTGGGATTTTGTTGGAGTATTCACAGTGAGGCCCTACAAGTGGAATCTAGGACACCTGATTGCCTTGAGTAATTAAGGCAATTGAGACTGCTGGAGAATGTTAATCAATGTATACTTTAAACTTCTGTTATTTACAAAGAGGGTCAGGTGTTCCATTCAACAAATACTGAGTTCTCATTATATGTCTGGCATGTAGTAGACATGGCACTGTAAGATGAAAAAAATTTTACTGTCCAGTAAGGTTTAGTTAACTGGAGAGGTTACAGATGGAAAATATCTTATTTTTCTTCTTTATGAATTAGGTTTTAGCTTATATGAGTCTCCCTGCCTTGTGTGATAGGCAGAATGAATAAGATGACTCCCAGTGATGCAGACCTTGAATGTGGGTGGAACCTGTGAATACAGTGAGATATCATTTCTGTAATTATGTTATCTTAAATGGCAAAAAGGAGCTTATTCTATTTGAGCCTAATTCAATCACAGGAGTCCTTTAAATATAGATCTAGGGATCCAGACACAGAAGTCAGAGATGTAAGTATGAGAAAGATTTGAGGAGAGAAAAATTCTCTTAGTGGTTTTGAGGATGAAGAGGGCCATGTGGCAAGAACATGAGAATGGCCTCTAGGAGCTCAGGGCATCACCTAACTAAGAGCCAGCAAGAAATAGGAGACCTTAGTCACAAATCACTGAATTCTTCCAACACTTACATGAGCTTAGAAGAAACCCCTGAGCACCAGATAAGAATACAGATTATGGATATCTTGATTTGAGACTCAGAGTAGAGGATATAGTAACATATTATTATGAGGTTCTTATGCTACATGTGAAATGATATAATGTTATTGGAAGACAGACTGTGATAAGGTGTGTGTATGTGTATGTGCATATTATATTCTAGGAGCAACCTCAAAATTAAAAATAATAGATATAACCAATAAGTCAATAGTGGAGATAAGATGTAGTCATAAGAAGTACATATGCAGTTATTCCAAAAGAAGGTAGGAAAAGAGGAAAAAGGCCCAAAAAGTGGGGATAAGTAGAAAACAAGTAACACATGGCATTTAAATTTAAACATATCAATAATTCATTAAATGTAAATGTTCTAGACACCCAATCAAAAGGCAGAGAATATCAATATCAGACAAAAAAGCAAAACCCAATTCTACACTATCTGTAAAACACCCACCTTAAAATAAGGACAAAGAGGGATTAAAAATAACACAAGAAAATGATATACCATATAAACAATAATTGAAAGAAAATTATATTAGGTATATTAATATTAGGTGAAGTAGATTTAGAACAAGAAAAATTACCAGGAATAAAGAGGGACCTTGCATAATGACATGGGGTTCATTTAATGAAGAAAAAAATCCAACCCTAAATATGTATGCATATAGTAACAGATTACATTAAGTATACATAATACATTAAGTAAAACTGATACAACTAAAAGGAGAGACAAATCTACAATTCTAGTTTCAAACTTCAACACCCTTCTTTCATTAATTTATAGAACAAGTAGACAAAAACATCAGTAAGCATATGGAAAGACTATTACCCAATTTGACATAACTGACATTTATAGAACACTCCATCCACAGTAGAAGAACCCACTTTTTTTTTTAAGTGTACATAGAATATTCACCCAAAGAGACCATATTCTGGGGCACAATACAAATCTCCACACACTTACAAACTGAAATATTGAAATTATGTTCTTTGACAACCATGAAACTTGAAATCAATAAAAATATATCTGAAATATCCCTCAATATTTTGAAATTATTTTTTTAAGATTTTATTTATTTATTTGAGAGAGAGCAAGAGCGAGAGCACAGCTCCCCACTGACCAGGGAGCCCAAAGTGGGGCTCGATCCCAGGACACTGGGATCATGATCTGAGCCAAAGGTAGAAGCTTAACTGACTGAGCAACATACTTCTAATTAATCCTATCTCAAAGAAATCACAAGGTAAGTTAAAAAATAAATTAAAAGAAAATGAATTGAGAACCTGTAAAAATTTGTAGAATGCTTCTTATGTAGCTTTAGCAAAGTGGCTAAAATTATCCTTAGAAGGAAAGTTATAGCTATCAATGCTTATATTAAAAGAATTGTCTCAAATGAATGCTTTAAAATTCCACCTTAAACTTGGAAAAAAACATAAAGCATGAAGAAAAAAATAAACAAGCAGAAATCAATGAAATAGCAATGAAAATCAGCAACACTAAAATTATTAAACCTAAAGACAGAATGATCAAGGAAAGAGAAGCTGCAAATTAAAATCAGAAATGAATAAAGCCATAATTACTGATCCTAAAGACATTAAAGGATTGTAATCCATAAAAGGATTATAATGGAATAATGTTGCAACTTTCAATAAATTTAAGTGCATAGACGAAATGCACAAATTCCTTAAAAGATGTTAACTACTAAAGCTCACTCAAGAGGAAATATATAACATGAATAGACATCTGTTAAAGATATATAGATATATAGCTAAATACCTTTCCACAAAGAAAATTCTAGATTTAGATGACTTTAATTATTCAACATAGTGCTAGAAGTTCTAGCCAGTGAATGAAGGCAAGAAAAGAAAGCAAAAGGCGTAAAGATTAGAAAGGAAAAAATAAAGTTGTCCCTATTTGCAGATGAGATAAATACATATTAAATCTGAAGAAATCTACAAAAGAACTACTACAATAAGTGTTGGTCAAGGTTGCAAGAATAAGATAAACATACAAAAATCAATATTATTTCTAATATATTAGCAATGAACAAATGAAATAAGAAAACATGTACAGAACTTTGTATGCACAAAATGTTGATGAAACAAATCAAAGAAAATCTCAATAAATGGAGAGACATAATATGTTTGTAGATTAGAAGACATAGTAAAGATGACAGTTCTCTTGAAGTAGATGCAGGTTTAAAGCAATCTTAACATCTCAGCAAGATGTTTTGTAGATATAGCTAAGATTCTAAAATGTATATGGAAAGGCAATGGAAATAGAAGAGCTGAAATTATTTTGAAGAAGAATAGAGTGGGAAGAATCATTCTATGTAACTTAATAACTTATTATATAGCAGCAGTAGTCAAGACTGTGGTATTGGTGGAGAGATAGACATACATATCAGTGGAATAGAAGAGAGAACACAGAAACAGACTTACACAAATATGCCTAGCTTTTGACAAAGCAAGTTTGTAAAAACAATCCAATGGAGGAAAGACAGCCTTTTCAAAAAATGGTGCTGGAGCAATTGGACATCCACAGACAGAAAATAAAACAACCAGTTATCCTTGTGATGATGAAAATACTATGCCCTGATCCTACCCAACCTATCCTGGTTACTGAAGTATAGTTTTGCATGGGGGGAAACCAGAGTAAAGGATAAGTAAGATTTCTCTATTACTTCTTACAACTGCATGGGAAATGACAATGATCTAAAAATGAAAATTATATACATATAAAAATAATTACTAGGGCAAAATGTGCTCCTCTGAAGATACGGGTACTGAAGAATAGTTTACTTCTTCCCACCTAATATAAATATCAGAGAGCTTCACTCAGTGTTTCTGTGTCCTTGAAACCTCTAATTATTCTGTACAGTTAGAGATCCAGGGTCTGTTCTCTGTGTACAGTGTTCATATTTCTCCAGAGACATGAAAATTGTTAGTAAAAATAGAATTTTAACAAAAATGATGTATTTATTTTTCTAAACAATAGGTGGCATCTGAGTTTCACAAATAAAATTGATGATTCATGGCTCTTATTAGGAAATGTATTTTTCAAATGGATTTAAATTTAACTTACATACATCGTATTCCTTACAGTTTGTAATAGATTTGTTAAGTATTTGTTGACTGAAATAATACACATTATTTTTTCTGAAATTAACACTGGGAAAGCTGCTACTTTTTTGGAAAAAATATAAAAATAACCTGTAGATTTCATAATGCATTTTTGTGTCCCTTTAATGTATTATAATTTATACATAACTAAAATCTAGTAAATTCTAACACATATCATGTTAACTTTTCTTTTTTTAGTTAATATTATTCAGATGTGTAGAAATACTAGCATAAGTATTCAATATATGAGTAATAGAGAACTTTTTTTTTAAGATTTATTTATTTGAGAGAGAGAGAGAGCACATGCGCTCGAGTTGGGGGAGGGGCAGAGGGAGAGAACCTTCAAGCAGACTCCCTGCTGAGCTCAGAGCCCAACATGGGGCTGCACCCCATGACCCATGAGATCATGACCTGAGTGGAAATCACAAGTAGGCTGCCCAACCAAGTGAGCCCCCATAACTTTATTTTCTTTTTATTACTATTGTTTAAATTTAAATTCAATTAGCCAAGATATAGTACATCATTTGTTTTTGATATAATGTTCAATGATTCATCAGTTCAATATAACACCTAGTGCTCATCACATCATGTGCCCTCCTTAATGCCCATCACCCAGTTACCCCATCCCCCCACCCACCTCCCTTTCTGCAACCCCCAGTTTGTTTCCCAGAGTCAAGAGTCTCATGTGGTTTGTCTCCCTCTCTGATTTCTTCCCATTCAGTTTCCCCACCCCCACCCCTATTGTCCTCTGCACTATTCCTTATGTCCCACATATGAGTGAAACCATATAATTGTGTTTCACTGATCGACTTATTTCTCTTAGCATAATACCCTCCAGTTCCATCCATGTCGATATTCATCCTTTCTGATGGCTGAGTATTATTCCATTGTGTATATGAACCACATCTTTTTTATCCATTCATCCATTGAAGGACATCTCGGCTCCTTCTACAGTTTGGCTATTGTGGACATTGCTGCTATGAACATTGGGGTGCAGGTGCTCCTTCTTTTCACTGCATCTGTATCTTTGGGGTAAATATCCAGTAGTGCAATCCTGGGTCATAGGGTAGCTCTATTTTTAACATCCTGAGGAACCTCCATACTGTTTTCCAGAGTGGCTCTACCAGCTTGCTTTCCCACCAACAGTGTAAGATGGTTCCCCTTTCTCCACATCTGCACCAACACTTGTTGTTCCCTATCTTGTTAATTTTAGCCATTCTGACTGGTGTAAGGTGGTATCTCATTGTGGTTTTGATTTGTATTTCCCTGATGGCAAGTGATGTGGAGCATTTTTTCATGTATCTGTTGGCCATTTATGTCTTCTTTGGAGAAGTGTCTGTTCATGTCTTCTGCCCATTTCTTTACTGGGTTATTTGTTTTTTGGGTGTTGAGTTTGAGAAGTTCTTTATAGATCTTGGATACCAGCCCTTTATCTGTAATATCATTTGCAAATCTCTTCTCCCATTCTGTAGGTTGCCTTTTAGTTTTATTGAGTGTTTCCTTTGCTGTGCAGAAGCTTTTTATCTTGATGAAGTACAATGTGACTGAAGAAAAAAAATTAAGAAATCTATCCCATTCACAACTGCACCAAAAACCATTAGATACCTAGGAATAAACCTAACCAAAGAGGCAAAAGATCTGTACTCTAGAAATTACAGAACATTTATGAAAGAAATTTGAGGAAGACACAAAGAGATGGAAAAACATTCCAAGCTCATGGACTGAAGAATAAACATTGTTAAAATGTCTATGCTGCCCAGAGCAATCTACACATTCAATGCAATCCCTATCAAAATACCACCAATATTTTTCACAGAGCTGGAACAAATGATCTTAAAATTTGTATGGAACCAGAAAAGATCCTAAATGCCAGGGGAATGTTAAAAAAGAAAACCAAAGCTGGAGCATCACAATGCCTGACTTCAAGCTATATTACAAAGCTGTGATCATCAAGACAGCATGGTACTGGCACAAAAACAGACACATAGATCAATGGAACAGAATAGAGAGCCCAGAAATGGACCCTCAACTCTATGGTCAAATAATCTTTGACAAAGCAGGAAAGAATATCCAGTGGAAAAAGACAGCCTCTTCAATAACTGGTGCTGGGAAAATTGGACAGCCACCTTAAGAAGAATGAAACTGGACCACTCACACCATACACAAAGATAAACTCAAAATGGGTGAAAGATATAAATGTGAGATAGGAATCCATCAAAATCCTAGAGGAGAACACAGGCAGCAACCTCTTTGACCTTGGACAAAGCAACTTTTTGCAAGATACATCTCTAAAGGCAAGGGAAATAAAAGCAAAAATGAACTCTTGGGATTTCGTCAAGATTAGCTTCTGCCCCATAACTGTATTTTCTAATAAATTTTACATTATTTGGAAATAGCCTTCCACCTCTATGAACTTTGACCATTCTTTTATATCCTTAGGCACCAAATGTTTTCTTGTTCCTCTCCCTTAGGATCTGAAACTTATTGTGGGGCTATTTAAAGCCTGAGGAACCACCTTAGGTGAGAGTAATCACTTCTTGTTGTTTTCAGATTTTGGTCTTTGTTGGCTACCTCTACCCCAGTTAAAAAATAATAGTAATAATAATAAAAGACTAGACTTCTGTGTTATTTCTCTGTTGTAAACTCACATACATATTCAGAGCTGTTGACTTTATTCTTCCCTAAGAACCACTAGGCTATATTATTCTGAATATATATTTTATGTTGTCATTTTTTTTCATGGTGCCTACCAGCACGTAACCCTTCAAAAGAGACCAATGAAGAAATCCACTTTCCAGCCTTGCTATGATTATCTGGGTCCTGGCCTTCAGTCTCCAGCCCCCAACATAACAGGATAAAATCCTAAACCCCTACTCAATGAGTGGTAGAAAAAATTCCAGGTTTTCCATTGAGAGATTGGATTTGAATCTATGCCCAGCCATTTTTGACCTCTGAAATCATGGATAGGTCTCCAAACGAAACCTCAGTTTCATCTACAACATGATCTGTTAGGAGAATTAATTTAAGTTAAATATCATATGTGTAACCTATTCTATAAGAGGGGTCTTATTCTTTTTTCTTTTTTTTTTTGGTGTTCATTAGAAAATAAAATTTTAAAAAATGAATTCAATATATAAATTCAAGCTATATGTTAGAAGAGTATTAAATATAAATTGCCAGTAATATCTAGCCAGCAGTTGTCAGTTATAGGAAATTTAAATTAAAAAGAGAGACAGAAAAAGAAGGGAAGAAAAAAACCCCCCAAAACCAAAAAGTGGAAGAAAACT
Source organism: Phoca vitulina (assembly GCF_004348235.1). Taxonomy (NCBI): domain Eukaryota; kingdom Metazoa; phylum Chordata; class Mammalia; order Carnivora; family Phocidae; genus Phoca; species Phoca vitulina. The sequence goes on along the minus strand of NW_022589707.1, from coordinate 24,710,422 downwards.
TTTTCCCTCCTCTTTTCACTTTGGAATTTTGTACTCAGGGTAGAAATGTTCTATATTGTCAGTCTCACCCTGCTTGATCAAAACATTGCTATGAGATCTTTGAGCTGGGAGTTTGGACCAGCAGAAGCTGTCATGAAGAGGGCTTATTTTTACTAGAGAGGGTAAGGACTTAGGAGAGATGAGTGAGCTGGAAGGAAGGGCTTTGGCACTTGATGAAGTGCCGCAGGAGGGGTTGATACCAATACTGAACCGAGGATGTGAATGCATGGTTTAAAAACCCAAACTAAGACATCATTTCACAGCAATATGCCATCGGATACTGAATAATTTTTGTGGGAATATATGAATATATCTTATCTCTGTAAGCACAGCTTTTTGAGTGGTGGTGCTTTATATCTTTGTGTCCCTTAGAGTGTCAAGCACTATTACAAATAATCTGTTTATATAATAGATAAGGACTTAAATTAGCCTTTTCATCTGTAAAAATAAATTCTTAAGCTATGCATCCAGATTACAAAATGGTTTTTATTTAATTCTGAAGTTATATTTTATTTCAGCTTTCACTTTTATGCTCTCCAAGGATTTACTGTAGCTAAACCTCTTTAATCGATTTATTTATTTTCTATAAATTTAATCCGTTGTAATAGAAAGATAGGAAGGCCCCTAACTATATTTCCTACTTGAGATGGCTGGTATCTTTAAAATATCTTTGTAGATGCCAGGTCTAGGTAATGAGGCAAATGTTTTGCCTAAGACCTTGCATATAATTAGCATAAGTGAAAGAAAAGTCCTGAGAGCAGGGGAGGTAACACAATGACTTATTTGAGCAGTCTCTCAGAATTTACTGTGAATTTGACTTATGTGGGACACAAAGAATAAATTTTAGGTGACTTAAGAAATCATGTCTCAACAATGGTTTTCCTTCTACTCCTTAGTTTATGCTATCTATAAATTATCAAAGACATTTACAAATGATTTAATACTATACCCAGATTTTTTTTAAGTACATTAACTTTTTAAATTTGGATTCCATGCCAAAAAAGTTGTGTAACTGGAAAGAACATGGCTGAAAATTAAATAGTATATGGATTCCTTGAAGTGTGGTTCTTTTTTAAACCTGATTTACTTTTGCAAGCACTATATTTATAATTAACTAGCCAATCAAATTAAACTCACTAAATTTAGAGCAAACACGAACTTTGTGTTCTCTGCTGAATAGTTCATCCACAAACTGTCAGCAAATTCCATCAATATTCAATTCCCCTGCCTGGTGTGAAGAAGAACCTTCCCCTACCACACATCCACCCATGGGGAGAGGAGTTAAAGAGGAGGCCAATGACATAATCTGTCGCTTCTTATTTATGAAAACATGGTTCCCCTCTTGTCTGCAATGGGTAGGAATGCAATAGCACATTGCAAACACATTCACTGTTCACTTACCTGTGGAAAATGGTTTCCATGAACAAATTTAAATAAGGAAGAAATATGCTTAGATTTTTTGTTTAGAACAAATGCTGCCCTCATATAATATTTCTTTTTGCTTGGCAATGCTGCTGAGCTCAGCATAACCTGTTGGTGCTGTAAACTGTCTAATAAATCTCCAGCCCTGCTATATATTGAAAATAACACAGTGATATGATAGGCACATCAGCAGTGGAAACGGCTGTCCTTGCAAAATGATCTACTGCTAAGATTAGTTTAATTTTATTGGCATCAGTGAACATTCTGTATTGTAGGAAGTCTTAAGGAGATCTTGTTTTTCATGTTCCCTAGTAATCTGAGTAATATGAAAGCTAATCCTTTAACTGCTAAATCATAGCTATTATAATGTTTTTGGTGGTGGATGGCAGTGAGTCCCCCCCCTTTTCTGGTAAGTGCTGTTTATGAAGAGTTCCATCTACTACTGTAGTTCAAGAAGACTAAATTATAACATGAATGGAGTGAGTAAAAAAAAAAAAAAACAACTCATGTAATATGTGTAATAAGTAGAATAGTCATTGTAACAATCAGAACCCTACAAAGAAACAGAATCAAACTCAAATGATATGAGACTTTAAAGAATAGAGAAATTAAGGAATTATGGCAAGATTAAGGAAACCAACAAAGAAGTTGAGGAATTTAGAGACTAGAAATATAGAGATGTTGTTAGGAGCCCAATGAGAGTGGGAGTTGCTAGACAGGGAGTGCAGGACAGAAGCTGTGGAGGGGATGTGAAACACTGCCAAGAAACACATTTCAGAGAAGCAGGGAATGGGTAACACACAAACCTCTTTCTAGCACCCTCTAATTTACTGATGTCTCCAATTGGCTGACTACAAATGGGAGCCAGTTGGCACATGCAATCCACAGATGCAGTCCATAGGCTTCAGCATCTTAGAACTTATCTGGTGCAAGATAAGTGGACAATAGTTGAATAATCAGCAAACTGACAAAAATAAACTTTATTAAAATAACCTTTTGTAATGGTTGCTTCTTACATGAATTTTTCTACTTTGGGCACCAATCAGAGCCCTAATTGTAAGGCATCTCAATTTAACAATACTCAGGGAGAGGTTCTTTAAATCAGAACTTGACGTACTGTGGCTCAGTGGCTTCTGGTGGTGCCCCAATTCCAAATACCCATTTGCATGTCCTCACATCCACAGAGGTCATGAAGCTCAGAAAGAAAAAGTCTTAACCTCTGTTCATCAATGAGATTCAGACAATTTGATGGTTAAGGGGGCTCCAATAAATGCTAGTTTGCAGAGAAAAAGGAGAAATGGAGTCTGGTGATCTAGCAATAGAGGCTTGGTTAGCAGAGTTTAGATTCTACTCAAAACTACACAGCTGATTTTTGGCAGTTTTACTACTTCTCACCTCATTAATTGGGAAATCTTTGCTGAAACACTGTTATGGCATTGTTGGTGGTACTAGGACCAGAGGAAGTAGTGTGCAGTGCCACCCCACAGAGCTGTCTTGTCCTGAGCTTTGAAATCAGGTTGCTGTTGCGACCAACGAAAAAGCTGTTATCACTAGTCACCAGAATATTCTATATTTCAAACAAAGGATAAGTTCCCTACCTCTATTAAATGTAACACAGAAGATTCATTCTTCTTCTCAAGAGCAATAAAGTAGATTTTCTACTTAGTAACCGCAGTCACAGTGGTCTTAAAGGTAGAGCCCACTTTTGTCAACTTTGATGTGAATAGATTTCAAGCTTCACTGGGCAACAGTTTCTGTAGCATGGCAACAAAGAAGATGAGAGTGGAATTCCAGATTCTCCTGTGGAGCTCAGTTATCTTTATTGTGGGACAGTGAAATCAGTCCTGATTTGTTAGCACAGCAACACGTGATTGGGGTTCTATGACAAAGCCTGAATTTCCCATAGTCAGCAGGTGGGTAATTGGAACACTGTGGTTTGAATATTGATGTGACTAAATCTGCATTTACCACCTGGTGAAGCTCACATACTGAAATCATAAATAAACGATGTGTAAAAGGACAATCTACTGAAATATTAATATGAGTATTTGTTCTCCCTGTAGTTTTCCCTCTTCCCCAATTTAAGTAGGTTTGCTAGGCTTGGGGATATCCTGCCTTAGGAATTGGGGAAGATGTGAAGCACAAGGGCCTGAACTCAAAGGCTCTTCTCTTCTTTGACAAAAGCAAAGAAGGATGGTCTCTTCAATAAATGGTGTATGAAAAATTGGATATCCACTGCAAAGAATGAAATTGGACCCCCAAAGCCTAAGACTTTTGAAGAAGAGAGGCTAGTGGGGGAAGGCTACTGAACACAGAGAGACAGGAAAACTGCTCAAAGACTGGGAAGGAGTAGAGGTTTGCGGGTTTGGGAATGACTCATTTTCCCTTATTGCCATATCAGAGAAGCAGTAGGCCCTTACAGCCAGGGCTCCCATTGTCCCTGAAGGTTCCTATGTCCCATGGGTGGTGTGGATGCTTCAGAGGCCAGTGGAGCCGGCTGACTGGGAGAATGACTGTCAGTACAGACTGACTGCTAATGGCAAGGGCCTGCCAGGACCTCCGCACAAACTTGCAGTGATTTCAAACTATATTACAAAGCTATAGTAATCAAAACAATATGGTATTGGCATAAAAACAGACACATATATCAATGAAACAGAACAGAGAGCTTAGAGATAAACCCATGCATATACAGTTAATTAATCTTTGACAACAGCTCCAAGAATACACAATGGGGAAATGGTACTCTTTTCCATAAAATGGTGCTGGGAGAACTGAATATTCACCTGCAAAAGAATGATATTGGACTCCTATCTTATGCCACACATAAAACCCAACTCAAATGGATTAAAGTCCTGAATGTAAGAACTGAAACTGTAAAACTCTTAGAAGAAAATATAGGGGTAAGATCCTTGATCTTGGTCTTGGCAATGATATTTTGGATTTGGAACCAAAAGCATAAGCAACAAAAGTAAAAAAACAAAACAAGTGAAACTATATCAAACTAAAAAGCTTCTGCACAGCAAAGGAAACCATTAATAAAATGAAAAAGCAAGCTATGGAATGGGAGAAAATGTTTGTAAACCACTAATCTGACAAGGGGCTAATATCCAAATATCTAAGAAATTCATACAACTCATTAGCAAAAAAACCAAATAACCCGATTAAAAAATGGTCAAAGGAACTGAACATATTTCCAAAGAGGACACACAAATGGTCAACAGGTGTGAAAAGATCTCAACATCATTAATCATCAGGGAAACGCAGATCAAAACCATGATGAGATATCACCTTACACCTATTAGAATGTCTATTACCAAAAAGATAAAAGATAAATGCTGGTGAGGATATGGAGAAAAGGAAACCCTTGTATACGGTTGGTGAGAATGTAAACTGGAACTAGTAGAATATGAAACTGTAGATTGTTATGTATGCTACCACCTTCATCAAATATCTTATTGTCTATCTTTAATGGACTACATGGGCTTTGTCCTTTGAGTTATTTTCTTTTTCTAGAGCAGTGTTTCTCAACTGAGACAACTAATGACACTTTGGAATGGGTAATTGTTTTGGGATACTTTCCTGTACATTGTAGGATATCTAGCAGCATCCTTGGTTTCTACCCACTGTATGCCCGTAAGCATCCCTCTGCCCTCATCATGACAACAAAAAATGTTTCTAGACAGTGCCAAATGTCTCATAGGGGCGAAAATCACCTCCAGTTGAGAACTACCTTCTAAAAGGAGCTAATGTAATTCATAGCTAAATTTCTTTTGGGATAGGTTGTTAATATGCACCACACATACTGAAAGTTTTATGTTCCCTTTTCTATTTGTATGAAGAATCATTTACCATTGGAAAAATGCATTGATGGTGTTTTGTATTACAGCAATTTCTCTTAGTTCGACAGATATAAACCTTGGGGGAGGATCTTTTAAGAAGGCAACCTTTAGGTTAAACAGAAATATATACAAATGTAGCTTATTCTTATATATTTTTACATGAATATGTTTATATATAAATTTAGTGTTCTATTATATGAGAATAGAAATTCAAATGAAAAGTGGAGCTTAGCTTAAAGAACAAAGCTGAAATGTTTTATCATTTCAGCAACAAAGAAAAAGGAGAGATAAAAGTTGTAATAAAATTCAAAATGTCAGTATTTTGAAGTAGTGTGTTTTAAACATAGAGAAATCAGATTTCCTCAAAAGGTAATATTTTAAAAGATGTACCCAAACACAGTTTTCCTGTGTTCTAAGACAATAAACTTTATATTCAACACATTTAATTTGTTAATAAAAACTCTTCATTATTAAAAAATTCCTAAAAGTCATACTATAAAAAAGTACTGTTATTTCCCCAAAGGCTGCATTCCAAAAGATAAGCACTCTCAAATTTAAACCTTTTTTATGACTATGTTAAGTACATCTATTATACTTCTTCTTGCTATAAAGTCTCTTCTGATAGAAAGCAACAAAAATTAAATCTGCTTTCTCATGCCAAATCTTCAGTGTTTCCCAGCTGTGTTGGTGTTTCAAGGCAGGCTCTTTCCTTTTGGAGTCAGTGTAATGAGCTAAAATTGATGGTGGCAATGACTATGACCAAGCATGAAGTGAGCACTTCTCATGTAAGCTCATTCAAGGAGTTCTGTGCAATCACTTCTGTGTCAGAGTGTTAAGTTTTTAGAGTGAATGAACAAAATCATTAAAAAACAAAAAAAGAAACCCTCTATTTTGAACATGATGGTTTTTGTTTTTTGTTTATTGTTTTTTGCTGGCTTATAAATATAAATATATTTAAATATAAAAAGTTCTTTTCTTGTTTTGGAGGTTTAAGAGTGGTTTATTTTTCAGAACTTGAGTTTCCTCCACTATGTCAGTGATTTCTTTGATATCTTATCACTATGATAACTTAAATAATCTTGAGGAAAAAATTATAAATCAAGTAAAAGATTAAAAAATATACTTCCTGGGGCACCTGGGTGGCTCAGTCAGTTAGGTGTCCAACTCTTGGTTTCAGCTCAGGTCATGATCTCAGGGTCCTGAGATTGAGCTCCATTCAGGTTTCGCGCTCAGTAGGGAGTCTGCTTGAGATTCTCTCCCACCTTCCCTCTCGCCCTTCCCCTCCCTCTGTGCACACTCTCTCTTTCTCTCTCTCTCTCTCAAATAAATAAATAAATAAAATCTTTTTTTTTTTTAAAGAAATATACTTCCTATGTTCTTTTGAGGACTGCTACAATTTTGCTATGAAATTTCAAAGTAGTGTGTGGCATGTTATCTTACTAGTGAGTGGAAGGGGTACATAGCAGTAAGTTTAATAATGTCCCGATGAGTAAACTGTGCACATATATAAGGAAAAATAAATGTAGAGAGGACTTTCATAAAAAAATTTTTAAAAATTCAGTTAGGAATCACTTGATGTGGGAAACAAAGGCAGAAAGAAATGTAAATAAAATTAAATGTCCTTATCACCTGCAGCCGTTTGACAAATACTTGAGGCAGGCAGAGTATAAAGTTCCCCCAGGAAGCTCCCAACTGTCTTAATGTTCATGACTTGCTAGAGGAAAAAACAATCTTAGTCCGACAAGGACAAGGCCTGTGGTAGCCTATGAGTCTTCTTTAGCAGATGAAACTCCTTTTGAAACTTCCCTTCCGTTTACTTCCCCCAACCGAAAAGGATATAATCAGTTACTCCTCACAATCCAGGGGCAGCAGCAGCTCCTTCTGCCCACAGGTCCTGTCCCCGTGCTTTAATAAAACCACCATTTTGCACCAAAGATATCTCAAGAATTCTTTCTTGGCCGTTGGCTATGGACCTCGTCAACACTACTTCAAAAACTGTATCATCACTGACTTGTCCAAACATGAAATCCTAGTTAAAAGAGACCTGGAGAGGTCCCCGTTCAAATATTCTAACTCACTGAAAAAAAAATCTTTTCCAAAAGCACGGTGATCCCTGGAATTGTAACCGATGAGGAACTTCAAGGAATGATGAGGCATTTGAAGCTAAGGGCCAGTATCTTCTCTTGGCTAAACATCTTTACAAACCTGTTGTCTAAGGGTCATTATCTGCATTTCACAGAACAGAAAACCACGGCTGAGGGAAGGTCAAGGAACTCGTTCATGAGTTCACAGATGGGAAGTAGCTGAGCTGGCATTTAAACCTGCTTTTCTGAATTTAAGACCAAAGCTCTGCTTGTTTAATCACATTTCTATAATTCCCCTTATTTACTTCAAAACAAAGTTTCAAACGTTCAGCAAACTTGAATGAATTTATATATGCTTTCTACCTGGATCCTTGTGTTTTATACTCACATTATCACATATCCATCTATCTAGATCACTATTATCCATTAATCCATTTTTTAATTGGTACATTTTAAGGTAAATCTCAGACATCAGTACACTTCCCCTCAAATACTTCTGGATGTATATTAAGTAGAGTTTAGTATTTATTTATATCTTAAAATAACATTTATATACAATGAAATGCTCAGATCTCAAGCAAACCACAGGGTGAGCATCCACAAATGCATACACATGTGCAACCCAAACCCCTATCAAGATAGAGAACATCACTCAGAAAGATTCCTCATGTCTCTTACCAGCAAATCCCCTTCCTCCATCAGAATTATTTTGATTTTTCGGGGCACCTGGGTGGCTCAGTTGGTTGGGCGACTGCCTTCAGCTCAGGTCACGATCCTGGAGTCCCGGGATCAAGTCTGCTTCTCCCTCTGACCCTCCCCCCCTCATGTGCTCTCTCTCTCTCTCTCTCAAATAAATAAATAAATAGAATTATTTTGATTTTTTTTCTACCCTAGACTTATTTTGCTTAATCTAGAACTTTATATAAATGGAGTGATACAGTACATACTCTTTGCAGTAAAGTTTTCACTCAGCATACTGTTTAGAGATCTGCAGAGAGCAGAACGGAGTCTCTCCTGTCCAGCAGGAGCCTGTGTCGAGCAAGGACGCAAGCAGGCAAGGTCCTGCAGCCAGGAGACATCGCCGGCTCCCACGCCCGCTGAACCCCCAGAACTGATCGCGAGCGGAAACAGAGGAGGGCTGCAGAGACCCAAAACCGATTCATTCCCTTTAAAAAGGGAAGGATTTGGGCAGAAAACAGTCAGACTCTTCAGACCTGACCCCTCTATGTCTGACCCCTTAAAAAAGGCAACTGCCCCCGAAGGCTCTGCCTGATGGATGTCCGAACAGAACCGAGAGCCTTCCCTGCTGGAACATCAGAAGCAGTCAGTGCCGAGAGCTGACCCGGACCAGACGGAGGCCTTAGCTCAGCTGTGCGCCCCCAGCCTGACTTCGCGTTTGGTTCATGAACTTCCTGCACCCTGCTGTTGTCTTGTTTGTTGTGTGGCTTGTCTTCTGTCCTGCTCCGCGTGCTGTGTAAGAAGCCAAGCTTAATCACATGGTGAAATGTCATGGAGTTTGGAATCCTAGCCCTGCTTTATATTGTGATTTAACTTTGCTTTATGATTGAATAAAGCTGACACTGTGGAAAGACACAACTCGTGTGTGCGCCTTCATCGTGTGCTCATGACAAGATCCATCAATGCTATTGCATGCATTATGACTTTTCTCCCTTTCTTGTTGAATAGTATTCCATTTTAGAATATGGCACATTTTGCTTATCCATTTTCCTATTAATTGATACCTGAGCAGTTTCTAGTTCTTTTAGGTATCAAGAATAAATTTCTGGCTTCCAGGTTCTGGCATCTAAGTGATGAGGGAGCAGAAGGCAAGCTGAGGACAAAGCACAGTCTGACACCCCCCAAAGCCACCCCCCCCAACCAGGTGGGATGTGTGTGACCTTCCTCAAGCACCCCTGGATGCCCTAAAAACAAAGGCAGAAGGAAATGCAGGTAAAATTAAATCTCCTTATAACTTGCAACCCATTGACAAATACTTGAGATAGGCATAGTAGAATATTCCTCCAGGAAACTTCCAACTGTATTAATGTTAATGTCCTGCTGGAGGGGAAAACAATTTTAGCTTGACAATAGCAAGCCCTCTGGTATACCAGGAGTCTTCTTTGCATATGAAAATTCTTTTGGAAACCCCCCTTTTCCTTTACCTCCCCCAATTCCCAAGTACATAATGAGTCACCCCTCACACTTGTCATGCCACTCTTTCTCCCCATGGGTCCTGTCCCCATGCTTTAATAAAATCAGCTTTTGCACCAAAGACGCCTCAAGAATTCTTTCTTGGCTGTCAGCTCCGGACCCCACCAACATTCCAAAACTACATCATAAGGAGCTTGGCAGTCTACAAGTAAAATGCTGAACAGACTGAAAAATCAACTCTTTTTGGGTCCTTAAGAGAGGGGAGGCCACAGGGCAAACCTCCTTCCTCAAGATTAGAGAGACAGTCGAATTCAGGGAGTCATGACTTACCAGATTCACAAACAGAAGCTGCCTCCGGAACAAACACTGCGGGGGGGGGGGGGGGGGGGGGGGGGGGGGGGGGGGGGGGGAGGGGGGGGGGGGGCCGAGGACCGGGACTATAATTGACAAATTGCTGGAGGCTCCGTGTGGACAAGTCAGAGTTCAAAACTCCAGGGGGACCAAGTCATAGGACCCCCACAATATCGTGAGATTTACCTTCAGGAATTCAACCAGATTCTCACAGTAAATAATGGAAAAAATCCCCTCATACTTCTAGCAGAGGGAGGGGAAAAGGAACGATTTTGAAATGAGACAGAGCATTCGTTCTACTTAACAAGGCCTGCCCTCAGGGTAAACTAATTAACCTAGGCCTAACCAGCTGGGGTATTATCAGAGCCTAACTGACCTGGGGAAGGGAAGTACCCAACTCCAGCCCACGTTAGCCTCCTGTCCCACCAATGTGGGAAGAAAAAAAACTGATTTGTGAAGCTACAGTCCAGGGGCAAAGGCTCATGAGAAGACTGAGATTTATTCATAGGACTAGCGAATGCTTCCCCTCCCCCCACAAATGACCACCACTTTACTAAAGTCCTATTTAAGCACTTCCTTTTACTGGTACATTCTGTCTAGCTGATGAGGGAACAGAAGGCAAGCTGAGGACAAAGCAGAAGCTGACACCCCACAACGGCCCCCATGGGCACCCAGGCACTCCTGGTTGAAGGAAAAAAAAATAGTTCACTTATGGAGAGCACAATCCTGCAGGACAAGAGTCTCCCTCAGTTTGACAAATGTCTTAGCAATTTACAAGAACAGAGCATTTCTATCAATGGCCTAGCTGCCAGAAAAAATGTAGATACAATGAAATGTTCTTATAATCTGCAGCCCATGGACAGATACTTGAAGTGGGCAAAGTGTAATGTTCCTCCAGGAAGTTCCCAACTATCTTCATGTTGATACCTTGCTAGAGGGAAAAACAACCTTAACTTGACAATGGCAAAGCCTCCTGTGTCCTATGAATCTTCTTTAGCATATGAAAGTTCTTTTGAAACCTCCATTTTTCCTTACCTTCCCCCAACCCCATAGTATATAACCAGCCACCCGTTACAACCCCGGTGCAGCAGCTCTTTCTGTCCCTGGGTCCTGTCCCCGTGCTTTAATAAACCACCTATTTGCACCAAAGATGTCTCAAGAACTCCTTCTTGGTCGTCCGCTCCAGACCTCACCTCACCGATATTCCAAAACCACATCATAGCTATCAAGAAAAAATTACCAGGCATATCATGGCATCTGGGTGGCTCAGTTAGTTAAGCATCCGACACTTGATTTCAGCTCAGGTCATGATCTCAGCATTCTGAGATCCAGCCCCATGTCAGGCTCTATGCTGTGCGTGGTGCCTACTTACGATTTTCTCCACCCCTTGCCCTCCTCTCCCTCTCTCTAAAAAACAAACAAAAAACAAAAACACACACAAAAAGAAAAAATTACCAGGCATACCCAAAAGGCAAACAACACAATTTGAATAGACAGAATAAGCATCAGAACAACATGGAAGGTATGTTAGAATTATCAGACTGGAAATTTAAAATAACTGTGATGAATATGTGAAGGACCCTAATGGATAAAGTAGACAGCATGCAAGAATGGGTGGGCAATGTAAGCAGAAAGATGGAAATCCTAAGAATGAACCAAAAACAAATGATAGACCTTTTTGTTGTAAAGATAATTCCTCATAGTTGACAAAAGTAATAGATATTAAATAAATAACATAGTCAATAAGCCTTTTTGAAATCATGCTACTTGAGAAATAATTTAATATAGAGAAAATATACAGATTTATATAAAGTTATCAGCAACCATTTTCTTACATTGAAATCACATTCAATATTTTTCCTAACATTTGTAATATTAACATCCAGCACTCACTTTTAAAACCATGTCCTAAAACTTTGTTCTCTTTGGCTCTAATCATCATTCTCAACTGGAAAAGTATAGCTATGTCAACACCCAAATTTGGGGGAAAGTTGTTTGAAACCTGAGAAGTAACCACCAGTTTTCTGGGAACTCTGCAGATTGCCCTATCTGGACAAAATTACTTTATAGTTTCCATTTAAGATAATATTCTGAATACTCCCAGTTATGGTTAGCTGCCTTAATATTTATCCTGTTTTTAATACTACTATAGCAAAAACTCATTATTTTGGGGTATGGCTGGAAGGATTCATTTTTTAGAATGATGTTAAATGTGTAAATTAAGGAATCATATAAAAAAGAACATTTTTTTAATTTCAAGCACATGCAGTAATTTAATTGCTAAGATAATTCCAGGTGGAAATCTCAATGTCCTTGCTTTAATAAACAGATGGATGGAACTGCATTTGTAAATACTTGCATCTACTTTGGTTTAAGCATTAAGCTTTCTAAAAGTCCATACAATTTATTTTTTTTAAGAAGTGGAACTAGATTTAGAATTTTAGTGCTAAAAATGACTTTGGAGATCATTTATCAATTTGGGAAGTCAATTTGTTTGGCAAAGCCATTCTTTATAGAGAGTGCATTGGTACATTTCAGCTCCATTTGAATGAATGATCAAACATCCAAGATTATATTGCATTACTCAAGATTCAAATATAGCAAATGTCTGATTTTGGCAAGGGCTTATGTATATACATTCATATTTTAATTCTTGACATGGAAAATTCACTATGTCAGTGAAGAAGAATTTAACTTACAGTTAAAGTTAATTTTAAAGTAGCCAAGTATTATTTTTGACCAAAATAAAAGTGTGTAGTTCATCTTGTGACTTTTAAGCATTCTTATTTACAGGAAAAGAGGCTTTTTTACATAATTACAAAGATTTACATTTTCGACATCAGTAAAAATTCTTAGGAGTCATAGAAGTTTTGGAGTTTTTAATATTTTTCCTTGAAAATATATTAGTTATGAGGTACTCCATATGTATTTAGTGAGTATAGAAGTTAATTTTGGTTTTAGTACTTCTGTACAATTTTTAGTATAATTATTATTTAGTTAACCAAAATTTACTTAACAGAATTCTAAATCTGAACAATTTTAAACTTACTTTATAAATTAAGTCACAGATTTGCTCCAAAGAACAACTGCTCTTCATTCATGCATTATCATGTACACTATCTTCTGTTGTACCAACAGAACTTTCTGCAATCATGGAAATGTTCTACATCTGTGTCTTCCAATAGGGAGCCACTATGTGGTTAATGAGCGCTCAGCATGTGGCTAGTGTGAATGGGAACTGAATTTTTAAATTATGTTTAATTTTAGTTAATTTAAATTTAAGTTGTCACATATTGTTAGTGCCTACTATATTTGACAGCATCAATTCCAGACTTTCATGTTCCTAGGTGTAATTCTTTTCACCTTTTTGTTGTAAACCTCCCTTTTTCCTTACCTTCCCCCAACCCCATAGTATATCACCAGCCACCCGTTACAACCCCGGTGTAGCAGCTCTTTCTGTCCCCAGATCCTGTCCCCGTGCTTTAATAAACCACCTATTTGCACCAAAGATGTCTCAAGAATTCCTTCTTGGTCGTCCGCTCCAGACCTCACCTCACCGATATTCCAACTTTTTGTTGAAACCTCCCTTTTTCCTTACCTTCCCCCAACCCCATAGTATATAACCAGCCACCCGTTACAACCCTGGTGTAGCAGCTCTTTCTGTCCCCAGGTCCTGTCCCCGTGCTTTAATAAACCACCTATTTGGAGTTCAGGTGAAATAAAGCTATTGTCTAATTCCTGACTTTTCCAAGATATTTTCAAGTTCAGGAACAACCATCTTTATGTTTCATTTTCCCTTCATTATGACCACCACCATTTGTTAAGTGAATAAATTGGTTAGAAATTAAATGATCAATACAAAATTTACTAATTTATAATTCCTATTGTTAGGTGTTCATCAATTGCTAGACACCTAAATATTCCAATAAACATTTCACAAAAATCATTATTTATAAATGAGGACTGACCACCACTCCATTAATTTGATGTGCTGTCTCTTCCTCTCATACAAGAAAACAATGAATAAACAAAAGCATTAAAAGAGATATCTGAGGGGTGCCTGGGTGGTTCATTTGGTTAAGTGTCTACCTTTGGCTCATGTCATGAACCCAGGGTCCTAGGGTGGAGCCCAGAGAGGGGCTCCCTGCTCAGTGGGGAGCCTGCTTCTCCCTCTTCCTCTCCCTCTCCCCCTCTTCTCCCTGCTCATGTTCTCTCTCTCTTTCTGTCTCAAATAAATGAAATCTTTAAAAAAAAAAGAGAGATATCTGAGATGTGCATTTGAGTTTACACAATGGGAAAATGAAAAAACAAAAACAAAGCTTAAAAAAAGAGCCAAGTCTTCTAATCTATATCTGTATCTACCTTTTCATGACCAGTGACTTTTACTCAAAAGTTAATGCCAGCTAATTACAATTCTTGGAAGGTTGCACATGGGACCAATGGCAACTTATTTTGTTCAGGTGCTTCCCATTAGTAACTCAAATGTCCACCAGTATGACTGTCATCTTCCTAAGACAACAGAAGGCAGCAAACAAAATGAAAGTAATAATGACTATAAGTTGCTTACCACAGTGTCAGACACAGAATCATTGTTCAATAAATGCTAGCTAATGATAATAAGAGTATTATACTACCAGCGTTAGTAAGGACCCTGGTTCAAGTTTGGAGAATATGTCATATTAAAAAGTAAAGGGACTCCAACATGTATCTGATATGTAAATGTCTAAGTATGTTATAGAAAAATCCAATCTATATTTTGAAAAGAAGCAGGTTCCAGGCTGGGAACAAGGTCCAGAAGTGGACTGGGTCATCTGGTGATAGAAGAAATATACAATAAATAATTAAATACAAGTGTTTACTGAGCTCTTTTGGTGTGCCCAGCATTGAATTAGGTAAAGTGGTAGATACAAAAGGAATTTTAAGATCCTGTTTATTCTCTGAGTTTGCAATTTAATGGAAAGTAAGAAATAAAGATTATTGAATTTTGGAATATGCACATGGGAAAGTAACAATAACATTTCCAGATGAAACAGGCTAAGGAAAGTTAGTAAAGATACACAGCTGTAAGTCTGCAGGTGGAAGGCCAAAGACTTTAGAAAAGAAAGATTCATGTGGATACCATCCTAAATTAGTCAGTCATATATTGTTTCCAATCTGAATATTATAATTATTATATTATTATGATAATGATTATAGGCATTTGTTTTTCAATTGGAATGACTTGTGATGATTAATTTCAACATAATCGCAATTGTCAGCATAAACTGCTTAGCTAGCATAGAGGGCAGTGCTTCCTTTCTCGGGTTTTACAATCCCGTGGGGGAAACTATGAGGTGGGGCTGATGGATGCCGGTGCACAGGGTCAAACTTGGTTTCCTTTCAAGCGTTTGGTATCTTACTCTTAAAAAAACATACATACAGTAGTATTCACTGCTTGGGACATAGAGTTCTATGAGATTTAACACATGTGTAGATTTTTGTAGCTACTTGTCACCTGATTATACCACAATTGCAACATGCCAGATACTTCTCTATTGTTGACTTCTTAAATCAGAACCTCTCCCCTACCCCTAACCCATGAAAACCACTGATTTGTTCTCTGTTCCAATATTTATTTTTTCCAGGATGTCACATTAATGGAATCATTTGGTATGTAACATTTTGAGACTTGCTTTTTTCACTCAGCAAAATGCCCTAGAGATTCAAGTTATTGTGTATAGCAACAGTTCATCCATTTTTATTGATGACTAGAACTGCTTTGTATGGATGTACCACTGTTTGCTTATTCATTCAATCACTGAAGTATATTTGGGTTATTTCCAATTTTAGGCAATTGTAAAGAGTGCTGATATAAACATCCACATCTATGTTGAAATTAAAAGCATTTTCTCTGAAAAGAAGTTAAGAGAATGAAAGGACAAGCCACAGACTAGGAGAAAATATTTGAACATCACATTGTATCCAGAATATAGAAAGTTGATTCTTGAATTATATTAGAAAGGGTTTGCCCTGAAACAAGGAAGATAATGTTAGAGAAATTGAATGGTAATGTTGTTAAGCCAGCCAGGATTACATTTTGTTCTAAAATGAAACAATAATAGGAGCATTATAATATGGCTATAGCAATAATGCAAAATAATATGAAAACTGGAAGGATGCCTAACTAAGTATGGGAAGGCTAGATTTTGGTAGATACAGATCTTTGAGAAAATGAAAAAAGAGTAAGATATTTAATGCAAAAATTTAACAGAGGAAGAAAAAGGTCATTGCATTTATAGGGCTTCCACACATATTTAAAATATGAGAGCATCTGAGCACGAGCCCTGGCATTTGGAGAGCTTTAGATGTAAGAAGCCAGGTCACAGAAGTGATCAACCAAAATGCCATTATTCACAAAATATGTGAGAAGGAGGGACACATGATTTCCTGGTTGTCTTAAGGCTGAACATATTAATGGAGAACAGAGACTGGAATGGAAATTTGAGCAGAATTAAATCATAAATCAGCTGGAGCTTATAAGGGCAGGTGATGTTAAAGGCTTTGGGAAACAATCATAAAAGGATCTATAGAGAGGACGTGAATGAGAAGGCATTTATGAAGGAGGTGGAAAGAAAGGACAACTAGGTGGTAAAAAAGAAATATGCACAAATGGCAGCTTGTGGCTGTGGGTGTTTCCAAAGATGGCAGTCCCATTTCTGAGTGCTCTCCTAAGGACAAAGATATATACTTCAAGGATAGCAGAAGCTGTGCACATAGAAGAAAGAAACTTACATTGCTTGCAGAAGGAACCGTCTTGGAGAAATTTAATACTGCTTATCACATTCCTTTTCCAGATGTCTTCTGAAATGAAATTATGTTCAGTCCCTGATTTTTTAACCTTGCTTAGTCCTAGAAACCACAATTTGAAGCAGCAACTTCTAAAGGAGAACATTTCCCCCTAAAGGATCAGTGTTATAATTAGTGACATTTAAGACAAATAATATATTGTAAAAACAAAATAGTAGGAGGTGATAGACAATGAAATTTAATAAACATTCATTATATGCTTATGGGGATAAGTGTTTTGAAAACGTCAGTTATCATTTAAAATAGTAAAATATGTCTCGGTGTCATGGGATTGAGCCCTGTGTTGGGCTCCGCTCGAGGTCTGCTTGGGATTCTTTTCTTTTCTCTCTGTCCCTCCCAACACTCATGCTCTAAATAAATAAATAAATAGATAAATAGATAAATAAAATCTTAAAAAAGATGTAATAGTAAAATATGTCCCACTAGATGTTAGGGTACAAGAAAGCAATGGTATGAAATCTTCTGTACTTTAAGTTACAGATCACTTAACTTTTTTTATGAGTAGCAAATTCATTTTTATCTATCTATATCAATACATATCTCTATCAGTGTGTGTGTGTGTGTGTGTGTGTGTGTGAGTGTGTATAAATACTTTCAAGCAAAACAGGAGAAAAATACTTTGAATTAAGGGGCCGGAACTGCTAGGAAAAAAAAGAACTGGTGGAAAACACAGTAGCACTTCGAAAGAACATCAGGCAGCCCTGTGTTTGAATCTAAGCTTCAGGTCTTGGACAAGTGACATGATCTTACAGAGACTCGATTTACTCATCTGTAAAATGAGGGTGACAATACCTACTTCTTGACTTGTTTGGGGGATTAAATGAACTAACAGTGTAAAGCACCTAACAGAGTGTCTCATATGTGATAGTTTCTTTAAAAAAATACAGATTATGTTTTCCTTCCCTGGATTGCATAGTAGCACTCCTGCTAAACATTTCCTCTTGGCCTGAGAAACTAAAAGTTCTAACTTTATATTTCCATTCATTGAACCATCTTATAAATCATCTGAACCCAGAGTTTTAGATTATGGCTGGGATCTTTGGCAGATGTGCTTCTTCCAATTACCCATCCTCCACAAATTATGGAACATTCACCTTCGAAGGAGTTCCCACTAAAGGCCTCCAACTCCCACCCCATTGAAAATCACTCATCTCAATATACAGAAGATCGGGAAGTCAGAGAAGGGCATTAAGTGTCCCATGAAACTGCCATGGTTCTAGTGTCCTTGTTGAGTTCACCTAGAAAACCTTCCCTTCCTTCCACCTCTGCATGTATTATTACATCTTTAGATCACTGATCTAGGATGCTTTCTCCATGAGGCATCTCATTACCATTTGAGGCATGTCTTGGACTTGCTACCATATTTCTACCATAGTCAGTACAACATAGTCCAACATGTATATACATATACCCTCGCAGTTCATTTATGCGGCTGAATCCAACTGAAGTTTGCATAGACTTTAAAATTATCTGTGTGGCTCCTCTCAAGGGAAATTATAATACAGGTCTTCAAACAGATAAAGTAATAGTGATTCATTTAATCATCATATAGCCAGGCAGCAGGATAAGGTTAAAGAAGTTCTTTATTAGACAGTGTCCTTGAGGAAATGCCTGAGCAGTTTCAGCTGTCAAGGTTAAAGGCACTTAGAGCATCCCATACCTATCTGCCTAAACTTGTGTTGTCTTGCCTACCTCTCTGGTCTCTAATTAGACTTCCTCATGTCACTAATAGGTTACCATCCTGAAATATATCCAGAATACAACTACATTTTACTCTCTCTACTGCTGCCACCCTGGTCCAATTCCCACCATCAATCACCTGGATTATTATAATACCCTCTCAATCAGACTTCCTGCCTTCAGTCTTGCCTTCAGTTTATTCTCAACAAAACATCCAGAGAGATCTTTTGCAAGGTAAGGCATATCTTCTTCCTCCTCTGCTCTTGGATCTCCTGTGACTTCCTCTGAGTAAAAGCAAAAGTCTTTATAGTGACCGCTAAAGCTTAGAAAATTTCTTAGAAAGACTTTTATTTCTGACCTTTCTTCTCTGCCATTCATTCTCTGACACATTGGTTAACCAAATAAGAGAATGGCCTAGCTATATAAAAGAATTCAAGAAGCAAACAATTTTTTAAAAATAACTTCCCTCCCTGTCCACACTAGTACCTTTTCTTTAAAGTTAATATTGTATCTATTTACATAAAATGGAGTAGAGAAAATTTACCACTTTATAGGTCGATTGCCGGACTCCCATCATTTTGTCATGTGTTTTACCTCTATATTCATTATAGAATCCACAAGATAATATATAATTTTTGTCTAAACTGGTCATATGTGTTTTAAGAAATGCAGGTAAATACTATTTTATATTTACTCAAATATTTATCATTTTTGATACTCTTCATTACTTTCTGAACATCCATTTTTCCTTCTGGAATCATTTCTCTTCAGCCTCAAGAATTTACTTTAGCATATCTTATAATAAAGTTCTGGTGACAAATTTCTTTAGTCTTATTTTTTCTGAAAATGTTTTATTTTCCCATAATTCTTAAGGGATATTTTTGCTGGATCTAAAATTCTTGATTGACAGTATTTTTGTTTCTGCACATTAAAGATGGTCTACTATATTCTCATCTCCCTAGTTTCTAATGAGAAGTCAGTAAAAATTCTAATCATTGTTTCCTTATATATAATGTGTTATCTCTGGAAGCTTTCAATTTTTTCACTTTATCTTTGGTTTAAGGCCTTTGTGATGTGACTAGTCATAATTTTCTTCATATTTAAATACTGTTAAATCTTTTGAATCTATAAATTTATGTCTTTAACTAAATTTGGAGAGCTTTGAGCTATTATGTTTTCAAGTATTTCACTGTCCCCCTCTCTGTCTTCTTTTTCTGGGATTTGCATTACATGTATGCTAGACTTTGATTTTCTCATACAGGTACATAAGACTCTATTAACTTGGGTTTTTTTTTTTTTTCACTTCTTTATTTTTCAGAACAATTGTTCATACATGGTTTAGGATTCAACAAGAGATTTTGGCAGAATATTTACTCAAACTTTGGGTTCACTCTCTGGCTTTCTCCTTTCTTGGACCCTCACTCACTTTATAGCAGTTTTGACTGTCCCAAACTCTGTCTCTTGGCTCTTCAGCCCACAGAGAATGTAAGTTTTTGGTCAGGGGCCAATTGTTGGCTGTCCTCAGACTAAAGTCATAAAAATGGAAAACTCACCCTATGACACAGTTCCCTTCTTCCATGTGTTGACTCTCCTCCAAAATCTATGAGTGCTCATTCTCCAGTGCCTTCAAAGATTTTTTTCCTGCCAGTGTTCATAATTATCTGCAGAAAGGTTGATCCAATAGGAGAATAATTTGTGATACTAGAAGCAGAAATTCTATACCTGTTTCCTGAAAGGAAAATTTTCTATAGATGGATGAAAGGAACTTGTAGGAGCTATAAAAAAATTAGGATCTGTCTTATTTCTCATTGCTTTAGAGTTTGTAAAAGGTCAGCACTTGAGATGAGCTATAACTTAAGGAGAAGAGAAAGGATGAGTAGGGCAGGGATGTAGTTGGGTTTGGGGAAGCTCTTTAATCTTCTGGTACAGTCCTCTAAAGAATGATCAGAAAGTTGTATCCCAGCATGAGATGCAATCTGTTTACTGGCTTGGCTGGTGTCAGTGTCACAGTAGAACTGGTCCAAGGCTATAGGGTGGTTAAGAGGCATCTTAGGAAAAAGTAGTGGTTATTGTCAGCTATATGATGATGGTCTGAACTTGGAAGATATCTGCGTTATAATAGCATTCTAGTTTGCGGGGATTGGGATATAAGACTGTGGAGCTAATAGGAGTGAGATAAGACACCAGTTTATCAGCCAAATGGACTGGGGTTTATGTAGGCTTCCAGGTTTGTATTTGTTTTGCTTTGCTTTACAGGGGAAACTGGAGGGCAACCAAATTTGTAAAGACAAAACTGTCATAAGTAAGGCAGAAACAAAACCTCTTGGAGTTAAAGAGGATACTAGGATACTTACTGTAATTTGGGTAATTTACATATAGTAGCTCATTTTAACCTTTTGATAACATGGTTCTGAGGCTTCCCTTAGGTACACCAGGCTTGAGGCAGGAAAATAAATTTTAAACCTAACCAATGTAATATTGCTGGACTAGTCAGGCAGGATCATTTTAGGCCTTGGATAGACCTGAGCCTACAGGTTGTTGGCCTTAAATACACAGAGCTGGATGGAGCCAGGATGGCAGGTTGGGCACTTTGTAAATACAGCGTTTCTCAACTGTGACACAGATTTGCTGTGTGTGCAACAGCTACCTAGGCCTGCCTCTTCATCACCCTGTGGACTTGATGGGAGTGAAGGGAACCAATACAAACATGAAGATCATGCTTCTGCTGTGTCATAAGCAATAAACTATCTAAATCCACTTGAACTAATTATCCCCTTGCCAGCCAAATCTGTGGGAGTATGGTAAGCCAGCCTAGCAGCAGCCCCTGTCCTGCTGCCCAGGGACTGCCTGACTACTTGCTGGGCCACAGGAAAGAGTGCAATATGTCATTAACTGAGCCCTTTTCTTCCTCCCCCATGTCTATTAGTAGAATAAAATTTCAAGAGTTCTTTTCCAGATCTTGGGAAATTCAAAAGTATAAATGTTCCAGGAAGTGCTCCTTAGGAAAATATAGAGGAAGTATTTATTGTCTGCAGTTATCTATATTTGGACAACTTGGTCAATCCATTTACACATAAGTGAATATTTTTCTGTTCTTGGTTGTCCTTCCTCTCCTCCCACCACATTACCAAACAAAATTGGTTTGTGCTATTTTAAAAAATCCTTCAAGAAGACATAGATTTTCTGGAGCTGAGCTCCACATATTTAGAAAAGAAACTATCTTGTCTTACATTTGACAAATTTTCTAATTGCATATGCTTGTGATTTGCTATATTATTCCAATTTTGTAGGGTGATGTAACATGGGGACTAAGACTGCTATATATATATGACACATCTCTGAAGGAGATGACCTGGGAAATTGAAAAAAATTCTAGCTTCAAAAATCATTATCTCTGGTAGAAATAACTCATTTTATGCTGAGGAATTTTAAATGGGTTGGATTTATCTTTGAAGCATTAGAAAAGATATGGAGCACAACTTATCAACTTTTTAAACAAAGCTCTAATAGGGACAGAAAATAGTTTGAAACTAATGCCCTTGATAAAGACTTTAATAGGGACAAAATATAATGTAAAAGTTAATATGTGGACAGAAATAATAAAATTAGTATGCAAACTCAAAGAAAAGTTCACTAAAGGGGCACCTGGGTGACTCAGTCATTAAGTGCTTGCCTTCGGCTCAGGTCATGATCCCAGAGTCCTGGGATGGAGCCCTGCCTTGTCTCCCTGCTCAGCGGAAAGCCTGCTTCTCCCTCTCCCCGTCCCCCTGCTTGTGTTCCCTCTCTCTGTCAAATAAATAAATAAAATCTTAAAAAAGAAAAGAAAGAAAAGTTCACTAAAATCATAGTGAGTATTTCAGTTTTCTCAAGTACAAGAGAACTGTGATTGCATGCTTCCCTGGGAATATTTTGCCAGTTTTCAATAGAAAAATATATACTAATATTTAAAAACAAGGCATAGCACATGAGGTAAGCACAGAAAACCAATAACTGAATGTAATCATATACATATTGGGTGAGAAGTAGACTACTTAAGATTCATTATAAAATAACATATGCTGTGAGAAATAGAAGGAAAATAATTTTTTCATGATCCATTGCTGTTAAAGTAATGCGAATATACATTGAGAGAAACTGTCAAAGTCAAAGAGCAGCTTGTAGAGCCCTCTCTGTACTATTTGATAGGTAAGTGATACAATTCTACCCATAGCAATAAATAAAAGTAGAACCAAATTTCTTTAGGGAGGAAAGCAAACAATTATTTTCAAATTTGAAGGAAAATTCCAGTTCAGGTGAGTTAATTGGTAATTTTGCTTTGTTGTGTGTGTTTAATATACTGGGGCCTTCGAGGAATAGCCCAGTGGTTGGGAAGATCAGGATAATGATTCAACAAAGTCTATGTCAGATGCACATCCCACAGTGATGATTATTCCACTTTACCTTAGGATTTCAGGCTTTCGGGCCCCCCTTGCCAAAATCAAAGTGTTTCCATTTGGAACCTTTGGATGGCCTCTTTTTAATTTGAACTCAAGTAAAGCATCCAGCTTGCTGTGGGCTTTTTTAAAGACCTGGAAATCGGCAGTAGCTTTATCATTCATTCCTCAGGAGAAAAAAGGTTTATATTAATAATGAGAAAATGTCCCCTTCTATTGCCAGTATATTCATTTTATAAACACATGAGTGCCCTAAAAAATTTCTGAATAAGTCTTCCATTATTTAGATTTTACAGATAAAGGTCTTTAATGCCCTTCTTTGTCCCATTAAACATTAAGAGCCATGACTTCTCTGAGGATTGATAGAAGAGGATGCAGAATTGCCCAATCTCGATTTTTCCATGAAAAAAAAAACTTTTTTTCTTTATGATGTAATAGAAAACAAAAATAAATATATATATATTCAATGATAACAACCCTGTAGCTACATTCCTCCTAAGTATTGAGCATTTTGTTGCAGCAGGAGATTTCTTAATTTAGAGCAAATAAATCAGTCACCCAACTCTTTTTCCACCAGTATTCCTTAGAGGCATAATTGCAGGAAACCTTATCTCTTTTAAGGAAGATAAAGCAGACATCTCTTGATATCAAGAGCATTCTATATTTAAAATGTATAGCCAATTAATCATAGAAAATTAGACCCGATTCGTGCCATATAGCCAACAAGACCTAAGTATGATAAGAGTTATTAGTAAGAAAATGATGGGGCATAGGGGAGGGAGCAAGAGCTAAGAAAGTATTTTTTTAATCAAATTTCAGTTCCCTGTGACCTAAAGGTATAACTCTGCACTTAAGTCTTTAATTACTATAGGTTTTGAACTTTTATTTCTGACTGATGGAATATAAAATATGGACTTTTGAAAATAAATCTTCCTGGCTTAAAAAAAAAAAAAAAGTCTGGGAGGTAATAATACCCCTGTGATTTTTTCTAATAATGTTTTCAATATGTAAAATGCAGTCAGTAGCATACATTTAATTTGCTCGGTAGAGATTTTACCACCTTCTGTTACCATATTGGTTTTTACTTCCCTGGATAATAATTTTTGTTTGATGAACATTTACAATGCAGTGGGAGCTCTGAGGACTTAAAAAGTCAATAGCCTTAGTTGGAAAACTTATATCTCTAGCTAGAAAATTCACACATTTTAGATACCTGCTTATTTTTTAGATGATTTGTCTAATTTTTTTGATCACAATAGCTTGGAAGCAGGTATTGTTTTTGTACCCAACAGTGAATAAAACCCAGACTCAGAGAGATAAAATAATGTTACCAAGCTGAGTAACAGAGACTGCATTCAAGGTCACGTATTCTGATTTTAAGCTCAGTGCTCTTTCCATGATTTTATACTATACTACAATACATTGGAGGTTTGTGGCTGTCACAAGCTAGGCATCTTTAGAGGAAAGGTGATTAAATCCTCCTGGGAGAAGATGCTTCGTTCAGTTGTTTTTGAGAGAACAAAACTATAAGGAAAAATTTTCTTCCACAACTTAATGAATGTTTTATAGGAGAAAACTTTTCTTGGTTGTGGAGTGTGAATCAAGGTCAGAGACAAAGGAAGTGCCTGAGAGCAAGAGGTAAGAGAATATGGTAAAATATGATGAGCTAAAATGCCTGACCTTCAGATGACCTCAGAGAGTATAATGGTCTGGGCAGGTGGGAGGCGGTCATTATAGCCAAATATGTTACAAATAAGCATCTTTTGTTAAGCCATATGGTCACCCTGACATAACTGACTAGGGTGCCCCCACTCTTGAGAGAAATTGAGTAGGTGGAAACAGTAGGCTTTCACCTAATTTTCCCCAAAGCTGCACCAGGACTGGGAACAGAAATCTCAGTGAATTCGGGGAGACTGTGGTTCTCTGTCAAATGAACTTTGTGACATCATCCCCGAATATACCACAGCAGTTAAAAAAAATCATTGTAAATGCATCTACATGTCTCTGGGCTGATGAGAAATAGATTTTCTAGGATCATTGGGTGGTGTGTAAATTTCACACACCAGGTTCTTCTGGTTTTCTAGTTCAGGCTTCCTTTTTCTTCCTAGGCATCTGGTACACTTTGTTAGGTAGGATCCTACCTGAACCTTCTCTGTAGACATAGGTTTATGGCTCTAATGGAATTGCCAATTCCCTCCTGGAAAGAAACTGAAAAGCTAGTAAAAACTGCATCATTTTCAATCTCTTAAATGGCTTTTAGGTCTGTGCTAATAAATTCTGAATCCATAGTTCATAATTTTTGGTTCAAACACATAATTCTTATTTTGTTTACGGTCTCAAGAGCCTTAGCATAAAATGCTACTTTCATCATTCTAGACCCTTAAGAAAAATTACCTGCCAGTTTGAATTAAAGGTAGCCTCTTTTTAAAAATATTGTAAGAAAATCTTGCTGTTTGGAAGTACCATATAAGCTGAAATTTTTTGTTCAGATACCTTTAAAATGTTCACGGGAGGATTAAAAACAGTAGAGTTATATGTTTAAATTATTTTGTAATCTAATTCTATGTTAATATGTGAATAATTTTGTTATAAATTATTCTATAGATGGAGATTATAGGAGATATAGAGGAAGGTTGCATGGTGCAGTGAAAAGTGCAGCGCACTCACTAGATGCAGAGAATTCTTGACTTATTTCTGTTTCTTCTTGGCTATGTGACCTTGACTGAATCATTCAGCCTCTGGGTTTCATGTTTTATATCCATGAATGGGGATAATATTTGCCTCCTACACATTATTGACTGATTGAGTTATACGCCACACATGGCTGAAAATAATATGGAGGGATCTCATGGTACTACTTACACAACTCCTTGGCCTGATCAATACCACTGGTAGGTAAGGTAGTGATTTATACTGAGGAGTGAAATGTATTTTAATCCTAGTTGAAAATAAGAGGAGTTGAGTACCCATGGTGAAGGCGGGGATATAGCTTCTCAACTCCATGATGGGCAGACGTCACCAGACCACTGTGTTCTGTGCTCGTTGCCTGGCCATGTGAACTCCTCAGTTTGATTGAAGGACCTCCTTTAATTAAAGGCCTTCCTTTAATCAAATTGAATAGTGTAGGGGAACCTGGGTAGCTTAGCTGGTTAAGCATCCAACTCTTGGTTTCCGCTCAGGGTCATGATCTCAGGGTCCTGAGATCGAGTCCTGCATTGGGCTCTGTGCTCAGCGTGGAGTCCGCTTGAGAGTCTCTCTCCTTCCTGCTCATTTTTTCTCTCTCTCTCTTTCTCAAAAATAAATAAACAAATCTTTAAAAAAACAAGTAGTGTACATGGCTAGGCAGTGAGCATGGTTTTGGGTCACTGGGGACAGACATGAAAGAACTGAAGATATTTTGCTTGGTGAAGGAAAGAAATAGGGAGCTGTTAACTGTTTTTGATTATTTGCAGGCTGCTCACATATAGAGAGGTATGGACTAATTTTATGAAGTTCTGAAGGACGGAAGCAGGATGAATAGGTAAAATTCTGACAAGGGAACATACGACTTTACATAAGATAATTTCTAACTATTAGGCCAGACCTCAAAATGGATTGAGGTAATGAATTTCTCCACACTGTCAGTGTTTAATCAGAGTCTAGACTGATGCTTTGGGGAACTTTTATAAAGAATTGGCTTAGCTTATATCTTAACTGTTAAGTTCCCTTCTCTCATTAATATTTTATAATTTTATCATTTTTATTACCATTTATTATTATCATAGGTTAACTGTGAAAGCATTAGAATAAAATGATTTTTATTCTTGTCCACTTAGTTATAAGTGTATAACTTTGCTTCTAGAAAACAACAGCTGAAAATCAAATATATTTATATCTATATTCTAGCTCATCAAATTTCCTCCGATAAAAACACCAGGCTCATATTTTTGAAATATATATAACTTATTGACAAATGGATTTGTTGTATTTTCTGTTTTATCTTTTCATGGTTTTTGTGAGTTGTAAGAACAGTTTTTTCACCTTTGATATAATGTTATTTAGAAATCATTAAAAGAATAAGGACTGGAGGTATCTTAAAGGTTTGAAGTCCAATAATTTATGCTGTTCTTATTCTTCTTCTAACATTTTGACTACTGGCTGTCCATCCTTTTCTTGCATACTTCAAAATGCAGGAACTTCTTACTTCTTAAGGCATCTTTGGCATCTTCGGATAGGTCTTACTTCTAGAAGATCCTTCCTCTATACTGAGCTGAACTCCTTCTTCTTATCACTTGTTTTAGTCCTCCACACTGACACCATCCAGAATGAATCTACCCCTCTTCTATATAAACAGCTTTTTGTACATTTAAAGACAGTGACCCTGACAACTCACCTCTTATTTCTGGAATTTCTGCTGGGTTTTGAGTATCATCATTATTCTGGCAACTTCCCTCTGAATAGTCTGGCTTTATATATCCAACTTTAAAGTATGTTGTTCAGAAAAGGACATAATCCTACTACGGCTGTGGTCTGGCTATAGAGTGCAAACAGGACTGTATCTTCTCTTGTTCTATTGCCTGTCCATCTCTATGAAAGCAATCTAAGGTTTTAATGGCTTTCTGTAGTTACAATTTACACTTGACTCATTCATTCAAATGATATTTATTGAATGCCTACTATACACTGGAGTCTCTTCTAGGCAAATAAAACAGTGAACCAACCAAACAAAAATACATATTAGAGAAGTATACTTAATGAACACCTTCACTCTTTTCCATAAGGTCTGTCACTAAACCATAGTCTCCACCTTGAATTATTGTAATTATCATTTATCTAAGTGTAGGACTCTGCATTTTTTAAATTTTCATCGTGAAATATATAGTATATTATTTTAACATTGTAAGGTCTTTATGAACTTTTGATTCTATTATCCAATGCATTTACAATGACTTGGCTGTGTGAGTAAAAGTGATAAAATTTGTATCTTTATTCATATCAGGGATTAAAATGTTGAATAAGAAAAGCCTTGAAGACAGCCATGTGGCATTAACTAAAAAAACTCTAGAATGACACATAACACATTATTCAGTACCCTTTGGGTATGAACAATTACCTATGTATTTGTCCACTTGGTTATACCTATAGCTAACTTATGTTGGTGCCTTTTTTTTTTTTTTTGGCATGTGTGTGATGATGTCAGGAAAGACTTCACCAAATGCCTTGCTGAAGACTTGTCTTTCCTCTGCTCTCCTTAAATGCCCAGTTTCTTTTAAGAGGCATTTTTACACACTGGCTCCAACTTCCCAGCTCCCTTTATTTTTCCTTTTCTGCCGATCAACTAGAACTAGCACTCCATTAACTAAAACTGCTCCCATTAACAAAGACTGAATATAATGTTAAAGAATATTTATTTGGAGGGTAGACTGGCCAGAGTCTAACTCTAGATTCAGATCTGTCTTCAGTAAACCTCTCAAACCATGATCTTGTCATTGTTTCTTTCTGTTTCTGTGGACAGGGAAATGTCACCCTCCCATATTGATAAGCCCAGTATTTTTAGGGCATAAAGGAAAAATGGTGATTCAGTAATAGTTCCACTGTTGAAAATAAGTCTTTATACCCCAGATCCAAGAATTCAATATAGAGATATTTAAATTAACTATGTCTAGTAGTTGTCTCCTTGTTTTCAATTCTGGTATTATTCTAGTTGTATATGTATTCTAAAATGAGCTGGCAGCAAATCAGATCAAGGGAAAGGGAATGGGAGTTGGGTATTAAAAAGAAACCCAATGTCCTTCTATATGTAGGAGTTATAAATATGTATAAGAACATTGTATTATTTTATTTGAACCTTAAATTTTAAAATTATATTAAAATTTAAAACACTGGCACGTCTATCTATTAAAAATGAAGTGCATAGATGCTGGTCCAGTTTGAAAAATTCTGAGAAAGAGGCTCTGAACAAAAGGATTTTGAAATGCTTTTTAACAAACAGCTGCTCTGACTATTCTGATTAGATAAAGAAGCTATTCATTCTGCCCTGGTGATATTTCAAATTTTGCAAACACTTTGTAGTAAAAACCCTACAAACACTGTGATGCTGATGGTAGAACTGCCATACATCAAACTGGACTTTGAAATTTTATTTACTAGAATATTAGAAATATTTCAAGATAAGTTATTTATTTAGTTAAATTAATATTCTACTGATGTCATTTATGTTAGGTACAAATATAGAATTCATTTTTAAAGTATTAGAGATGTTGCTACCTTTTTCTGCTACTGTGAAAATTATGTTTTATAACGTTATCACCTTGATTTGAAAGTGAGATGTCATTAACAAAATTGTGATACTTTTTTTAAAGGTAATCATTAATATAATCTTGAAATATGCTTTTGAAATACAACTCCTGGAAACTTAGAGAAAAACAGCTGACTATTATAAAATCAGTTGGAGAACCCCCAAAATACATAATCACTGATACAGTTTACTCAAGCTTATAAGGACCCACTTTGGGGAGGGGTCCCCACAAGAATACCTATTAGGGCTATTATATCTATCAGAATGGCAGAGATGAGGGAATGAGAATGGATACATCTAAATGTTCAAATAACTATAATGGAAGTTGTGTGCAATGACAAATCAGCAGATTTTTCTGAACAACCAAATGGGCTACTTAAAAGCAAAATTTCAGCAAACTGAGAATAGAAAATGGTTATGAGGAACTTCTAAAAACCCAAAACAAATTTTAATTCTATAAATAAATATCTATATGCCTAATGGGTGGGGCCAATACCCTTCAAAGAAAGTAGAATGAGTGTAATATAATTTTCCTGGGGATTCTGGAGATACCAGGCTGTTTGAATAGAGGACTATTCATTGTGATGCTCCCTGTAAGTCTCTCTATGCTCAATGAGCAGAGAATATCTGAATGATAAAATAAAATTGGGCAGAAAGAGAAAGATGAAGAAAATAAACTGATCCCCAGTGAGGATTACATCAAAATACACTGTAATGGGGAGCAGATGAGAGGACTGTTACCTATGTAAATGAAGCATAACCTGGCTTCAGCCACTTCTATTAAAATGTTGGCTAACATCATTTTTGAAGAGCCAAGCTTACATAGAAATGGGCTGTAGGTCAATTAGCCAAAAGCAGTTTCACTAAAATGACCTTGTTTCTTTTAACTATATTAGTTTTAGTCAAATAGTTTTGATTTTGTCTTTAACAGCTTTTTAAGTAATGATCAATTCATTTCTCTTCCAATTTGCTACATAATGTTCCTTTTGCTTCTACTGGAGCTACAGACCAAAAGCCAGAGAGAGGGAAAGACTGGTAGGCATAAGGGCATGTTTCTTGTTGACTTGGATGTGGATTATATCTAGATGAAAACATGGGACAGGGTGAGCTCGGGGTCCTCCTACTCCACCATCTTCCCAAGCTCCTTTAAGGGCATGTTTTTTGTTATAAAGAATTCTTATCAATATATTCTTCATGAATATATTTGTTTTTCTTTATGATATATTCTTCATGTATACAGTCATTTAAATGTGTATGTATAAGAAGAATTTAGAAGTAGATTGTTATGAATATATTTTTCTTAGAATATATAATTGGTTATAAATATTTTAGAATATCACGAATTTCATGTTTAATTTTATTCTTAAATTCAATCTCTCTTTCATACTCAGTTCCTCCTCTTTCTTCCCCTCAATTGCTAGCTCCTTAAAATGGTATCAAAGACAAAACAAGAACCAGTCAATATAGTTAGAAGAAATAAATGAATTATGTGAATTAGTAAGTTGGTTAACTTCTGTGGGGATAAAAACTTGTTGAAGGAAGGTTAATTTCTCTCATTTCCTAGAGGTAATATAAAGATGAAAGGAAATTTGCTTATAATAAAAGCAGAATAAATTAAATCACCTAGCTTTTAGTACAGATGCTTGGAAAGAACATTTTATAACTGTGTTGGGTCATTCTTATGTTGACTACATTATTGTCAAGATTTATTATTTTTATATAAGATTGATTTTAGAGTCTCTATTACTATTATGTAAGATTTGTAATCC
Organism: Phoca vitulina; assembly: GCF_004348235.1. Taxonomy (NCBI): domain Eukaryota; kingdom Metazoa; phylum Chordata; class Mammalia; order Carnivora; family Phocidae; genus Phoca; species Phoca vitulina. Next base: position 24,679,528 of record NW_022589707.1, on the reverse strand, counting down.
CATAATGGATTTGCCACTTCATACTGCATCAAATGTGGAGGAAAAAAAAGATTTTATGTATTACAGTCTTTTAGAATATGTGTGTGTGTGCATTTTTTCCTCCAAATGTTGATGGTATGCAGTAAGCTAAAAAGAGAAAAAAAGGGGTAAAAAATTATATCAAGATATTCATATGTGATATGTTATTAATAGATATTCAGATGATGCTTTAAATAAGCAAATGCTGAATTTAAGGAAGGAGAGAATTTTCTTTTAGTTATTTTCTTCGAAAGATTTAACTAATCTTACAGTAAATGCACACACACACAAAACAATGTGTTTCCTTAATACTTTTAATAGAATGGCCTGACCAAAGCTTCCCACCCATCATTGTACACTACCATGTTGTGACGAGGACAGTTGGGGTGTTTTCTGGTTACTCCAGTGTGCTGTACGAGTATGATTATTTTCTATGATGTGAGGAAGGTAGACAGTACAGCTAGATAACACTGGTAATAATAATATTTTTTTAGGATTCAGGAATTTTGTGATTGCCTTTTTATCTTGATGGCCCCAGGAGGAGCATAAAAAGACCAAAAGTCAATGAACCATCTTTTCCCTTTGCTTTCTTAAAGAGTTGACTGAAAAAGCACTCCTGAGCAATACTTTTTAAATTCAGTCAACTTCACAAGGAAAGCAAGTGACTGGACACCATCAGGAAACAACCTGTCTGCTTCCGTGCCATCTAGTTAGATGTGACAGGTGGACAGCCCAAACACCAGGTATATACACTATTATTCCAAGAGACTCTTTTGGTTACTGAAGAAGGGAGCTGAGGGGTAACTTTCATGATGACTAAACCAGAAATGAACAGCCTAGAGAGATAAGTAGGTAATAGTTTCCTGCTTTCTTGTTTTCTAGATCACTGCTACCTAGGAGTTCATCTACAAGTCAAGAGGCAAGAGTTAAAATGACAGGGATTATTTCACCAGGAAAAAAAATGTCTCAAAACTAAAAATATTAATAGAGCTTTACTAACATGAATAATTGACAGAACACTGGTTTGAATGATTGGAAAAACTGAGTTTCAAAATTGATTTAAATAAAGGAAGGTTAGTTCATTTCAAATTCACACAGTTACTCAAATAAGCTTAAAATACATCCTTATTAAATGTCCTTATTTATTATCAGATGGAAATGGTTCATGGTCAATGTATTAGTTTTCTAGGTCTCTGGTAACAAAGTACCATAAACTGGGTGGCTTAAAACAACAGAAATTCATTCTCTCACAGTTCTGGAGGCTTGAAGTCCAAAATCAAGGTGTTGGCAGGGTTGGTTCCTTCTGAGGCCCTGACAGACAATCTGTTCCATGCCTCTCTCTTAGCTTCTGGTTGCTGCTGGCAATTCTTGCTGTTCTTTGTCTTGTCAATATATCACCTCAATCTCTGCTTCTATCTTCAAATGGCATTCTTCTGTGGGTTTCTCTGTGTCCACATTTCCCTCTTCCTTCATCTTATATGGACACCAGTCATTGGATTGGAGCCAACCCCCTTCCAGTGTGATCTCACCTTAACTAACTACATGTACTAAGTCCCTATTTCTAAGTAAGGTGATTTTCTGAGGATCCAGGTAGACAGTTTTGGAGGAACACTAAAAACCCAGTAAAATCAGTATATTAAGCCATCAGCTTTGACTACCCCTTCTAGTGAGTTGTTTGCATTTGCAAAGACAGCTATTATATATGATATTGTTTAAGAAATAAAAAATTACTCTACATATTTTATGACTAATTTCTTGGTGACTCTTTAATATTGACAGGGAAATATAAACTTTACTTCCATCTTTTAATTATCATATATTCCAAATTTATTAAATGAAACAAATGATTTTATGATTATAATTATACTTAGGATTCACTAGTATAGCCATCATTTACATAATGACCTGAAAATTTTTTGGAGGATAATAATCTGGCAAAAAAGGAAATGCAGTAAAAGTATGTTAATATCCAAAGTGATTCTCTTTAATTAAACAGCTCATGAACATGATTTGTTCATCCCAATATATGTGGCTATAATAAAGTGTTCTACCAAAATGTTTTCTTGATTCCATGTGGATATTTGCTAATAGTCATGGCTGCTGGAGAAATGAACCATAAGCCAGGACTTAAAGGTATCACTTTGGGTTCTCCTGTTATCTCCCTGTCCTCTACTGTCGTCAGGCCACCTTATCTTAAAATTCAAAGAGAATATACTGACATCCATAGTGCTTACCTGGGGAAGTCCACTGGTGCCCTTATCATCAATCATATCTTTGGTGATTCCTGCTTAAAGGGATGTAGAGGTAACCCTTCATCTTTGTCAATCAGTGACTTAGCTGTCACTCCCAGCACACACCACTGCTCTCCTTCTTCCCTGTATGGCTTCATCTCGTGCTAGATACCATCCCTCTTCCTTCACTTTTCCACAGAATCATCCCATGACTGTCACACCTGGCAGTCTTTTATTGACATTGTGGTGATTGCAGAGAGCCTAGAAAAAAACTTAATAATTAATCACTTATCATTGTTCCTAGAAACTTCCTGCCATTATTAACACTTGGTCTTTCTCACTTGCCATGTCTCTGTGGATGTTCCTCTCCTCCTACCATATTGCTGGACCTAGTTTTTTTCCCCCCCACTATCTCCTTTCTCTTGGGCTATTCCCCAAAACCTCACATTTTTCCCTGTTAGTTATGCAGAACCTTTATGTTTTTCTTTGTTCTATCCTCTCTTTCCAAATCACACCCTGGACAATAGTGGAGGTATAAATACAGCAGTTATCTTTCATGCTGAAAGATGTCCATCAAAGTATTTTTCCAGACAAAAAGTCAAGAGAAAGCACCACCTAAGATTAGTATTGACATTTCCCTTAAAACCAAAGCAACTCCAGTCAGTGAACCGTGAACTTATCCTCAGACTCTACTCAGACAACAATGCCTATTTGGCAACCTAAGAAAGAATAAGGGGTCTCCCAAGCATTAATCCTAAAGGGAGTGTTCTGAGATGTCCATCTATACTTTATGATCTGTGTAATTGAAGGAAAGAAGGAAATTTACATTATGGACAACAGGAATAAAATGGACTTCTGATATTAACACAAGGAACTTGGGATGTAGAGATGAGCTATTTCTGGGACTCCATGAGACATATAAAGAGATGCTTTTGAATTTTATGGAGGTCCATTTCTTGGGAGCATCTTTCTTTAATTACATGGCTTCTATAACTGTTTTCTTGCCCCCTTACTTGAGGAACAATTTATACAGAATCTGTCTACAGTAAAAAAAACAACATTTGGCAAAAACATAAGTATGAATTTTTCTCCCATCATAACTGTGGGGTGTACTGTTCATATTTGACAATTAAATAAATAAGAATGCAGAGTAGTGAAATTATTTTCAACTCGATATCATAGGATTGGTATAGTTGAAAAATAAGGTCAATAAACCCTGGTTTCTGGTTCACTTTTTTCATCCCTGGGCAAAGTTCATTCTCTCAAGTATGCAGAAAATTTAAGGAGCTATTTTTGTGATAGAAAGAAATTTATGTATTAAAGGGAGAATGTAGTCAACTTACTAAACTTAAGTGGCTAAGGAGAAGAGTCTTCTAATTTTACAAATAGGTTGTGTGACCTGGGTCAGATAACTGATGGGTGAAATTTCTCTGTGTTTATATATTCTCTATTGTATGAAGCCTTGCAAACTGTACTTTGTTAACTAGCTCCTTACTCTTGTTTTCAGAGTATTTAGGCTATCATTTCTTATTAGCTAAATGTAAGATAGTCAGGAATATGTAAATAATAAATTAGTTTAGGTCGAAGTAACTGGTCATGGATTGAGATTAATGATATTACTTAGTTTTGCATCATCTTGCCAAAGCCGTGGGAGTATCACAGTTAAACACAGCAAGAGAAGAAGCTATGACTGAAATGGATAATAAGTACGAGTTGTCTATCACCAAATAAAAGTGTCTATCGTAATTATGACCTTGAGTCTTCTTGCACCATAAACTGTTGCAAAACATCTTTACCCAGCTTCAATGGAGTGACACAGTCTCCTCATAGTTCTAATGTAAAAGCTCTTAAATGGGATAACATATGTAAAACACCTTAAATAGTTTCTGGCATCTAGTAGGGGCAAAATAAACTTGAATTTTCCTTTACCATTGCTGATAAGGTTTTTAAACAGGTAACAACAACAAACAACTTTTCTTGATGGCTGCAGAAAAAATAATACTGGCTATGCAAACTTTGAATTCATTTTTAGGATATTTTTCACCTTTTTATTAAGCATGCTTTGCTAAATTGGTTGGTTTTACTGTGCTTTTTATATTACTCAGTTAAGATGACATGGAATAAGTTATCTTTTGAGTTATTATTTTTCACCTTTTAGGTACCAATATGGGTAAAGTTTAAATTTGGTGCTCATTTACCCAAGAAAACTATATGCAAGAACTTTCTCGAAAGGCTAGGGCAGGAAATCAAGAGCCTAAGCCCTCAGAATGTCTTACCTTAGGTGCTGCCCGCTGGATTTAGTATTTGCCTCCACATGGGCACTGATTGCCCTTGTTAGTGTGTCTGGCATTTTTTCACCTTCCAATCTGCCTGACATTTTCAGTTACTCTGGGTACCCTTGTTCCTGAGGAATTTTCCCAGTTATTTGATCACTTTCCCTGACTTCCTTCTTGCTCCTCTTCCTGGTAAATAACCCAGTTCTTTCTCCTGACTTTGAGTTGCTGCGTTTGCTGGGGATTTGCTTGCTTTGTTTCTGATTCTGGTTTCCTCTGATGTCCTACTTAGTGGTTTTTAGATTCTGAAATCTGGTCTTCCCCCATCCAAAATTCCCATGTACTTTGTGGTCTTATCAGGATGCTGCACATGGTGGGTGCTTGATAAACAGCTGTAGATTTGATTTCCTTACACTTCAGATCCTTGATTCTTACTGCTTCCCTACTGTTGCTTCCAGAATTTGACAGGTTGTATTTATGTAATTAATAATAAACACACAAAAAGAAGACAGGAAGGCTTTACACTGATATCAGACTCAGTCTATTTATTGGCAAATATTCAGTGGGGCCATCCCTGGCCCTGATTTGGAGCTTGTGAGTATGTTATACACACAGCATGGAGTAACATTTTAAACAGAGGATGAAAAACCCAGTCAGAAACAAAATATCCTGGCAGTTTCCAATGTATGGATGCTTTGATGTTAACCTTGAGACATAATCTATATTGTTAACCATGTGGAAACATTAAGCTAGTAGATATTTTATCTAGCATGGCTATTATCCGGTGAATTAAATATTAAAGAACCTCAGTAGAAGGAGTTATATATAGGAAATAGGAATAATAATTTAAGATAAAAAAGAAAGATGTACATTAAAATATCCATTTATCTGAAATGAAATAATTGTGGTAGTTAGCTTTTTCTATTAAAAATATTTTTAAAGTTATGCAAACCCCATCTATGGTTGGGTAGAATTATATTTATAATAATAACTTCAAATGATTTTTATTCAGTCACATAAACAAATGAAAAAAATTATACTTACTTTATTTTTGAAAACAAAACTATTTAGAAAGAATTCACTCTTGAGTATGCATTCTTCTATTGCTAATGGAAAGTTGACTGTCATAAATGAAACAAATACATGTATAAAAGATGGCTTTTCTTCACAAGTTTTATTTTAACTTTAATAGAGTCTTGAGATGCTATTAATGTCTAAGCAGGTTTGGAATTTCAACAGTAAATGGATCCTGTCTTGGTGCAGCACTTTTGTGTTTTTAATTCCAAGGCTTCTGTTATGGCATTCACAGACTGATTAAAGACATTAGTTTTTTCGTTTTTCTGCTAATCTTTTAAGCCACAACTTGAGCAATCAAATAGAGCTGGTAAATATAAATATTTAATATGCAGAATTTTATGTATTCATTTGTATTTATCTAGCACTCTAAGTTTCCAACTCACTTTCATGTGGTTAGTCATTCATCCAGCGTCCCTGGACGCTTCTGAGCTTTGTTTCTGTAGAGGAGGCGGGAACTAGCATTGAGATAGCAGATCAGGGCACTGACCATGTGGATTTTCTTCTTTTCTCCTTCCTCTGGAAATACAATAGAAGACAAATCTAATATATTTTGCTTATTTGGAAGAACATCTTAATCTCTATGCTGGATTTAGGTTATTGTCAACTGAGGTCAGAGGGAGGAAATACATGATTAGTGGGTAATTTATTAAGGGCTGAGTTATTTGGGGGAGAAGTGTAACAGCCTATAACATGTCCTCCACACTTATCATGTGTTGGGTTGCGAACATGAGTTAACAACACTGTCCTCTGTTGCTGCCCACTGGGCTCTCATTCACCCCCTCTCCCCAGTCTGACTCCCTTCAAAGCCTTCTCCATGCTCTGATGCACAGCTCCTGAGCAGATCTCTCTTAATGCAAACCCGATATTTATTCCCCTGTTAGAAATCCTTTAAAGGCCCTTGGTAGCCCACAAGAAGGAGGTCAAACATCCAAACAACCCCCTCTCCCTGACCCACTGGGGCCTCCAGCCTCATTCATTTCATGCTGTGGTCATGTGACACCCCTGGGACTATTTCATACCTCCACACTCCTGCCATCTGTTCCCATTTCCTATAACATCTTCTCAGAATGCTAGTGAGGCTACACGCTCCCGCTCTAGGCTTCTGAGCAGGACTCTGAACTTCTCTTTGGTTGGCAGGACAACAGTATGATTGATAGTCCTGGCTCAGGCCAGGTTTGATCTTACAATCTGCCCTTTACTATCTGGGTAACCTGAACCTCTCAAGGCCTCCCATCCCTCATCAGTAAAATGGGATATTCATAATAGTAGTAGTTCTTATCTTGTATGGGATTCAGTGAGGTAATACTTATAAATTACTTTAGTGTAGTGCCCTGCACATTATAAGTATGTAATAAATGTTACAATTACAATGATCACATTTTAATACTATTTATATAATTACCAGTAATTATCACTGCTATAATATCTTCTGAATTACTTTGACATTATTTTTCCCTGGTGACTGTCTCCCTACCAGGTTACCTGGTCCTGTAAGGCAGCAGTCATCTCTGATTGCTCAGGGCTGTGCATTGGCCTTAGTTCATAATAGGAAGTTAATAAATGTTAGACCCTTACCAGAGTCCCAACTTAATGTCTAAATTAATATTAAAGTGCCACAGTCTGGACTTTGTAGAATAGCTAAGGAAAGTTTTTCTTCATGGATCAGAGGGCAAGAGGATGTGTTTACATACCTTTCCCGTTCCCTCTGCGCAGCTTCTGCTGAGTATTCCTGAGGCTCCTGATCCATTCTCTGTTCTTTGCGCAGGGAAAGAATGAGACTCAGGTTCCTTACATTCTTCAGCATTTTACTTAAATACTTAACTCTGCTTCTAAGTTTAGAGTTAAATAATACAATTATTCTATTGTGTGCAGAGTTGATGGTGTTATTTATTTTATGTCTTTGTTTAAATTCTGAAAGCAGAATGGCAGGTGGTAGCTTTAGCTAGTCATTTCTTCTATAATGACTTCTGATCTTCTAATGTCAGTAGAAGTGACTTTTCCTGAATTTTCATTCTTGAGGATTTCAAAGTTTGTGCATTTTCTACTTACTCAAAGGCAATATTGTTAGAGTAAATAGATTTCTTTAAATATATCTTTTAGTAGCTTGTCTGTAATATTACCATGTTCCTGTAGCCAAGTTAAAAGTGGTCTTGAGGGAGAAGTAATTTCTCCTTTTAATCTTGGTGGGACTTGTTAGTTCTGTTGGCACAAACATGGGGTTTGAAATTTAAAACCAAGATTATTTACTAAATATAGATGGAAAGTTACTATAAAAGTCTAGTATCTAGTATCCATGACTTCTAGGAGATGGATATATTTTTGGTTATCACTAATATACCCAACGTCTCGTCCTTCAGTTTTCTTTTCTCATTGCTTAATGCTTCATTTCTCTTCCTTTCCTCTGGAAGAGCATTTGGGATACAATATTGGAATGTACAACCTAAGATGCATACTTACAGAATTTATTTTTTCATATGGTGATGAATGATTAATTACAAAAGGTTTACCCTTCTCATTTTATGCAATATATGAAGGATCTATATGCTCTGAAGTTACTTACAGAGGATATTTATTTGAAAACAGAAGTGTTTATTATCTTATTATCCTTATTCTAGCTTTTTCTCTAGCTAGCTCATGCACAGGACCCCTCTTCTCCTCAGGTTCAAGACTCACAGGGACTTCAGAAGAAAGAGTGGAATATGAAAAGTTGCTCCTTTGGAGAATTTATCCATACTGAATAGCCTCAATGAATGGCACATATTTGGAATACATACATACATAGATAACACATACATATATACAAACATGTATGCATGTGTGTAAAACATAGCAGGGCATCCAGACCAAGACCAATACTTTAAAGTCAAGAAGAGCATCCCCAAAAGAACTTAGTGGAACTGGGGCACCTGGGTGGCTCAGTCAGTTAGGCATCTGCCTTCGCCTCATATTGAGCCCTGCATCGGTCTCCCTGCTCAGTGGGCAGTCTGCTTCTCCCTCTGCCCCTTCCCCTGCTCATGCTCTCTCTCATAGGCACGTACACTCTCTCAGATAGATAAATAAATAAAATCTTAAAAAAAAAAAGAACTCAGTGGAATTGCAGGAGAGGTAGAAATTTGTTCCCTCTACATAGTCTCACCATATTTATAGCTGACTGTGGTGCTGAAGCTTAGCAGAGGGTTAGAGCAGGAACTTTGGAATTCATTGCCAAGGCCCCATAGCCTCTTTCTTGCCATTTACTGAGAGTGTCCTGCTCAGAAAGTTATTTCAGTCTTTTTATCAGTGGACCCACCATATGGGATGGTTGTGAGTGATATTTCAGAAGTTGTTATTCTATGTGGTCCCTGAAATTTGGTTCAAGATTTAAGAGTTCTAGGAAAGATCTTATTTTAATCAACTCCATCTCATTTACATGGATTGATTTTAAAAGGTAGGAGGGAGATTTATTGGTGCTATGGGGAGAGAAGGACTTGTACTAATCCTTTGTTCCAACACAGTTTCTCACCTTAATTAAAAGCAGGATAGCCTCATGGTCTGCTGTCTTCAAGATAGAAGCAACTGGGATATTATTAACCCATCTTGAGATCATGACTTTGCTGGGCTTGCTACCTCCCTAGAGCTAAGCATTATAGCACTGAATAGTTTAGCTTGTTAGGATCTCAGAATTTCATCTAAATAGGAAGGGTGTTAAAAAAGCTGTAGTCTCCATTTTTGACCAGGCTCCTACATTATCCCTTACCCTTTGGTCTTTAATCTTGTTTATGCTGACTAAACTTAGAAATATTCTGAATTGACACTTTTTTGTGGCTAGGCCTTGTGGACAGCATAGATTTATCTCTAAATTACTCACCTCAAGTGGTACCAAAATATAACATCCAAACTTAAATATATTAAGTATGACTCTCAATCTTTTTTTCTAAGGAACAAGGCCACAATATTAATTTTGAAATTCCCCGTAGAGGTTGTGAAAAAGCCTATCAAATGTGTGCCATGTAGCAGTTCAGTCAATGTCGTTCCCACTTTTCTCTCGGGGAGTGTCTTCATTCACAGTGAATTGTTCTCAATATCAAGGTCTAAGGAAAAGGCCATTTTCTTAGAGAGTAAATCATATTATAGTCAAACTATTGCTATCAAAATAAATTTTGGGGACAACTGACAATTTATATTAATTCAACTTTATAAACCTATATTAAAGCACTCTAGTTTTATCTTCTTAATAATAGTGGAAGTAACAATGGCTTATATACTACACGACCTTATTGAAGAGACAGATGGGGTCTATTTATTGTGGATTGTAAAAAAATCTTCACTCATCTCATTGGAAATGAAAATTCAGTCCTGAATTCTAAATGAAAATATTAACAAAATGTGATATTCATTAGGACTTTTTTAAATTTTAGAACTATGTAGAATCTATGTAACTTTCTTATTACATATGTGGAATATTGAGAAAATAAGCAAAACTTATGATTACGTTAATGTGATTAATAATAAAACTGTTTTCATATGTAAAATATTCATCTATTAAATTAAGTAGACTAGGGTTTATAGATAACCCTTCACTGGCACTAGTAATATGTTTTGAAGTAATATTAAAGATAAAACTTTTATGTTTAAGCCAAACATCATAAAATGTCATACAAGGTATTTTTTATTATAAACATTTTAACATCACAAGATTATACCACAAGTTCTTTTTCTATTTTTCATTTCTGTTCCTTTCCTAGTCTGAACATCTCCTTTCCTATTTTTTCATTACTTCTGTGTAAGAAACTTTCAGACTATTCATTCTTAGCAGATATAACCTAACAAGAAAAATGTTATGAATCAAAGGCATAAGGACCTCAGGCAGCAACCTGTCTTGCATTACTGTCCTCTGAGCGAGGACAAATCCAAGCATCTTAACTAGATTTATAGATTCCTGTTGATTCACCGTAGGAATGTTTTAGAATGTCTCAGAGTATGGTGGTTTTGTGATAACCAGTACAAGTTATGGCCTGTCACATTTTGTACTTTAAGTAAACTCCAATCACTCTTGTAGTGTGTATATCAAGAGTAAATGTTTTGATACTCGATAGTAGTATAAAAGAATGCAGGTATGTGCACTGCTTCTCTAGTGCCTAAATTGGAGTATCAAATTTCTTCCAGTCTCTAGAATCCTCAACAGACCATGACAAGAAGCCCTGATGTTTATACCCGACATGATGCAGTACGTACAAAGAAGACACTGTCCCATACATGAGGAGCCTATGATCTACTTGGGAAAATGTGCTAGGTTATTTTGGTGGCTAGAAACAGAGATTCACTCAGGTTACCTTTAATAGTAAGATGACAGTTTGTTGCACATGAGAATGAGGACAGTGTAGCCTAATGGGAATCCAGAAACAGGTCAGAGATCACAGAGACAGGAAAGTAGTTTAGAATCTATGCAAATCCAGTTAAGCTTTAACCCTTATCAGTAGATCTTCCATTCCCTGCTGCAGAGATATACACTCTTCTTTGTTTCTCCTTCTGCTCTAATCACTTTCTTCACTATTATGAACATCTTTTATAGATCTCAGTTTCAACTTATTTTTAATATGATTATAACCATATTCTTACTTGTGGCCCACTCTGACCCCTGATCCTTCATGACCTCCACTCATGAGCATATTTTCAGCTCCTGCTCTTGCTACCAACTCTTCAACTCTTTCTATAGCACATGTTTAGATTCTAAAGGAGAAATTTGACAAGTTATCTAATTACCATCATGCACATTTGGTTAGCACTTCAGTGCTGGCCAACCTGTAAGTTTGCTTTCCTTTGGTCAGCTGCTATTTCCTGGTCCATTTCCTCAGTGGCAGGATGCTGTAGTATAGAATGTGGCTTCCTGTAGGTAACGAACTACTTGAAGTTGCTCCCTCATCCTGCCTTAAATTTTTATGTATAGGGACAATTTTCTTAGAAAAGGACCATGGAAGTGGGAGGCATTATGGTTATACTGTGCAGTATAGGAAGGCATGCACAATGCTTAGATAGTTAAAATTGTGTTTGCTGTGTAAGTTAGGTGATGAAAAATAAAAAAATAAAAAACAACTTTGACAAATGAAGATGAATTAATGGCTTCAAGGATTCAGAACCTCACTGAAGACAACAAAATAAGGGGATCAAAGGCTTAGAATAAATTTTAGAATGGAAAAGGACCTTAGTAATTATCATGGCAAACTACCGAATATGTGAAGGCTGAGATTTGACTGAGGTAGATATTAGAATGTAGGTCTACTGACTCCAAGACCATTGTTCATTTCACTCTATCCCACTGCCTACTTATGCAAACTTATGAAAGGAGAAAAGTATTTGCAACATAACATTTCCAAAGGAAACATTCTTTGTTTCATAGTTTAAAGTCCTTCATATTATATATCTGTTTCTGGATGACTCCATTTACATTAACGCCAAAAAGAAAAAAAAAAGGGTTAAGAACTTGTAAAATCTATGATTTGAAGTGTAACAACCACCAATCACTATATTTACGATTAGAATTCATCCTTGAAGATATCAGTCTTTTATTAAGTCAGCAATGAAACTTTTAGCTTTGGTTCAAGATGTCCAATTGATTGCTCATATTTAATACTTTCTTTTTCTAAGAAATCATAAAAATGATAAAGGATATTTTAGAAGACATACAAACCTACAAAAACGTACATGTAAGCAATCAGCAGATAATAGATTTAAATACATTTCTGAAGTAAAAAAGTGATTGAAGAGTGCAGACAAATGAAACAGTATGAGAAAGTCACAGCCTAGAATATGTTCAGAGGTATGTTGATTAATAGGGGCCTGACCTGCCTGGTAGAATCTGAGATCCCTGATTTCGGGAGAGGTGATACGGTGGAGGTGGAAAACCGAGAGATTAAAGTCCAAATGAAGACCAGTCATCTTCCCAACCCTCCCTCTAGTAAATGCTAGGGACAAAACCCTTTTCATTTTGTCTACATAGGATTCCATCAGCATAGAATACCTATGACCTGGTGCCCCATAAACTCATGCTGAAATAGGGCCTGCCATCCACAAGCCTTTCTCCATAGATAGAGCTTGCAATAAACGTTTGTTTCTTCAGTCTTAAATGTGCACAATCAGACACTTAAATACACTATGAATATGAGTGAGCCTAAAAATAATGAGAAGAAATATTAGAACTAGAGAACAAATTGCAGGAGAAATGAAATCTGCATCCTAGTGCAGGTTTTTTCTCCATGAACCCTGCAAGGTCCTCACAGCAAAGATTGGGAGAAGCTTGAAAAGTCTCTCTCATAGGGAAAAACTGGATGGGGAAGAGCACCAATGTGGACGGGGCATTAAACTCCATCAGGACCCTTTTCCTCTGTCTCCTCTGTGGGGAAATTTGCTTTTAGAACAACTAGTGAAAACAGACTGCAGCTGGAGAATAGAACCGGAGAAATCTATCTGTGGTTGAGAAGCAGGGAAGTACTTGAGTTACCAAGAGGGCCAACTTATTGAGTTGAAAGATATGGTATCTGAATAAGATCTTTAAAAATCAGGCAAAAATTTAAGAAATGAGGTGTTTGCATAGTCTCAAAGTATCTCCACTAAATATTGTTTATCAAGGGGGACAAAAATAACTTTATAATGAAGAAACATGGCAGACATCACTTTAAACAAATGACCAAGTTTAACATCACCAGTAATAATACATATTTACATCATGTACACCCTGAAATTGTGCACTGAGAAGGGCATATCACCTCTATGATATTCATTTCAAAAATCTATAACCTCATTCTAATTATAAAGATAAATCATACAAACTAAAAATTGAGGAACTTTCTACAAAATACCTGCAATTGCTTTTAAAATGTGTCAAAGTCATGAAAGATAAGGAAAGTCTCAGGAACTACTACAGATTGGAGGAGAACTATGACAATGAAAGGCTATGCAGGATCCTGGACTGGATTCTGAAACAGAAAAAGGACACTTTGGGGAAAACTGGTGAAACCCAAATAAAGTCTCCAATTTAGTAAATAGTATTATACCAATTTTAATTTCTTAATTTTGATCACTGCACAATGCTAACATTAGGAAATTCTAGGTGAAGGATATAGGGTATTCTGTACTATTCTTAGAGCTCTTCTCTAAATTTAAAATATCTAAATTTGAAATATTTCAAAATCAGAAACTAATTGTATGTCAATTATTATGTCTCAAAAGAGCTGTCAAAAATGTTAGAATTTGAAGAGGACTCTAAGGTATCTAAGAAATAATGAGATGAGTTAATGTAAGTACCAAGAACTTATAAATCAGCAGAAAATCAGATTTTTGGAGAGAGTGATACAGTGATATAAAAGGAGATTTCATAGAATATATAATGATTGAGAGGTTAGAAAACTATTTTGGATATGGTAAAGCCATTAAAAAATGGATAATCCATTTAAATATCATGATACTTTGAGATTATGCAAACACCTCATTTCTTCTTAAATTTTTGCCCAACTAATTTTTAAAGATCTTATTCAGATACCATATCTTTTAACTCCATAAGTTGGCCCTCTTGGTAACTCAAGTACTTCCCTGCTTCTCAACCACGGATAGATTTCTCCGATTCTGTTCTCCAGCTGCAATCTGTTTTCACTAGTTGTTCTAAAAGCAAATTTCCCCACAGAGGAGACAGAGGAAAAGGGTCCTGATGGAGTTTAATGCCCCTTCCACATTGGTGCTCTTCCCCATCCAGTTTCTCCCTATGAGAGAGACTTCTCAAGCTTCTCCCAATCTTTGCTGTGAGGGCCTTGCAGGGTTCATGGAGAAAGCTGACAGTATATTATAGGCTCATATCAACCATCTTAACAATATTGAGTGGGTTAAATCTTTCAAAGAAGTTAATTTGCATCCTAGTGTTGAATAAGTGAACAAGAAAGAAGTTTACATAATTGTTGTCCTAAATAAGTTCAGGTCAAATGCTTGTTCACACGTCTCTTGGTGGCTCAGCAAATGACATTCTTAGGAAAGAAGTCACTGATGTTCAGAAATTAACCTGGATGGTACTTGACAGGATTATATTGTGGACAGAAGGTCCTGACAAATATTTTAGCTAACAGTAAGAAAAGAAGAATCTGGTACTAAAACCACATCTCACCTAAGCCCTTAGGGTAATATGGCTGCCCATAATTGAGCATTAAATAGATATGCATAATTTACTGATTCTGATCCAACCTGTGAGGCCCAGCTGCTGCTGTCTTTGATATTTATTTAGAGGGACTCCTGTCCAGCTGTCCACATTTTCCTGGCTATCAGACCATTCACTAAGCTTCTGGTAGGAACCCTGGACTCCCTCGCTCTGATGGTCTGTTCTGAATACATTTCTCAGGTGATGACCCTAAGCAATCCCTTTCAAAAATGGTCTGGTAAATCCCCAGCATTGCTGTGGGTGAGAGACATTTCCCTTCTACCAACTTCTCACTGGAAAAGAAAATGGCAACATTGCCCACAGGCTGGAAGCATTTGTGGATGTGCTCAACCACTCCCTACCATACATATGCTTCTGGCCTCACTTTTCCCCCTTTCACTCCTTTCAAAGAGGAATGATAGTAGGGGCACTGAAGCCAGCATTTTTCAAATCCCAGCTGCACTATTTACTGGCCATGTGCTTTTAGAAGCACATATGAGTGCTTTTTCTGTATCTTCACTTAATAAACTATCGATCGTTTTACTCACTAAAAAAAGAAAAGTTTCTTCTCTCAAAGGCCCAGTTCCCTCAGCTATAGCTTGTGAATAATAATTGCATTTCCCCATGAGATTCTTGTTATGAATAAATGAGATTTTGTATGCAATGCACTTGGTTAGGACATAGCTGGCTCTCCATAAATGCTATTACTATTTTGCCTTTTCTTCTTCCTCTCTGCTGCAAAAAATACTTAGCAGCATGTGGTGTGAAGGCAACAGATAAATAAGTCTAAGAGGGAATACTGGCAATTTAAACCTGAAAAATGTGTTCAAAATGGATCACTGGGATTAAACAGGTTGTTGACCTACTCTATAATTAAAACAAAATGACTTTATTTTTGAGGTAGTCTATGCTGCTTAACTCTATACTGAAATGTGTATTTTTAAATGCACACTTACAGAATACCTATTACAATATGGATTATCATTTTAAGTACAATTATCTGGCAAAACCTATGAAGGGGGGGTAATAATATTGCCTTGTACTTGAATATAAAAGCAGGAGGTTCTGGATTCTGTCCTGCTTCCTGGGATAGATGAATTTCCTTTCTAGATTTTTTGAGGAAGACCTTCCCAGTAAAGTTCATTTCCTCATCCACAATAAACTGCTAATTAGCATTCAATAGTTAAATTGTTTTCCATCTTTATGTGTGTATGTATATATGTATGTATGCATGTATGTAGATACTGTAATGATTATGTTGAAGCCAAATCGGTAGTGGGTTTTTTCCTCCCAGTGAATATTGTCAGAATGTGCTTTCATTATTCACTTTGATGGTGACTAAAATGCTGTCACAATACTCCTAAGATGCTGTCAATGCAATTTTATAGTAAATAACATTATAATGTCAATGTGTGACCAAGAAGGTGACATGATGTCAAGGATATGCTCTGCATGGCTATGTCATAAATTCAATGGAAGATGCATATTTATGCAGACCTTCTTAAGATGCTGAAATTGAGTCATGCAAATGTTATATTACTGAGAGAAGAGAAATCAAGTCAGAAAACTTTGTTAAAGATTGTGTTAATTCTACTGAATAAAGGTAATTTCAAGTTATGCCAGTCAAGGTGCCTTTAGATTATAAGGTGCTATCATATCTCCAGTGACAACTCTGGGGGATTTCCCCACCCCCACTGACAAAGCCTGATGTCCTTGGACTTGAGGGAGTTTTATGGAAGTAATTCTTCCACCATGATTTGTTGATAGTACTAGGCAACTTACTTCTAATTTCATGAAGAGGATGAAGCTGTTAAAATGCTTTAATTCCAAGGTCTGTCCCTGTGATGACTTTCTTCCTTCCAGCCTGCTCTCCTGTTTTAGTAATGAAGAATGGGATTGAGATTATCGAGGTGATGAAGAGAAGAATCTGTACACTCATCTCATTTCTAGATTTCTTCTATTATAAATTTATTCCTTTGGGCTAAGTTTTTATTTTTTATTTTTATTTGTTAAAGATTTTATTTATTTGTTTTAGAGAGAGAGAGGAGAGAGAGCACCAGTGGGGGAAGGGGAAGAGGAAAAGGGACCAAGAAACTCATCGGACTTGGGGCTCTATCTCACAACCCTGAGATCATAATCTGAGCCAAAACCAAGAGTCAGACGCTTAACTGACTGAGCCACCCAAGGACCCCTCTTTGGGTTAAGATTTTAAAATGTCTTTGCTATTGGAAAGAATAATACATTAGACCTAGCCCACGTTATAAAAATATTTTTTAAAGTATGTTCAATGGATGACATGCATCCAAATTTCCTGAGATGTTTGTGGAAAAAACAAATTCCTTCCTGGATTCTCTCTCAGCCATCCTGAGTCAGGATATCTGGGGATTAATATTTTTTCCTCCCTTTAAGTGTGTCCTGAAAAAGCCTAGCCATCAAAAGGCATACCTTTCTTCCGGGCTAAGAAAAACCTAGCCATTAATCATCCCGATTCCAGGTCTGGCACTTATTTTTCCTTTGCCTGGTTTTCGGAGTGCTATCTCTCTGTTTTGGACAGTGTCTGCTACTTAGTATTTTTCACAGATCCTTTAGAAAGGGCATTAAACAGATAAAGATCTTTGTTTCTCCTTTTCACCAGCTCATTCATTCTCTTGCCCAGATAGACTAAGAAGCAACACCCCTCACAGCTTGCACACATTTTGGATTTCATTCTTGAAAGTAAGCAAGGTGACCATATAATTTATTGTCCCAATTGGGGCACTCCTGAGAGAGAAAGGGAGTGCTATTAATTATTATGCTGGGCTATAGGAGAAAATCAAGACTCTCCCAGACAAACCTAGACATATGGTCATCTTAAGTCTACTTGCTTAAAACAGTAATACCAATTAAACTTTACCAATCAATTCCAAGATACCAATTACAGCCTCTTAATCAGTTTTTCTGACAGAGAATTATACCTTAATGCCTCTTAATCTATGAAGCCAATTATAATTCTCCTATTGTCCTCTATTTCTTCCTCAATCTTTCCCCCACTTCCCATTCCCTTAATTAAGCCTGTGGTTTTCTACATACGGTCCTTGGCCAGAAGTATGAGCAGTATCTGGGAACTCGTGGGAAATGAACATTCTTGGCCCTATCTCTGATCTACTGATTCAGAAACTTGGGGATGTGGCCCAGTAATCAGAATTTTCACAAGCCTTCCAAGTGATTCTGATGCATATAAAGTCTGAGAAGCACTGCCTTCAGCTAGGACTGTTAAAATTCTTTTCCTTCTGTTCAATTCCTCCCCCCTCTCCCAACTCCCAATTTCCTCTCTATTTCCCCTCTGCATGTCTCAACTTGTGATGTTATTAGTTCTGTTCTTCTGCTTTGATTGGCAAAGTTTAAAGGGTGGGAGAACTTGGGGTTTGATTTTTAAATGAGATCAGTTTTTATTAATTTTTTACACAGTTTTGGAGCATTCAGTATGTGTTAGGCATTGAGGGTGGAAATGGAAATCAGATTCAGATTCCACTCCCCTAGAGCTGTTTGCTGGAGAGACAGAAATGGAAACTAATAATCACAAGGTGGTAAGTACTATGGAACTGAGTATTATAGGACCAAGGTTTCTTTATAGGAAAATTTCGTAGAATTCTCATGGAAGAAGTTCACTTGGAACAGAGAGCTGGAGAGTCTTCAGATCTCTAGGCTCCCCATCCACTTTCTACTATGAGCTTGCCTGGTCTCTCATTTCTATTTATCTCTGTGAGTCTGTTCCCTCCTCTTCTCTCACTACCTTATTCTTATTCCTTCCCTATACAAGATCCTTCCTTATCACCTCTCAATCCCAGGGTCTAAGCATCTCTTTATGATCTTCAACTAACATTTTTGATGAACAGAGAGAGAGAGAATAGATTTGACCCACTCCAGTTCTTTCTTTTTGAGAAATAATCCTCAATAGCCTATGATTTGTTTCCACTTGAACCATGGCTTTTAATCTGAATCGGGAGTTGGATCTGGCAACTTATTCTGTGTTGCTCAAATTGTTAAAATCTCTCTTCAGTTAAAGTGTATACTTTGATCCATAATACCAGAAATATATCCTTCATAAAAATTAGTTTCAAGATATTTTGTAAATATTCTCTTTCATGGTCATGCAAACTATTATTTGTTTTATTGTTCTAATATATTCTCATAATATTGTTCTTATATTTAACTACCTATGACTTTTGCATATTTCATACAAAATTTCTTTTGATTAAAAAAACACTTTCTCTAAATGAAAAAAACATGTTTTTTTAAAAGAGAAATTGCCAAATTTATGCCTGTTTGGATTTTGTTTTTATAGATTTTGCTTACACTATCAATAGTGTATAGTTCATATTAAATAGCTCTGGATATTACAAATTCAAAATTAATTTTGTTTTATGTGAAAGACCACAATTTGTTCCTTGAATGTCTTCTGTTGTTTCACTTAATTCTTATTAGGTCATCTTGTTCTGTGTCTAAATTAACTCTAATTCCTTTACCAGGATTTAGTTGACCTTTCTATCATATGCCCAAAAGTTGTTGTAATGTCAAATTTGATTTACATTTACTCAAGATTTTTCATCTTTGAGCAGATTCATAAAATATTATGTGTTATCTCTGAACTGCTCTGATGAATGTCAGAGCTGTAGCTACCATCATGACTATTTTGCCTAGTAACAAATTCAAACTATTGGCTGCCATGTATGGCACAAAGAATGCATCTGGATTTAAGGGAAAATTACTGCTTTCATAACTTGCCCTTTACTGGTGAAACTACAGCATTACCAAAATGGCTAAAATTAAAAAGACTCAAAATAATAATTGTTGACAAGGATGTGGAGCAATGGGAAGGTTCATCATTGGGAGGCATTCAGTATCTAGTCTGAAAAATAAAGAGTCAGTATTATATTCATGTATGTTCCTCTAGACTAACATTTATATGACTTAAGTAGTAATATGAATTGTTTAATATTGCAAAAATTCTCTAACTGCCATATGCAAGGGTTTCATATACTATCCTAATTTTTTAATATCTCTGCAAACTCCATTTGGAACAAAATGAGAAGTAAAAAAATGGGCAATTGGCACTACTTGGAAACATTAGTTATTCATGGAAGAATTCATTTCCTTCATGCTTTCTGTGAGGAAAGAGTTGACAAGTTAACTGGTTTGTCTTTCCTCTTTCCTAAATGTTTCTACCACTCAAATCCTCCTCCATATTCCAATTTGTTTCTGACGTCTATATCAACAATAGCACAATTCTTAAACCATTATGGTGCTTGGATTCATTTGCCCTTGTTTTGAAGACACAGGTCAAGTGACACAGAGAATTTTCCTGGATTTTGAACAAAGTTTGTCACACCAGAGCAGAGTTATTGGTTTCTCTAAACCAGCCTGAACCCTGGAGCCTGAGTAAGAATTATAACCATTGTCCAGTGTTCATGCTGATATAAGAATAGTTCATTCTAAATATTTTAAATAGCAGTTAAAATCCCATTATGAAAAATTCTATGGCAATATTCAGAAACTTTATTTATATGTAAGTTTTATTATAACTTTAGATTGCATTGAGTTTTGCTCTACAGAAATGGCCCGCCACCTGGAGCTTTGAGTTGTTGGAAAACAAAAACAAAGGCCTAGATAAAGTATGGAAAAGCACGTAGAACTGAGCTTGCCACATGGTGGTTACTCAATATCTTTTAAGTTAGTCCACATCTGAACCAGCAATTTTTGTATAGTAACACTTCTAATTGGACAATGTTGAATTGGCTCATTGTTCTGCAATATTGAGGCAAACAGATGATGCTCAAGGACCATAAACACGAAACAAAAACAAGTAAATATCTATTAACATCCACAAATGTAGCATTCTTAGCTGTTTTAAAATTATAACCATGGAATCATTTTCCAAATAGACTAGAATTTTCAACAGGGAAAAATTACTAAATTGTTTACAAAATTAGTTTTCTTCGTTGTATGTTGATATTTATTAATGAGGAAATGTGCCAAAGGTTAGATAGAGACCAGGCTGCTGTTGGTAAAAATATTTCTCATCAAAGTTATTAAAAATTTGTTCGGCATAAATTTAGTCTGATTTTCTTACTGGTGGGACAGAGGTCAGGCTAAACCTGTGAAAAACAGTCCTTTTTGAGTGTATGAGAGCAGTTAGAATCTGCCGGAGCTGCTTTACTCTGCTGGAAAAGTCTCCTGGGAGAGGGATGGCAGGCCACGGGGACTGCAGGCTTCCTAAGGGTAAAAGCAGCCTGGGTTTAATTTTCAGAAAGCAGATAAAAACATACCATGCTTGGGCCTCCACTTTCAAATTTGATTAGCTGCAGGATAACTACTACCTTATCTTCTTACAGTATTAACAGTTACCAATTTCTAGTCCGAGAGGATTTTTCTGTCAAAATAAATACTTCAAATACTTAAGAATCAAAATGTAATGAGTAGATCTATTTGGCTTTTAAAATGACCTTACAAAAATGACCTTAGTCTACATTATTTAGAATCTACTCCTCTCACGTTCCTCATTTGCAAAGTGTGTATTAGAATAACAGTGTCTTCTCTCCAGGTTGGCATGAGAATCCAACATGTGAGAAGTGTGTCAGGCAGCTACCCCAGTAATATCGTTATTAATAAATTATTTAATTTTAAATAATTCTGTACTTTCAAAGCAACACCATGCATGTTGCTCTCTTTGTTTCTTTGCATAATGTCCTTTACAATTTCAGAGATATGTTGGAGGGGGCACTTACAACATACACATTTTTGGTTATAAACACTGATTCAGAGACAATGGTAAGAGGCTCACATACACAGGAGGGCAGGTTGATTAGACTAAATGGGGTGAGATGAGATGCGAAAGTAAGTATCTTGATTAGGAGGAAATCAAGAAGATGGTTAGTTCTGTTTCAAAATCCATCAGTCTGGCTGATTGACATGCAGACACAAAAAAATGATCAGACATGACTTGTTCTCTTTTCAACTAATTTAAGAATTATAAAAACTTAATGACCACATGCTGTTAAAACTCCTTTTAGAAATTAGCAGTTGATGATGTGGCACTTTGCAATTCTTAAAGTCTCTTCATTAGTATGGAGTGTAATCTAATCACATTTGTAGAGTTTAAACTATGCCTTTGTATGGTGGGATAGTGTAGAGCCAGAATTGGTCCTTCCTGGAAGTCAGGGTTAAATACTGAGCTCTGCCCAGACTTTCTGGAGGGTCCTTCATCAGTGATCTCAGAATCTCAGGGCCAAGGTGTTAATGGTTTAACAGTACTTCTCAGGAGTGTTTTTTGTTTGAAATAAGAAACCTATAAACATAACAGTGGTATGAATAGGAATTCAAGGAGAACTTCAACCAATCTAGAGAAGAATAATTTTTTGGGAGGTTGGATTATCAAGTAGGTAACTGCTTTCTCTCCTCTCTCTCTCTCAATATATATATATGTCTATGTATAGACACATACATATGCAATATATATACACACAAATATCTGCATATATGCATGCACATATGCAGAGTATATCATCATATATACAATATGTAATATAATGTATATCTCCCTATATACACATACAGATACATACATGTGTATGTATATATGTTATATAAATAATATATCTGTCCTTGGTCTTTCTGGGGATTCTGATGACTGAATGTCCTGCAGAATAATTGAGGACTCTCCATTCTGGGCTGCAGAGATGGAACATCTGGGAATTGTTTAGTTTACAACTCCCCTAACTTTTTTGCCCAACTCTTGGTGTTTCACTGCATGCATGCTCTGTCCTAACACTCAGGGGCACCCGTATGTGATGAGTGGGACTCTTTTTCTGCATAGCTCTGCTCTCTCTTTGGAACTCTGCCCTGTATCTTCCAGCCACCTCAGCCTCATTAATCCCTATGGGATCTGACATTTACTATCATTTTCCTGGGTTGTATAGCCTCTAGCATTGCTTCCTGCTGCCTAAGTGATTTTTTTCTAAACATTAGACTCTGCAAGAGAAACAAAAATGCAGTTATTTTCCTCAAAGAAGTACTTTGTAACCTATATAATTTAGTGCAATCTCAGAATTTATAACATCTTTATCGAAGAGGAAATCAATAACTTTTATTTGATCCGAATAATAGTTTGTTTTGGTAAATAATAATAAAAAAGAGTTGACTTATTGTATGTTCCAACAGAACCACATTATACATACTTTTTACTCCAGGTTATATATAGGAGTCATTCTAAACATTAAAGTCAGAAAAAAAAAGAGACTCTAGAAGTTAGCTCAAGGCACTTTCTAAAAGCTATCAGACATGATTTGTGTTTACTTTTATAGTTTAGTTCAGCTGTATTTAAAAAAAATACAAAACAGAACCTGATTAATGTTCAACTTGATTCTTCATCTCCTGGGCTTTAGATTAGAATGCTTTTACCTCTGGTACCTGAGTCCTTCCTCTTCTTTGTGTTTATGTGAGGGCAGGGAGTTCTTCCCTCATTCCCTCCACTCTGTACCTCCACATATCACTCCCTCCCCACCTCTGTCTCCAAGGCAGGTCATCTCTATCCCAGGAAGCAGGATCTAGTCTGACCCCAAGCTTTTGACATATCTCAGTTTGTAAGGATTCTAAGTCTTCCTAGACCTCCAGCTAGGTCAACTCTTCAAGGGCTTGACTGAAGACTACTGAAGGTTATAGTTAGCAATATAATTTACTGTACATACTGGGCCTTTCTTTGCTGCCAAGAAAGGCTCAATATATGTACTAGAAAATTTCTCTTTAATCTTATACTTTTATATATTTCAAATGGCCAACACAGCATTTTAATAATAAAGGCTGCTTCTGTGTCCAATAACCTGTACCCAACACAAAAGCAACAGGCCCTGGTAGAGCTTCTGACACCATTCATTATAACATCTCTGAAAAGGTCCCCCAGGCCCAGGTGGCTACCTGACTTAAGGATTGACCCATGGGGAAAAATTTTAGTTTTATACATAAAAACACAACACCTGGGAATTCTTTGGTGTTTAAGGTTAATATTCTTTCCGGAAAGGCAGCCTCAAAAGTGATTCACTGAAGTATTAAGAGATATTAATGGTATGAAATTTTTGAAAAAGAGCTGTGTGGAAATAAATGAAGAAAACCTAGATGAGAACAGAGGCTGTTTGTTCAGAGCTTGCCACAGAAAGGGAGGTAGCCACCATCCCTGGTATTTGTGTCTGTGTTGCAAAGATTCAAAGGCAAGCAGGAAGCGGGAAGACTGTAGAGTGAAAGAAAGGGACAGCTTCAGGTAGCTCTGAGTGGAGGTGTTGGCCTGGAGAAGTGGGATGAGCTACCTAGAAGAGGACAGCTTAGGTGATTGGTTTAGGAAGCACATTTATTTGACTTTCTCTGGTTGGTTCTGAGTTGGAAGTGGGGGCAGAATAGGGAAGGCACAGTCCTTGATCAAGTTCTTACTCTCAGTGGTTGCAGGGATTGGGCGTGGGCTTCCCAGGCTGGTTGCTGCAGTGGTTGTCCATTAGAGTTTTCTTGTCATAGACTGTCTGACCTTTGTCCATCTGTATACTCAGTATTTAAGATGTAATGACAGGGAATATGCTTTAATAGATATTAAAACATAGATTACAAAGACCAAATTATGAAAACTGTCAAAATGGTGGAAGGAGAATCAAAACAATAGAACAAAACATATAATCTAGCAACTGACTCTGATTTGTATAGGAAATTAATATTGAATAGAGGAGGCCTCATATATTAAATAAGAAGGGAAGGGGTTTTTTAAAAATTATTAACCAAATGACATTGGAAAAATTAGCAAATTATTTGGAACCCTACTTTCACTTAAGAGTGTACTCCAAGGGAAGTCCAGGTGAGCTAAAGCATAGATGTAAATAATTTAAAAATCTATGTAGATGAATATTTGTTCAGTTGCCAGGTAAGTATTTTCTAAACATATAATCTTTAATATATATCTTGAAAAGTATAGATCTGAACACATAAAATTATAAAACATGCATGTGTCAAAAAGGTATTATTCTTGATATATAAAGTTCATACAAATCAATGAGAGGCACCCCTAAGGACCACATAAAGATGAGTGAAGGCAAAGAAAAGACAAATTATAAAACTTGAAATAAATATTACCAATAAATATATAAAAGGTTTAACTTTAAAGGTAATCAAAGAAGAAAAAACATGGCAGTAATAGTAAACCATTTTTTCATCTGAGTAAAAAGAAGGCTTAAAAACTTCCATACTCACAACTGAGGAGGTCATGGAGAGATGGATTCATATGTATTGCTGGCTAGAGTTTAAATTGGAACACTCAAAGGTACTTAGAAAACAATTTGGAAGTGTGTATAAGTGGCTTAAATATTCTTACCCTTTATCCTAAGGGACCTTATTGTAAAGAAATATGCAGAAAAAGATATTCACTGCAGCATTATTTATAATGATGAAAATGTAGAAATAACTTGAATGTTTAATATTAAAGTGATACTAAGTAAATCATAGTATGGCACTCTAAGGGGACATTATACATACATGATAAAATAAATATTAAAATATATTTATAAAGGATTTTTATAGGAATGGAAAATGTTCATGCTGCAATGTTAAGAGAAAAAAAGAGAACACAGAATGTTCTGCTGAACATCCATGAACATACACTTTTTTACACATTTGTGGTTATTTTATTAATTACTATTATTTATTATTTTATATTGTGTTCGTTTCTTCCTATTTGATTGGTAAGAATGCTTCATAGTTAGAAGAGAAAATACCTGGGGCGCCTGGGTGGCTCAGTCAGTTAAACTTCTGCCTTTGGCTCAGGTCATGATCTCAGGGTCCTGGGATCTCAGGGTCCTGGGTTTGACCCCCATGGTCTTGTCCTCAGTGGGTAGCCTGCTTCTCCCTCTCCTTCTGCCCCTCCCACCTACTTGTGCTCACTCTCTCTCTCAAATAAATACATAAAATCTTTAAAAGGAAAAAAAAGAAGAGAAAATACCTGATGTCAAGTTTCTCCACATGCTGTATGAATCAAGGTGCAGTAGAGAACCTTGAGTTTTTCTAATTGATTGTATTTATGAAATTACTATTATATTAGTCATACTTCGAGATTCTGTTAGGACCAAAGACATGGAATATGGTATAGTTCTTAACTTGAGCAAGTTACAATTAAAGTGGAGAGATTAATGTGTACATAAAGTGCCAAGGCTATACTGAGCCACGGTGTATAATTCTGAATTTGAGAAGAGGAACGGTTTTTTAATAGCTTTATCTTTAAACTGTGTCTTGAAGGGCAGGCTTGGTTTGTGGCTAGTTGAACAAAGGCCATTTCACATGGAAGAGAACATGCGGGAAGACCATAAGAAGAACACTTGGAAGAGGCCGAGGCACGTGTTGCCTGGAGAAACCTGACTTTTCATCCCTCCAATCCATGTCATTCTGTTCTCCTTGTGATGTCTTCCCTGTCTAGATACACACTCTTCACGTATTGAGAGAGCAGGAATTCCTTCTCATAAGTGTTCTGAGAACTAACTGCATTTAAGGAAGCTGACATATTATTAAATCTCAGAAGAACCTAGTGTAGAAAATCAAGATTTCTTTTTTTTTAAGATTTTATTTATTTGACAAAGAGAGAGAGAGAGCACAAGCAGGGGGAGCAGCAGAGGGAGAGGGAGAAGCAGGCTCCCCATTGAGTAAGGAGCCTGATGCAGGACTCGATCCCAGGACCCTGGGCTCATGACCTGAGCCGAAGGCAGACTGCTTAACCGACTCAGCCACCCAGGTGCCCAGAAAATCAAGATTTCAATTTAGTTTAGTTAGAATAAAAATGTGGAATTGGACTGGATATTTGCGTTAATCATCCCAGTGCATTCACTCCTGGTAAGCATGTTACATGGATGCCTTTAATACTCTCAGACTCAGTGAAATCAGAACAAGGGTACCATCTATAAGACTCAAGTGTTTAATGGCCCTAATAAGGTATCCCTGACAGCTGACAGGATACTTGACATGGAAGGGGACACTTTTCTATGGGTTAACATTACCAAATTTTACCTCTGAGCATCTCTTTCTTCCATGTTCTACTATTGTCCTTATCCAGTTATGATGAATACAGTCTTTCATTTAATATTATTTCCAATCAAATTACAAGAGAATGCCGCAGGCTAGAAAGCCAGTCTCTTTAAGCTTGATTTTTAGCTTGTTCTTTCTCAATACTATACTTCACAGGTATAACACTCTCCCATCCATAGCATCTCTCATAGGAATCAGTGATTATGAACTGGTATTGGGGTGAGGGAAAAGGGCATGTGTGTAATATGAAAAGCCTGGTCAGATATTCTGATATATGACCTTCTTACACCTCTGCCATGACCAGGAACCTTAATAAGAACACGTACACCATGCAGGCCTGTAGGGGTTTGGAGGACAGCAAAGCCATTTTTGGGCCAATATCTCTTATCTGGGCCCTGATAAAGACTGAATACTTGATCATGCATACAATATATACCAAAATAAATTTTAGGAAGAATAAAGACCCATAGTTTACTTATAAACTATTAGAGAACAATATAGCAGAATATGTTTATATATTTGCAGTAGGTGAAGGATATCTTAAAGAGGATACAAAAAGCTCACCTCCTAGAGATTAATTGATTTGGCAATATTACAATTAAAAACTGTACTTTAAAAAATTCATTAAAAAGTAAAAAGACAAAGGGAAGATTGAATGTGCTTTTTTGAAAATAATATAACCAATTAGGATTAGTATACAGAACATATTTAATCTTAGAAATCAATAACCTAATCACCAAATATTAAGAGTTAATTTATAACAGAGGACAACCAAATGTCCCACCTACAAATATGAAATGATAGTTAACCTCATTAGCAATCTGGAAAATGCAAATTAAAAATTAAGATTATAATTTGTGACCATTCATTTGTCATAAATTAAGAAGTATGACAATATAAATTATTAGTGAGAACATGAAGCAATCAGAGCTTTTATAAACTACTAGTGGAACTCCATATTAGTGCAAACATTTAGAAGAGCAATTTGTAAATACTGGTAAAGTTAAAGACATGCATATTCATTGACCAGGAACTCCATTTCCACAGAGGGAATGTTGCCATTATAAATAAGGATTTATGTTCAAAATTGATCAGTGCAGCATTTTGTAGTAGTTGAAAACTGAAAAACACCTCAATGTCCACTAACTAGAGAACAATTAATATAAATCAAGGTATGTCCATGCAATATACAATATATTTATCCACAAATACTATAGTTTCAATGAACAAAAAAAATTTATAAAATTGATATTGATAGAAAAGGGAGTTTTGCAGAAGGATGCCTTAAATATAAAGTTTAAAAACAAAACATATGTTTTCATGTACATATAGATAATTGGTCAAGTATGGAAGCATGTATTGGAATAAAAAAAATTTATACTATTTTTTATGGGGGAGGAGGAATGATTAGAATAAGATCATAGAGTGTTATCCAAGGATAATTTTAAAATGACTTGAAGCAAATATGGAAAAATATTAAGATATGACAAGGAAAGTGAGATATATGAACAAATGTTTTATATTATTCTACTTTTCTCTATGCTTAAAATATACCACAAATATTTGAACAAATGTTCTTTTTATATTAAAATGACCATGAATTAATATTTGTTATATGTATATGTTTACATCTCTTTCATTTCTCTCATTATTAAAATTAGGTATATCAGATATAAAAGGGTGTATTTTGTCTAAAGCTTTTGAATTTAGCTCACTCTCATATGAAGTAATCAGTGAAAGATGAGATGCTTTTTATTTTTAATTTAAACACAGATTTTGATTGTGTTCACTATGATGTTGTTTCTGATGGAGAAGGACCACTAGAATTAGGAAATTTGAAGGCTGCCAGTTTAACTCTACAATTTTACTAGGACAAGACTTGGTAAACATTTCAACTCCGCACATGGAAACATCAGTTGTGTTGCTTCTAACAACTAGCAAAAGTTTGCCCTGGAAGAGTAAGTTTTGATGGAATGGGAGAAAACATGAAAGATGGTTTTTGGTTAAATTATTTGGCATTAAGGAATAAATGATTAATAGTTTGATTCAGGTACTGCCAAATAAATTTGTTTTTGAAATTATTCACCTTAATAATTCATTTTTTTATTTATTCATTTGAGAGAGAGAGAGAGAGTGTGTGTGAGCAGGGGGGAGGGGCAGAGGGAGAAGCAGACTCCCCGCTGAGCCGGGAGCCTGACCCATCCCAGGACCCGGGGATCATCACCTGAGCCCAAGGCAGATGCTTAACCATCTGAGCCACCCAGGCGCCCCTCACCTTAATAATTCAAATAAATGCACTTTTATGATCTCATTTTTTCTCATTGGAAGAATAAATTTTCTTACTATTCACATGTCTACTGAAACTGAATTTTAAACCATATAAAGATAGTGAATAAGATAAAAGGTATAGTTGTAAGCAGTCTATATACGTCATTTAGTAAGTGCAGGGCTAACCTGTGCAAAATTAAGGTCTTTATATTAAAGTATGCCTTATTTATTTAGAACATATTTATTAATCACCTTCACAGAGTATAAGATATACTATGATTTGTAAGACAATTTATGTAGAAGAAATAAAGCACATATACACATAACCATTAAACAAGATTGGGCTTTCCAAAAACAGATTCTGAGAGCAAACCATGGGAATCAGAGCCATGAGAGTTTATTTCTTGCTTTGTGGTGAAGGTGTAATTCGATCCTGATTTTAAAGAATAAACAGGATTTAGACGTAGTGATGGTAGGAAGTGGAGAGGGCATTTCCAGGAAAGGAGACAGTGTAGCAAAGGTACAGAGCATGCAAACTATGGGATATTTATGGGGACCTGTGAGGTGGCTTAGAAGCCAATCTGCATATAAGAAAATAGAAGAAAGGCTAAAAGACAAGTGGGGACAGACCAAAAACATATTAAAAAGCTTGGTTTTTAATAATGCTAATGGATAATATTACTTAACATTTACTGAGTTATTACTATGTGCCAGTTTCTGTTCTGAGCACTTGCCATGGATCAACTCATTTAATTCTTTTTTTTTCTTCTTCTTTTTTTTTTATTATGTTATGTTAATCACCATACATTACATCATTAGTTTTTGATGTAGTGTTCCATGATTCATTGTTTGTGCATAACACCCAGTGCTCCATGCAGTACGTCAACTCATTTAATTCTCACAACTCTGTGAGCTGATTCCTATCCTTTTCCTCAATTTGTAGATGAGAAAATTGAAATCCTGAGTAGTTTAGTAACTTGTCCCTGGTTAAACTACCAAATGATTGAACCCAGTTAGTCTTACTCTGGAGCAATGCTATCCAATGTGGTAGCCACTGGCCCCATGAGGCTGCTGAGCACTTGGAATGCAGATAGTGTGACTGGAATTTTAAATTTTATTTAATGTTGATTAATTTAAATTTAAATTTAAATAGTCTATGGACTGGACAGTCCAGCTCTGGAGTGCCCTCTCTTTATCATTCCATTTTAGAGCACAGGAGAGAAGTTATCATGATGATGCTCTACCGCAGTACTTTCCAAAGCATATTCTATGGAATAATAAGTTGAAGAGATGGTCTCACATAAACAAATTCAGAGTCCAAGGAAGAGAGGAAAAAACTGCATAGTATTTTCTCTTGTTGGAAACTCACATTCACATTAGTATATTTCAGGTTGTAAAGTAAATATATCAATTTTGCTGCTTAAAAAAAAAATCCAGCTTTTTTCCAACTTATTTGACCAGAGACTTTTATTCTCTTAACATATTGAGTTGGTGTTTTGCTTCAGATGCTTTGAAGTAATGCTGCTTTAGGATGATTGAAATGACAGCAAGAATTAGGAGGCTATGCAGTGAGGGAAGACTAGAGGCTTCTAAGCCATGAGGCTGATTACTGACTGTGGCGAGGTAAGAAGTAATCAGGGTTTCAACTGGGCACATGACAGCGAAAATGGAAAGGGGTGTGTGAGTGTGTGTGTGTGTGCATAAGTGTGTGTTCATATCTGGTGTGGGAGACACATATGAGGTTGAGTAGGATTTCAAGTCTGAATGGCTGGGAGGATGGTCTGTTATTAACAGAAATATGGAATAAGAGAAAAAATATATTTATGGGGCATCTGTTTGGGTTTGTATGTTGCTAGTTGAGCTGTTTATAGAACAAGTTTATGTGGCAGCGATGGCAGGTATGTATACAGATATATTTAGCTGAAAGTCTGAAATGTGGGTTGATACTAGAGCATAGAAGAGAGGCTACAGCTGTAGGTAAGATTTTGGAGTCATCCATATAGAGGAGCTAATTGAAACCTTGAGGATAAATACAATTGCCAAGCAAACGTGGGCAGACAGAGAAAAGAAGAGGGCCAAATACAGAACCTTATATTAAGAGTTTATATGTAAATTAATGTAGTTTATGTATGGTGTATAAGTATGTATTTGTGTGTGTACATTCCATTTGAAATACTCTGAGACATAAGGAATAACTAGTGGTTCAAATAAAACCCCCAGATTTAATTTTATATTAATTTTAATTTTATATTAATAAATTCCTATGCCCAATTAACTTTCATTAAAAAATCAATAAATATACACTGAACATCTACTATATATTATCTTAGATGTTGAGGATACACCCTTGAACCAAATAGAAAAGATTTTTACCTTCATGGAACTTACATTCACTGAAGATTTTTAGTCTTTGGCTTACTAAGTTTCAGCAATCTGTAATTATTTAGGCAACAATATTTTATTGTATATACAGTTTGGTATAATTCCTTGAAAAAGGATATAAAATATTAGTAATTTCATGGCAGAGCAGTAAAAACCACCCACAACTTAAAATGGATAAAAAGATAAAATACATTTTTTAAAAATTTTTTTAAAGATTTATTTATTTGAGAGAGAGAGAGAGAGCTTGTGTGAGCTCACAAGCAGGAGAGGGGCAGAAGAAGAGGGAGAGGGAGAGAGAATCTCCAGCAGACTCCCCACTGATCATGGAGCCTGATGTGGGGCCTTGATCCCATGACCCTGAGATCACGACCTGAGCAGAAATCAAGAGTCAGACGCTTAACCAACTGAGCCACCCAGGCACCCAAATAAAATGTATTTCTCTATATTTCCATTGAATTAAAAATATGAAGAAATGGGCTAAATTTGAGCATGAGGGGTGGCAGAACTCATAACAATGAACTTTCTAATAGAAATTAGACACACAAAAATAAGTTTCTGAAGAAGCTACTAAAGCTTTTTTCATTGGAAAATACTTTTAAAAAGTACAGAAAACTCATGTATGGGAACATGAGACCCTCAGTACAAGATTCTAACATCTTTCCTTCTAATTTTAGATATTTTTACAAATTACACTGATGAAGAAATTACATTGGCTTTTATGAGGCATGAATCCTACTGGCTTCAGTCTAGAAGTTAGTATCATAATATAAGACAACTCACACATGTCCATGTAAGTTTAGTATATATTTTTAATATTAAAGCTACAGTGATTCATGATGTAAATTGAGGTAAGGTACTAAAAAGGTAAAAATAAAAACAAAAAAACAAAAACAAAAAACCAACAACAACCCAGCTTTTTATAGGTGAAAATTTTAATCCATGTATTTACTGTATTTAAGAAATAGTAATTATTGCAACCGGAGGAGAAATGTATGGGCTTCTCCTCTCCTCTCCACTTACCATGTTATAAATATGGACTGCTTATTAAGTAAGGGGCTTTATTCAAAGTTAAACCTCCTCTTCAGGATCATTATACTTGCCAGGAGATGGCACTAATGCACTTTGTTCTGTAGTCCAGAAAACAAATCTACAAGCCAAAGGTTACCTCAGCAATGCATTATGTAATATTGTGTGAATGAAATGTTTTGTTTCATTCCACTCCATACCTTTCAATTATTTCTGTTGCATGTTAAGGTTATTAGTTATCTCACCAGGTCTGTATTAAAAGCCCAATTTGTTTTACCTCAGGAATATAATACTTGCTTTAACTAAATGACCTGTTTCATTTTGCAGCTTATTTGAACAAAATTCTCTAGCCTTAAAAAGAAAAAAATATAATATTTATGTATTTAAAAGTCCAGAGGTCACTAGGTTTATAACTAATGATAAACTGCAAGGGTGCCGGGGCAGTGCAAACTCAACATAATTTGGGTGGATAATGTGAGAGCGGCTGTGAATATTAATTTCCTCGATCATTTGTAATTCTTGCAGTGTTAGTGGATAAACTACTTTCTCTTATGAAGATATTTGACTTCATATCCAATAAGTTATGAGATGATCTCATTCAAGGATTCACTACTTAAAACATTTTTATCTTAATATTAATGTTTTGGAAAACTTTATTCTCATGTGTTATTATGGGATTCATAGAGTTGTTTGCTTGCCAAATCAAAATGAAAAAAATTGGAAGCTTATTTAGGAATGTAACTCACAGAACTATTAGTGCCTGACAATATGTCAATTGCTGGGGATAAGAACGTGAAAAAGCTTAATTAATATCCCTGTCCTGGAGTAGCTCACAGTCTTATGTGTTATGCAGTTATCTGTACACTTTACATTATTTTGATATTTTTGACACTGTAATGCTGCCAGATTGAACTAATGAAGGGCTTGTGTTGCTACTAGGTATTAATTCATTAATTAAAATTAGGAATTTGGCAGATACCTATATTTTGTGAATGTAGGTCTTCTTTTAACTCATGTTTTAATATTGTGCCTTTATGCAGTATCTACATTTACTGCAGAAAGTTGCTTGTTCAATAAAAGAGGAAACTAAAGTATTTTATGATAGAAAAAGTTCCATTTTGAACTTCAGAAGGAAGCTTGGGTAATACAGGTAAGAATAACTTTTTACTACTTCAAGGGGTTATCAAATCACAGTGTCCTACCTAATCCATACAGAAATGCTGTCTATTGTTATAATCCAGAAAGAATATATCGTATAGTGTTTGGAATCTTACTTAGAACAAGTAAGTGAGAACAAAATGACAAGAGAGAAAGAAGCTTTCAAAGGATGGTTTTGACAGCTCAAGTTCCAAAAGTGTAGTCCGCACAATAGGCAGAGCTTATGTCCATAAAATTTTGAGATTTTATACCCTTGGAGAGACAGAATAACATGGAGGAGGGCATGAGCTCTTGAGTAAGATTTGCTTTTTGTTCAAGCTTTTTGAAAAATGACAAGAATATTTAGTATTGTGTAAAATCACCATGTTATAGTTGTATATAGATATCCTGTTAAGCTAAACAGTATTTAATAGTCATAATAATTTCAAGTGTGGCAAAATAAGGGAAACTATAATGGTCATCGCTTCCAGATAGATGTACCTATCTACAAATGAGTGGTTTTCTGGCTTATGAGTAACACAGGAAGAGGTGTGTATGTGTATGAGTGCACGTGCGTGCACACACACATACACACACAATCTAGACAACAAGCAGAAAAAAATTTGGTTTCAAATTTATTGATGAAAAACCTATTTTGCATTGTTATGATTGAATAAAGAAGTGATTTCCAATACTTCTTTAGTGCAGAAACTTTTCATTAAAGGAAATTTTTAAAAGATGGCTAATATGTAAAATATATAAAAAGAGTTCTTCCTTCTGGTTGAAGAGATATTGAGACTCTTGGAGACCCACCTTGATTGTTTCTTTTAGACTCTGAATCACAGTAACTAAACCCCAGAGTAACGCAACCCCAAGGCTACAAATTTCTTAATGAAAGATAGTAACCCCCCCCATTTTATAAAAGTAACCTTTAATAAGGCCTTTATCTCCCTCTCTTCCAGTAAGAAGAAAACTAAACATAAAGGTCTTACCCTTTCCCTATTTGTATCTGGGTGTATGTGTTAAGAAGTTAACATGAAGTCTGTATTTTTTGCATGGGTAACCAATTGTTCCTGCACCATTGGTTGGAAAGACCATCTATTCTTCACTGAATTGCTTTTGCACATTTGACAAAAATCAATTGTCTATATATGTGTGGGACTATGCTTGAAATTTATTCTATTCTGTTGATCTATTTGTCTATCTCTATGTCAATATCACAAGGTAGATTATAGTAGCTTTGTAAGTCTTGAAATCACATAGTATATAGTCTTCCAACTCTATTCCTTTTCAAAGTTGTCTTGGGTATTCCAAGTCCTTTACATTTCTATATTAATTTTAGAATCAGCTTCTCAATTTCTAAACAAAAAACAAAAGCAAACAAAAAACCAAGCAAACCCTACTGGGACTTTGACTGTGATTACATTGATGTTATAGATCAATGTGTTATGTTTTCATTTTCATTTTCATTAAGATCAAAATCTTTAATTCCTCATTAGATTTCTTCTTTGGCCCATGTGTTATTTAGAAGTGTATTATTTGGTTTCCAAATGTTTGGGGATTTTCCTGATATATTTCTATTACTGAATTCTAATTTAATTCCATTGTGTTCAGATAATATACATGGTATGACTTGAATCATTTTTGATTTTTCTGACTTGTGTATGGACCAGAATATATTTCTGTGGACATGTGCAAAGAATGTGCATTCTGCTGCTGCAGGGTAGAGTGTTCTAAAAACAAATTAGGTGAACTTGATTGGTTCCAGTCTTC
This sequence comes from Phoca vitulina, assembly GCF_004348235.1. Lineage (NCBI taxonomy): Eukaryota > Metazoa > Chordata > Mammalia > Carnivora > Phocidae > Phoca > Phoca vitulina. The sequence continues at coordinate 24,644,108 of NW_022589707.1, read as the reverse complement.
TATATTCTTACTGATATTCTACTTGTGCTATCAATTATTGAGATAGGTTATTGAAATATATCACTTATTGGTGGATTTGTCTGTTTTTTCTTGTTCTATCTTGTTTTTCTTTCATGTATTTTGAAGCTCAGTTATTAAGTGCATAAATTTTTAGGATTTTGTCATTTGAATAACTTGCCTATCTTTATGAAATTAGTTTCCTAATATTTTTGTTATAAAATAAAATTTGTCTAATATGAATATAGTCACTCCTAATTATGAAAACCTAATTATGAAAATATTGTTAGCATAATGTCTTTCTTTTACTTTTTGCCTCTTTTATGGTATATGTATGTGTATATATATATATATATACACACACACAATTTTTTGGGGGGAATAGCAGAGGGAGATGGAGAGATATATATATACATATATATATACAATTTTTTTGGGGGGGGGCAATAGCAGAGGGAGAGGGAGAGAGAGAATCTTAAGCAGGCTCCACACCAAGCGTGGGCTCAATCTCATGGCCCTGAGATCATGACCTGAGCCAAAATCAAGAGTCAGACACTTAACTGACTAAGCTACCCAGGTCCCTTTTATGGTTATATTTAAACTAAGTTTCTTATAAACAATGTAAGTGCATCTTGGTTTTCTTGTTTGTTTAATATGGCAATTTGTCTTTAATTGGAGTGTTTAGACCATTTTAAATTTACTGTGATTGTAGGTATGGCCAGTTTCATTAAGGGAAATATCATGTTGGGGCCTCAGATCTTTGGGCTTCCTTCCTTTTATCTTTCTTTTTTTTTTAGGTTGGATGTGGTTGTCTTGTCACCTAGTTATATAACTTGAAAATTAAAGGTGGGCTATTAATCATATTTCTTAGGATAACTGGTATAATCTAGGAAAATCCTGACCAAAACAGATCATACATCCACCCTATTTATAACTTTCTTTTTACATATTTCTTTGTGTACCTATTTAAGCAGGCCTTTTAAGTGAACTTGAGATCTGAGGAGACAGGCCTGGTCACCATATACTCAGCATCTCGTGTCTCCTGAGACCAGTGCCAATATTAGATTATATGGAATTATATGGATTATCTAGAGAGCAAGATTGTCACACAGCTGCAACTTTAGCACTACATGCTTATCAAAGTCATTAAATAATACATATTAAGACATGATGGGATTTTGTTTATCCCATGTTAATCAGTGAAGTTATGGAATTTGTGAAACTTTTTTTTTTTTAAAGATTTTATTTATTTATTTGACACAGAGAGAGAGACAGAGAAAGAAAGCACAAGCAGGTGGAGCGGCAGGCAGAGGGAGAGGGAGAAGCAGGCTCCAGAAGAAGCAGGCTCCCTGAGGAGCAGGGAGCCTGATGCGGGGCTCGATCCCAGGACCCTGGGATCATGACCTGAGCCGAAGGCAGTCGCTTAACCAACTGAGCCACCCAGGCGCCCCTAGAATTTGTGAAACTATTAAAGATATATATCAATTTAAAAAATAAGTCAAACCAATCTTTTTGAGCCACATAAACAAAATGTGTAATTCAATGAATCTCTTATTTCGTAAAAATTTAGTTTAATATTGTATAGGTATTTTAAAAGTAATTTTGTATGTGAGTGTAATAAGCATATATATAGATGTATAGGAAAGAAGAATAGTTACAATAAATATCTTGAAACTTGTGATATTCTCAATCATATTTCCATGATACATAGCTACCTGGAGACAACAGAGTGTAAATACATTTAGTTTTTGTTTGTTCACTTCAGTTTTATCTTGCTCTCATAAAATTGATATGCCATGCAAATGAATTTCAGAACATTTTATAAAGAATAATGGTTAAATCTGACAATTTATCTGTATTTAAAATCTTTTTTTACTTAAAACATTTCCTAATTCTGTTTTCATAATCCTATGTTTTAGAAATTCCCCCTAAAGATCTTCTTTCCATTGGTATAAAACAGACCTCAAAGAAGATTAAATTTTCACAATTGTAATAATTGTGTTATTCTTATATTCATTTTAGAAACTCTTTTCAAACCTTAAAAGATGAAAATAATGATTCCTGATTATCCTTATTCTTCCTACCTTGATTCCAAAACCTTCCTGTATACATCATTTTCGTTAGAGATTAAGTGAACAATGACAAATTACTACAGAAAAAGGACTTCATTGAAATTTGTGCTACTTGTATGTGAATAACTGCTGCCAGATACAGTGCACAGCTTAATTATATATATAGTTTACAAAGACAGATTCGTATTCAAAAATGCATAAGCATTACTGACAAGGAGAAAGAACTTTTGAGAAGCAATTGTTTCATTGTGAAAACAAAATTTTAACTTATTTTAGTTCCTTCAGGCCTAACAATAGATCTCAAGCTGGTTAAAATATAATTATACATTCTCTTAAATTCTCATGGTTTTGAAATGGCTCTTTGGTCCTGGGAATGATAATGTGGGACTATTTCTTTCTTTCTTTCTTTTTTAAATTTTATTTATTTGAAAGAGAGAGAGTGATAGCAAGAGAGAGAGCACGAGCAGAGGAAGAGGGAGAAGCAGGCTCCCCGCCGAGCAGGGAGCCTGATGCGGGGTTCGATCCCAGGACACTGGGATCATGACCTGAGCCGAAGGCAGATGCTTAACTGACTGAGCCACCCAGGTGCCCCAATGTGGGACTATTTCTTACAGAGTGTCTCATTCTCTGCTTGGAGTGCTCCCTGCACAACCTTCTTCCATCCCCACCCTCTGCCATGCCAACTTCTCATCCATCAGACATCAATAGCAATAAAATAGCAGTTCCAGGAATGCCCAAACATCACCTGCCATGATTACTTGAAGAGACCAAGTGCCCCTGTTATCCTCTCTCATGGCAACATTAGTCTTTTATAGTAGTAATAACAACTGTGATTATAATAACTAATTATTTAATTATTGTCTACTTTGGGGGCTATGATGTAAATGCCAAGATGGTAGGAACTATGACTTGCCACTGAATTCCTAGTACCTAATAGAGCACAGAGCAGGCACAGAGTAGGTCCTCAGTGACTATAAATTGATTTCATTCATTTTTGATTGGAGAGAAGAAGGTGAGTGGATGAAGGGAGTAGGACTGATGCTTATAAGGAAAGCATGATTAGACAAAAGTGTGTTTTTGTGTTCTAAAATCTTCTGAGTGTATGAAAGAAGAGATATGAAAGTGCTTAAAATTGGCAGTATTATTTACATACTCACGGTAATTATTTTTTTACAGCAGATTTGTTTATAATTTAATTGACTTAGATGTTTTAGTGGGGTTAATCTGGTTTATTGGTCAGGACCTAGGGCACATGAATTTGAAGCTGGACATTCTTCTAGTTAATTTCAGTTAAGGGGGGACTGTTTCTATGGACTCATTGTAAAAACCCCAACTGGTGTAATACTTGGTCCTGATATTCATCAGTGGCATCAGTCAAAAGAGTGAGGGTGTCTCAGACAACTGCATGTGGTTTGTAACTTCACTGAAAATTCAAGTTAACCAATATTTATGGACCACTGGAGATTACTGGCCTGCAAGCACAGTACCCAGCAGAAAATCAGTACTGAGTTCATCTTCTACAGACAGTTACTGTCTTTTTGTATGTGAAGTTTATCTAGTACAGATCTACTTTCCCTTTTTTATTTGAATTAAATAATATCTAACAATTCTGCCATGCCAAAAAATTAGTAATCTCTGTCACTACATATAATTTATGGTAAGATTCTCAGTCATGCATATTTCAGCTGCAGATTTCTGATTTACTCAATTAGTCTCTTCAGGTTTACGATTATTTGAGGATAACTTTTTTCAAAGAGAGCTGAATTTATATCATGATTGACAACTTGTTTGGGAAAACTCTTCGCAAACTGTAGAGTAATAAAAGCAGGGATTGTGGAACAAACCCCAATAAGTAATTTTTTATTGAGTTTCACAGGAATATTTGAAATGTAGGCAACTGCTTCAACTATGTATTTCCTAAATTAGTCATATATGCAAATTGTTAGCAAGCCTAGAATTTTTAGCAATCTAGCTGCTCATTACCTGTTGCAGACTAGTAATACTTCATGTGTTCTATTCCAGTTTCCCCTTGCAACCGGTTTTATGCCACCACTGAGTACTGTTTTATAGACACTATATTATAAAGCAAATAATTTATCAGATAATTTAAATGTAAATCAGTAGATACTAAATTATAGAGACAAATTACTATACCGGTTACTACACCAGGAACTTGATGAAATCTTTCCACACTGAAACTTGAAGGGAAAAAGAAGACATTATGTTAAGACAAACTCATGAAAGGAAAATTATGTACATTGACCCAGAAATTTGAATATCATGTAATCAATGAAGGGAAAGGGGAAAAGAGAGAGAAAATCAAATCAGTTGGACTCTCATCCTATTTAAGGGAAGTATTTTGACCCTCTTAATGGTCACAAAATCCTTTAGTGAGTCATGGTTTTTTTTACTAATGAACTTTTGTTTAACTGCTTGTAAAAATAGCCTCTATAAAGCTTTGATAAAGCTTTTATCAATGATATCATATGGTCCCAAGTAAATATTACTCATACTAGGAGACAGGGTCTTTTTATTTTCTTTTTTTGTATATAGAAAAACTGAGAAAATTTATTCAAATACTAGTAGATGGATATAGAAATATTTTTTCTTTTTCTTAGCAATATCCTTCAATTTGGGGTTGCATAGAGTCCTAGAATTATATGCCAAAAATCATATGGTGATCTACCATCAAATATTATTTTTAATGATCTATCATGTGACAACTCAATTAGGTTACTTTTTAATATTTTTGAAAGCAAAGAAATGGAAAGCATAGTATGATTTGCTAGCAGTTTTGTTATATGGTATTAGAGGTACTCTCTCAACAAGGACAGAATTATATCAACTGTCACCTTTGTTTGATTCAGGGAAGGTTTTACTCCTTAGGGTGATGCACTATATTAGGATCTAGATGGATGTCTTTCTTTTAGAATATAGAGAGAAGAGTAAGAAAATTATGAATTTCAGTCTCTTTCTTAGATCAGTTTTAGGGAAGAGTATATATGGCTTTGATTATTTTGCTTGTGTGCCCTTGGAAAGTCTTTGTGTACTCCATGGAATACATTGCCTAATGTGAAGACCAATGGCTCAGACTAGAGCCTCAAGTCTCAGCTCCCTAACCTGGTATAGATCCCTCCCAGTTGTGGCACAATCCACCTTCCTCACCCTCTCCTCCAGCAGAGCCTACCTCGGGTGTCCAGGGATGGGATTTTACTGACTTACTAATACCTAAAAGCTCTTTCCAGTCTCTGTGCCTCTGCAAATAATGTTTCCATCTTCAATTAAGGAAACTTCTTGTTTTTCAAGATCCTACTCATGTTCTATCTCCATGATGAAACCCTCTCTGATTTTAGTAAGCAGAACTATTCCCACCTGTTTTGCTCATACTAATCTAATAACATCTGTCATGTTGCATTGATATTGTGTGTTAAACTTTTTATTAAACTGTCTAATTCTAGAGATTCTAGGCTATGCCTTATTTATTACTTATGTCCCCATTGTCTAGGTTGGGGGTATTCAATAAATATTTGATGAATGAATATATTTGACTAAGGTAAACGCATTAAGAATATGCATTAGAAATGTGATATATATTCTATTGCTATATAAATTGTACTTTATAAACTCTATCAATATTTCCCTTTCTAATTCATTTTTTTTATTTTCCATAATTTCTCTATATTATACAAATAAATTATGTTTAATACAGTTCATGGGCTTTATTTTTAAATACTTCTTATGTATCACAGTATTTTACCTGGCCCATTGTAATATTTCCTTGGTACATTTGGATTTCTATTGTTTGAATTTGTAAAATACAGTGGATTCTAAATTTATAAATGGGCATTGTTCTAAAAGTTCATTATTAAGTCAGTTGTTTTGATTTTCGAATTTATATTTCCAAAAAATTAAGGCTATAAATGGTGATTAAATTGCAAGGCAGTCCAGCAAAACCTGTTTAACTGATAATAACCTAAAATATGGTATAATGGTACTATTCCAGGTTTATTTAATGTAAAATCATAACCCTGGGAGGAAGGACAACTGTTTATTTTCTCTAATGCATTTTGATTTCTAACTGAATAATGTCAGAAATACATTTCTAGGGCTACTGAAACTCACATGGGTTGGGGAAAGGTTAAAGAAAAAAAGAAGGGAAATGTGGTTTTATTTCTTGCTCCTCAGTGTGGTCTATGGAACAGTGGCATCACCACCAATAGAAAGGCAGAATCTCAGGGTCACTCCATACCTACTGAGTCAGAATCTGCATTTTAACAAGATGCCCAGATGATTCATATGTACACTGAAGTTTGGGATGCCCTAGAGATCAACAGTGGCTTTTTTTCTTTTTATATCTGCATTAGAAGAGGAATATCTCTGTTGTCAAACATCTACAGAAGAGGAAGAACTACTTGAAATCACCAATTTCTGGGAATTATTAACTTAGGGCAAAAGAATATTTTTCTTATAGGGTCTATGAAAGGATCTGGTATCTCTCTATCAGTTTATCTGGCTCTTTGGTAAGAAGGAAGAATAAGTGTTTGGGATAACTCAAAACTTGCTGGATTAAACATGTTTGCAAATTAGTGACATTCTTTACATATATGTATGTATATATACACTACTATGATTAATCCAGAATAGAATATTAATAGAAATATAAAAATAAATAAGGCATAGCCAAATAAATATCCCCAAATAGCTAAATAAAAAGAAATGAATGGATAACAAAACCCTCATATTTATGAATAAATGATGGAACCCTGAAATTCAACAATTACATTAGATTGTTTTTGGCAATAATTGAAACTGTATTTAGAGGCATAGAAATGAGGAATATTTGTTGTATATCAACTAGGACAATACCTTTATGAAAAAAGACCCCCTTACCTCTCTTTCATTGTTTTCTGGATGATCATTTTACAATTATTTTCATATATCCTAATAGAACAAAATGTGGTTGGTAAATGGCATCTGTAATTTAGGTTTTTAACCTGGCCTTCTTCCTTGGGCCTATTTACTATGAGCAGTAGTAGGCATGATAGATAGTGCAGTATTGGAGAATATCTCTTCTGAACTTTACTAATGTTGATCCTACATACTAACTGTTGGTAAACATAGTCAGTGTTTAATGAGTGTTTATCTTTAGTTTCCACTGAGTAAGTTTCCATGTGTTATCTTTAAATATATGTAATGTATCATCACATATATCTTTTGACATTTGAAATTATGTAAAACATTGTTTTTTAATTTTTTTAGATGAGAGATGTATTTTTGTAACAAGAAATTATAAGAGTAATAAATGGTAATAAAGTATTAACATCTTCATCTTTCTTTCTAGATAAGTTTTTAAATTTCTAGCCAAAAAATGTAAAATGTTTCATTAATGAAAGAAACTAAAATTACGTTCCTTCTTAATTCTGGGAGATCTCATGGTGTTGTGGAAATAGTGCTTGCTGTACTAGGGGTAAAGAAACAACCTTGAATCTTCTTGTGCACTTCCTACCTTTGTGGCTTTGAAAAAGTCATTTGCTGTCTCCTGGCTTAAAAGCAGATTTTGAACTAAAATCCTGCCTTAAAACACTTCTAGTTTTAGATCTATAATTCAGGAGCAGTGTTTTATCTTATATATATAATTTTTATTTGTTTTTGCTAGTATAGACAGTATTAGGTATGGAATATAAATCAGAATGATGTTTCAAATAGTAAATTCAACTGTCAATATTAGTTGTTTTTTTTTCTTAACTAACGTAGAAAACATAACAGCATTTTCACTATTTAATATATGGGTTGAGAAACACAAAGAGAGATTCAAGAACTGGTTGGTTCTTTATGGCATAGTTTATCTAATGTTGGTATTAAACTTTTATAATATAAGCACTTCAATTTTTATGATGTTCTAGGTAGTAGTTATCTCAATGTTCAGTTATTCCAGGAATAGCAGTTTAACTTTATAAACTTGTTATGGTATCAATTATAATATCAGCAATAAGTCTATCAGCAAATTCTGCTTTTTGAAACAACCATCTGTGACATGGAAAAACAAATTAGTCCACCTTTCATTATTAGCCTGCCATTAAATTAAAACACCTTTCCTAAAACATAGTTCCTAAGATTGCAATTTCAATTATAGATATGCTCATGGGGATCCTACAAATAGGATACTATAAATCTTGAATAAATTCAAAATTCCATCTGTTGTGTTCTAAAGAAAAATAGTATTCTAAAAGAAAAAAATCATTTTCTCTCTACTAATTTATATTCAGGATAAGACTTACAATAATTTGTAAAGAAGTTTTTTCCCCCACATATAGTTGTAAATTTGAATTGTGTACTAAATTTAGTTCTAAGCTATAAGTAACTGACTTTCTTAATAGCATATGACAATTATTCATTTAAAATTGCTTAAGACATTGTTTTTTGATAATTTTTAGATGAGAGACCATCTGAGTAGAGTACCATGAGGTCGACCTTTTCAATTATATTTTCACAGATACTTTTTTGTGCTTCCACTAGTCAGCGAGCTCTTTGAAAGTGAAGATCATATTCAATTTACTTTTGTATTCCTATCTTTTTAAAGCATAAGAATGCCTAAATCACATTAGCAGACCTTAAGTTGCAGGGTTTTCTAAAATTATTACCAAAGATGCTTACCTCATAATTATAATTTTATATTCATTCCTTTTTTTCTTTTAAGTCATTTTCTCTTCTGTATTTCTTATACATGTGTTTGTGCTGTGATCTGTGGTGCTGGGAAGTCTTTATGTTTCATATCATGTAATCTTGTGGGAAAGGAATATCCTTCCATTATAGTATAAGAGTGGTGTAGATAATCTATACCACTTAATGGTGTAGATTATAATTTACTGAAATATGGTTAAATGGATGGGACTGGGAGGTAACTTCCTGAGATGTAGGAGTAAGGGTTAAAGATGACTTTGTTTGGGGCACCTGGGTGGCTTAGATGGTTGAGTGTCTGCCTTGGGCTCGGGTCATGATCCCAGGATCCTGGGATAGACTCCCACATCTGGCTCAGCGGGGAGCCTGCTTCTCCCTCTCCCTCTCTCCCTGCTCATGCTCTCTCTCTCTGTATTTCTGTGCCTCAAATGAATAAACAAAATCTTAAAAAAAAAAAAAAAGATGACTTTGTTCATGGTTCAAAGTATTATTTTCCTTTGCTTGAACACCTACAATTATTTTTAGTGCTTTAAGAATGCAAGTAATAATATGTTTATTGTCTTTGCACATAAATTTTTCTGAGTTTCTATTTCATTAGGATAGAGTCCTTGTAGGGGAATTACTATGATAAGGATTTAAACAATTTAAGCCTCATGGTATGTAATGCCTACAGGGCGTCCTTAAACATTTTAGGTCTTCTCATTTTTTTTTACATTTGATCATTTTAAAAGTGACATGGAATTTATTGTTTTAATTTGTTTCTGAGCATTTTTCAAGTTTGTTAGACATTTCTATTTTGTTTTCTAAAAATTCTACACTTTCTGTAAACAGGAGCATTTTTAGAGACCAGTCACCACTGTTACTCTTCCTTTGAATCTCCTTTCTGGGCTGATGTCGTTTCTCCTGCTTCAGAATTTTATTTAGCTTTTAAAAGCAGCATGTTATAAAAAATATTCTATAAAACATTTTTGCTTTGTCTTAATTTTTCTGTTTTCTGATATCTCTTATATATACTTTTAATGCCCCAATTTCCTAATCCATTATTTTATGCACACCATTGTGTATTATTTATTTTGCTGACAAAGTTATTCTCAAGTTCAAAATCTTTCAGAAGCTCCTTATTGTCATTAGGCAGAAACTTCCTTCTCTGCTTGGCAACAAAGGCCTTCAACAAAGAGGATGCAGCTTTCACTTTTCCAGCTTACTCTCATGCATGTAGGCTATACCCTCACCAATCTGAATTAATTGCATCCATTTTCTTCCGAATTTATTAAATACATTCTTATATTTGTCATTTGTGTCTTTGCTGATTTTGATCCCGTTCTCTCAACAGCCTTGTCCTATTATTTCTGGTGGAAACTCTGTAAGGCACATTTCAAGTTTTACATTTCTTCTTGAGAGCTAATTTGATCTTTGGTGAGATTTTATTGGAACCACCACTTAATGCCATTTCCCGTGTTGATTTGTATTGAAGTTGTCCTAAAGAATATGTCCCCATGGTAATAATGTCAGCACCTTAAGGACTGGTTCTGCCCACTCCTCCTCATGGTACTTTGGGACTTTGCACAAAACAGATTCTCAATATACGATTGTTTAATTGAATTAAACCTAAGTGCTAGTTGGTTAAATCCAGCTTTATTGAAAAGCTTGAATTAAGGCCTACAGCAAAAGGTCTCAAAAGTTCTTATGGATTTTCATATTTGATTTACACACTGAGCCAGAAGCTTTGGAATTATTACTGCCCTGACTTAAAGAACATATTTATAAATATTCCTTGGGGAAATGCTTTTCCTCTCTTTTGAATAAGATAGACCCACTGAAAATAATTCCACAAGTAATGCTTCCTAAGCTACCGTGTGCTGTGGGCAGTAAAATCTCAAAATATAGTTAATATTTAAAGAGGACAGTCTGAATATAAGGAGCAGTGAAAATCTCTCTGGATGCTTACCTAGAGAGATTAAATTTTTTTCACTTTTCACCTTAAAGAAAAAGGTGAAACAGCTGACGATATCAACAGGAAGTGATCTTTGGAGAGTTACTTTAACAAACAGATAACAGAAAATCTATAAAACTACCATTTTAATTAGAAATTGGTACTTATCAAGTATTTAAGTGTGAGAAGATATCTGCTTCTGACCAAGATGGGGTAACAGGGACTGCATTTATGCTACCACCTGAAATAACAAACAAAGGAAATAAAAAATTGGGCTGATAGATGTAAATGTGTATATATGTATACACACACACACTAGTTCCCAATAAAGGACAATAATCCTTGAAAAACAAGCAACAAATGAGATGAGTCTTATTATTACCCCAGCGTATGCCTTGAGAGCGTTTTCAAGTGAGAGATCCCAGGCAAAACCTGGCAGACTCCTCGTAGGAAGATGGAACAGATAGTCTGGGGAGGCCAAAGTGGCTAAAGTTTGCACGATGGAATAACAGAGAGGAGAAAGCTGTTAGGAAATTCCAGAGATCTTCAGAAGGCCCCTCACCAATATTCCACTGAGTACAGATCAGCACCAGTGTATGAAAGAACTGCCCAGGGCTAGGGAAAGAACAATACTGAAAGAATACAGGTAACCTTGCTTGGGGGTCCCCTGAGGCGGGAAAGAATGCCTATTCCCACCAGGCCACATAGAAAACCTCCTGATTCACAGGGGATTGAAAATAGTACACAGAAGTGTCTTGCCTCAGACATGGGGAATAATTAGCCTAGACTGACTCAGCTCGGTCCTCCCTAACAAATCTTAAAAGCAAGACCTTAAAGGATCACGCCTGCCCCCATTTGTAAGAACAACTCTACCTCCTCCTGCCATAAGAGGCAATTAAAGTTTGGTGACTCTTCTTGCTGACTGATTCCTGGCTACATGGAGACTAAGTGGCAGCCAATTCTTATAGGCAATGGACCCTTACTCCCTCCTCTGGGGAGAAGGAGTCTCTCTGGGAGACTGGAACTCAAAATTGGAAAATCTCCAAGTGGGTTACTGGACATGATGGTCAGTGGACCACTCGGGCTATCATCCCAAGTTTCCCAGATCCATGTTTCTGTCCTTTTTGGGACACAGCAGATTACAAAGGTCTGTGATTTAGGGTGTTTATGTTGACACTCCATCCTCACAGGGGATTGCCTCAGAGCTGGTGCCTTTGTGTGCATTGGCAGACCATTTAAAAATGTCCTTTTAGGCTAGCAGCTTCTAGGTTGTGTGGGATAAGACTAGTGGATACCATGGCCATAGTATCTCATTTATTACAAAGTGGATTTCCTGTTGAGATGCCCGTCTTGTGTGGGATCAGGCATTCTGTGAACTCCCAAGTAGTGGTTCTGATCGATGCCCTGCAGGCAGAAAAGGCAAACCTATAACCAGAATAATTGTCTATGCCTGCACTAACAAACGATTGCCCTTTCCAGAACAGAAACGACCCAATGTAGCCAACCTGCCAAGAAATCGTACCATACTGAGAGCTCAGCATTGGTCCCCGGGATAACATGTTCTATTAACCATCTCTATAATGCTCTACAGGTTAGGTATTCCTGGATGCTATTCTGATATTGTTGCTTATTAAAATCATTATAATCCTTTGGCTTCTGGCAGTTAAGTCACACAACCTGACCTTTATTACGTCAGGGCCCTACTGCCATCAGCAAACTAATTTCTGTGGCAGCCTCTACCATCAGCCCCGGCCTACAGAGAATTATATTGAACATTTTATGATGCTAATGATGCTCATACCAGCCCTTTCCTTATGGTCTTGGTAAATAGCGTGTTCTCTAGGCTTTCTTAAGGAATGCAGTTCTCTTTTGGATACTGTGGCCTCACATAACATAACTGTTCCAGCAGACCCAAATCACTGAGCCTTTTAATCTATTCCTCTACTAGCTGCTGCAGCAATTCACATAGTTCAACCTCACTCACTCTGGGTGACTTTTTCCTGGCTTCCACTAGAAATCCAAGCAGCAATTTGTGCCATTGTCTGGATTTTCACCAGAATATTAAATCACATCTCCAAGTCAATAAACTCTTCCTGATCCAGACTTATGGTCCAGCCCTTTTGATGGAGCACCTGCTGTATCCAGTTCCATAAGTTCTTCCCTGGCCCTGTGTGCATGCCTGCTACATATCATAGCTCCTTTGGGATACTATTTCCCCTCTCATTAGGGCCAACACTTCCCCAGCTGCACTGTTGTGTCTTAACACTTACTTTAAGTCTGTTGGCCAGGAGAAGAGGTCAGGAAAACTCCTGAGAGGGCATCTGTTGCTTTGTGTGGGAGAAACCTCTATATTATCTTTCCATGTGGGAGGAGTGCTAGTTCTTAATGGGGAAGGGTAGGGATCATTCTGTACATTCAGAGAATGGTGGGGACTCAAAAATCTTCATTAGATGTGAAGCATGGTGTAGCATCCTAGGATCTGAAGTCAGCATAAGAACCCTGACTCTGTTGAACATTCAACCATCTTTGAAGCTCAGTAACTGACTATTGAATACTGATCTTGATCTTCATCTTCTTCTGCTTGCAAACTGCATGAGTGGTGGGCTGTTTTTTAGCTGCCAAGTAGACTCTTGCTCTTACACTTAGCTTTCAATTATTTCTTAATTTCTGCCAGCTTTTCATTATCTACTTTTAGGGCAGCAATGAACTCAGTAAAGATTATTTAATTCCATTATCTTTATATTTATTAACCACCCTGCCCCTGCCCCATACAGTTCAAATGCCTGAATCCTCAGCACTAGGGTGTAGCCCTCCCCAGATAGTCTCCCAGGTGGCCACAAGTAAAAGTTTTAACAAGTGGAATACTCCCTTGTGCCAGAGGCTGTCCATGCTCCACTTGCCACTGAGGGTGGGATCTACATTGCCAGCTGAGGAGTGAGTGACAGCTACCCAGACCCAATCTATTGCTTGCCTTCTCAGACCATTCCTGGTACCAACTATGCCCATTGGGTGATCTGGACATCAGATGCTGAGACAAATATTTTATTGGAGGGTAATACCTACGAAAGGAAAGAGTAAAAAAGAGGTAATCAGTCTACCATGAAGTACTAAGAATGTCTCTGCCAGCCTGGTAGGGAGCTCTGGGGAAAAGATATATGTTGGAGGAAAGCTGATTGGGGGCAGTCCTGTCCTTAGCTTTAATCAGTCTTTGACTGAGAGCCAACGTAAAATAATTGATCTTAGATCAAAAGCTAAGGCAGACACTGAAGAAGCTAAGAGCTGGAGGTTATCAGCTAACCACATTCCTCACAGCTGGACAGTGGGTCTCTTCTTGAAGAGGGATCTGCAGACCACATCATTGTGTTTGCCAGAGCTCTCAAAAATATCTGCTTCTGTACTTTGATTTCTGAATCCGTTTCTGATTGTAACAATAAATCCAGGAATAGGAAGTTTCAAATGTTGCCCTTGCTGGAGATGTCTTCACTTCTCCAAGGGAAAGGTTGGACACACATGGCAGGTATCTGGCAGTGTTAAACCGAGAGAAAGGGCCTCAAGGGGAAATGAACTCATGTGCACTGATTAGGTCAGTATCTTGATTTCAGGTGTGTGCCCTAACCTGCTATTTACCTTTCCATGTATTTAATTCTTGATTTCAGTGAGACTGCAGTTTGAAATAAAAGGATGGAATACTGCTAACACATCTTACATTAATTAATTAATTAAGGAACGTAGGTATTTTTTAAAAAATACAGTAGAGATTTTGGAAATGTTCAAATTAGAAATATATTACTGGTTTCAGGGCGCCTGGGTGGCTCAGTCATTAAGCGTCTGCCTTCGGCTCAGGTCATGGTCCTGGGGTCCTGGGATCGAGCCCCGCATCGGGCTCCCTGCTCCGCGGGAAGGCTGCTTCTCCCTCTCCCACTCCCCCTACTTGTGTTCCCTCTCTCGCTGTGTCTCTCTCTGTCAAATAAATAAATAAAATCTTTAAAAAAAAAAAGAAAAGAAATATATTACTGGTTTGAGGAAGTTCAATGGAAAAATACTAACAATTAGACATCTAGAATATGTGTTTTCCTATCTGGACTACTATAGCTCGGATAATGTGCTAAGTTAAGGTTGGATTGTTTGAATTTTACTTTTTTACTCTCCATGAAAAAATAGGCTTACCCACTAGAGAAGTGGTTACTGAATAATATTGCAGAAAATCTAATTCTTTTAAAGCCTTCTAGAAGCACACAATTTAATTATGTCTCTTCTATCTACTTCAACATTTATTACACTTGTTAATTAAAGCATGTCTCCAAAGACCTCTGCTTGCCAACCATGTATAACCCTGGCTGGAAGTGCCCTACATATCTAAAGGTAAAGAAATTTAATACAATTATTGTCTAAGGCAGTCCAGATTGGCCTTCCTCTTCAGGGGAACAACATATACTTGAAAGAAAAAAACACTTAAATTTTGTATAAATGATATTTTACTAATCTACATTGGTCTTTGCCAGTGCATTATGCATTTATTTGTGAATTTAGGACTCTTAAGTGTGGCCTAGCACAAACAAAAAGACAAATTTATTACAGGAGTGATAGGGAAAATTGCTATCTAAAACAACTGCTGCCTAAGGAGGGTGGACACTGTAAAATTAATTTCTTTCCTATTGCATCCTTAGAAGGATTTGAATATGCAAATCTGAACTTTGAGCTAAAATTCAAAGCAGTGCTCTGAGGATAATTTGTAGCTCTCCTGAAGAGATATTGAGGAGGGGAGATGGTATAGAGGAAGAAAGGAATCAGTATGATGAGGAAAAGCTGGAATTCTAAATGGGGAAATAGGGCCATCCTGGAATGGGGTGTTCAAAAATTTAATACTAAAAATTCATTGCTTCCATTTTTTTGTTGTAAATCCTTTTCTGGCCTCTTCAAACCTTCAGTAGAATCTGTCATGCCTATAAATGCTGTATTTGAGAATCAGAGTACTTTGTTGTTGTTGTTGTTGTTGTTTTGAAGTTTAATTGTTTTTAAGAATTACAGAAAGAGATTGAGGCCAAATCCCATGATTGGACTGACACAAATAGGAGAGGAACATCATCAGTCAGAAAAAATTAACAGGATTAATTCAGCAGATGCCAAAAACCATGAAAATCTAAGCCACTTCCACATTCCACTCCCCACCTCCCAATTCCTAGTGATTAACAGAAATACTGGGAAGTTTTACAAATGACCCACAAATAGTGGAATTAGGGTTCAAGTCCATTAGCCAGGTCTCAAGGGGCAGGTGATCCAGTTAAAATCTGAGTTGCATAGGGATACTGGAATCTAAGAATAAGGATACACATAGGTCTCTGTAATAATGGAAGCAAAAACTCAGTTTCCTCAATAGCTCATCTCAGTTTCTTTAGGTGCATTAGCTTTTTTAAATTTTAATTTTACTGTGCTAAGAGCACTTAACATGAGATCTACCCTCTCAACAGATTTTTAAATGTACAGCACAAATTATTAGCTGTTTGCAAAAGTCAGAACTGTTCTCACAGATGAACATCTAATCTGTTTTTTAGAGGCCTCTGTGGGAAAGTAAGTTTTCAATGTCCAATAGGCACAGTTTCGTACAAGGGATCTCTAGAATGTACTTATCTTGTACAACAAAACTTTATACCTGTTGTATTTGTTTGTATTCGTCTTACTTAAGACTTTTTTTCTCCACATAGTAGAAAACTTGACTTTCAACAGCTACCAGGAAGGAATGATCACACTTGCTGTCCTAAATCTTAGGGAAAGGTATGATTATGTTTGACTCAGATCATTTCTGATGATATCCTTTGTACCAGCCAACTTGCACTGTACACTAGGACAAGGATTTTGTTTTTAGAGTACCAGCATTTTTAGATGTATTATTCCTATATTCCTATAGTCATCCATTTATTCTTCTGATGTATGCATTGGGAGTTTTGCAACCCCCAAAATGTAACAGGTGTTTTAATCCACTAGTTACAGAATATTATAAACTGCCTTTTCCAATCATAAATCATGTCAACATAGAAAAAATAACATCTACTAAGAAAATTTAGGACATGGCAGCAAATTATTAATAGAACAATTGAGACAAGGGGAAGGATACACTTATTATAGTCAGGAATAGATGATTGATGGTAGAGTGAATTTTTTTCATGAAGAATTTATGTTACACTCCCCAAAGACCATCTGGAAAGCCTTCTCTGGATGTTTACCTGTGTGTTTTGAGTTTAATAACAGTTCTAGACATCTCTTAATTAATCACATCTGTCAAATGATGTTGGAGATAGACACCTACACATAATGTCTTCAAGGACAGTCACACATTAGTGACTAAGACCTTCATTCGCTCAGAAAAAGAGACTTGAAAATGTGATATATACTGATTTTCAACTGCTCTATCTTAAATCTCACAGAATATAGTATACTTAGGGTATGTTTAAATATATGCTTACATGTGTAGGTGTGAAAGTGTATACATGCATAAATGTCTTTGATTGGTGATATTTCTGATCTTCATCACCAACATTATGCTCATATGTCATGCAAACATAATGATGTCAGACTGGCTGTTCTTTCTAAATTGTGTTTCTATGGGGGAGGGGCTGGGAGGAAAAACAACTCCCCTTTATTTGCATTGTTCTTGTGGTTCCTTCATTATTCTTGAAGTTTTGTTATAATATACAGGAGTAATGAATTAACCCTAAAATCTCAGTTGCTTAACCCAACAATATTTTCCTCTTGTTCATGAAACAGATCTAGAGCAAAGCTAAAGTTGGGTAGTGCCTTGGATTCAGTCACTCAGGGATTTTGGCTGACAGAGGCCCCACTACCTTATATCTGAACCATCTAGAACACATGGTTTTTTCCCCACCCATGTGATGGGCAAAGAAGGCTCCATAAAACCTTTCACTGGTAATGAAGTGTTTCGCTCTGGAAAAGACATGTAATTCCATTGACCAGAACTAGTCACATGGCCCCACCTAACTGCAAAAGGACTGGGAAGTATAAGAGAGTACATGAAATAATCGGTGAGCTGTCTTTGCCACACTATATCCCAGAACTATATTTGTTGGGCAAGAGAAATTTTAATGAACCAAGTGAAAATTTTAAATACCAAACTCCTTGTTCCTTTCTCTTTATTCCAATGGCAAAACACATATTAAACATGATGACATATTTAGAGTCCTAACTCACTTTCCTCCTGATTTTCATGCTGAGGGCACTGTTGTTCTTTCAACAGGCAGCTAGCTCATGAGTTGGATGTGGATTACTAAGAGAAGTACTGAGAGCTTTAAGGTGACTCTGCTTAGAGAAAATAAACATACAAAATCCCCCACATACAAAACCAAACCACTATTTATGTGGCATAAAGTTAATTTCTGGTTGAGAACTTACTGTTTAGAGTCAAAAAAATTAGCCTTAGTTTTTGCACCTCTTTGACCCATTCTTCACTTTCTCTTTCAACCTCCATCCCTAATCTCCTTCTAATGAGGAACAGGTTGAGCAAACAGAACCAATTCCTATCTCTAGCTATTTACCATAAACCACTGCCTCTTTATTCAATCTTTCCCCTTACGACCCTTTTTAGAATTAGAGTTGATGAAAACCAAATGAGATGTTGGTGAGCTACAACACTAATCAGAGATAACCAGCAATATTCACATTGTAGAAAACATTAAACCTTCTTTTAACACCTTAAAGATTATTCTTTTCATTTAATAATAACTTAAAGAGTAATCCAAAAGGAATGTGCTGATTTTAATAGCCGCAAAATGTCTAGCTATTTAATAAAATATCACAAACTGGTCTTGAATTACATTCAGAAGCAATTCAAATTACATGCAGAGAGAGATATATTCTCTGGTGGAGAAGCCTGTAGTGAGTCTTATTTATAAGATCAAAATCATTTTTGCTTCATTCAAATATGAATATATACTTATACAACAATTTAGGAAAAGACTTTGTGGAATATAGGTCTGGATGAATTTCTTGTGGTACCTATTTTTGTAAGTTTTTTAAAACATTGAAATCACTGTTGTGGGTTCTTAGGGATGAACCATCTGTCACAAATCAGAATCAACATTGATTGTAGCTTATTAAGAGGAAAAGTTGCTAGCAAAAACCATTTAAAGTGTAAAACTGGATATTGAAAACTTTCTTTCCCAGAGAGCTCTTTAAGAAACAGATTAGATGTTCATCTGTGAAAATAGTTCTGACTTTTGTAAATAGATAATTATTTCATATAGTAGAATCACTAAAAAGGTGAGGAATGCATGGGGACAGAAGGAAGGCAGAGGAGTATGAGCCTGTGTATGCATGTATGGGTGTGAGAGAAAAAGAGAGAGGGAGAGAGAGAGAGGAGGGGCTGCATATCTCAGGAGAATTACATTTGTTTGTAGGTACCTGAACTGAAAATATGAAATTGCTTTTGAAGTTAGTTCACAAACTAGAACATATATTATAAACTGGAGTGCTATTAAATAAGTTGTAACTTATGTAAGTTAATGTGAGTATTCTAATTTAATATGTTACCACAGTTCAAATATGTCTACCTTGTTGACAAAAATGTCATAATAGGAATGATAGCATCAAGATGTTGACATAGGTCATTCCCAACTTTGGTCTCCCTCACAAGAAGACCAACTAGTAATTATCCATAGACAAGACACCATTGTGAAAATCCCAGAAACTGGAGGTGAGGCTAAAGCACCCCTTGGACCACAAAGACCAAACAGGACCACATTTCAAGGGTAAGAGGAGTGGCTACACTCTGACTGCATTGCCTCCCACTCCCTCTACCCCAAGAACAACACTGCATTGCACTGAGATAGCCCCCCGGATTTAGATTTCTCCAGTGGAAAAAAAAGAGCCCAAGGTGAACACCCAGCTCCCTCAGCTTTTTATCTAACACACTCACAACAAACAACTCAAAATGGTTAAAGATTAAATGTAAAATCTCAAACCATAAAACTCCTAGAAGAAAACACAAGGAAAAGCTCCTTGACATTGGTCTTGGCAATGATTTTATGGATAGGATAGTCAAAGCATAAGAAACAAGAGCAAAAATAAACCAGTGGGACTAACTATACCAAACTAAAATGCTTCTGCATAGTAAAAGAAATGATAAATTAAATGAAAAGCCAACGTATTATCCAAATAATGAAATTAACTATTCATTTCCACATGAGATTATAAACTCTTTGCAGGCAGGGAACTTGTTATACTTTTGAATTTTCCATAATATCTGTTAAGACATGTGAGTATATAATAAATATTTCTTGTTTAATTAATTTAGTCAACATTAAATCTGACTTTTGCATAAGGATACTTTTTTTTTTTTAAAGATTTTATTTATTTATTTGAGACAGAGAGAGAGCGAGCACAAGTGGGGATGAGGGTCAGAGGGAGAGGGAGAAGCAGACTCTCCACTGGGCCGGGAGCCTGATGTGGGGCTCGATTCCTGGACCCCAAGATCATGACCTGAACCGAAGGCAGACGCTTAACCGGCTGAGCCATCGAGGTGCAACCCCCTCCTTTTTTAGAGAAAGAGAGAGAGTGAGTAGGTGAAAGGGCAGAGGGAGAGGGAGAGAGAATCTTAAGCAAGCTCCAGGCCCAGCACTGAGCCCGACATGGGGCTCAATCTCAGGACCCTGAGATCATGACCTGAGCGAAAATTAAGAGTCAGACACTCAACCAACTGAGCTACCCAGGCGCCCCCATAAGGATACTATTCAACCTATCAATGCTTGGAGGTTTGTTTTCAGAGTAGAGCAAACTTCTTTATACAATGAAGAACCTAATGACCTTTTCCATAAATACATTTCACAGGTAGAAGAGTACTCTTTTGTACTTTGAAAAGTATGATTTACTTAATATCAAAATAAATGCTTTGCTCATATAAAAGCTATAATAAAATATTAGTAATAAAATAATAAAAATATTTTTCTTAGAAGAAAAAGAAAAGAAAAGCCAACATACAGAATAGGAGACAATATTTACAAGCCATGTATCTGATAAGGGATTAATATCTAAAATACATAAGGAACTCCTACAACTCAGTAGGAAAAACACAAGTAGTCCAACTAAAAAAAGGGCAAAGGATCTGAATAGACATTTTTCCAAAGAAGACATACAAATGTCGAGCAGCTACATGAGAAGGTGTTCAAAACCACTAATCATCAGGGAAATTCAAATAAAAACTACAGTGATAGAATGAGCCAGCAGCTGGATATCACGAAGTTCTGGGCGGGTCAGCTTCGGAATGGAAAAGAGTGTGCAGAGCAGTTAACCCTGCAACACAGAACCCAACAATCTGTAAAGTGAAGTCCTCAGAAATCAGAAGAGTAAGGAACTTCAGCAGTTTTCAGTAGAAATCTGGAGGTGCATTTTCATTGGTTAAAAAATGAGTACTCTTGAAAGTTTAGAAACCAATCCAGTCCGAGGAGCAGGAGATGGAATAGAAACTAAGAAGCCACCTAAATCTGTTATGCCTGGAGTCCAACCCATAAAGGATCACATCCTTCAAGAATCCACGAAAGACAGCAGTTCCATCAGGGAGCCCAGGAGTTCAACTAAGGAAGATTCTCACTGAAAAAGCAGTGGAAGTAGAAACTGTAAGAATATTAGTTCCCAACACTGCTCTAACCCATGATATCCCCAACAAAAATGCAAAGGTGGAGTCTCTGGGACATCATAGATGAGACTTCCTTGGTCAGTCAGAGAGAGTCGTAGAACCCAGGAAGGAACTATCAGAGGTAAAGAATATATTGGAAAAGCACAAGAACTCTTTTTTTTTTTTTAAAGATTTTATTTATTTGACAGAGAGAGACACAGCAAGAGAGGGAACACAAGCAGGGGGAGTGGGAGAGGGAGAAGCAGGCTTCCCACAGAGCAGGGAGCCTGATGCGGGGCTCGATCCCAGGACCCTGGGATCATGACCTGAGCCGAAGGCAGACACTTAACGACTGAGCCACCCAGGTGCCCCAAGAAAAGCACAAGAACTCTTAAAAGTTACTACAGGACAAAGATCTTTCAAACCAGCTCAGTGTACAGAGGTCAACTGTGAATTTAAAAAGTTGCTAGTGGCTTCTGTTGGGGATGATAGTCAGTATCACTTTGAATGTCT
The DNA here is from genome assembly GCF_004348235.1 of Phoca vitulina. Taxonomy (NCBI): domain Eukaryota; kingdom Metazoa; phylum Chordata; class Mammalia; order Carnivora; family Phocidae; genus Phoca; species Phoca vitulina. The sequence continues at coordinate 24,622,294 of NW_022589707.1, read as the reverse complement.
AGTCCGTGAGAAAAATCAGCTTATTTTAGAAAACGAAGCCCTAGGTCAAAACACAGCTCAACTTTCTGAATAGTTAGAACATATATCAATATAGTGTGATGTATGGCAAAGTAAATTCCTCACAAGCAGGATTATAGCAGATGAGTTAACCAACTCCAGAGCAGATTCACGGCATCAAAACCCTGCTGCACAGAGTGCTATTCAAAATCTCCTGAGTGAATGGAATAGTTTTGTCAGGAAATGACAATTACCCAGAAATTGTTGGAGGAGCTCTTAGTCTCCCTGCAGTGGGGAAGAGAGCATACTTGCTACCCTAGTACACAGCCTTACACCATAGCAGGACTAGCATTAACAAATCACAAGTTGGCAAAGGCAGTAAATGCTCATCTTCTGGATAATGTTGGCACTAACAGTCAAAAGAAGATTCCATCAACAGTTGAATTCTGCAGCACCCCAGCAGAAAAAAAATGGCTGAAAGGGTTCTACTCATTTTGGATCCAGTTACCTGTACAGAAAGCTCACCTGATAATCCATTTTCTGAGTTTTCACCTTACTTGCTACAAATAAAAATATTGGATGACTTCATCCTTATACAGATATGAAAATACCACTTTCAGTTGTAGCAATCACTGCCAGGAAGAACTCATGGTCCTTTAATATTCAGTATGTTGGAGGCATGGCTTTAGGCACTTGCTTCTCACCCAAGAGTCAATACTATTTGGGAGTTCTTATAATGGTAGAAGTAATATCACTTTCTATTTAAGTAATATATATTACTTATACCAATGATGTTTCATGTACTGGACCACAGATTACCCTGTTTCAATAACTATCTCAGGGTAAGAAAAGAATGAAACTGTGAGGATATATTTAAAGTAGATGACACTTCCCAGGCATTACATAATGCTTTTCCTAAAGGACTCTGAAAGAAAAAGAGTCTATCTTTATTTTAGGCCCTAAGGTATATCTTGCTATGTATTTAATATGAGCAGATTTAATTGTGGTACTCTCTAATGCAGGGTGGGTCACGCAGCCACACCCATTCACTTATTGTTGTCTATGGTGGTTGGTTTTTTTTAAGATTTTATGTATTTGTATGTGAGAGAGAGAGAGAGCACAAACAGGGGGAGCGGCAGGCAGAGGGAGAAGGAGGCTCCCTGCTGAGCAGGGAGCCCGATGCGGGGCTCGATCCCGGGACCCTGGGATCATGACCTGAGCCGAAGGCAGACGCTTACCCGACTGAGTCACCCAAGTGCCCCGTCTATGGTTGTTTTATTGTTTTTTTTTTTTTTTTTTTTGCCAACAGTAGAACTGAATAGATGCAACAGGGCTTGTAAAGCCTAAAATATTTCCTATCTAGCCCTTTACAGAAAAAGTTTTTTGGCCCCTACTCTAAAGGAATAAAAGCTGGCAGGGGGATGGGAAGAGGGAATGTTTGTTCCCTTTTTGGTGATTTTTGGGGGCTACAAAAGAGGCTTATGGAAATACTATGGGTGAAGGGACTAGTATTTTAAAACTAAATGCTATATGTTAGGAAAATTAACATTTTACAGCCACAATAGCAAGTGTTTCAGCAACATATGTTGGTTTTGTGTGGGGAACCCTATAGTTTGAGTGGATGCAACTTGACATATATAAAAGAAATAGATTCTATTGAGCTCATTTTGACAAATGCAACACAATAGGAATATCCAATTTGACATAAAATATGGAGAAAGTAGGATCTTTCTAGAACATTGTACAAACTCAAAATTGCAATCCCTCAATTAATTTATATTAATATATATTTTTGTTTACTTATGATGGGCCATCATGAAACATCCTTTTATAGGCCTTTAAAAATATCCACAATATGTTTATACCAAATTACATTCTATTAGGTTCAGAATTGCCTATCAAAAGAGAAATCTTCTAAAGACAGATCTGGTTAAATAACATATTATAATGTTAATGATTTTTTTGGTCTGAATTATCTGAGTTATACTCTGAAATGGCAATAAATTTCTCTACATTCTTTAAAAAAACTACAATGGGATATCATCTGACACCTGTTAGGATGGCTATTATCACAAAGATGAGAGATAACAAGTGCTGGCAAGCGTGTGGAGAAAAGGGAACCTTGCACAACATGGGAATATAAATTGGTACAGCCATTATGGGCAACAGTACGGAGGCTCCTCGAAAAGTAAAAAATAGAATTACCAAATGATCCAGTCCATTCCACTTCCTGGTATTTATCTAAAGGAAATGAAATTGCTGTTTTGAAAAGATACCTGCCTCTCTTGTTCATTGCAGCATTATTTGCCATGTATTTACAATACACACAGTATTTGTCTTTCTGTATCAGGCTTATTCCACTTAGCACAATGCCCTCCAGGTTCATCCACGTTGTCACAGATGGAAGGATTTCCTACTTTTTTATAGCTGAATAATATTTTATTTTATATATGAAAATCTATCTCTATCTATTTCTCTAATCTCTATATAATTCTCTTGGTTATTTGTTGATGGACACCTAGGTTGTTTCTATAGCTTGTCTATTGTGAATAATAGGTTCCATAGGCTGGCTTATTTTTCCTGTTCATCTGTGGGTAAATATTATTGACTTCTTTTCTTTGGGGATTTTATAATAATTATGCTTTTATAATTTGTGAATTTGCTTTTAAATACTGCTAATGAATAATTGAATAGAGCTTCTACCCAGAAACTTGAGAATATAATGAAAAGTTTGTTGCCGGTGCCTATGTGTCCAAGTATTTGTATTCATAACAGACACAGAGGCTTTTATTTTATCCTAAGCCAAGCACCATAAGGGATCCTGATGAGTGGTGTGCTGGGTTACTTATTGTTTGTAAACAAATAAAAATTATGCCATAAAGCTATCTTTTATTGTTTGTGCTTCACCCTGGATAAAACGATTTGATACCCTTGTGAAATGATAATGCAGGATCAGCCATTTTTCAGAATTTTAAATTTCAGGCCCTTGCTCAATTATAAAAGAGTAGGATCTGATTCGATGATTTGACACTACAATCTTGTTCATTTCTTAAATGACAGTCTCCTGGATTCTTTTTAAGGAGATTTTACAATAAAGATTTAAAAAGTACATCTCGAATATACCAATACTCATGTTTATAATGGTTTAATAAAAGTCCTGATTTGGTGAGACTGCATCACAACATATCTCAGAGATTAAAGGAGAAGCTTCTATTTTAAGTGTTGTCCATAAAACATACAGACATTGGGCTTTTTCCAAAAGGTCAGTAGATAGCAGTGAGCACATCTTCCAAAACATTTTCATGTGTTCAGACCGACCAACTGGTTCAGGAGTGTTATCCACTGCCCTACTTAAGAATCAGGTTTGTGGTATGAATAGTCTATAAAAGCACTGAGTACACTGAAGACCATGCCTTTTCAAAGAGCATTACTATTAAGAGATGCTAGTATACACCCACTATAAAAATAAGCTGCAGATGAATGTTTCAGGAAGTCTGCATACCCTATTTTTTACTGCTCCTTATACAAATTTTATTTCAGTAATGCTTTTTATAAATGAGAAATTAGTAAACTCTACTTTGACTTTTTGATGAAATTTGTACAGTTAGCATTACAGTTGACCCTTAAACAGTGTGGGGGTTGGGGACCTCAACCCCTGAGCAATCAAAAATCTCCCATAACTTTTGGCTCCCACAAAACTTAACTACTAATAGCCTACCATTGACTGGAAGTAACACAGACAGTTGATAAACACATATTTTGTATGTTATACATATTATATACTCTATTCTTACAATCAGGTAAGCTAGAGAAAAGAAAATGTTATTAATAAAATCATAAAGAAGAGAAAATAATATCTATAGTACTGTATTATAAAAAAAAGTCCACATACAGGCAGTGCACCCTGGGGTCACATGAATCTATCTGTTGTTTCAACAGTGTTTGGATGGGACCAACCCAGGTACGTCCCTTCTTCCAGCTTCTAACCCCCCTCCAACCTCTTTTCCCGTGGCAACCTTCAAAACCATCCTCTCAGCCATCTTCTACCTCTGGTAACAGCCAACACCGTTTTTCGAGCTTAGCTCCTTATTGCCAATCAACTACCAGCTCCCAGATTCCTCAGATTTACTGCACTGAGGTGGAGCCGATGACAACCACCTGGTCAATACGCATTTGTGGGTCTCCTACACTTACCTCTGTCTGGGCTTCTATTGTGTGCAGGATGTTGTGGCACTGGAGGGCATGGGCCACTTCTTCCCTGAGTTGCCCAAAGAGAATTGGGAGGGCTCCCAGCGCCTTGAATATGCAAAACCAGTGTGGTGGCCACGCTCTCTTCCAGGACCTGCAGAAGTTATCCCCAAATGAATAGGATAAAACCCCAGAGCCGTGCAGACCACCATAGTCCTGGGAAGAGCCTGAACCAGGCCCTTTTGGATCTGCACATCCTGGGTCCTGCCTGCACAGACCTCCATTTCTGTGGCTTCCTAGAGAGCCACTTCCTAGATGAGGAGGTGAAACTCATCAAGAAGATGATGACCACCTGACTAACCTCCGCAGGGTGGGAAAGTATCTCTTCAAAAGGCTCACCCTCAAGCATGATTAGGAGCCTCTGGACCCCCACAGCCCTTGAGGGGTTCCTCTGGCATCCCCCTGGTGTCAGGACTTCTGCCTGAGCCTCTCCCTGCAGCTACTAAGCAGCTTTTCATCCACCTTGGAGCCCTCTAAGCCATGGACCAAATAGAAAGAACAAAGCTTTTTGCAGTCCCCTCCCAAAATCTGTGCATAAGTGGACCCACATAGTTCAACCCTGTGTTGTTCAAGGGTCAACTGTGTAGGTATAGGGGCTCCTGGGTGGCTCAGTCAGTTAAGCATCTGCCTTCATCTCAGGTCATGATCCCAGCGTTCTGGGATCGAGTCCAGCATCAGGCTCCCTGCTCAGTGGAGAGCCCACTTCTCCTTCTCCCTCTGCTGCTCCCCTTGCTTATGCTCTCTCTCTGTCAGATAAATAAATAAAATATTTAAAAAAACTGTATAGGTATAAAAAAATTTCTTTTCTGAAAGCTAACACCTGTAATCAACAAAACACCTATTTTTAATAAAATAGTATTTACTGGAATACTTAAAGATTATTTTTAAATACCACCGCTCCAGCAAACTCCAAAATAAAATATATTGGCTGAATATTAAGAATTTAAATGTGAGGATGCTCTGCTCCTACAAAAGTATATCAAAGAGGTAACAATGTGATTTTTTTCTATTTTACAGTTTAAAATTATTCGAATTACAGTACTTTTCAAAGTATTTTAATCACAAGTGCTGGGATTCATATAGCCTGGGAATGTATTGTCTGATGGTTAAGATATAAGAATTTGTTTGCATTATACTTTCTGAAGACTTTGGATTTACTTGTAATCATCTAGAATAAAATTGAGGAAAAATACATTGTCTTTCAAATAGATGTGATGAGATATTTCTACACATCATGTTATGGCCTTCCCCAAACCCTATATAAAAAAGGAATATATACTCCATAATAGAGAGCGGTCAAAAGAATATTACTATGCCAGTTATTAATCTGTTGACTCTCAGCTCTAAATCTACTCTTCCTTGTCCTGATTTGTGATATTGGAGATGGACCCTATAATCATTTCTATGTTTCTGGCTTGGACAATATTAGGTTTTGCCAACAGTAGTGGAGAGACTCTGCAAATCTAGAGCAGGAAGAAAGGACACCCTTCATTCTTTCAGTCTGCTCTTTTCTGGAAGGCAGGCTGTGCATTAGTGTGATAAGTGTATGTGAGTTGTGGCAGTGAACTTGTGCATGGCCCGTAATATCAACTCAGTGGCTCTCACAGTTAAGCTTCATCTTTGTCCTTGGCAAGTTTATTCTCTATTAAAGAGCTGCATGTTTCCATGACATCCATGGCCTCTATTCATATATCTGAATCCTGGGCTTGGGTACCCACCCTGCCCTCCTTAATTATTTTCCTAAAAAGTAGCTGTGTCTTAGACCTCTTAGAGTCCTTGTTTGCTCCTTTTATTAGTTAACAATTCTTTATATCAATCTTTGCTGTTCAAATTACAGGTGTGGTTTTTGTTTCCTGACTGAACCCTGACTCATATAATCATGTTAAATAATATATATGATGTAAAAAGCCTGTAGCTGGAATGCTATGAAGTTATGTTGTGATATGAAGTATAGTTTAAGGGACTTGTAAGAGATAATTTGAAAAGAGCAAAATAGGCCCTTTTAAAGTCAGATAAATGAGAAAGAAAATGTAAGTCAGAGACTGTGGGTTACAGATATTGGAATGATCAGACAGAGAAGTTAAAATAACTATGATTAATATTTTAAATATTCTTTAAGATTTTATTTATTATTTGACAGAGAGAGAGAGAGAGAGAGAGAGCACAAGCAGGGGGAGTGGCAGGCAGAGGGAGAAGGAGGCTCCCTGCTGAGCAGGGAGCCCAATGTGGGACTCAATCCCAGGACCCTGGGATCATGACCTGAGCTGAAGGCAGATGCTTAACTGACTAAGCCACCCAGGCTTCCCAATATTTTAAATATACTAATGGCAAAAGTAGACAATATGCAATATAGCATGGCTAATATAAACAGAGCAGTGGAAATTTAAATCATCAAAGAGAAATGATAGAAATAAAAAATGGAGTAACAAAAGTAAAGAATGCAACACACCTGGGGACAGATCAGTAATGTTGAAGATAGGTGAATAGAAACTTCTCAAATGAAGTGAAAATAATAATAATAATAAATAATAATAATAAATAATAATAATAATAAATAATAAAGAATGAAAGGAGCATAACATCCAAGGACTGTGGGACAAGATCCAAATATCCAAATATCCAAATGTGTAACATATATATATATATGGAAGACAAGAATGAGGAGAATGGAGAGAAGAAATATTTGAGCTAATAATGGCCAATAACCTTCAAAAATTAATGAAGACACCAAATCATAGATACAAGTAGTTCAGAAAACATAAAACAGGATTAAAAAAACATAGGCATATAATCTTCAAATTGCAGAAAAATAAAGACAAAAAGATAATCTTGAAGAAAGTCAGGGAGTGGAAGGATAATAATTCATCATCAGACTTTTCATCAGACTCCATGAAATCAAGGAGTACAGTGAAATCTTTAAAATGTTGAAAGAAAAATCTACTAAATTAGAATTCTATATCTGGAAAAATTATCCTTCATAAGTGAAGAACAATGACTTTTCAGAAAAAACCAAAAACTTAGGGAATTTGTTGTCAGCAGACCTGCTTTATAAAAGGTATTAGAAGCTGATAATATCAACTGTTGGTGAGCATATAGAATAATGGGAACTTTTGCTGGGGAAAATGCAAATTGGTACACCCATTTTAGAAGACAGTTTCTTCCAAAGTTCGGCAGTTTCTTACAAAATTCAATGTAATTTTACTAAACTATCTAGCAAAGACACTTTTAGATATTTACCCAACTGATTTGAAAACTTGTGTCATCACAAAATTCTATATGTGTGGCTTTATTCATAATTGCCAAAAGCTGGATATTATCAACATGTCTTTCAACAGATAGAGAAACTGTGGTACAGCTATAAAATGGAATACTCTTCAGCAATAACATGGAATGAACTATCAAGTCTCCCCAGAACATGGATGAATCCTAAACGCCTATTGCTAAGTGAAAGAAGCCTTTATGAAAAGACTCCATACTTTATTATCCTATTTATATGACATCCTGGAAAAGTAAAACTATGGAGTAGATAACTCAGTGATTTCAGGGAGTTGGGAAAAGGGGGAAGGGTTGAATAGATAAGCATAGGGGATTTATAGGTGGGACAACTCTGTATGATACTGGATACATGGCACTATACATTTGTAAAAACCCATAGAACCTTAGACCACAAAGAATGAACCTTAATTACATGCAAATAACAAAAAAATATCAATTAGGAGATTGGGGGATCCCAGGAGGAATGCAGACTGTGATAAAATAATCCATATTACAATATGGGATATAACCTCATTGAAGGGGATGGAAAAAGAAAGGTGCCAATATAAGTACCTCTGGAAATGAGTGGGGACTGTAAACTTAGGAACTGTACATAATCACTGTGCTTTATCTGGTAAAATTGTTTGCCATGAGGTTATGGGTTAATGACTCTGAAATTACCGTACAGGTATGAAGGATTGAACAAATAAGTAAGTGGATGGCAGATGATGAGAGGGCGGTTTCTCACGGTTGTAGTGGCAGCTTACAGACAAACAAGGGGTGAGGGAGAGTCTAGTCTATGTGGTACTGGATGAAAATCAGAAATTTCAGTGTGAAATAGATATAGATGGATGTCGATATACATATGTGTACATACACAGGTTAGTATATATGTGTCCTAGCTCTGTCTGTTGAGAGACTGAAGGCAATTACTCCCTTAGAGCAACAAGTACACCTAGCACCTAGATCTTATACCTAATTTTATACACTAATAAAAGGAACCAAGGCACTTTGGAGAAATGGTTTTGAGGTTTAAGGCAGATAATATACAAGATGAGTCTAGAACATCTTATAGTGTCAGAAAGAAAGTAATGCTAAAATCAAAACAAAACACAATGATGGGATATGTCAAAGGGATATATGAGCCAACTGAAAAAGTCCCAGTGGCAAATCTGGAACAATTGTAATCTGGAACTTCTTGTGTTAGAAAGTAAGGAAGTGCTTAAAAAACAAAATGATATGGGTATGTCAAAGCGATACAAGAGTCGACTGAAAAGCTCCTGTTGCCAAAGCTAGAAAAATTGAGCAAAAAAGAAATAACGTACTATTGGATTATAACCCAAAGTATAAAATATTCATGCATCCATACAGATATAAATAAATTATTAAATAAAAAATGAATGAATGAATGGGAAGAATAGACAAATCTCACTTGCAGAAGAATTCCAAATATTTTATGTAGATATCACCCCTTGTCTTAGTCCTTTTGGGATGCTATAACAAAATGCCACAAACTGGGTGGCTTTTATTTTATTTTATTTATTTATTTATACTTTTTTAAAGATTTTATTTATTTTTTGAGAGAGAGAGAGAGCATGAGCAGGGAGACAGAGACACAGGGAGCCTGATACGGGGCTCCATCCCAGGACCCTGGGATCATGACCTGAGCTGCATGTAGGTGCTTAACAGATTGAGCCACCCAGGCGCCCCACTGGGTGGCTTTTAAATAAGAGAAATTTATTTCTCATAAATCTGGAGGCAGAAGTCTAAGATCAGCCAGCACTGTTGGGTGCAGGATCTCTTCTGGGTTGCAGACCTCCCCTTTTATCCTCACATGGTAGAGGGGGCTCTCCAGCTGTGTTGTCCTCTCAAGAGCACTAATCCCATTCATGAGGGCTCCACCCTCCGACCTAAGAAGCACTTCCCAAAGGCACCTCTACCCACATCATCACCTCTGGGGGTTAGAATTTCAACATATGAATTTGGGGAGGACATAAACATTTAGACTATAGCACGCCTCAAATCTTCACCTCTTAAATGTGGAGTACCCATAGTAACTTTTTAAAATGAGTACAGTATGAAAATGGAAAAACAAAGAGTAACTTTACAGCAGAGAAACCTGATAAACATTATGACAAGGTTAACATAATAAATAATAAGTGATCTTAGTAGCATGTACCTTTGATACAACATGATGATGAATAGCACTTTACCTCTGTAGTCTTTTTCCCAAACTTTCATAACCCCTGTACAATCAGGAGAAAGACATTAGGCAAATCTAAATGAAAGAATATTCTACAAAATGCCTGACCTGTACTTGAAATTCTTAAGGTCATCAAAAACAACGAAGAGTCTGAAAAAGTGTCACAGCCAAGATGAAGCTAAGGAGATGTGACAATGAATATGTTATCCTGGTTGAAATCCTGGAAGAGAAGAGGAACATTGGATAAAAAATAAGGAAATCTGAATAGAGTATTGACTTCATGTGTTAATAATGTATTAATATTAGATTATCAGTTTTGAAAACATACCATAGTAATGTTGACAATAGGGGAAAACAGGGTATGGGGGACTGGAGAGCCCTTCTATAAATCCAAAACTTTTCAGAAATTAAGTTTGTTTAAAAATTCAATTTGTAGCCCAATAGCCTAAGGTTCTAATTAAATAGCAAAATTCTAGATTGACCCTCTATTATAAATCTTACATTATTAATTATTTCAATTAAATAATGTTTTTGGGTCAGATTTAACTAAAGGACAGTAATGAGAGAGAGTCAGAATGCCTTTTTGTAACATTTAGCAGGGCAAAGGATTTTACTGACATTCAGAAGACAGGTGCACATATCTACCGCCAATTTGAAAAATAAATTGGAATCTAACTGGTAGGATTGTTATTTAGGTGAGAATGTTACATGTAAAAATATCAGCAAAACAGATGTCAAAACTCACTTTACTTTTAATTTGCAAGTTGTCATTTAACAAATTAAAATATAGGACACCCACTTAAATTTGAATTTCAGATAAACAATGACTATATTTTTAGAATACATGTATCCCAAATATCAAATGAGATATATATACTCATACTAACAAAAATTTCCATTTTTCTGAAATTCAAATTTAACTGGATCTCCTATATTTATTTATTTATTTAGAGTTAGCGTGGGTACGTGCGCATGCATGCAAGTGATGGGGGAGCTGCAGAGGGAGAGGGAGAGAGAGAATCTCAAGCAGGCTCCACACCCAGCACAGAGCCTGACATGGGGCTCAATCTCAGGACCCTGAGATCATGACCTGAGCCAAAATCAAGAGTCAGATGCTAACCGATTGAGCCACCCGGCGCCCCTGGGTCTCCTACTTTTATCTGGAAACCCTATTTCAACTAAAAAAAGTGTATTCGAAGCAGCCAAATGTATGAGTTTGTTAATAGCAACAGAAATTTCTTGTAAATTGCTATGCAATTTAAGTAGTGTGGTTACTAAGAATGTTTGGTTTAGAGACCAAACTCTTGGATTTGAATTCCTCCTAATTCAATTTACCTAATTGTGTAACTTTGGATAAATTACTTATGCCTCTGCTCTGAACTTTCCTTTTCTGTAGAAGGGTATAATAAGAGTTGACATTCAGAAGACAGGTGTGCCTACCTGTTGCCAATTTGAAAAAAAGATTGTATTAAATGAGCTCAGTGCACTTAGAATTATGTTTTACACATGGCAACAGCTTCATAAATGCTAGTAGAATAACAGCACTGTGCCAGAATCTGATGTAGAATAGGCCTATGCCTGTCAGCTAGACCATTCAGTTTCTTCATTTCACTTTTTATAGACCAACACTTATTTAGCAAATACTGTGTAACAGGCACTCTGCTATTATCCTCTCCTTTCTCAGAGACTTTAAAAGACCATTATATTTGAAATCTCCCATCATTTAGATATAAAGTTTACATTTAGATATGAAGTATACATTTTCTGATGAAAAGTATTTCCAGAAAAGACATATTCTTTATAGAAATTCATAGACAATGGCTTATTTTTCTTTGAACCACATGATATTGTCATTTCTGTAGGTAAAATATGGCAATTTCATGTGCTTTAAACTCATATCAATAAGTACATCTTTATCCTTTATTTTTATGGTATATCATAATTATTTGGTATATCATAACTGCATTAAAATTCTGAAGAGGAATGTTATTTTTATTGGTTGCCATATGTTTGTTCTTTTGAAATAATTTAATATGATTTTGTAGCTGAAGAGACTTCTAGGTAGTCCTACTATTTTATTTGGTGTCATGATATTATTATTATTATTGTCAAGACATGAAATGTATAATTTTTTCTTTGGATTTAAGTTATTTAGAATTTATTCATCTCTTTGGAAATCAGAGTTGACAAAAAAACAAAATTAAGGCAAAAATGGGACTATGTAATAAAGATGTGAATCCTAGCTCAATTGTAGTAATTAATACTGATAACTTTTCATTTTACACAGCAGTGCACATATTGACTGTACTGAACACATCAACCCACAGGGTACCTAGTGAGGCAGATAATAGAATTTGTGTTTCATAGCTATGGCACAGAATTAAAACAACTTAGGGCAGAGATGGAATTAGAATTAAGAAGTAGTTTGATCAGCTTGAACCTAAATTCATTTAAAATACATCAATGATGCACTGTAGTTTAAGATAGCCTTCCAAAAGAAACAGCTGTGTGGTCAAGAGAGTTTTGCATTAAAAGAACCACTTGGATGTGCAGTGTGTAATTTGCATATGAAATATTCACTCTCAAAGTCTAGATATATCTGTGTGCATATTTTATCAAAATGTGCTGCTTAATAAGAAAGGGATGAGAAAGGATTTACCAAATGCAAGGATACGTCCAGAACTCCTCTGACATCGAACCCATGCTGAAATAATAAGATCTGGAAACTTCCTTCCTTGAAAAGTTTCCTATACCAATCATGCTTCTAGAAGACTTTTTTTTCTTATGTCACGCTGAAATCTGTATCTTTATACTTTTAGGATTGCCAGATAAAATTCAAGATGCCCTGACATTATTTGGTACAATAAAAAATGATTTACTCTTTATCTGAAGTTCAGATTTAATGGGGCATGCTTTATTTTTATTTGCTAAATCTGGCAATCTTATCTTTCTACCCATTAGTTGAAGAACGTGAGAGCAACAGAGAGCAAGTCTACTTTTCTTTCCTTATGCCATTCATTCGTTCATTTATTCTTCTATTCATTCATCTACCACGAATCTAATGACCACAGTTTGTATCAGATCCTAAGTGTAGAAATGGATATTAAAAATCTCTATCCTTGGAAAGTTAGCAAGTTAAATAGTCATTAGCCAATGTGACCAATACTATGATGGAAATATATCCAGAATTCTTAAAGAAGCTGCATGAAGAGACCCTTGACTCTCATGGGTGAGGTTGCAAGAGGACATGAAAGAGGAAAGAAAGGCCCTGAGTACAGCAGCTGTTGCCAATGTAGACTGGAGCGTGAAGGCTTAACAAGAAAGGTAAGCTGGAACATCAAAGGGGATAACACTTTGCATGGGGATTGAAGTGAATGAAAACAGTATGCAAGTATTTAAAGACAGCTTCTCCCACCCATGTTTTCTTTTCCAGACTAATCAGTCTTTAATTTCTTTTACTACATATTATATCATTTCCAGAACCTTTCCTTTATTTCTAAAAGTACCCTCATTTGTCAAAAATGCAGTTTTAGGGCGCCTGGGTGGCTCAGTCAGTTAAACATCTGCCTTCTGCTCAGGTCATGATCTTAGGGTCCTGGGATCAAGCTTCCCACTCAGTAGGGAGTCTGCTTCTTCCTCTCCCTCTGCACACCCTCCCCCTGCAACTGGCTCCTGCTCTCTCTCTCTCAAATAAATAAATAAAATCTTTTTAAAAAAAGTGCAGTTCTTAATTGGATGAAATATCTCACATATCTGAAGTGCCTTTAGGTGTATCCTTGAAATAGTGCTATTAAAGTTAGTTTCTTAAAACCCCACTGGGGAATGCTGTTGAGTTAAAGCACTAAGACCAATACTACACAAGGCACAAACATCTCCTACATTTTGTCTTTTTATTCTAGAGATGCCGCTGCTCTCATAAATTACTTTTGTTTATTATTGGGTTTCAAAAGCATAAACTATAATTGGTGGGATGAAAACTTCTTCCTCTTTGATTTAATACAATGTAAATTACAACCAGTTTTGAGATGGGACTTTCAAGGTCATTCTGTAGGGGCAAGATTAAGCAGATATTTAGCAGCATGCATCCATTGATTTACTGGATTTCTCAAACCTGGCACACATCAACCATCTGGAGTGCAGAGGCAAACTTCATGAATTTGTTCACATTTGCTGTGTTTCACTCATGGTGGAGCACAAAGTCATAAAGAAATAGTTGGTGGTGGATTATAAGGAAGGGAGTGGGGTGAGTAAACCCACTATTAGTGACAAGCAGCTTGCAAATAGCTCAGTAGTGGCTGGAAATTTATGATAGCATTAGTTATACACCATTAACTTTATCCTTGCTCACATTGGGAAGTAAAAGAAGGTAGAGTCATTGAATCCAGGGGTTCACAGTAAACCCACAATTGACCACCAGCTTCAGGCTGTTCAATATATCATCTGTGCTGGTAATATGTGTTCAGAAAAAGCAAAGTCAGAAAACACCAGTGAAGATCCTGAGCATAGATGTCAGGGCTATTTCTTTTTCTTATTTAATACATAATAATCACATTCTTTAATAGCCCCCTGCCCCTGGCGCCCCATCCCCCCCCACAAGCTCTCACACATCACAATTCCTCTAGCTCTTACTTTCTCTGTAACTTGGCATCTATGAGCAAGGGCATAGTCTGCTTCTTGGACTCACATACCGGGTTTGCCAATTAGTGCTGTGTGGATATGGTCTTGAATAGGTTGTGTAACTTCTCTGGGCTTGGTTTACTTATAATATAAACATAACAACTTGAATCTCTCACTGAACTGAGTTGTCATATGTTTGGATATGTTGTAAGCAGCTAACACTCCTCCTGGCCCATAGTAGATGTTTGATGAATTGTGTTAACATATAGTAACATGCTTGTTACTTTACCTTCTCTGTCTTTTCTCCCATATCAGGTTTAAGGCTTCTAGAGGGAAGGTGGGACTACTATCTCACAAATGTTCAATGAATTCTTGTAATCCATTGACTGGTTTGAACCTTATGTTGTTAATTAACAGATATAAAAATTATTTATTTGCTCCCTGCATGAGTAGTGAGACTCGCAATATGATTTCAAGGACAGTATCACATGGCAGCTTCTCCATGTGCCTCTTTAAGCAGCCCACCCTGCTGGCTTCTAATATCTCTTAGGTTCTAGAAATTTTTCCAACCTCCCTTCTGTACTGCCATCTGTTGACTGTGGTCTACTTCCGATTCCTTTCTTACCAATCTTGTTTTTAGGAGAATTCTTCCCAGATGGAATGGGACAGGATTTCCTGTGGACTTAACTATCCTTGAGTTATGACCCTTGGCTACTTCCCTTGTTTACCCAGTAGTGGGATTACTGGTGCAGGTGGTAATTCTATTTTTAATTTCTTGAGGAATCTCCACACTGTTTTCCATAGTGGATGCACCAGTTTGCATTCCCTCCAAACGTGCATGAGGGTTCCTTTTTCTCCACATTTTCACCAACACTTGTTGTTTCTTGTGTTTTTTATTTTAACCATTCTGACAGCTGTGAGGTGATATCTCGTTGTGGTTTTAATATTTGGGGATCATGATAAAATGAAATTCAGTAGGTCTGGGTGGAGCCTGGGATTCTGTATTTATAATAATCTATCAGTTGATCCTAACACTGCAGATCCCAAGGGCACACTTTACACGACAGGGCTGTAGAGCCCATGGAGCTAAGTGCAGTGAATATTTCCCACTTTACTGTCTCATTGCTCAGGTAGTCCATGGCAGACATGATTCCAGGCTTTGTTGATAAACATCCTTCAGTTAAGGGAATATGTTTCTTGATTTGCTCAGACTGGGAGAAAGACAAATTTACAGTCATGTTAATAAACTGCTTCCTCTAGTTAGTGGGTTTTCATTTAGTGACAGTGGGCTAACTTCAGCTGAAGGATTTAGGATCCTATAAAGGAAGAAGAGAAAACAGTTATAAAAAGACAGTGCAAGAGCTGAATTGCTAGGGTTTTCAGGTTGTTATTTGAAAATGAAATCTTGCCATTTGCAATGACGTGGATGGAACTAGAGGGTATTATGCTAAGTGAAATAAGTCAATCAGAGAAAGACATGTATCATATGATCTCACTGATATGAGGAATTCTTAATCTCAGGAAACAAGGGGGGGGTTGTTAGGGGGGGGGGGGGGGGGGGGGAGGGGGTGGCTGGGTGATAGACATTGGGGAGGGTATGTGCTATAGTGAGAGCTGTGAATTGTGTAAGACTGTTGAACCACAGACCTGTACCTCTGAAACAAATAATACATTATATGTTAAAAAAAAAAAAAGATAGTAGGAAGGGAAAAATGAAGGGGGGGAAATCGGAGGGGGAGATGAACCATGAGAGACTATGGACTCTGAGAAACAAACTGAGGGTTCTAGAGGGGAGGGGGGTGGGGGGATGGGTTAGCCTGGTGATGGGTATTAAAGAGGGTATGTACTGAATGGAGCACTGGGTGTTATACGCAAACAATGAGTCATGGAACACTACATCAAAAACTAATGATGTAATGTATGGTGATTAGCATAACATAATAAAATTAAAAAAAAAAGAAAAGACTACTGTGGTGGGATAATACACAGAAATATTATTAAAGATATTTTAGCAATGGAAAGAAGATTCCTCTTTTAAAGGACCACACTAGCTATGTATTTGAAATATACCAGGTATATTCAAAATATACCAGGATACACTGAATCAGGAGGCAGCTTAGTAAGGTAGTTTGTCATTTGATGCCTGAGTGATATATGGGAAGTTACTTAAAAGTCTTGGTTTCCCCATCTGCAATAATAATAGTATCTACCTCACAGGATTATAGTGAGGATTAATAAGCAAATACACATGAAACACATAGAAAAGAGTCTGGCACATAATCAGTACTCAATAAATGTCAGCAATTATTCTGTGTATATTAGGAAAATATGCTCACGAAGCTACTGGTTACTATTTTTCAAAGAAAATATGGAAGTAACAGCCTCAGATGACAAAAAAATTTGGAAATGTTGAAAAAAAACCCCACTAACCTAGAATTCCAGTAAAATTATCACCAAAAAGTGAAGGAGAAATAAAAATTTTCAGAAAAACAAAAATTGAGGGAATTTGTGGTCAATAAACCTGCCTTGTAAGAAATGTTAAAAAGAAGTTCCTCAGAGAGAAGGAAAATTATATAGATCAGAAACAGATTTACATAAATGGTGTTAGGAAAGGAATACATGAAGGTGAAATATAACTTTTTGTTTTTCTTATGTTCAATCTAACAGAAACAATTTGTTCAAAATAGTAATGGCAATGATTATCGTAGTAATTATTACTTATGGATATATGAAAGGAATGACATCAATGTCATATCAGACCGGAGAAAGAAACTGTCAGTACTCTGTTATAAAGTACCTGCACCAACTATGAAGTGGTATAATGTTATTTGAAAATGGACTTAAAGTAGTTGTAAATGTATATTGGAAACTCTAGGACAACCACAAACATTTTTTTGCTTTAAAGGAGGATAACTGATAGGCTAAGAAAGAAGGAAAAAATGGAATCACATAAAATGCTCAGTTAAAACCAGAAAAGGCAAAAAGAGCAGAAGAGACAAAAAGAAACAGAGCAAGGGCAACAAACAGAAAATAGTTACAAATATGTTAACTGTTAAACCATATATGTCAATAATCACTTTATATGTGAATGATCTAAATATACTAATTAAAAGGCAGAGACTGTCAGAGTCAATTTAAAAAATATGACCTAACTTGTTTATATGTAAGAGATCTATTTATTTGTTTGTTTACTTATTTATTTTTTAAGTTTATTTTTTAATTTTTTATTTGAGAGAGACAGAGACAGCAACAGAGAGAGCAAATGGGGAAGAGAGAGAGAAGCAGGCTCCCCACTGAGCAGGGAGCCCGATGCAGGGCTGGATCCCAGGACCCTGGGATCATGACCTGAGCCGAAGGCAGATGCTTAACTGACTGAGTCACCCAGGCATTCCTAAGAGATCTATTTTAAATATAGAGTCACAGTCAGATTAGAAGTACAGGGATTAAGAAAGATATACCATGTTAGCACTAATCTATACTGCAGGTAGGCATGTGAATTGGTGCAACTATTTTGGAAAAAAAGTTTGATGGTATCTATTAAATTTGAATATATGCATAAACCTATCATCTAATAATTGCTTTCTTAGGAATAGTCTCAACAAACTATCTTTATCCATATTTTCCCCACAAGAAATATATATATATATTCATTTCAGCACTATTTGAAATGGCCCCAAACTGGGAACAACTTAAATGTCTATTAATGATTGAATGGATAAATATGCTTACTATATTCATACAATGGAATACTGTACAACAATGTGAATGAATTATTGTGCAACATGAATAAATCTTACAAATAGGCTGAGCAAAAGAAGCCAGGCACAAAAGAGAACATAGTGTATAATCTATTCATGTAAAGTACAAAACATAGAAAGTCAATCTAAGATATTAGAAGTCAGGATAGTGGTTACTTTATTTGGGAAGAAATATAGGTAGTGACAGAATAAAGGCATTTAGGGTCTTGAAATGTTCTACTTCCTGAACTGGGAGTTGGTTATATGGATGTATTCTCTTGGTGAGAATTCATTGAGCCATATGTTTATTATTTGTGTACTTCTCTATGCATGTTTTATTTCAATAAACAATTTAAAATTTCCCATTTATGCAAAATAATGTATGATTAAACATTCTAGAAGGAAATAAAGCTGAAGAATAAAGAGAGTTGCTAAAATACAACATAAACTCTGCAGTTGTAAAAAATTTCAGGGGTAGAGAAAAAGAGTCATCTAAAGATACTGTACTAGAGATCATTTTGTTAAGCTCAAATTGTCAAAGAAAATGTTCAAATTTTACAAAGGGGGCAGGCATATTAAAATGTTGATAAATATATTATATTTTTGTGTATCTCTACAAATAGCCTCAGGAAGTTTGAAGAACAAATTAGGGATTTTGAAAAATGCTAACAGCATCAGAATGTGTTTGCTGGCTGAGGAGAAATAGTATGAACAAAGGAAGGATAGGACACATGGTTGGGGAACATAATCTGATATTATATTAAAAATAGCAGGCAGAACTGAACACCTGCTTTTATTTTGTTCTTTTCTCTTAAATAGATCACTCTTCAAACTTGAATGGGCTAGACTGTGCATGAAAGGAGTGAAAATATGAGGGCTATTCACCATTTTAAAGTAGATTCAAAGTCTCAGATAAAGGCAAATTATTTTTGTGATACTGAAAAACTTGTTTAAATTTTATTAATGTTTGTAATCTCTCAGGAATCAAAGAAGGTGGGAGAAGAATCAGAATTCTGGAGAGGGGTGATATTTTCTAATTTTTAAAATGGTTGTTTCCAGCGCATCTGGGTGGCTTAGTCGGTAAGCGTCTGCCTTTGGCTCAGGTCATGATCCCAGGGTCCTGGGATGGAGCTCTGCTTTGGGCTCCCTGCTCAGAGGGGAGCCTGCTTCTCCCCCTCCCCCCCTGCTCCTGATCTCTCTCTCCTCTCCTTTACTTTCTCTCTCTTAAATAAATAAGTAAAATCTTAAAAAAATAAAATAAAATGGTTGTTTCTGGAAGTTATAGGTTGATAATTTTAATAGTGATATTTTTTTAAATTTCCAGGGTAAAATTTTAAACTAAAGTATTTTGCTAATAGTGAGTTTGGTCAGGGAGGCGATGGAGGTAGTTAAAGCTATGAACATATTTTATTTAATTCCTATAAGAATCTATCATACTTGTTTTGGTGATTTTTTTTTCCTTATAGATTAAAAAATTATAATTATTCCAAATTATGTAGCTAGTAAAAGTATAACTGAACCTGAAATTTGTGTTCTTTTCACTATGTCCCATTCCATAGATTCACGTGTTTTCAAGCAGTACTACTAAAAAATATTGCAGATATAGTATATTGTAATTTTATGATGACTTCTGGCAAAGCGTGTTAGGAAATCCATCTAGAGAAAATAGAACAAATAAGATTCATAGCATAACTATAATATCATCTAAAAAATGTTAATTAATGAAATGCTCTAGAACACCATTGTCTCTTTCTTGTTCGAAACTTTATTACCTTAATGGCTATTAAAAAGGTGGATGAACGATAGCAGATAGAGATTGCTGACATACTGCATACTAAAAAAAAAAAAAAAAATTCACATTGACTCTCATTCAATAGTTTACTTATCAAGCGCCTACTAGGTGGCAGCTCTTCTGCTGGCTGCCTGGATTGCACTCGTAGACACAGAGCTCTCTGCTTAGTGCAGGACACAAATGTTTAGATTGAGTGTTAGAATTGAGTGCTTCAGTATATAAGAACATAATAACTGGCAGTAACCCCATCCTGAGTGATTGCTGGGGGCCCTCCAGGAGTATCTTTAAGGTTCAGAGCTAAAGAATAAGCTAAATTTAGAAAGCTAGTTGGAGGGAGTTTGGCAAGTGTCGAGGGTGCTGGGTGGGGTGGTGTTGGAAAGAGTCAGGCAGAGGGAACAGTAAACACGAAGGCCTTGGGGTAGAGGAGGACACTCTTTTTCCCATGGGAAGTTGTCCAGTGTGCTGGGAGTATGGAGGTCAGAACTGTAATGACGAGCTGAAACCAAAGGGCTGCAGTGCAGGAGGACAGTATGTAACATTTTATATTAGTGTTTTCAAAATACATATAATTTATGATGTAAGATGTGGATTTGTAGGAGGAAGTTTTATTTGGCCACTATTTTTGATGAAAGTGAGAAAGTTAACAGATATGCTGCTCAGAAAAAAAAAATTCAACTGCATTTGTGGTGATTTAGCGTCTAGAACTAGGAAACTTACTCTTCTACTGTGACTCCGTGTTTATCATTCTGGAGGTGGTGCATTAAATGTTGTAGGTGCTCCACTGGAAGAGATGATTGAAAACCATTATTCATCCAGTAGATTTGGAGGGTCCATGTGAGGAACAAGTTAAAGAAGCTGCGAAGGCTCAGTTTGCAGAAGAAGAGATCAAACCGAGACATCATTGCGTCTTTATATATCTGAAGCATTGTCAAGTAGAAGCAGCAGTTGAAGTATTTTGTGTTTTTTGACAATGATAGATTTCCAAGTAAAGGAATGCTCTCCACAACACACTCCCTGCCATGGACACATTTAAGGGGAGACTGAAGATCATTTAAGAAGGCTATCATTCCTTCATTGAGATAGAAATTGGGCTACATGACTTTTCCATTGCTAAGAGGCTGTGATTATATTTTCCTGTACTATCTTTATTTTATTTTTACTGTGTTATACTGCTATGAGATTAAAAATGGCAGAGACTTCCAATTAACTTGCAAAGTGGCTAGTTTCTAATTCTCTGCGAGAACACTGGCTGCTGTCTTGTGGATGATAACTTTGTTATTTGCTCAAGTGGAAGTCTTATATATGGTTACAGTTGAATTAGTCCTGCTGAAGACCCCTAAATATGAGGCAAATACAGAGATGTTCAGTGGTGTTTGATGACTTAAAGTATAAGAATGTTGTAGGTGCTCCACTGGAAGAGATGATTGATTTAGTTTTCTAAATGGAACTCACCATTTAGAAAACTATTTCAAACAATATGTACCATACACTTCATTATCCCTGCTTTATGTCTACTTTCCAAATGGCTAGAGGAAACATTCTATTTAATCGTGTTGACCTATCTGATGTTGCCCTAAATAGAGTTGTCTTACCCCATAATAACTTTCTTGTCATTCAAAAATAGTTTTCTCTTCTCTGTTTATGACTCCATGTCCTCTGGAGTTTAGTGTTTATAGCATGATCTGAGTCATTTACTTATGAATTCTATTTGTCATCACTTTTTTTCCACATTAATCTTTTCAAATGCCTTAACATGTAGTCTACCTAATGATTCTACACTTTGTTGCATCTGGGATTCAACTATGAAATACAATTCCATTCTTTGCAATACAATTTTTATTAAGTGAAATCTCATAAGGTTTCTCACTTTGCTACTATTTTGCAAAAGTATTCTTAGAGTCTTGAATTTTGTAAGAAAAGTTAGTGTTCCACTGCCCTCTAAGTAGAAATATAAATATTTAAATTATTCTTCATATTAATCAAGACATTAAGACATTTAAGACATTATCTTAAATATCACTGTTACTGATCATATTTGGCAATAATGAACAGGGAAATCCTGCAAACAGAATTATGAGTGTGGTAGGAATCTATTTGAGACTCGCAGTTGTTGATATGTTCTGCCTGACAGCAATTGTAAATCTTGAAAGGCCATAGATGGTTACTGGTTATTGCTATGGGTAATTATCTAATTTTCTCTATTGGAAGAAACTGATATCTACCAAAAGCACAACCTTATACTTGAGAATGACCAAATTGACTTAGGTCGGTTTATTGTATCCATTAACATCGTAAGAGGGTATTTCCAATCTAAAATTGGTGGTGAGTTTTAATAAGATAATAAAATAATATAGTACATCTGAGTTATTTCATTTGTCAGCAACCATCCTCACATCATTAAAAGGTAGTTAAAAAAAGTAACATCATAATTATTTTGAGAGTGTCATTTAAATAGTTTGATGTAAAATTTCATAGTTTGAGAATATAATTTTGTTCATCTTGACTTGTCATATTTTGTCATATTAAGAAAAGGAGCTTGTATTAGGGAGAAAACCAAAATGAAAACAAAACATCCCTCTCCAGGACCACACAGAAAACAAAACCCAAAACAAACTGGATCATTAAACTAAATCTATTAATGACAAAAATAATTGAAAACTATTATTTATTTATACAAGTAAATATATATATTTTTGGTACATATACCTAGTTTTATAAATGGTGTCTTCTTTTTTGAGATTTTTTCCTGACTACTAAACTTCATCTCAGAGTTTGCCTCCTGGAAAATCCCTTGTGGCACTGTTTTTGTTGTTGTTATTGTTTTGTTGTTGTTTTGTTTTACTTCCAGTGTTTGTTTTAAACAAAGCACTCAGAGGGGTGCCTGGGTGGCTCAGTTGTTAAGCATCTGCCTTGGGCTCAGGTCTTGATCCCAGGGTCCTGGGATCGAGCCCTGCATTGGGCTCCCTGCTTGGCCGGAAGCCTGCTTCTCCCTCTCCCACTCCCCCTGCTTGTGTTCCCTCTCTCGCTGTGTCTTTCTCTGTCAAATAACTAAATAAAAATCTTTAAAAAAATAAATAAAGCACTCAGAGGTATAGATAAATCTGGGTTTCTTGATATCTTTGGATTTTCTGTGCACTAGAACTTTATTAGGACATTTATAAAAACTATTTGGCTTCAAGTGATAAATATTAAGACATAATATATGGAATATTTTTATTTTTAAAACTACCAACGAAATAAACATAAATTTCCTTTTTTTTTCTTTTACAAAAAGGGCATGTATGTCTTTACAGCCTACCTTCTAAACAGAAATACATTGTTTTTTTAGAATTTGTAATGGTCTAATAGTCAAAGGAAAAAAAAATCTTTGAAATTTAATTATTGAAATGTGTCTGGGTACTTTACCAGCTTTTGACCTTCAATTATTTAGATTGTTTATATGAGTCTTATGAACATCAAGAGTATTTTATGACTTTTCCTTATTATGAATTATTCACTCACAAATATTAAAGTATAATTATATTATGTGATATGTATTTTCCCCATGGTATTGATTATTATTACTTTTTGCCACTATAATTACCATTCCTTTTTTTTTCTTTTCTTATTGATTGCTATTTCTTATGTCATACCAAATACCAGAAATTTGGACAACTTCTCAGATAATTGACAAAGGAAAAAGTTATTTTTGCCTTATTAAATTTCTCAGTTATCTGCTTTATTATTCATTCCTATTAAAAGAATATAGTATAGTATGGTATAAAAAAACACAAATTGAAAAGAAGTCTTTAGACCTGGGTTCATATCCTTGAGAAAGTGAATCATTTATTCCCAAAAGGTATATGACTCTCTTATATACATATAAGATAATGGGACATAGTTTATGAATTATTGAGTCAAAATGAAATAGAAAAATTTCCCTATAAGAATGCACTAAGAAAAAAGGAGGGAAAATTATGGAATGATGACAGAAAAAGGAAATTAAAAGGCATGGAGACATGGATTTACAATTAAGTTTTGCCACTATGTTGGTTGAATGACATGCAGCAAGCCAGCTAACATTTTTAAGGCTGTGTGTATGTGTGTTTGCCTGTGTGTGGTTTTAAATCTATGTAATAGTGGAAGAAGGGAGAGTTCAACATGAAATCAAGTGCACCACAAAGTGGTAATATTGTAGGAGTTTAAGTTACTCTAATGATTTTTAAAATGTTGTAAAAGAATGAAACAATCACCTTTCTTTTGCAATTCTTCTTTGTATTAAAGATGCATACAATAAATCCGAGGCAAGGTGAATCATTGCTTACATAGCATCCTCTAGTCAGGTATTTATTCAAAACTTAGATTTTTTAGGTCAAAATTAATTGCTGAAATTTCTCTGTTGGGAATTGTTTTCTTTTATCCTTTTTAGTTCTTCATAATATTATATATTTCTTGCCTTTGGAGAATTGCAGAGAAGACAGTTACATCAACAGAATTTGCACCACTCTTAAAGCTTTTGAATCGTTGACTCCTCAAGGCAAAGTGTAATTATTTTGCAAATGTGAAGACAAAATGAAGTTAGCATGTTTAATGAAGATATAAATTTGATGATGGAGGAATCGTTTTCTATATTTTTGCAGCATTTAAATAGTAATTATGGAGTTGTGCTTTTAACAAAAATTGGCCCTTTCAGTACTTTACGAGGCTTGGCCTATAAAAGATCTGGCTTTAATATACAGCAAAAAATGTAATCTACAAAACAACTGCTATCTTCCTGTAAAATTAATTAGCTGTTTAACCACTTTAGAACTTTAGAAGTTACGTTTTTAAAACCCTTGGGTGAATTTCTGTGGGAGAACAATAGGAACAGATGTGTGATTAAAAATGATTTAAAAATAATAATGGCCCAAATAATTGTGCTTAATGTAGAGAATCAGAAGGAATGTTGTTGTAAAAAACCACTCCATCTGGGACATGAATGGGCAAATCCTCTTTTTTTCCTCCTTCTTGGGCACTCAATAGGTATGATTTGCTTTGCTTTGCTGTATTGGCAAAATCTCTATTATTAAAAAATTCAAAGAATAATGTGTTGGTTCTCAAAATAAGTTTAGGCTTGGGCCTGGGGATTTGACAGACATAAATAGTTAATCTAAGCATCACAATTACTGCATTTAGAAGCATTCTCATTATGTAGGCAGCCATAATTTCTTTCTTTCTTTCCTTCTTCCTTCCTTCCTTCTCTCCATCTGAATGATCAGAAAGATACTGAGGATTGTATATCTTATAATACTTTATTGTCATGATGATAAGGGGTATTGATTTGTTACATATGCACTAATAGTAATTTTAAAACTAAAACTTTGTTTATAGCTGGGTTCTTGAAATGCCTTTGTTATTTATTGGAGTGTGAATAAATTGAAAGATATCCTTGTGGCAGCTTACCAGTGGCCATAACATTTCATTGGAATTTTTGTTTAACTTTATTAAATGGAAATATTAATCACAAATATCTTGGGATTGGATAGTCAAGAGGACAGAAGAACTGCATGATAAGACTACTCAAGATCAGAGAAGTATTCCAATGGGTTACTTGCAGACCTAATCAGATATATATATCCCAGCAAGAGTACTGGAAAAAAAAATGCAACAAGTTGAATCAATAAAAGGCACTTTTGAACCTAGAAATTTTCTTTAACAGAGCAAGAGCACCTAATCATTCAGCTCTTTCATGTAAATTTTTAGCCAAAGCAAATATTCTAATCAAACAGTCAATAGAGTGTCTGTCCTTCCTGTGGAAACCTTTTTCATTTCTGATTATTTAAATTTTAATTCCCTTTTTTCTGGTACTGAATTTGATAGAGAAAAGGGAGGAATGAATGTATTAAGAATTAGGTGATCAGGGTTTTGGGCCTAATTATGTCACTAACTCTTTGACATTGATTATATGAAGAGACTTGTATTTACTCTTTTCTTACAGAGCCATTAGGACAAATACATAATATAAAATACTTGCAGAATCTATGAAATATTTGAAATACTATAATAATATGAGAAATTATTATCAAAGAAAAAATATAGCAAAGTACAATGTGTTTTGTGTACTTTTTAAAAATCAGAAATTAATATTCTATCTCTACTAAATTGAAAAGTAAGTGAATAACATTATAATGTCTTTAAATAACAACAACAACAACAAAATTACATTATGCCTTTTCAAACCCAAACTAATACTCAGTGTTGTGGTAATGTTAACTATATTTAACTTTATTCTGGTCTATAAACATTGATGCTAATTTTATCATGAGAACCCATTTGTTCATTCCACAGATATTATGGGTGAGTATTGGTAAAACAATATGAAAGAAGGCAAAAAAGAACTTGTAAAAAACATTGTCTTATAATCAAGAAAGTACATATACATATGTGTATGCATATATGTATGTATACACATATACATATATGTAGATATTAAGGAAAGAAAATTATCAATGAAAAACTTATAAAAATATAGAAGAAGATGCAGCTTTGGAGTTTAAAAAGAAAAGATAGTTCTTATGATTGTCAATATTATGGGAATCTCACGGCTGAGATTTCTGTTAGTTAAAATTTAGAAAAATTACATATTAATAAGCCATTTCAGTACTAGGCCAGATAAGAGAGTCTGCAATATGATTTTCTAAATGGAGTATTTAGTGAATATAAAGTAATTATTGAAGTATTAAGATTTATACCTACCATTTTGCAATTTATTTTGGGCATCATCAAGTTTTCGGTTCTCTGTGTCTCTAATTTCTTACCATTTAATTTTATTTTTTAAAGATTTATTTATTTGACAGAGAGAGATATCAAGAGCAGGAACACAAGCAGGGGGAGTGGGAGAGGGAGAAGCTGGCCTCCCGCTGAGCAGGGAGCCTGATGCGGGGCTGGATCCCAGGACCCTGGGACCATGACCTGAGCCGAAGGCAGACGCTTAACGACTGAGCCACCCAGGCGCCCCTTCTTACCATTTTAAAAGATTAAACACTTAACATTATTTAATTCTTTATTTTCTATTATCTTATTAGAAATTCTTTTACTATTCTTTTGTGGTTATCCTAAAAAGCAAAACTTGCAACTTCGATTTTTTTTTTTTTTTTTTTACACAACTTAGTATGAATTAGTACCTTACTCCTTCCAAGGCAATGCAGATATCTTTAGAACTTCAATAGTCACCATTAGACACATGTGGCCACTTAAACATGAGTCGAACTTAAATAAAATAAAAAATTCAGTTAGTTAGTTGCATTAGCCACATTACTAGTGCTCAGTGGGCACAAGGGACTAGTTAATGTCTACCCCATTGGACAACTCCCAGTTGAAAATTTACATAATGTTGGCAGTTCTACAAAGGAGCACTGCTTCACAACACTTGAATTCTTTTCCCTACTTTCTGGTATTATGTATTGTTATTGCCTTGCAGATTAGTTTTCATACATTTAACCGTAGTCTACTAGATTTACTATTTTTGCTTTTGTATAGTCAATATTTATTTATATTTATCTACATTTATAACATTTCTATTACCCTTCCTTTCTTCCTCACGACATTAACATGTTTTATCGGAATATTTTTATTTTCACCTGAAGAACTCCATTGGTATTTAGGTTAGTTCAGGAAAAAAAAAAGTGATAAATTCTTTTTTGATAGCCTGAAAATTCCTTCTTTTCATCTTTAATTTCTTTTGGAAGAAATAGAAATGTATGTTGACAGTTGTTTTAAAGAAATTATTAAACACTTAAAAGAAGTTACTCCATTTTTCTGAGGTCTCTATATCTTCTTTATAAAGTCAGCTATAGCCTCACTGCTATTCCTTTGAGGATAATATCCTTTTTTTCCTCTGGCTGCTTAAGTATTTTCTCTTTATCTTTGATATTCATTAGTTTTACTATGATGTGCAAAGGAACAGAATGCATTTATTCTAGCTGAGTTTCAGGCAGGAAAATCTATCTTTCGTATCTTATTTCAGCTTTGAAAAACTCTAGCCTAATAGTTACTCTAAGTTTCCCATTCTGTCTCTAACCCCTGACAGGTATAGATATATATTATTTACACACAGGTTTTTGTTTTTATTTTTGTTTTTGTGCTGCCTGGTTCAGAGCTATTGTGTAAAAGAATGCTCTAGCTGTCCATTTGCATGTGGGACATTAGTAGGAGAAATGGGCTCATCTGTCTGGAAAGGTGATCAGGGATTTCAGGATAGAAAATTGACTTGGACCTGCTTCCAACCAGGCACACTTGCCAGTGAAAGGACCCATTTTGCTGTAATGAGGTGGAGTCACTGCCCAGAGCCAGATTGTTGGGCCATCTCCCTGGAGTTGCTCAGGGACCTGCAGGTGAGGTGTGGGTGGGACTTGTTCCTGGTACAGCTCCTAGTTAGACTAGGTTTTCTTTCTTTCTTTTTATTAAAATTTTTTAAAATTTATTTTTATTTTTTAATTTTTAATTTTTTTCAAGTTTTTATTTAAATTCTGGTTAGTTAACATGGTGTTATATTAGTTTCAGGTGTACAATATAGTGATTCCACAATTCTATACATCATTGCTCAGTGCTCATCATAAGTGTACTCTTAATCCCCTTCACCTGTTTCACCCATCCCTCCACCCATCTCCCCTCTGATATGCTTTATTTTATTTTATTTTTATTTTTTATTTTTTTAAAGATTTTATTTATTTTTTGACAGAGAGAGAGACAGTGAGAGAGGGAACACAAGCAGGGGGAGTGGGAGAGGGAGAAGCAGGCTTCCCGCCAAGCAGGGAGCCCGATGCGGGGCTCGATCCCAGGACCCTGGGATCATGACCTGAGCCGAAGGCAGACGCTTAACGACTGAGCCACCCAGGCGCCCCTGATATGCTTTATTTTAAATGAATACCCTCAGTTAAAGTTCTTTTGTTTTCCTCTGGAAGGTTGGCTCAAGCCTCCAGAAACTTGCTTGTGGCTGGGAATTTACTATCACATATATCAAATCTATCTTACAATCTTCTCTGAATTTTTCATTCTTTTTGTTCTCCGTGATTCTGCCAGGATTTTTTTGTATTGATCTATCTTCTAAATCTCTAACTTTCTATTCTGTTGTTAAACCAATCTGTTGACATCTTAATTTCAGTATTTGCAATTTTAAAATCTTTCTGATTCTTTTTTTCAGAGATTTTAGTTCTCTAGTAAAATTCCCCCATCTGGCTATCTACTTATTTGAACATAGAAATCACAGGTATTGTATAGGTCATCTCCAATATGTCCAATAAATCAATCATCTGTGGGTCTTCTAGTCTGGAAAAGAGCTTCCAAGTGCATGAGGACTACACTTCGCTTGGTACTCTTGGGAATTCTAAACAGTTACACTAGTGCACACTCAATTTTAAAGAATATATTATGGGGCGACTGGGTGGCTCAGTCCTTGGGCATCTGCCTTCGGTTCAGGTCATGATCCCAGAGTCCTGGGATTGAGCCCCACATAGGGCTCCTTGCTCATTGGGAAGCCTGTTTCTACCTCTCACACTCTCCCTGCTTGTGTTCCCTCTCTTGCTATCTCTTGTCAAATAAATAAATAAAATCTTAAAAAGAACACATATAAAAAAGAATATATTACAATTTTACCTATTTTCTTTTTACCCATTTTATGGTTCTCACCTCTGCTTGTGCTTTGACACAGGTGAAATGATTCATGTGCTTCCTCATTTCTTGGAGAGGTTCATTGCACTTTGGAATTTCGTTCATCTGGTTGACTTGTGATCTCATATCTCTGATGGGCTCAAGAAAAGTTATGCTTTTGTAGATTATCTTGTTGTTAGCATGTGAGTGATGTTCTCTGGTAGCTTCCTAAATCCTAATTGAAAGCGGAACTCTGCTGTGTATTTTAACATAAAAGAAAATAATAGCATATTAATTTAATTTCTTTATTTTTATCCCAAATTATATTATCTAGTATAAATACTTATTGAAATAAAATCCAATAATAGTAGTAGACTTACTAACGATTAGAAAAAACACAATGACTCAGTGCCAATTGTTAAAACTTTAAATTTACAGGTAGGAAAATGGAAAAAGAAATTAGTTAGCAGACAGGAAATCTAATACCAACTATCTTAGTGACTCTGCATGATGTTATTTCTTAGTCTCAGTTTTTCAAAAGTCAATATAAAAGGTGTTAAATCCAGAGTCTAAGTTTTTCATGTCTCTACTTATTCTGCCACCTCCTTTCTCCCCAGTGCATACACACATATCCTGAACTCTGGCCTTACCAAACTACTACATCCAGTTTCTATTTGTGAAAAAAAAAAACACAAAAACTAATGTACAAATATGATATATATTTTTTTGACATTCTTAAATTGGATAATTTTTTTTGTTGTTTTCTACTGACTCTACACTGAATTACTTTGCCTGAAGACCTTTTTCCCCCTTTGCATTTTTGTATTCTCAATGGGTAAAGCAAGGTTTGTTGGCAAACAAAATCAGCTTGTGAACCTGCTGGCAGATGATTAAATGACATTTCTAATAAATTATCCAGGATATTAGAAATGTATCATTTTAAAACTTGTGGATTTCCATGCCTTCAGGTTTGATAAGATACTTAACTTGTTCTACAGTTATAATTGTGGACACATGTATCCTAATACATCTCTCTACATAAGTAATGTTTCATTCTCTTTTCCTTCTTACAAATCTGCTCACTCCAACATTCAAATATTTCTAGCTGTTCCTTCTTTTGGCTTTCTACTATACTTGGGGTAGTAAAATGAATTGGGAGACCAAAAGTTAAGTGCCTCTAACAACCAGAGAGGCCCAATGACCGTCTTCAAATACTTCCCCTGAAGGGACCTTAATATTGTTATAAAATTGAATTGTTACATGAAATAAAGAAAAAACAACAAGGAAAACAGTATGAATTGTGTTTTCTTGACAGGTTTGGTAACAGATTTGATAATTCTGTCATCCAGTCATAAACCTCCAATTACGTCCAAGGCACTAGAGCCATTTCAAGTAACAAAGGCTTCATTCACTCAGTGTCAAATCATTCAATGTCCTCCTTCTTGTGTCAATAACTAGTTTAAAAGTGAAGATGACACATAGAGGCAATCCATATAACTTGACATTATTTAGACATCCAGAACAGGATTTTAAGTGTAGCAATATCACTTCATGATGGAATATACCAATGAAGTGCTCTTGTCATTAATTATATTTATGACATTTTTATAAAAGCAAAATGTAATCAGTGAACTCTGTAGACTTGCAGGCTGCCAGATGTTGTAGCAATGTTAGGTAGATTAATTTAGTTTGGTTCTGAACAATAAAAATAGAAACATTAATATTAATTTATCATATGAATTAAAATGACCTAAGCATTGTTAATTCACTTTGTAGCTAAATTCAGTGGTAAAGTTGGAATAATAATTGTGTGAAAATGAATTTAATCATATTTAACATGTGAGTTTAGGTATTATTTAGAACACTCTCACATATTATAACATCATTCCTTATATAGTTATAAACTTTGAGAGACTGTATATTTAACAATTGCCTGAACATCTACATGTCTGGATTAGAGACAAGGATGAAATATTTTAGTATATGATTACAATATAAAGTTTTTTTCTTCTGATTTGCCTGAAGACCTTTTAGACTTTATTACTGAAAGCCTAAAATAAAATTAAAATTTTTCTGAGATAAATTCTTTGCACATAAATAATCATCATCTCTGACTTTATCTAGAAATGTGGTTGCATTTGATATAAAGAAATTCTGCATAGATTTGGGGGTTTCTGTACTTCATAAAATAAAATAATAATATTGAGGAAGGAGCATTAGACTACCTCAGGTAGCAGATCTATGTGGGAAAAGAAACTTAGATACTGTCTGCCAAGCAGACTTAGTTATATATAACATATTATATATAATATATATTTAATATATATATATATTTCAGCTTTATTGAGATATAACTGATATATAAAATGCTGCATATATTTAATGTGCATAATATGATGAGTTTGGACATATGCATACACTCATGAAACCATCCCCACAATCTTCTTCAAAAGTTTCCTTATGTCCTTTCATAGTTTTTCATTTGTTTTTGTTTTTTTGTTTTGTGTGAGATGAATACTGCTTGATTTCACTTACAGAATGAATCTAAAATAGTCAAACACATAGCAGCAGAGAATAGTGCTTGCCAGTGGCAAGAGAAGGGGGAAATAGGATTTAGTTATATATTGAATTTTAGATCAAAGTAGTCCAGGAAGCATTCAACAAACAATTTCAGTCATAGAATAAAATCTGCACACACACACCCCTTACCTTATTTAGTCATTATCACTTAATACTTTACTGTGTATCCTGTACTTAGGAACCCCAGCCCATACAAGCCCCCAACCCCTTTAATCTTTATTGTAGCAATAAAACAGTATTTCTTTTTTAAAAATTTTAAGTAATCTCCACACATGGGACTTGAACTTACAACCCCAAGATCAAAAGTCACATGTTCTACAACTGAGCCAGCCAGACACTCCTAAACAGTAGTTCATGAATCTGTTGGGGATAAAAGTCAAAATAAATGTAATATTCATAATATTCAAGTATATTGGCCAAATTCTAATCATGATTTTTGTTCTTAAGTGTATTAGTTCAGGCTTTAACAAAGCTGTTAGTACATAAAAATATCTGCTAAGTGATATGGGTTGAAATCTTTATTTAAATGAACAAATTATAATAAAAATAGATCTGACCTCTAGCAACAGAAAACCTCTCAGATGTTCATCACTCTAAGTATTTTTTTAACCAGGATTTTATCATAAAGTGAGAACCAAATTCAAACAATCAAAAGATACATATAAATTATGAATTTTTCTTAGCTTTATGACTACTAAAAAATTAGAAAGAAATTACAGAATAATTTCTGTAGAGAAAAAATGTGCATATTAACAGAAATATGGGCTAAGCTATCATAGATACGTCCCGGTGCACCCCTGTTAGTATAAATTAATATGCCAATCCATAGCTAGAGATCATCCACAGGAGGAAGAAGAATATTGGAAGAACAAATATTGCCTTTTATTTACAATGCAGATCACTGAAGGAAAAGAACTGCTTTGATTAGGATCATTTATTCATCTTTCTGGGATGTGGTAGAAAATGTTGAAATCATTTAAACAGATCACGTAAAACATGTCAAATATTTTTTAGTTAGAGTGTGAGTTTAGAAAGAAAGCAGAGCAGTGAAACAATTAATACTCAGTCTAGTGTATTTGCATTTGTATTTACAATGCCTGGTCTGGGTGTTCAGTGAATATACTTTGGAGATAATTTGAACACGTTCTCCTCTGCTGTTACTTCACTTAGAGTCTCTCACAGTCTAAGAAGCCTGACTTTTTTTTTTTTTATGAGATTTTATGCCTCTGCCTACTATGAAAATCTAGTTTGGGAGAATATAGTATAAGATTATAAGTAGGTACTTAAGAAGTCACATATAATTTGTTACTTGTCTCCCCAATCTCACTTTGAATGTGATGCATAGGTTTAATCTGGAAAGGTAAACTATTGCAAACTGGCCACATTTATTGGTAACAGTCATAGAAGGCAGTAGTTTCCAACCTTTTTGAATATGAGGGAAAATACATATTTTTAGCTTTTGTACATTAAGAAAATACATTATGAAAGAGACCAAATAGTAGATAGTAATATTTTAAAATTAATTAGCATACTATTAATCAAAGCATTCATATACTCCAAAGGCTATATATTCATGTGAAATGTTATAACAGTACATAGACAATGCTTGGTAATTATTTGTGTAAGAGGCCAACTGAAATAAGCTCATGACTCCCTAGGCATCTGAAACCCATAAACTGGGCTTATAGCTAAGGGATCTCTTTCTCTTTTGCACTCTTTCTCCCTCCTGGTACTCTCCTTTTATTATCTTTTCTCATTAATTATCAATAATTCTTTTTTGGGCATCAATTAGAATACCTAAAATAAAAGGTATGATTTTTGTCAAAGGTTTTAATAAAAAGTGTTGAAGTCACTGAACCAAAACACAAAATATGAGTTGTTCACATACAATATTCATATCTGCTGAAGTAGTTATCCACGGTCATTTGGCGACCATCTCTTGTCTAAAGATGGGGTACAAATTAAAGTATAAGTATATACTAGGAATATGTGGGGAAAAAAATCATCCATGAAAAAGCTTTTCTAATAAGACAAATATGTGCTAACTACAAATGTACTATACCTGACAGCTAAATAATTTCACTCTCTGTGTAAATGATACTTTAGTGTAAACAAAATGTTTTTAAAATTTTTAATCAGCCACAGGTTTACTGTGATTGTAATCTTCTTATGAGAGTTAATTTTCTAGAGTCAATGTGTTAATTGAACTAAGCCATGTAAGACAGAAACACAATCATACAATGTGTTCATTTCCCCCCATTGCACAAGAGTATTTGATTACATATTTCATGCACTTCATTCAAAAGCTAACCATCTATTAGAGAAGATCAGTCACATATAGGAACAACCATAACAAAGGATATAAAATGACGAATTTAAAAATGCTTGCACAGATACGTTGTCACACTAAAAAAAAAAAAAAAGAAGCAAATACCATCAATTTCAGCTATTACAAACCATTTTCAATAGTGGAAAATTAGATTAAAATAGCTATCTCAACAAACAAAATTAAAGGCATTCTAAATCTGAGTAAATTATTGAGAGAATGCTGTATACCAGCACTGTGCTAAGTACTAGTGAAAGCATCATAACTAAGACATAAATTCTGTGCTCAAAGAAGGTGCTTGTGTAAAGAGGCATACATGAAATAAAACGTTCATAAGACTTTTTGTTAATAGATATAATAAAGGCAAAGGATAATATATACTTATACAGAAGATATAAGTTTTAAGTGCAAATATAAATGGAATTTGGAAAGTGGAGTGAATAATGCTGTCAATCAATGGCAGGGCAGGAATGTTCCATAAAGTGTCAGCATGTGTCTTGAAGAAGAGTAGAGTCCACCAGTCAGATAGGAGTAGGAAGAGTGTTATAGGCAGAGGAAAAGCCATGGACAGAGCCACAGACGCTTGCAACGGAGTCATTGTAGGTAGAAAATAATTTTTGAGGTTGGTGGAAACAAAATTATAGAGTGATTAAAAACTCTCTGAATCAGTTATGGTTCAAATAGGGAAACTGAACCACTGAGAATAAATAGTGTGTGCTAAAGGATTTCTTTTAGGGATAAGTTGTGTATGGTTATAGGAGAGTCGGGGGCATTAAGGAAGAGTCACTATTAACTGTTTTGAAGCTGTGGTGTGGGTAGGCAAAGCAGAGTTTATAAGGTAATCTGGGCAGCCAGACACGTCCAACTCACAGAACAGGACCACAAAAGGAGCTGGGAGAAAAGACTAGAAAAAAACTGTCCCTCTGCATAGCTACCAGTTCTCTCAGTTCCCTGCTGCTGTTGGAAGTCAGGGAAAAGAGCAAATATTGATGGGATAAATAAGGACAAACTGGAAACCACTGCTGTTTAATACACATCATTATATCCAATCACAATGTCCTTCAGAAAGGAATGGCTGGTACTTCATTTCTTAGCTGCTACTTCACTCTTACCTTCCAAATTTTGTACAAATTTAGGTTTAAAGAACTCTAATCTGGTGCCCACTAGGAAAAGCAATTTCTTGGAATATAGTTTCAGCTTTATCAAATTGGAAGAGTAAAACCATTACAACATCCTCACAACTCTTGACATTTTGCAATATATACTGGAGAACTGTTAGACACACTGAACACGGTGGGAGAGCAACAAGATCGTATATTTTGATTTAGGAAAGCAACTTTGACCATAGTGTATGGGATGTATTTGCTAGAGAGATCAACAGTAGACATTTTTTTTTTTTAAACTTAAACTATTTGTACTATCTTCCAGACAATGAATTCTGTGATTATGAACTAAGGAAAGGATAGTCAAGAAGGGGAGGAAAGGGAAGAAAGGTGAGATTTAAGAAATGTCAGAGCTTAAAATGATGGGACACATTGTCTTTGAACTCACATACTGGTCCCCTGATCAATATGTTTTTAAGTTAGAGTTCAGATACCCCATAGGGAAATATGAGATACCAGATCAAAACACAGAGATATCTGAAGACTTAAATAACCTCAAAATAAAAACCATAATATCTCCTATGTAAAATAGAAGTACTAAAACAGATACACTAAGCATTTTAAAGATAAAAAATAAATAAAATAAAAGCAATATGACACAAGAATAAAATATGAAAAAAGAAAAATTGCTAGTGGAAATATTACATGTGAACAATAAAATAGAGCAAAAATACATGGAATAAATAGTAGAAGGGGTATATGTGGGGGAAATCAGTAACTTGGCAGTTTATAGTGAGAAACTCTCTCTTTGACCCTTTTATTATTTCTATTGGATTTTTAAACAGATTTCTCATTTATATTTTCATGTTTTTTATTGTTTTTATGGCTTTTGCTCTCCCTTTGCCTTTTGGTTTCTGAAATTGTTTTTATCACCTACTTTCTTTCTTGAATTCTACCAGTTTTCGTTGCGTATCTTCCTACTCTTTGGCAATCATGTACTGTTTGCTGTCCATCTATCTCTTTCTTGAGGTCTCTTACCCTTTGATTGTTACTTTTATTTTGTGGTCCTCCTTTATAGCTGCAGTTGCTTTAACAAATTTAGGATTGTGCTGCAATCATATTGTAATTGCTTTCTTCCTATTTCAAATACTGTGCTTTCATATTGAATAAGTTCTTTTGCTTAATGATGCCATTTTTTTCTGCTGAATTTTTTTATTAAGATAGTCATGCAACCATTTTGCACCTTTAATCTTATAGTATGTTTGAATAAACACTGATTCCCTTTTTTATTAATTCACATTTGGTTATGTCAGACTCTCTTGGATCAGCCATAAACAGAAGCTTCCAGTGGAAGGAGGAAAGGGCCAGATCAGATAAAAGCTTTCTATGTTCAAGGTCCCCCTCTTCTGTTGCTACTGTGATGATCTGTCCCTTTCTGTAACTAATATTTTGAAATAAATTTGTTTATAAAGAACTCTATATTACTGCCACTAATAGTTAAATAAGGAGTTTGAACCTAGATGTTTATATAATGGTGTTTTTAGAATTAATGTTGTTAAAGGAAAAGTGGTTCATTGTTAGTGTGATATTTTAGACTAACTGGATCATTAGGATTGGCATTCTAGATCCCTAGATTCTTTCAGTGTACTCTGACAGTTATTAAAGGGAGAAAAATCAATACCTGCCAATTATCTTCAGAGGACAGTTAGAATTTGATGTATTCAAATGTATGCAACTTGGTTAAAGTAAAAGAAAGCTGGAAAAAGCAAATACACATCTGGAAAAAACTAATGAAATAAAAAACTAATGAAATAATGAAATCATATAAAAGGAAAATTATTTCCAAATGGCGGTACCTTGGTTAGGATTCTTTAGAATATTTAAGGATGTAGAATAAGGCACATTAAATAGGTCAAATATATTGTATTTCTTTAACTCAATGTTTAAAAGTATATACATAATGCATGTATACTAGTTATATACTGTGTATTTTAAATACTACTAGTGTAGGGGTAATAGAATATACCATATACATACTATAAACCTATAAATATATAATTTATATTCCTGGATTGGAGTATTAGACTGTGAGACTAGAATTTTTTTGGATTAACCTGAAAGTGTGAATTTTTACCTAAGCATTAATAATAATATAAAGGAAAAGGAGTTTAAAATTACTAATAATTACCTTAGCACCCACTGTCATTTATCATTCCTATCCTTAATTTCCCTTTCCCTCTTTTTCAGGCACAGAAACACCCAAACCATTCATTAAAATGCTACTAAACAAAGTAAAATATGATTCATCACAATTTGGGTGAAGTGTATAAAGAACCAATCTGAGATTAAGATAAATCAGATTTTAAGGATGAAAATCTTTAACAATTTTCCCCTTTGAGTATGAGCTGGGAAGAGAGGATTCAGTTCTTACATCTCCCTGATTGTCCATTACCCTTTTTTTGCACTTTGTTTTTTCTCCATTTCTGAATTATTCAATTTAAAAAAGTCTCTAGGGCTGTCAAAGGAGAGTCTTTGCTTACTTTTTTTTTTTTTTTTTTTAAACTCAAGTTCCACAGAAAAATTAAGAGCAGGCAGGGAAACTTCAATTATAGTGCCTTTCATCTGTTCTTTCCAGTTTCCAAAAAACTGTGAAAAATGGTGCTTGTTTTATTTATAAGGTTATTATGAAGATTAAATGCATTATTACAGAGTAAGAAAAAGCTAAAGATTAACTATTATTTTCACATTTACCTTGAGTGGAAGGAAAGGAATATAGAAGTCCAAAGATCATAGCTTCACCATTCTCTCTCCCTGGGCATCCTTCACATCAATGAAAGGGAAATGGTTCACCCAATACAGCAATCTAATAATAGTCATGAAGCAAACATTTCACTACATAATTATTGTGTACATAAAAATGTAGTAATAAAAATGAGAGAAGTGTGGAAAATGATGGAAAGTGTGAGCATGAAAAAGGATAAAAAGAAATAAACAAACAAAAAGAAATAAAATAATCTGGATAAAAGGGTACCTACTATAATCTAGTTTGGCAGAAGCATTTACTATGGGCAGTATAGGTCAAGTGCAGGGGAACTGGATGAAAGAATAGAGTCAGTAAAAAGGAGTTTATTTTGAGAATTTGACTTGGATTTCATTAAGAAAAGTGAGGAATTTCATGTGTGTAAAACCATCAAAAGGAACATTCCTCTTAACTTGAAATATATTCTTTCAAAAATTATCTTTTAGCTATGCTGTTACTCAAATACAGTATTGAGTTAATGATGGAAATAATGGAACAATGTATGTGGAACATTGTCTACACTTTAAGGATAGCTGAAGCATTAGATACAGATATATGAAAAAGACAAGATGCTTGCCTACACAGCATGGGTAATTAAGTATGAAATGCAATTTAAGTAACAAAGTAGTCATAATTTGGTGGAATAACTTATTTAAAATATTGTATAAGATGTTATGTGTTCCTACGGGAGGAATGGGAGAAAGCAACTATTGGGATGAGGGTGGAATCTAAAACGTTTCATAGAGAGGTGCCTGAAATATAATCTTATTGTGAAACAAGTATTTCTTCCCCAAACAAAAAGATCAGATTATTTCAAGTAGGATACATTATTTGGATTAAAACATTAAGATTGGTTCATCAGTTTAACTCATTCACAATTTTGAAACACTAACTTTCACAATCTTTAGGCTCATTCTAATAAATGTTGATTTGTTTTTTAAAGAATAAAATCATCTAATGAGTTTCTAAATTAAGTACATAAACTGATTAAGATTTAAATATTGTTTTCAACTAACATTTCTTTTGTAATAATGATAAAGTAAGATTTTAAATCATACTTCCAGAAGTTACGGTTTATACTAAAAACAAACAAAAAAACAAACAAAGATGTTCCAACATAATGCACTGCTAAATTGCAAGCTAGAGTTGACATTACATTTTTTAGATTAATTTGTTTTATTAGTTTATTCTACAGCAATTCTGTTACTTTGGACAGCAGTTATTTACTACATAATATTAGCCATTTGCATGAGTCGAGGAAAAATATACTTACTAGAGGAGGAATCCTTATTCTGGGAAAGGTTATTTCAAAAGATGAATGTTTATACTTAACTCAAAGGGCAGTGAGTTGCTAATAACTTTTATGTTTTTATATTAGATGCATAGAAAACAAAAGAGTTGCAGATTTGAATATATTTATAGTACCTAAGCCTTCCTCCTATGCTGAACTTCAAGTGCTCAAATGTTTCAAGTATGCTATTAAAATCTTCATTCTTGATAAAGCTATTTTTTATAGACGTGCTGCTTCATCTATATTATTTTCGTGGTTCTCTTCTTCCTTCTCTTTCCTCCTGTTCTGCTTCCTTGTTTTTTCTTCCTCCTTTTCTTCTTGGATAAAGTAGAAAATGGGTTCAGTTAAAAAGAAACCTAATACAACAAATGTACACATCATAGTTTCCCCCATTGTTTCCATCTTACATGATACTATAGTATAATATCAAAACCAGGATTTGACATTGATACAATATGGGTGTATCATTTAGAGTCATTTTATCACATGCGTAGTTTTGTGTGATCATCATTACAATCAAGGTACAGAGATATCCTATCACCACAAAGAATTCTTTTATATTACCCCTTTATAGTTACACATTTCTCCTTCCACCATCGGTAATCTCTATTAACTACTAATCTTTTTTCCATCTCTATTGTTTGGCCATTTCAAGAATATTATATAAATGGAGTAAAAATGTGATCTTTTGATAATGACTCTTTTCACTTAGCGTAACACTGGTGATAACCACCTAAATTATTGTGTATATCAACATTTAGGTCCTCTTTATTGTTGAATAATATGCATGGTATGGACGTACCACAATTTAGCCATTTGTCTGTTTGTGGACAACTGGGTTGTTTCTAGTTTTGGGCTATTACAAATAAAGCTGCTGTACACTTTAAATATCTTATGCTTTTATTGGTCAAGTATACCACAATAAGCCTGAAAAAAAAATAAAGCTGCTATGAACAATCATGTACAGGTTTTTTTATGAACAGAAGTTTTCATCTCTCTGGGATAAATGCCCAGGAGTACAATTGCTAGGTCAGGTGGTTAGTGTATATTTAGTTAAGGACACTGCCAAACTATTTTTCAGAGTGGATATATTCTTTTACATTCTTATTAGCAACATATGAGAAATCAAGTTTCCTCATATCCTTACCAGCATTTGGTATTGTTACTCTTTTTTTCATTTTAGCTATTCTAACAAGTATATAGTGATAGTGCATCATGGTCTTATTTTGCATTCCCTTAATGGCTAGTGATACTCAATACCTTTTCTGTTCATTTGTTATACCTGTATAATCTTTGGTGAAATGTCTCTTCATATCTTTTGCCCATTTTCTAAATGGAGTATTTGTTTCTTTTAACATTGAGTTTTGAGTGTTTGTAAATTCTACATTGAAATCTTTGTCAGATACCTGATTTGAAAATATTTTCTTTCAGTCTGTAGCTAATCTTTTCATTCTCTTAATAGAGTTTTCACAGAGCAGAAGTTTTTTTTCTTGATAAGGCTATGTTAATCAATTTTTTTTCTTTTTCAGTATTCTTTTTCTGCCATGTTTAAGAACTCTCCAATAAGCCCTAGTTCCAAAGATTTTCTCCTATATTTTATTCTAAAAGTTTTATAGTTTTATATTTTTGAGTTAAGTTCTGTGAAAGTTGTAAGGTTTAAGTTAAGGCTCTATCTGTCTGTCCATCAATCTATCTATCTATCTACTATCTATCTATCTATCTATCTATATCTATTGGATATCCAATTGCTCCAGCACCATTTGTTGAAAGCGCTATCTTTCCTTGATTGAATTGCTTTTGCATCTTTGTCAAAAGTCATTTGGGCATATCTGTATAGGTCCATTTTGTGGCCCTCTCTTGTTTCTTTGGTCTCTGTGTCTATGCTCCCACCAATATCACACAGTTCTGTATTACTGATGATAAGTCTTGAAGTCTGTAGTCTGGTTCCTTCTACTTTATTCTTCTTTTTCAAAATTGTTCTAGCTATTTCAGTTCCTTTGCTTTTACAGATAAATTTTAGAATAATCTTGTTTATATCTACCAAAACTTGAGGGGATATTGATAAGATTTTGAGAATTGTCACCTTTACTGTGTTAAATCTTCCAATCCACGAATATGATGTAGTGTGTATCCTGTTAGTGCTGGAAAATATGTGTATTCTTTTGCAGTTGGGTGAAGTATTTATAAGTGTCAATTGAAGCTTCTTAGGTGATGATGTTTTTGGGTTCTTATAAAATCTTTCAGGTTTTGTATCCATCTCCAAAGCCAGCTATGACATCATTCTGATCTCTGTTTCTGTCATCATAGTTCCTTATTTGATGGATGCTTCTGCTTCCCTTTTCCATTTATAAGGACACTTGTGATTACATTGGACTCACCTGGATATTTCACAATAATCTCCTTGTTTCAAAATCCTTAACATAATTACAGCTGCAAAGTCATTTTTCTGACATGAGGTAACATCTTCACAAGTTCAAGGGATTAGGATGTGGATGTCTTGGGGAGAGGGCATTATTTTGCATGCTATATACTGTTAATAAGTACTAATCTTGCATTCAGAATTGGAATCCAAGTGTATTAACGTAACAATTCTTTGCAAAAATTTTTAATTGCAAAAATTAGACTTAACTCATTGAATTGATTATTAGAATTTTAGTAAGTACACATAATAGAATGAAGCACAGTGCCATTTCTTTAAAGAGACAGGAATACTGGAAGGCAAAGTTCATCTAAAACAATAGAAAATATTCCCAAATTCTCTCTCTAAATCATAGTATAAAAGAAATAGTGTTTAACAAATTGTTTCTGACCATATTTTTTAGTATCTTGAGTATAGCACATAGTGAAGAAGAAATGCACATAGATTATAATACAACAATTTCTATGCTTGTAAAACATGGGCTATTTCTTGGTGATAAATTTTATTCATTTTTTTTGCACACACCATATCTTTTATTGATGAATATGGATTGGCATAGTCATTTAAGAATATATTGAAGTATTATTACATAGAATAAATTTTTTCTCTTCATCTGCTTTAATTTATTCCAGTTGTAAATGCCATTGTCTTCCATAACCACAGAATAAATCTCACTCTAGGATCAATTACTACAGTTTAGAATTAGATGTGAGTTGTTTTATAATTATATGAAATTCAGGGTACCATTTTAATTAAAATAACTTTTATAAAAACATTTGAACTTAGAAAATGATACACATGATTACATTTGAACCCTCTTTATGAAATTATT
The DNA here is from genome assembly GCF_004348235.1 of Phoca vitulina. Lineage (NCBI taxonomy): Eukaryota > Metazoa > Chordata > Mammalia > Carnivora > Phocidae > Phoca > Phoca vitulina. The sequence goes on along the minus strand of NW_022589707.1, from coordinate 24,579,488 downwards.
ACAATTATATAACTTTTCTTCATATTCCATTGATTTCATAATTTTCAAAAATAAACACCTAAACAGATATTTACTGCGTTTAAAATATAATCCATTATCTAACATTAAATAATTTGCTACCTCCAATAAAACCTATATTTATCAATTTTAGAATTTCCTAAATGCTTTTCTTTTTGCTTTGCATAATAGTAAGAAAATTGTTTTCAAAACTTTTCATCATCATTATCACTGAAATATTCTTACTCTTAAAGAAATCCATAAAAATGAAATCTTGTTAAAAGCAATTCAGTTATAAAGAAGCTTGTATGTATGTTTTCACTTAACATTACTATGAATTTACAAGTAATTATTACTTAACACTATGATAGTAAGCACAGCCATCATTGGATCTCATGTAACTATTATTGGTTGAATTGTATCCTCCAAAATTATTTGTTGGAATCCTAATCCCCAGTATCTCAAAATGTGATTTTACTTGGAGATAGAGGTAAACAAGTTAAAATGAGGTTATTAGTTTGGTATGCTTAAAAGGGCAAATTTGGACATAAGCATGCACACACAGGGAAAAAAATGTGAAGATAAAGGAAGATATTGGGGTGACGCTTCTATAATCTAAAGATGCCAGCAATCCACCAGAAACTATGGGGGAGACATGGAACAGATTCTTCTTCACACCCCTCAGAAGAAATCAATCTTGCTGGCACCTTGATTTCACCTTCTAGACTTAAGGACTGTGAGACAACACATTTCTGTTGTTTAAGCCACTCAAACTGTAGTGATTTGTTATGGTAGCCCTAGGAAATTAACACAATAACTTAGATTTTGCATACCATGTTTCCACTGGTATATTGAACTATAATATAAAGACAAGGAACATTTCTCTTTTATAACAGTTTTAAGTGCATACCACATTGCATTTGAATAATTTATTTTTTTGTTCTTGTTGCAGAAAAGGTGATTGAACAAGATTTTAATAAAGAATCGATGGGCTGGGTAGAGTTAGCTTGATTAGAGAGTAAAGTTTTATCCTTCATAGAAATTTCACATAAATCCCAAACATAAAATGAAGGGGGGGAAATCGGAGGGGGAGATGAACCATGAGAGACTATGAACTCTGAGAAACAAACTGAGGTTCTAGAGGGGAGGAGGGTGGGAGGATGTGTTAGCCTGGTGATGGGTATTAAAGAGGGCATGTACCGCATGGAGCACTGGGTGTTATACGCAAACAATGAATCATGGAACACTACATCAAAAACTAATGATGTAATGTATGGTGATTAACATAACATAATAAAAAAATAAATAAACTGGCTTTTCAAATGCTACCAGGATCACACCACTCCTCTGAGACAGATCCAAAACCAAGTTAACATATTAACAATCTCTATCATCTCTATACTTGTTTCTTCTTACAAAACAACAACAACAAAATTACACTTAAAATGAGATGTGGAATGATACATAATCTCATATCTTACTACAAGGAATGTAAAATTTTATAATCACTCTGGAAAACTTTTTGCTGGTTCTTATAAAGTTATACATATTCTTACCATATAACCCAGCCATTCTGCTCCTAGGTATTGCTGAAGATATAATGAAAACATATATTCACAAATGATTTGTTCATAAATATTTAAGGCAGCTTTATTTACAATTGCTGAAACCTTGAAACAACCAATATGCCTAGCAACAGGTGAATGGATAAACTAAATGTGGTATATTTATATGAATGTAATACTCTTCAACAATAAAAGGAATAAAGTATATACAATCTGGATGAATCTCAAAAACTGTGAAAGCTAAACATAAAAGACCACATAATGTGTGATTACATTTATAAGACATTCTAGGAAAGGCAAAACTCCTGTGACAGAAAACAGATCAATGTTAGCCAGGGTCCAAGTATGGGTGGAGGAGACTGACTGCAAAGGGGCACCAGGGAACTTACTGAGTTCTGGAAATGTTTTATATCTTGATTCTAACGGTTGTTATTTGACTGAATACATTTGAAAAACATGTCTGATTGTATAATTTAAACTGGTGAAGTTTATTATATGTGAAGTAAACCTCAGTAAGCCTATTTTTTTTAAAAAGCCAATTATAACCCAAACCTACCAGATGATTTAATTTTACATCTTTCAAAGAGTAGGTGCATTTTCCAAAACATTATGTGTCATGTTATTTGTTGTCTATTTTTAAAATATGAAAAGCCTAGGCTTTGAGTTCAGGCACACCTGGGTTTGAAATTTGACTTCTTGTTTACCAGAAATGTGACCATGAGAATTGTATTTAAATTCTCTAAACCTCATTTCTTCCTTTGTTTGATGAAGTTCTGAGAGGCATCACAAGATCATTTTTATATTTATTACTTTTAAACTTTCTCTTTGTGCTACTCTGCTAAGAACCAGGAAAAGAGAGGTCACAAAGAAGGCTTGGTTCTTGCCTTTGTGGAACTTACAGTCTGGAAGGGAAGGTAGACATTAAAGACCATACCTACAAGAGAAAACTACAAAAGGGAAATAAAAGACTTATTAGAGCAATTAAAGGGGACCTAATGAATTACTCTGAGCATCAGGCTATAGTGTCAAAGCAAGCCTCCCTCAGAAAGGAATATTTCAAATGCAATCTGAGAAATTAATTAGAGTTGGCTGGTGAACAGGAGGCAAAGGGTTTCTGGCATAGTAGAAAGCTCATGCCATGACCTCAGGGTATTATTCATAAAACCAGAGGAAGTGCTGAATAGTTAGAGTGAGCTGAATTTAGAGAGGGTGGCATGACACTGGAGAAGTAAGCAGAAGAAAATCCCAAAGGGTCTTAAAGGTTAATTTTTAAAGTCAAATGTGGTGATACTAATATTTTAAGTCTGGAAAACATGAGCAATCCAGGGTTGTCTTGTGCAGAATTGAGGTAACTCGTGTTAACTAATGTTGTTGTCAGTGTTGTTGCAGTAATTATTTTATGTACCTATAAACCTAGTTCAATTGAAGCTTGTATCTTTCTTCATGATAATTTTGTTAATCCTCCTTTTGATCCTCTTAGGATATTGAATATTTATTAGGAAATTAGGAAAATAGGTTAGATTCTGTAGAATGTTAATTCAGAGAGTGTTAAGTTGTTAGCAATTTCATTGTTTTGTTATTTTTTCAGGTATTTGGCATTTTTGTTTTAATACTGTAGTAACTAATCTAGTTTTTAGTTTCCAAAATGCCAAAATACCATATTTAATCAAAGTTGCTCTGGACTTTTCCCACATCTGACATAAAAACACTCCCACACTTTGGTTGCTACTGAAAATTTTTTTTATTTTCCAGGCTGTCTTTTAATTAAATAGAACAAATTAAATGGGTTACATACACTTTTGTTGCTATGTGCTACAGGTCAATTCTGTAGACCTCCCAACTAACACCAGGATCTCTGCCTCTATGACAGTAAACATCAGTCAGCTGACTCGGTGAGTTTTTTCTAAAGCTCAGATTCTATGACTTATTATTTCTAGCTTATATTTATTCCCTTTGAAGGTGGAAGTAATTTATTAATCTTGGGTCCTGGCACAAGAAAACTTTAAAAAATTGTTTTTCTTCCATAAAGATTTATAGGAAGGTCAATCTCATAAATAAAAGGTAATAAATGAAACAACAGTGTATAAAATCCTGACTAACACTTTTATCTTACCTGAAATGGAATGTATATTCAATCCAAAATATTTTGAGAGTCTAAGATATCTGGGAAATTCTATTCTTCCCTTTCAGTTATTACTGTAAAACTGTTCCTTAAAATGTGTTCTTGATTCATGTGTTTGGATTTATTTATGTAGAGAAAAATAAGATCTAATTAAAAACAACAGTACAGTATATACATTTTTTTGTTGTTGACAGCTGGACATATATTGGCCTAAAATATGTTTATCTGGCTACGGGTTGTGCTGTGTCTGTTTGCTGTATCTGTGTTGCCATGAGTCTTCAAATTCTTCCAATATCCTTGCTTTTTTAAATCCCCCTTGTTGATTTGGGCTTCCCTGAGTACATCTCCTCAGAGAGATTCTGTGTATTATAGGTCTCTCATCTATAAGCTCTGTTGGTATGTGGTAAAGTGTGGGGGAGTAGAAGCTATAATTCTATGATTAAATCTCAGTCTTTTAGTGGGCCTCTGTCCCTGGGCTGTGAATTTTATAAGCGTTTCTTAGCTTTTGTTCCCCACTTAGGTGAGTCAAGAAGCCTCAAGCGGTAGAAGAGTGATAACACTGTTGGGATAGAATTTTATAAGTCTGTTGGGATAAAGCTTTAGAAGTCTTCTTCTTAAAAGTAAACTCTTATGGAGGATGTTCTTGTATGTATTTTAAAATTCTACCCCCCTAACAGTGTCATGAGTGGATCTTTTCTGGCTCTTCACCATGAGAACCTCATGTGGTTCTTGGCTGTAAAATCCGCAATAAAGTACTCTCCCCCCCTGCCAGACTGTAGCCCCTAAAAAACTTCTCGCTCTCACCTTAGTCCACACTCAGCCTCCAGCAAGTAATCACAATTACTTTGTAAGTGTCCCCATCTGTTTACGTGTTCAGAGACTCCTGCTCCAGGTAAGGAGATCTAGATTGTGATTCTGGACTTACTTGTCTACCCAGATTTTGGGGTGGTGGTTTGTCTTGGGACTTCAGTTTCTGATGGGTCCAAAAAAGTCATTGGATTTCTGTTTGTTCAGCTTTTTTTCACTGTGAGAATGGGAATGAGAACTTCCAAGATTTTCACTTGGTGGCACTAAAACCAGAAGCTCCAAAAACTGTTTTTGAAACATGAAACACGATTTTTAAGCCTGTGAGTCTATGACTAATATTTTTGGTATTGTAACAATTGGTCAACAGAGAAGCAATGAGATGCTCAACACAATGCCTTAAAATGAATTCTTCTGATGTCTGTTTCTATCTACACTTTTATAAATGCTACCTTCAGATAAGCAAGGAAGTAATTATAACTGTGGTTCTAAAGCAGATTAACACACCACGTTTTTTGTCATGCTTTTCAAACACTTTGAAACCCATTGTAGTCTGTTGCTTAATTTCCATATGATGTTAATAAAACAAAAGGCTACAGTAACAGTAACAAAGCATTGATGATGTTGCTCATCTTTAATATGGTATTTTATTTCCAGTGTACACTTGAAGATTTGAAGAGCATTTTAATGTATGCTTTGTATTTCTATGTAGGTTTTGTGTTTCTATGGCCCTTGCTTTGGGAGGCAGTATGTGTCCAGAATTCTCAATGTTTCCTATTTAAAATGAGTCAGAAACTAATACTGTAATCTGGAGATGTTGAAATCAAAGGAAATATTTGCAACTGCCAATGAAGACATATGATTTCTCTGTATAATCCAGAGGTTCAATATAAGATAGTGGATATTCTGACATATGAAACATAGAACAGAGTCAAGAACTGACTAATAAAACAACAGAGAAATAGTGATTTGGAAGAAGAGACTCTCATTTGTGCTAGGAGATGTTTCTTTTAGTCAAACTCAGTTAAAGATGTTTATTTCCACTTCTCTAGTTAGAAAAATGGATTATAACTTATAAGAAATGCACATTATATACACTCCGTGGTATGTGTATATTTATGTATATGTACATACATATGTAACTAATTTTTGTTTATACATATATGTAGTATTTTTTAGTTGATGTTACCTTACCTCTATCATAGAATGATTCAATCGTTGGCAATTTATCATTGTCTTCATGAATTCTGGAATGAAAAAAATATGAAAGTGTTACAACTAAGGACAGTAGAAATCACGATAATATTGCACCAAGTAATTAGATTAGAAAAGCAATATACTTTACAAAAATATTCTCAAAATTTAGCATGCATAAAAATAAAATGGAAATGTTGCTAAAATACAGATTTTGGAGACTAACTTGCATACCCTCTGTTTCAGAACAGTTAAGCTGAAATTCCAGAATCAGAATTTTTAACAGGCACTTCAGGGAAGTGTCATAGTGTGTCTTCTACATTGTGTGTATAATTACATTTATTTCTATTTTGGGTAAACATGTGTTTCGTTAACAATTCTTATGGTAATTTATATGACAATAATAAGATGTTTATAACATTATTAGTGCCTGTTACGTTCTCAGCACAGCATCCTTGAAGAGCTCTGTGATAACTCTTCTCTACAGGTCAGAAATTACAGTGGTAACTGCTGTCACTGAATTTGGAAACCTAATGCAATGGGGATAATTGGATCACAGGGTGCCACAGGCCAAGGGACTGCACTCAAATGACAAAGGCAAGGTGGCCATGGTTATCATAAAGAACAGCAGAGTCAAAGCAGCAATCAGAATATCCTGACTCTCAGAGACCTATGGTGTTGGCTGGTTAATTACAGTGTTTCTAGAAATGAAATAAATGCAAAGTTCACTAAATTCTTACTTGATTTGTTTAAGTGGAAGAATTCTAGATCAAGTGAACAAAAGTCTAACTTGAATCAGAAAACAGTTACGACTCTCAATCAATTCCCAGACTTGATACAGTTTACAGAGCAAATCTCAAAGTTATGTAATATGCACTATTTCATTTAATACTCTTATATCCCTATGGGATTAATATTATTGTTATTTAATTTACATTTAAGGAAATTATTGCTCAGATTAATTCAGGGATTTTTTTTTTTTCTATAGGCAAATAGTCATAACTCAGCTGCATAAGGATTTAACTCAGGTCTCTAGGATTTTAAAATCTCATTTTTCTACTGTTCCAAATTGCAACCCATTGCTCCTAGTCATTGGAGCTAAATGTTTTTTCCAAAAATAAGGGAACATGTTAATGTAATCCATTCAATCAATAAAAAGTTGCAGTGAAAAGTCTTATCTTACTATAGATCACTGTCCTAGAAAGATTAGAGGGCCACAAACCCAGTACCTTCTCTTTGTCCCTTCCTGATTACGTTATAATAAGAATAATACTTGCTGCAATGACAATTTAGGAAAAATATTTTAAAAGTCAATTGAAATAAACATCAACCCCCAGTTTTTTTAATGAAATACATTTGATATAAAATGTAATATAATCACTGTATATTGTCCAATCTATTGGCTATAAAATAGGGACCCATATAATCCTACTAATTCAAAGAAGTTCTTTAATTCATTTCCTAGCTCCTACCTCAGAGGAAAAGAAAAAAAGCATTCTGAGTCAATCTCACCAAATGATTCACTGAAAGAAGGTACAAAAGGAATCCATAATAAGTTACTGCCTTTCTTTTTTTATACCTCTGCTTTAAACTGAGGCATGTTCTTTCAAGGAGAGACTTCAGGTTTCTCTTTGTAGTTCTCTTCGTGTATCTCCCTGGATTATAATTGCTTATATTAGGGCTGCTGAAGGTAGCACTAACAAGTGTTTGAGAAGTAAACTGTTATTGTTCTCAGTCATCTGTATATAACAATGAGATCATACATACTCATTAACCAAGGTTAGAATTATACTGGAAAACCTCCAAGAGTAAGGATTTATAACTTTCTTTACATGGCAAGATTAGGTAATTTACAAAAGAGTAATTTAAAAAGCTAATTGAGAAAATCATCCTGTCGTTTAGGTTGTCCTTTTAAATTTGACATGGATAATTTGAGACTTTGGAAAGAAAGATCACCAAATTCCTGGACCCAAATAATAATTTAATCACCTTAATATTCTCATCAACATGACTTTCCATTCATCTCATCATAAAGCAACTGGCTTATGATGAGATGCTCATATTTCCACCAACTAAGAACTAAGTTTCTTCTCAATACTTCCTTTCTATTGAGAGTTTATTTTCACCTCATTTAATCAACCCTCTCTGTCTTGATGCATAGTAATCTCCTGATCCTAGCTGTGTTTTGATAAAGTCCTTCTCTTGTTCATTCCAAAAATAATTAGCTATTTAAAATCTAAGCCGAGATGCACTGGACTTCTAAAATCAGTAATGCTCCTAGAATGTAATTATGGAAACACAGAACTTTAAAGCCTCAAAGATAAACAGTTATGGTTATATTTTGCCTTGTATACTGGACTCTCCAGAGTGACCTTCCCAATAAATAACTTAGCAGGGATGAGAGAGGAATTATAATTTTTATGTATCTTATTTAAAGGCAGAGGAAAATTTTCCAACATAATTTATATTTTCCAATTTTGATTTAACTCCTATCGATGGTTAATGGATGATAGATTCCAATTTATGTTTTCTAAGAAATATGCAGATATTATATTAAAGATTTCATGAGCTGAATGTCTCAGTTGATATAAAAATCTTGAGACAATAGAAAGACTCACTATCAAGCTACCCAGGCATCCCTTAGATACAGGATCTCTTTCATTAGCTTAATAGTCTGAACATATTGCTAATGCTTTCTATTTTCCTGATTCCTTAATCCATTTGGGTCACATAGGACATATTTTCATTCTTCCTGTTCCATGACAAATTTGAGAAATGACTGAGGTTTCTATCTCAGGTCCTTGAGCCTAGATACGCCTCATAGCCTTCTCAGCTCTATGATGTCCACACAATGCAAAGCATGAGCTAACACTCTAAGGCTCCACCCAAATAGCAAGGCACAAGATGCTCCTACACTCAGATTCTCCTCAACCACTTTGGTGATTTCTGCCATTTCTCTTCATATTTGGAACCCATCTCTGAGTGTGTAGCAGAGCCTCACAAGAGGAATAAGTTCCAGAATTTAACACTGTGTTTCACTCGATTTATCTCTTTCTTAACTAGCCCAGGGAAATATTGCTTTGTCTAAGGTAAGAAAACCAATTATGACTGATAAGTTATAAAATGATAGATGACTTTCAGTATCCATTTTCCCTTTCCTTTATTACAAAATTCCCTGAATTTTAACAGGGCACCCTGACATCCAAAAGTGGGGGGGATCAACTTTATTTCTCAGCCTGCTTTGGAGTTAAGTGTGGCTATGTTACCATGTTATGGCCATAGACATATAAATAGATATGATATGAGCAACTTTCAGGTTGTGCCATTAAAAGGAATGGCTTTCCCTTGGTACAGTATGATTTTCAGAAAGATACTATCATAATAAGCAAACAAAATGAATATGTAGCAAATATTTTATATAACATGTTAATCAATGAGGGAACAAGCAAGATGTTATGACAGGTTCAAAGACCATCTGAAAATTATGGATTTCATAGGCAATTTAACAAAAAAAATGTTAAGAATAGTGGATTATATACAAAATTGAATAATGTCCACAGGGCAATAACATTAACAAATTAGCAAGAAACTTCACTAAGTCTGGGACTCTTAACTAATAGCAGTGAGATTAACTAAGTATGTGCCCCAAACAATGCTTGTGTGACCTTTGCTTTCCTATAACGTAGAAAAGATTTGCCACCCAAATCTTAATCTTTCCTTGTTATTCAGTTTCAGGTAATTTTTGTCTGTCATGCTCCAGTTCTCTTCTTTTGCATAAAATGTGGATATTATACCAGGAGCTGAAGCAACCATCTTGACCCTAGAAGATAAAAAATGTTTAAAGTGGCAGGGAAATAAGTTAGGAGGGTCATGTGTACCCAGGATCAGCAAGCACATATACCCTTCCCTGGAAGACTCTACTTTTATGTAGTTGGGACAATTATCGGTATTCTGGGCTTTTGACAGCTAAATCTTTATCCTAACTAACATAGAATTTTCTACCAAGCATGGATCACTCAGAAAAAACTAAAATATTTTGACTTAACAGTTGACTGGAATGCACCAAGGAAACGTATATTGTATACATGAAAACTGGTGAGAATCTTGTTACTCCATAGCAAGGTAAAACTGTTGCTTGTAATATTTTGGAAGTCAGGCCACAAGCCAACTATATTTAGGAAACTTGGGGAAATATTTTAAAAATGAGTAATATTGATTTGTGTTAGTTTCTTCTTTCCACTTTCACCAAACACCTGTAACTAAGAGAAGAAATCAAGCCACAGTTACACACCTTGAAAGCAGAGAAGGAAGGGATTACAGCTTTGCTAAGGGAACCTCTTACTGCCTGTAGCTTGCAATTGAATTTGAGGAATAAAACTATAATTTGGGGTCTCTAAGAAGTGGAAACAATGAGTGATTCTGTATCCCTAAATTAAAGCAGTGATAGCAAAGCGTCTGAAAGAGTCAAGATTCTGGCTACAAGCTTTTCTTCAGCTACTCTCATTCCTTGCTCTCTGACAGACAATGGTAGCCAAACCACCCACACAGACTGCAGTACAGGTAATGTTTTCACTGCCCAGGCTACAATTTTCCAAGCAGTGCCATTTTTAAGTTGGAGGAACAATCAATCTGTAAATAAATGACAAGACTTTTGGCAGTTAAGCACCATTATGAGGTGTTACCTTTACTTGATTTTTTGGTAAGGGAGCTGTTAAACTTTATCACTTGTTAATTTTCTTATTGGACATCTACTAATAGAATTTTTTTTTTTTTGTGAAAGAAACCACAAAACTGTGACTATTGAATTCTGAAGGAAAACATTTGTAATCTTAAAATTGTGCCGATAGGAGTTATGTAATCACCAGGAAGGCCATATTATCTAATGTCTCTTCATATGTGGCTGCAAAGGATAGTGGACAAAGAGGTCCTTTCAGAAACTCAAATCACAATTGCCAGAAGTTCCAGTGAAAGATCTTGCTACGTATTGGTGAGGATTTATCATGACAATTTCTTTCCCTTGGTACAGTATGACAATTGCCTAACAATGTTCTCCATTATTTCTTTTTCTGAAAGGGAGTTTTTAAATTGTTCTCTTTTTGTTTGTGATACCTATTTGAGATAGAAAAAGATAGCTAACATGGTTATTAATTTTTGGTCGTCATGTATGGACCTGCAGAAGAGGAATGTCCATAACCCAGAGGACTTAGACTTTGAGATGAATGCAGTAACATGATCAGTCATTTGGTTGCCTGTCTTGTGAAGAGGTTTAGAGTATTCTCTGTGTGTATATTCTCAATATACCAAAGGGGTATATTGTGTTAAAGACTGCCAGTTTACCCCTAAATCTATTACTCTCTTCTTCCTTTAGAAATGGAATCTTCAAATTTTAATTGGCCACACAGTCTAGACCCTCTTTCTCTGCACTCCCTCATTTCCCCAGAAAAGCTATAGTTTCTATTCTACCTTGTAGCTGGGTATGGTCATATGTTCTGGCCAGTGAAATGTGAGCAGATATGGGATGGGCAACTTCTTCCAAGACATGGGCATGTCCTACACTTCCTCTGTTTTCCATTTCCTAATGGCTATAATGTGGATCTGGATTATGGGAACTGGAGATACAAGCTGTGTGTTGAGGATAGAAAAAAAGAGAGAGACAGAGACAGAGCACCTGGGTTGTCCACATAGCCAACCCTCTACACTAGACTAGACCACAATCTTAGACTCTTCTATGAGAGTGGAATATATTTTTACCTAATTTAAGCCGCTGTGTTTGGGCTATCTTTCTTATAAGATACTCTGAAACTGCCTATAAATACATTCTTTCAAATATAGTGTGTGTTCCTCCAGTCCTTCAGCATGTTACCCTTTTATATTTAAAAAGTTCGGGCTTCTGAAAAATCAGAAACAGTGATACACTAAAAGAAAAATCCTTTAGTTTTGATGTCTTGCTCAGGAAATGGATGCTGCTGATTCTTTGAGGGGAGGGCAAAGACTGTTAGGAAATTACAAATATACATGCGTGCATGTTTACATAAAGGAATATTCAAAATATTATCCTGCTACAGAGAAAATTCTTTTCATATTATTTATTTCAATTCTGAGAGCAATACACATTATTGTTTCATCCTCCTCAACAATGCATCACAAATGAATATTATTAATAGCTTTATTTACATTTAAGAATTTCCAACTACTCCCAACTTTTATTACATTTCTCTGTCATTTCAAACTCTTATTCTTTGCAATATTGTTTCAGACTTCTAAAAATACCTTTAAACATCCAGACCTCTACTTCTCCTTTTATGTGTACCTCATGGAGAAAAATTAAAGATACTAGATACAACTGTATTGAATTTTCACTAACACAACTGTAACCCAACCATCTTTTTCACATCTATAACATTGGCCATTCTTTTCAGATTGGTTTCATTGGTGGAGGTATGCCTCCCGTAGCTAAAGCAAGGTAATCACCTATGCTTTAAATTATCCGACTTTTTCTTGAACATTTTATTTAGTTATGCTTTCTTTCTTTTCTATATTAATCTATCTTTAACTGGGTTAGTTCCATGATTATGTAAAATAACTTAAAAAAATTCTTTGTCTTTGGATATGATGGGTATGGCTATTACCATGATTGTGGTGATAATCACAGATGTATGTGTATGTCCAAACTCATCAAGTTGTATGCATTAAATATATGAAGTTTTGTATTTAAGTTATACCTTGGGGCACCTGGGTGGCTCAGTCGGTTAAGTGCCTGACTCTTGGTTTCAGCTCAGGTCATGATCTCATAGGTCATGGGATCGAGCTCCACAATGGGCTCCACGCTCAGTGGGAAATCTGCTTGAAGATTCTCTCTCTCTGCCTCTCCTCCTCTCACTCTCTTGCTCTCTCTAAAATAAATAAATAAATAAATATTTAAAAAAAATAAGTTATACCTCAATAAAGTGTTTTTTTTAACCTCCTTTAACTCCACATCTCCCTCCATCAATGGACTTACCTCATCTACAGCCAAACCTTAAAAAAAATTTTAAGCCACAAATAGATTTGTTCACTTGGCATATACTCATCATCCCAATATAACTCAAAACAGTGGTTCCATGTTGTTAAATATGATGAGTATTTTCAGTTGTCAACTTTCTTCTTTATTCCTAAAATACTGTCATTGGCTTGTGCGATGACACTTTCTCTTGTTTTTTTTTTTTTTTTTTTTTAAAGATTTTATTTATTTATTTGACAGAGAGAGACACAGCGAGAGAGGGAACACAAGCAGGGGGAGTGGGAGAGGGAGAAGCAGGCTCCCCACTGAGCAGGGAGCCCGACGTGGGGCTTGATCCCAGGATCCCGGGATCACGACCTGAGCCGAAGGCAGACGCTTAACGACTGAGCCCCCAGGCGCCCCTGTTTGTTTGTTTTTTTTCTGGATTCTCTGGTTGGTCATCCCTAGTGAAGTCAGATCCTGTCCAGGGAGAAATGGAGTCATGGAAAAGCAAAAAAAGGCACAGATGGGATTCCATGACAGTACTGCCTTATGAGCTCTAACAGGGACCCGTGCTCTGAGTCCCATGCTTTATTAAAATGCACCTATTAAAGAATGAAAATTGAGCAATAGATTTTTTAAGTGTTTTTGAAGTATCAAGCATGTCCCCCCTAAAACATAATGGGTGTGAAGTTCAAAGTCTTAATTATTCTTTAGTGTGAAACCAAGACTCAAAGTACGACACACAAAAGAAGAATACCCCTTTTAGACTTTCTATTGACCAATCATATTAGCCAATTATATTTATCTTGGTCAGAATTAAATTCAGTCAGCTTGGCATTATGTTTATCAAAACAGCACTTTATTGAAAATTTCAATTTGTGGAATGTCATCAAGGCAAAGTAAGTTCAATAGAAAAGTATAGTAAGTATTTTTTTAAGTCATTGAATCTCCAACTTGCTCAACACATTTTATGCATTATAACATTTAATAGATTTCAGATTTGATGAATTTTACTTATAATTCTACTGACAAGGCTGATGAAAGAAACTGTTTTTTCCTTAAAAAGGATAGAATACAGAACTTATTTGTCCCACTGTTAATAGATCTTTATAATGGAAATTTTCCATTTCAGTGTTTGAAGGGCTTAAATTGTTTCTTACTTTAGGTAAATACTTCTTCAAATGAATTTTTCCCGGGGGCACCTGGTTGGAAGTCCGTTGAGCATCTGACTCTTGATTTCAGCTCAGGTCATGATCTCAGGGTCCTGGGATTGAAACTGGAGTCGAGCCTTGCTTCAGGTTTAGCGTGGAGTCTGCTTAAGGTTTTCTTTCCCTCTCTCTCTGCTCCTCCCACTTGTGCTCTCTCTTTCTAAAATAAATAAATAAATCTTTAAAAAAATTTGGCCCAATAAACTTTACCTTATTTCTCATTGGCTTCATTTCTAGCATATCTCAGAGAGTTTTGGACTATTTCTCTATGTATAGCTGAAGAATACTCACCTTTCTGTGTTTATTTTAAAAACTCAGAAACTGCAGTACACTCTACAGTAAACAAGGAATTGATGTATCACTGTTTGCCCAGGAAACATTATTATTTTATTTTTCCTGCTTTTTTATCTTCTGAAAATAGAACAACTTTGACTTGCTTTGGAAATGATGTGTATATTTCATTTTTTTTCTATCTCTATCATATTAATCTGGAGAAGATAAGATTTTGACACTCATTCTAAGGGATTTCATCTGAAATGCTTTCCACAACTCTAAACAATATCAAGGATTTGGTTCATTTCCTGATATCATTAAACAGCAAACCCAGTGCTGACAACATTTAATTCATTTTGCTGGTTTTCTCTTATAGAGTTATACACATTCAGGGCATTTCAAACTGGAATCACTTCTTGCATATTTTTCTACCTAAAATTTCTGAATTTTGCTGGCATGTGACCCTAACTCTGCCGAACATAGTAGTCTGTCTCTGATATATTGTGACTAGTACAACAATAAACCAGATTAGGATCAGAGCTTAAAATGAAGCTAGTTCTATTAATCTAGGCTTTGTTATGTAGAGTTTATGCTCTAAATGGAATACAAATTTTCCCTCCAACAAAATTGTGTAGGATACAATAGGTACTTGAACAGGGTGGTCATGGTGGCAGGGATGGATCCTACACCTGAGCTCAAAATTAGGGGCTCTCATTCACCAAGACTGATCTAACAATCAGTGACCCTGAATATCTAACCTAACATCAAATAGAGATCAATGATGAGTCCCTGATATAGCACTATATCACAAGGAGAGAAACAAATCACATAGTAGCAAATGGACACTAGACCTCTTTTAACTCTAAATGAGGCAGTAATTCATTTTTAACAGGAACCAACACTTTTTTACTTATTTTTATTTATGTATTTATTTTTATTGTGGTAAGAATGCTTAACATAAAATCTAGGCTCTAAACAAATTTTTAAGTGCACACTTCAGTGTTGTTATAGGCACAATGTTGTACAGCAGTCTCTAGAACTTACTTATCTTGTATAATTGAGACTTTATACCAGTTGAACAGCAACTTGTTTTCCTTTCTCCCCAGCCCCTGGAAACCTCAGTATATTCTCTGTTTCTATTATAATGTTTAACTATTTTAGGTTCCTCATGTAGGTGGTATCATGTAGTATGTGTCCTTCTGTATCTTATGTATTTCTGTTAGCGTGTTTTCAAGATTCATTATTCTTGTCTCATATGGTAGGATTTCCTTCTCTTTGGTGTAAGGCAGAATAATATTCCATTGTATGTGTATACCACATTTTCTGTACCCATTCATCTGTTGATAAACATTTCAATTGTTCCCACTCTGTAGCTATGGTGAATATGCTGTAATAAACAAGGGAGAGCAAAAATCATTTTGGGAATATAATTTCAATTTTTTCTGGATATATGACCCAAAGTAGGATTACCAGATAACATAGTAGTTCTATTTTTAATTTTTTGAGGAACTTCCATAGTGTTTTCCATAGCAGCCACACCATTTTACATTCCTAACAACAGTGTACATGGGTTTCAATTTCTCCAAATCCTTGCCAACACCTGTTACCTATTTTTTTTTATAACAGCCATCCTAATGGTGCGAGATATCTCATTGTGGTCTTAATTTGCATTTTGTGAAGATTAGTGATTTTGAGCATCTTTTCATACACCTGTTGGCCATGTCTTTGGAGAAATGCCTAGTCAATTCGTTTGCCCATTTTTAAATCAGGTTATTTATTTTTTGCTATTGAATTGCAATTACTTATATATTTTGACTATTAATTCCTTTTCAGATATATGGTTTGCAAATATTTTCTCCCACTCTGTATGTTGCCTTTCTGTTGATTGTTTGTTTGTTGTATAGGTTTTTAGTTTGATGTAGTCCCTTTTGTCTAAATTTGCTGTTGCTAGTGCTTTGATGTCATATCCGAGAAATCATTGCCAAGCCCAATGTCATGAAGTTTTTCCTGTTTTCTTTTAAGAATTTTACAATTCCAGATCTTACATTTAAATCTTTAATCCATTTCGAGTTGATTTTTGTGTGTGGTAAAAAATAAGGGTCCAGTTTTATTCGTTTGCATGTAGATATCCAGTTTTCCCAGCACCATTTATTGAAGACACTGTCTTTTATCCATTTTTTTTCTTGGCAGTCTCATTGAAGATCAATTGGCCATATGTATGTGGATTTAATCTGGGCTTTTTTTTTGTTCCATTTGTTTATATGCTTGTTTTTATGCCAATACCATACTGTTTTAATTACCATAACTTTTTAGTATATCTTGAAATCAGGAAGTGTGATGCCTCCAGCTTTGTTCTTTTGTAAGATTATTTCGGCAGTTTAGGGTCTTTTCTAGGTTCATATGAATTTTAAGATTGTTTTCTCTATTTTTGTAAAAAAATGCCATTAGGATTTTGATAGATATTGTTTTGAATCTGTAGATTGCTTTGGGTAATACGGACATTTTATCAATCCAAATCATGAAGATGGGATGTCTCTTCATTTATTTGTATCTTTTAAAAATTTTTTAATTATTGATTTGTAATTTTCAGTATACATGTATTTCATGTCCTTGGTGAATTTATTTCTAAGCATTTTGTTCTTTTTGATGCTATTATATCCTTTCCTATTAATTTTTTCTTAGTGAATAGAAATGCAACTGATTTTTGTATGTTGATTTATATCCTGTAACTTCACTGTGTTTATTTATTAATTCTAATAGTTCTTTTTGTAGGCTTTGGGATTTTCTACATGTAAGATCATGTCATCTGTTAACAGAGATAATTTTCTTCTTCCTTTCTGATTTGGATACCTTTTCTTTCTTTTCTTTTTTCTCTTTCTTTCTTTCCTTTCTTTTTCTTTCTTTCTTTCTCTCCTTCCCTCTTTCTCTCTCTTTTTCTCTCTCTTTCTCTCTTTCTCCCTCCCTTCTTGCTTGCTTGCTTATCTAATGCTATGGCTAGGACTTCCAGGACTATATTGAATAGAAGTGAGTGAGAGTGAGAGTGGGCATCCTTGTTATGATTCTAAAGGAAAAACTTTCCATTTTCCACTATTGAGTATCATGTTAGCTTTGGGCTTTTCATATATAGCTCTCAC
Source organism: Phoca vitulina (assembly GCF_004348235.1). NCBI lineage: Eukaryota > Metazoa > Chordata > Mammalia > Carnivora > Phocidae > Phoca > Phoca vitulina. Next base: position 24,562,209 of record NW_022589707.1, on the reverse strand, counting down.
TATAGTAGGTTTTTTCCTCCTACTCCCAGTTTATTGAAGGTTTTCTCATTAAAGAGTATTTTCTTGGGGCACCTAGGTGGCTCAGTCATTAAGCATTTGCCTTTGGCTCAGGTCATGATCCCAGGGTCCTGGGATCAAGCCCCACATCAAGGGCTCCCTGCTCAGCAGGAAGCCTGCTTCTCCCTCTCCCACTCCCCCTGCTTGTGTTCCCTCTCTCACTGTGTCTCTCTCTGTCAAATAATAATAAAAAAAAAATCTTAAAAAAAAAAAGAGTATTTTCTTAGGGCGCCTGGGTGGCGAGTCGGTTAAACAACTCGGCTGGGGTTATGAACCCGGAGTCCTGGGATTGAGTCCTGGGTCAGCCTCCTGGCTCAGCGGGGAGTCTGCTTCTTCCTCTGTCCCTCCCCGCTCTGTGCTTTCTCTCTCTCACTCTTCTCTCTCTCACACATAAATAAAATCTTAAAAAGTATTTTCTTAGCTCATTTGGGCTATTTTAACAAATATAAAACAGACAAGGTGGCTTATAAATAGCAAAAATTTATTTCTCAGAGATTTGGAGGCTGTGAAGTCCAAGATTAAGGTGCCAGCAGATTTGGTGTCTGGTGACAGCCTGCTTTCCGGTTCATAGATGACTATCTTCTCCCTGTATCCTCACAGGGAAAAAGGGACAAGGGAGCTCTCTGGGGATTCTTTTGTAAGGACACGATTCCTATTTATAAGGGACTCTTGTAATCACCTCCCAAAGACCTCGCATCTAAATACCATCATGTTCGAAATTAAGTTTCAACATATGAGTTTTAGGGAGACACATCTATTCAGTCTAGAGCAGGTATTGAATTTGTCAAATTCGTTATCTGCATTTATTGAGATGATCCTCTGATTTTTATCCTTTGTTCTTTTAGGTGTATTACATTGGTTGATTTCAGTGTACTCAATTATGTTTATATCCAAGGGATAAATCCCACTTGGTCTTGGTGTATAATCCTTAAGATGTGTTATTCAATTTGGTTTGCTAGTATTTTGTTGAGGATAATTACATCTACGTTCATCACAGATATAGGCCTATATGTTTCTTTATTTGTAGTGCCTTTGTCTGGCTTTGGTATCTGGGTAATGCTGGCCTTATAAAATGAGTTTGGAAGTGTTTCCTCCTCTTCAGTTTTTTAGAAGAGTCTGATTGACATTAATTTTTTTTAAATGTTTGATAGAATTTACTAGTGAAGCCATCTGGTCCTAGGCTTTTCTTTGTAGGGAGGTTTTTTTTTTTTTTTTTTTTTTTTTTCACTGACTTTTTATTTAATCTCCTTACTAGTTATTTGTTTGGAGAAATTTCTATTTCTTTATTATTCGGTCTTGGTATGTTTTATGTTTCTAGAAATTTATCTTTCTTCTAGGTTATCCATTTTGTTGGTGTATAATTGTTCACAGTAGTTTCTTATGACCCTTTTTATTTCTGTGACATCGGTTGCAATGTCTCTTCTTCCATTCTGATTTTATTAAATTGAGACTTCTCCCTTTTTTTCTTAGTCAAATTAAGGGTTTGTCAGTTTTATCTTTTTTAAAAAACCAACTCTTATTTTCTTTGATATTTTCTGTTGTTTTCCTCTTTTTTGTTTATCTGTGCTCTAATCTTTACTATTTCGTTTCTTCTGCTATCTTTGGGCTTAGTTAGTACTTCTTTTTCTATTTCTGTGAAATGTAAAATTAATTTGTTTATTTGAAATCTTCTTTTTAAGTTTTTTCTTTGTTTCTCACTTTATTATAATCATTACTCCCATTTTGCTGATGAGGAATTTAAGAATCAGAAATACAAAGTGATTTTTCAAAGCCACATGGGTAAGGAGTTCCCCCAACTTAGGACTTTATATTCCAAAGTCATTTTCTACAGTATATGTCTTATTACTTTGGCCAAGAATCAAAACCATGTCCCTCTCAAGGGAGGTGAGAATTTTTTTTTAATTGATGTATAACTGGTGTACAATATCCTATTAGTTTTGCTGTACTTCATAATGATTCAATTTTTTTATACATCATGAAATGATCCCCATACAAAGTTATTATATTATTATTATTTTAAGATTTTATTTATTTGACAGAGAGAGACACAGTGAGAGAGGGAACACAAGCAGGGGGAGTGGGAGAGGGAGAAGCGGGCTTCCCGCTGAGCAGGGAGCCAATGCCCAGGACCCCGGGATCATGACCTGAGTGGAAAGCAGACGCTTAAGGACTGAGCCACCCAGGCGCCCCATATTATAATATTATTGACTACAGAGCCTATGCTGTTCATTACATGCCCATGACTTGTTTATTTTATAACTGGAAGTTTGTACCTCTTTATCCCCTTTATCTATTTTTTAAATTTATTTTTTATTATGTTTTTTTTTAACTCCAATATAGTTAACACACAGTGTTATATTAATTTCAGGTGTACAATATACTGATTCAGCAATTCTACACATCATTATTCAGTGCTCATCATGGAAGTGTACTCTTAATCCCCTTCACCTATTTTACCCATCCCCCCACCCATTTTCCCTTTGATATACTTTATTTTATTTCTTTTCTTTTTTTAAATTTTATTATGTTATGTTAATCACCATACATTACATCATTAGTTTTTGATGTAGTGTTCCATGATTGTTTGCGTATAACACCCAGTGCTCCATTCAGTACGTGCCCTCTTTAATACCCATCACCAGGCTAACCCATCCTCCCACCCCCTCCCCTCTAGAACCCTCAGTTTGTTTCTCAGAGTCCATCGTCTCTCATGGTTCATCTCCCCCTCCGATATCCCCCCCTTCATTATGCTTTATTTTAAATGAGTACCCTCAGTTAAAGTTTTTTTTTTTTAACAAGAACATTTTTTACTTGAAACCTACTTCAGAATACATGTCTAAAAGATATATATAAAAAACATTCCATCCAAAAAAATAGAATACACATTTTCTTCAAATACAGACAAAAGAATCCCCTGGTCATTTATCACTCTAAATTTCCTCTTAGTACTGCTTTTGCTGCATCCCATAAATGTAGTATAATGAAAAATTTTTAAGCCTTTAAAAAAGAAGGAAATCTTGGGGTGCCTGGGTGGCTCAATCTGTTAAGCATCTGCCTTTGGCTCAGGTCATATCTCAGGGTTCTGGGATCGAGCCCTGGAGTAGCGTCAGGCTCCCTGCTCAGCGGGGAGTTTGCTTTTCCCTCTCCCTCTGCCCCTGTCCCCTGCTTGTGCTTTCTCTCTCAAATAAACAAATAACATCTTAAAAAAGAAAAAGAAAGAAAGAAATCTTGCCTTTTGTGTCAACATGGATGAATCTTGAAGACATTATGCTAAGTGAAATAAGTCAGTTACAGAAGACCAAATGTTGGGTGATTCTACTTATACAAGGTATCTAAAATAGAATCATAGAAGAAGAGAATATAATCAGTGTTGCCAGACACTGGAGGGTAAGGAAAATGGGGAGTTGTTGATCAATGGGCATAAAGTTATGCTAGATGGGGGCACTTGGGTGGCTCAGTCAGTAAAGTGACCAACTCATGATCTCAGGGTTGTGAGATTGAGCCCCACATGGGGCTCTGGCCTGGGTGTGGAGACTGCCTAAGATTCTCCCTCTCCCTCTCCTTCTCTCCCCCCTGACTCTCATGTGCTCTCTCTACAAAAAAGAAGAAGAAGAAGAAGAAGAAGAAGAAGAAGAAGAAGAAGAAGAAGAAGAAGTTATAGAAGATGAATAAATTCTAGAAATCTACTAGACAACATAGTGCCTATAGTTAACAGTATGGTATTGTGCACTTAAAAATTTGTCCAGGGGCGCCTGGGTGGCTCAGTCATTAAGCGTCTGCCTTCGGTTCAGGTCATGACCCTGGGATCTGGGATTGAGTCCCAAATCAGGCTCCTTGCTCAGCAGGGAGCCTGCTTCTCCCTCTGCCTCTGCTGTTCCCCTTGCTTGTGCTCTCTCTCTCTCTGACAAATAAATAAATAAAATCTAAAATAAAATAAAATCAGTTTTGTTATAAAAATTATCAAAAAATTGAAAATTACACAAAGAGGTGAATGGCATATTTTTTCAAACATCATACAGGGGTGAAGATCACCCAAGGAAAAGCAAGGGCAGAAATTGATAAACTTTTTTTGGTAAAAGATCAGATAGATTGTGTTGAGCACTGGGTGTTATATGTTAAGTGATGAATCACTAAATTCTAATCCTGAAATTAATATTACACTATATGTAAACTAACTAGAAGTTAAATAAAAATTTGATAAAAAAGACCAGATAGAAAGGCTCTGTTCCAATAAAACTTTATTTAGATAAACAGATGCAGGCTAGGTTTAGCCTGTAGTCTGTATTTGTTAACTCTTAATCCAAGGACATGACTTTTTTTGACTAACTGTTTAACATTGCTCAAATATCCCAGTCTTTTCATAGATACGTCAACTTTTAGAGGTTTGTCTGGTAGAGATGAAAATAATATCTTTCCAGTATATCTGGTATTTGTAGTATAACAAACAAACCTCCAAAATACATTTTATTGCACTGTAGGAGATTAAACCAGTTGTGTATGTAACATAGTGTATATGCCAAAAATATAACTCTATCCAACAGTTTTAATAAAATATGTAAAATAAATAACGAAAGAAACACTAAACAGTATGCACAATAAAAGGGTCTGATACTTTTAATTATGGATTTGATATCTGCATTACTACTCCATAGGAACCAAAATAGAACATTTAATTAATCTTGATTTTCTCTATATTACTCACTGTATGCTTTGATTTTGATGAAGGAAGTTTGATATTGACTACTTTCCAAAATTGTCCAAATGATGTATGTATCAAATATAAAGAAGCTCAGAATTGAGGGCTGTTGTAGGGAATAGTGGAAAACCTTTCATAATCAAAAGCCACAAACTATTCTCTCTCTCTCTCCACACACACACACACACACACACACACACACACACACACACACAGAGTTAGAAAAATATACAAAAATGACATTAAAAAATCAGCATTATATTGGTGGTTTACTGAAATGATCTACTCCTTTCATGATTTTAAATGTTGTAGGATTGTAACATAAGAATAATATCAACTATCTATGCCATCAGTAAATATTACTAAAATGCCCTTTATTTTAATTGCTACAGAAATTAATGACCGCTTTGCATTGTACCTTAACAGCTTGATATAAGGTGGTATTTAATAGCCTAAGAAATATGATTATAACTGAGTGACATTAATTCATACCGTTACATTTATTTGCAAGGCTAAAAATAGTGTTGCTAAGCAACAATCTAAAATATAAGAAATTAAAATATATATGCATCCTAAAAACATTTAAAAATTAGGCTGTACTAAAAATTTCCCATTAACTTCATCTGATCTATTTTGTAATTGACAACTGGAAATCATTGTAAAGGTCATTAAAATCACAGATTACCTGAACTGTTTGTTTTCAAATCAGTTTTATAGGAAAAACAATGGGACAATATTTGAAACATATCCAATTGTGTTTATTTATTCATTACTCCTCTGAGTCAACATTAATATTCTGCAGAGCTCTGGAGCAATATTGAATAGTGGTCATGGAGATATTTCAGGTTTACTTTGTTCTTTGAAGATTATGCCTTTGTACACAGCCCATTTCCTGAGGGACAAGTTGATATTGGCACAATAGCAGAAAGGGAAATATTGTTGAGGTAGCATAGCAAATGATGAGGTTCTTTGGGGAGAGACTGAAAGAAAATGTTGAGCTTAATTACAGTTGACTTAGATACAACCAGTAAGGGAGATAGGGTTAGACTAAGTATTTGGTATTGATTCATGGATCATTATGAACTTTTTAATTGCTTTTCCATGATACAAAATTATAATTTTAAATAAAAAAACAGTACATGTAAGAAATTAGCAGCCACAAAGTAATCCAGACAGAAATCAAATAAATTGCTATTGCTGTAAATAGTGAACTTTATATTAAATTTCTATGTAGGTAAGCATATTTGTTAAATACTTAGAAAAAGTCCTGACAGAATCAATTATGTTAATAAGGGAATATATGAAGCTAATTTTGAAAAATATTGAGACTGCACCAGGAAATTGGACATAGGATGATGCTTTGGCAGAGCCCAGGGTAGAAGGTGAAATGACCTTGGGATGTCATGTGAATAGTACTCACTTTAGTTTGCTCATCTGAAAAACAAGTAAGTTGACTAAATCAGTGCTAGGTGTATTTCTGCCTCCATCTCTTACCCATTTCCTTATGCCAGTAACATTACTTAAATTAGAGATTCTTTAACTGTATTGTCATACATTGAGGTTTGAAATCTAGTGACTGCTGCTTTAATTAATTTCTCAGTTAAAAATTATACTGTGTTCTATTGGTCTGATGATACCTCAACATATTGCACTGTTTGTCTTTTCCTATATATCTTACAACAATATTTTGTTAAATAAAATAAAATTTCAACATGAAAAGACATGTCTTTCCCATAGATAATATTCTAAAAACAAGTAAACCAATAAAATAAGACAAAAACTTAATGAAACATTTCCATCATCAGTAGTTAGAGAAAACATCTGTGTGCCCAGCATTCAGGATTAACAAATCTTGAGATATTTCTTTCAGATCAAAATTTTTAACAATGAAAATTTTCAGTTTAAGGCCCTTATCCCATCCATGAGCTCATTTCCCATCCTCTGAGATCAGCTTTCCTTAGAGAAAGCTAGTATCCAAAATTTCTTACCCTCCTATATTGTATTTATCAGAAACATTATTAAGGACCATTTTTAATATTTTTAAACTTAATATAAAAGTCATTTTATGGTATAATTCTTTAACAATGTTTTTCACTCATATTTTGGAAAAGTATCCATGATAATATATGACTTCTAACGGCTATATAGTACATTATACTTCCTCCTGTAAATATAGCACATTATACTTGTGTAAATATAAAACACTGTTTCACCTGTTTGTCACCTATTGTTTTTATGCCATTCAGCACTGATGATCTTGATGAGTAATTACTGTTTTTACAAACTATGATGTAATGAGTAACCATATATATTTATGCAATTCTTTTTTTTTTTTAAGATTTTATTTATGAATTTGAGAGAGAGAGTGCAGGAGCCTGAGCATGAGTTGGGGGAGGGGCAAAGGGCAAAGGGAGCAGTAGGGAGCCTGAGGCTGGACTATATCCTGAGATCAAGACCTGAGCTCAAGGAGACACTTTTTAAAAAAATTTTTTTAATTTATCTTTTTAAATGTTTAAGTGTACTTTTATTAGCCCTTTTTTATTAAAAAAAATTTTTTTTTATTATGTTACAGTAGTCACCATACAGTACATCATTAGTTTTTGAGGTAGTGTTCCATGATTCATTGTTTGCATATAACACCCAGTGCTCCATGCAGTACGTGCCCTCCTTAATACCCATCACCAGGCTAACTCATCCCTCCACCTCCCTCCCCTCTAAAACCCTCAGTTTGTTGCTCGGAGTCCATAGTCTCTCATGGTTCATCTCCCCCTCCGATTTCTCCCCCTTCATTTTTCCCTTCCTTCTCTTAATGTCCTCCATGCTATTCCTTATGTTCCACAAATAAGTGAAACCATATGATAATTGACTTTCTCTGCTTGACTTATTTCACTTAGCATAATCTCCTCCAGTCCCATCCATGTAGATGCAAAAGTTGGGTATTCATCCTTAATGATGGTTGAGTAATATTCCATTGTATATATGGACCACATCTTTATCCATTCGTCTATTGAAGGGCATCTCAGCTCTTTCCACAGTTTGGCTATTGTGGACATTGCTGCTATGAATATTGGGGTGCATATGGCCCTTCTTTTCACTACATCTGTATCTTTGGGGTAAATACCCAGTAGTGCAATTGCTGGGTCATAGGATAGCTCTATTTTTAATTTTTTGAGGCACCTCCACACTGTTTTCCAAAGTGGCTGTACCAACTTGTATTCCCACCAACAGTGTAAGAGGGTTCCCCTTTCTCCACAACCTCTCCAACATTTGTTGTTTCTTGCCTTGTCAATTTTTTGAAGGCAGACACTTAACCAACTGAGCCACCCAGGTGTCCCTATTTACACAATTCTTTTGTCTAATATAGAATAATCACAGGAATACCCTTTTTCACTCTTCTAGATATTGCCAAATTGCTTTCCAAAATAGTTAGACTAATGAGTACTTTCCACATTTATGTATACAATTTTCTATTTCTCTGCAACCTAACAAATATTTAGTATTCATTTCGCTATCAGACATCATTAAATGTCAATAAATATGAAATTGTATTTTCTTGCTTTGAATTTGCCTGATTACTAGAGAGGCTGAGCTTTATCCATGAATGGTTCATGGGGTCACTGTTCAAGCCCACCGAACAATTCTTAAGGATGAAATATTATCAATATTTCCATTAAAGTTATCATTAAAAAGAAATATCATGGATTACTTACTTGAGTCAAAGTTGTAAAGATCTTATTATTGCAATGGGAAAATATTTAATATTGTTTAAAAATAGGTAAAATTGCTACTATATTACTTTCTACCCAGCAAATTCATCAAGTATAATGAGGGTTCTCATTCTTTATGGTACAAATACACCTTTTTAAATGTATAGTGACCAGAAGCCTTTATTTTTAGTGAATCATAGCCAAGTAGACATAGGCCTATGACTTGGCAGACCTTAGTACAGTATATATTTAATATTTCAAATTGTTGAAAGTTAATTCACTATTCACAAACTGCTATTGAACCAATTTGCTCATCCAACTGGAAAACAAAAATAAAATTGTAATTTTGCTTCACAGCAAAAAAAAAATCCTTATACATTAAATTTCCAAGGAAAAAAATTACACACTCAGTTATTCTAACAAAAAGTATATTAGAAAAATATAAATAAAATAAATCATTATGATTTATATTGTTTTTCAAACAATAAAAAATAAAATCCAGGAAGTTTCTAATGAAAATTTTCAGATTATCTCTGGATATTTCAAAAAGGCATAGGGGCAAATTAAGAGAAAACATTTGAAACATATAGACATAAAATGATTAATATGCACAATAAAAAAGAACAAGTCAACAGAATATTTAGTAAAGGAACTGTATAACAATTCACAAAAGAGAAAATGTAAAAGACCCTGAGCCTATGAATAATGCCAAATGTCACTGATAATTAGTAAAATGAAATAAAAACTAGAAAACTAGAAAATCTAATGGTTTACCCACCAAACTATAATTTTTAAAATGTTAATATATTATACCTTGTGGGGAAAACTGCATTTTTATAAAATTCAATTAATATGTAGTTGAAGACAATTTGAGACTCCTCAAACCTGTGAATATAAAAAATGTAACAAAAAAAAAGTAACCATTTCATTTCCTACAGAAATATACTTACATTTAGACAAAGAGACCTATAGCAAACCTTAATTGTATCTTTCATTGTAACAAAATATTTGATATCAATCCAATTCTATTAATGGGGAATCAGTTCAGTAACTTATGGCACATTCAATTCAAGCAGCTGTTGAAGATTATGTAACTATTAAAAATATAGATTTATTTTTTTTGAGTTGTTGACTTTTTTATTTTCAGATTTGCAAATCTGTGTTCTTTTTTTTAAATTTAATTTTATTATGTTATGTTAATCACCATACATCATTAGTTTTTGATGTAGTGTTCCACGATTCATTGTTTGCGTATAACACCCAGTGCTCCATTCAATATGTGCCTTCTTTAATACCCATCACCAGGCTAACCCATCCCCCTGCTCACCTCCCCTCTAGAACCCTCAGTTTGTTTCTTAGAGTCCATAGTCGCTCATTGTTCATCTCCCCCTCCGATTCCCCCCCTTCATTTTTCCCTATCTTTTTTTTTTTTTTAACATATAATGTATTATTTGTTTCAGAGGTATGGGTCTGTGATTCAACAGTCTTACACAATTCACAGTGCTCACCATAGCCCTTGTACTGACCTGGCAATATATTTACAATATGCTAACTGAATAAAGCAAATAAATGGATAACAATGGTTATTTCTTTTTTTTTTTTCTAGAGAGAGAGACAGAGAGCTAGCACAAGCAGGGGGAGTGGCAGGCAGAGGGAGAAGCAGGCTCCCCACCGAGCAAGGAGCCTGATGCAGGACTGCTCCCAGGACCCTGGGTCCATGACCTGAGCCGAAGGCAGCCGCTCAACCGACTGAGCCACCCAGGCGCCCCAACAATGGTTATTTCTGAGAAGAGGGTTGGAATTATGGATTAGTCTTGGTGAGAAAGATTTTAAAATTTTTAATCTGTATTCTCAATTTTTAGAATAGCTTCCACTATTAATTTATGGTTTTATTGTGATGCATGTGTTCATTTATTAAAATAAATCCAGAGTTTCAAAAAATGTTACTTAAAATTGTTAATGAGCAACTAGGATAAAAGTTAATATTATCTTGCAACTCTCAACTTGAACATTACCAGATAACATTATTAATGTTGCCTATGAGAATCAAAAATTCAAAAAAAAATTCGAACTGATAACTTTTAAATCATTAATTTTTTAACTTTTTATTTTGAGATAGTTGTAGATTCATAAGCATTTGTAAGAAATAATAAAGATAGATTCTATGTATCCTTCATCCCTAACAGTAAAGTTTGCATAATTATTCACTTTTATATCAAGAAAATGTTTAGTGCAATTTTTAGGGTAAATATTATACTTGTAGTTAATTTCAAGTGTGTAAAATGACTTTAGACTGGAAATAAAGGTAAGTAGCTTTGATTCTTAGATTTTAATAGGGACTTTTATATGCATTCAAAGATTGAAGGAAGGTTTCCTACAAAACCAATGTTCTTTCAGCCAATAGTGACCAATCATTTCAATTCTGTGCTTCTATTAATAGAGAAAATATACAAAATGCATATGTATGCTATAGTACTAATGATAGTTAAAGCACTAGCATAAAATCTCTGAGGAGATAAGGAGCAAGCTAAAATAATTAAAATGTTTAGAAACATTGCTTTTTTTATTGTATCTAAACCACTTGAATTTTACTAAAAATAGTTCTATTCCTTAGAATATGCTTCGTCGTATTTAAGAACCTTGTCTTTGAAATCTAGTGTTTTGAATGTTTTCAGTTTTGTTTATTTCAATGCATGCTTTGAAGGACTGTCAGGATTAGAAAGGGAGAAATAGCAAAAATACAAAAGCACCTTATTTGTTGTGTTTAAATGCATATGTGTGAGCACTTAATTTTCATGGGAAAGTCTTGAACGTACTTAGAAATGAAGAGATGGAGGTTGAACAGAAAGGAGAAAAAATCAAATTGATGGAATAAAGTCCCAGGGAATGCAGAAGGGAACGGGATTCGGACAGGAGGAGCACCTCTTTATCAGAAACAGAAGAAAGGAGATATAAAGGATGTAGATGCAGGTATCCTATGAATATTTCACCTTAGACCGAGGTTCTTCTCTCACATGGCAGAAGAATACATGACAGCTTCAATGTGACCGATGCAGACAAAGAGGAATCCACCAAGACTACAGTTTTTCTCTTTTTGTTCCAGAAATTCAGCTTATAAAATTTTTTAGTTCAGGTGTTTATGGATTATTATAATTCTTGATTGCTTCTTAGCTCTCGTAAGCACATTTACTTTATGTCCCAACTAGTTCTCTCCTAGCAATACTAGCGTTTGAATGAAACTTGGAGTTTCACATTACAAAACGGAAGTTTCATGTTTTCATTTTTTTGGTCCACATATTATACTCCTATTTGCTGCACGTGTCCCAGGTTAGGCCCTCTGAAAGCAGATGTTAAAAGGTGTTTACTAGGACCCAACCACTGTGAAGGGAAGTTGGGAGAGTGTGACTGTGTGGAGAAAAATGTTTACGTGCTATGCAGGCTCCATGAAGGCAAAGCCTCAGCCAACGTAGGGTGGAGTTCTAAAGCAAGGACGCTCATCCCTGCATCCTGCTTTGGTGAGACGGCCGGATCGCAGTCATTCATGGTAGGATACCCTGGGAAGGGCATAACTTCTGCCAAGGCTGTAGCTGAGGCAGGACCTGAAGGAGCTGACTATACAACTCCGTGATTCTATCTTTAGAGCATAGAGAGAGCATGTCCACATATCACAAACTGTTGGCCTATGAGGATGTTTTGTTTTTCCAGTCATATTTTATGCATATTGAGTATGCCTAGCCAATCTCTATCAATTACATTTCCTAGCTGAATACTAAAACCGTTTTGTTTTGTTATCCCTTTCGTATAGTATCCTCTTCTCTGATCCTTCAGTTCTACTACCAGAATCACATGAGGAAATTTTATCCTTATTGTTCATGAAAAGGATGTATTCTAATAATCCACTGGTCACTTCAGCATCGGTTATCTGAACAAAACTGGACAGAAAACGAAGACCAAGACACCACCCAGGCTTACCAGATCAGATACTCTTAGGGTGAAATTTGGGTATGCCTGTGTTGAAAAAAGCTCCTCAGTTTGTTTAGAATGATGAAGAAATCTCTATCCCTGGTACCATTCATAGTAACCCCAGGGAAAGAAAGAAGTTCAGAAGTTTCAACAAGGCATGGAGATTAGGATAGCTGACAAAATAGAGCAAGAACATAAAAAGGGCATATAGCATGAAGAAAGAACACAGTATCAAAATGAAGGTACTGTGAATAAAGTAATCCAATCTGTGCCAGAACAGAAGTAAGCCTGATCAGGGACACATCAGAAATAAGATTTGGATGTAAAATTGAACAAAGCTCCTGAGGTAAGGATTTATGTCTATATTCAATTTGGTAATGTTTACGACCCCATATATATCTGGGGATCAATAAATGTATCCTAGAATGAGTGATCTGAGAGTAGAACATGTAAATAAATTCACACAGAAGTAGAAAAAGTACTGGTTACACTTGCTGGTGACTGTTCCTTGTACGGGGCAGAGCCCATCTGCTGTACCAGATGCCCAGTGGCTGACTGGACAACAAGCCTGTGGGAGGCAAAAGGCAACTCTCAGAGAAGGCCACCAGGAAAGAGGCCAATGCAACTGTGCCAGGACTACTCCTAACTTCCATCAATAGCCTCATAGTCATATTGAGTTCCTTAATTTAACCAGAAATCTCTGCAAATGTGTGAAGAGATGATGAAGTTGCATTTCATGGTTTAAAATAAACAACCTTTGAATGTTTTTGATAAAAACGAATTCATATGGTATCTGTTAGACAAACCTCTGCTATTTGGGTTGGCCGTGCCTTCCTTTAAACATACTAGGACAGCAATATTTTCTGTAAATATTTAATTATACAATATTTCTGAATTGACCCTTAATTTTCAGTGAATTAAATGTGAGAAATCTATGTATTTCTTAAGATTTGAAGGTTTTATTTAGCTCTAATTATATAGGCAGAATGAACTTGAAAATAAGTTAATTAACTTTTGATTTCAGATTTCTAATTCCCTCACTTGTACCAAGAGTTTTGAAACACAATTACACAACATTTGCCTTAAATTTGTACCTTATTTTCCCCCACGTCATCATAGACTTGATGTCATAGCTTCCTGTAACCAAAGTTAAATATTGTGCTTTAACAGAAAGCATGTTAATCTTCTAATCCTAAAATGGCTTATCTATATATGCAAGTTTCCTTCTCTTTCCTTCCTATACCCTCAGATTCTCTCTCTCTCTCTCTCTCCCTCTCATACACACACACTAACACACACGCACACACACTCACCCACACACAGTAATTTTGCTACTATATACTAGATTTTGTTCCAGAGGGAATTCCTATTAATAGTACCAGGTGCATACACCTTCCAGGTACCATGTTAACTGGAGGCTTTGCTTGAATCACATCAAGTCTTCACAGTAACTCCAGAGGCAAGCACTGTTGTTCTTTTTGCACAGATGAGGAAATTGAAGCCCAGAAGCTTTCAGTGATGGGCCCCAATCTACACAGCTGCAAGTGGTTAGAGTGGGATTAAACCCAATGTCTCCCAGACTCTAGAATGCATGATCAATCATGCTGCTTTCTTGTCTTTGAAATACTGAGTAGCTTTAGAGGAAGAGAGGAAATAGGAGCAATATTTCTGTGTAGTGACCTGGTGATATATTACACATGCCTCTTCATTGTGGAGTCTGTTCAACTCTACCTAATACCCAGCAAGACATTAGAAATGGCCACAGATGAAGTTTTCAGATGGTGTCACCTAGTCAGTACAACATGGTGGTTTGGGAAGAATTCACTATAACATGAGATGGGATAGGAAAAAAAAAGCATTGAATGTGAATGAAAAAAATAAAACTATAAAAGATAATGGGGCATAGTTTATAAGGAAACAAAAATCTGGAAAACATTGGCTTTGTCTTATCTGCCTTAAACAGAGTCTGTAAACTGTGTATCTCAAATATAAGAACAAGGAATTCTGGGCTCAGGCAAGATTATTAACTTATCTTGATTTCTCATAAAAGAAAATGAAGCAATTTCTTAAATCAAATAGCAATATAAGATATTTTTTCAAATGTAAATGCTATTCAGCAAGGGTAGTCATGTACAGTGCTTTTTTCAAGTATTCTAAATTTAATCAGACAAATTCTTCTTGTGACAACTTATACTAAATCTTTATCAATGAGACATATAGGTCTTAATCATAAAGCTTTATTTCAGGATAGGGTTGAGGGAAGAATAAAAATGGTATGTGTCAAATAGATGTAGGTCTGAATGCACACTGTATTACTAAATAGCCACTTAACCTTTGACAATAAGCTAAGCTTATCTGTCAGTTTCTTTATCTATAGAATGGGGATAACAGCTGACAATCTTACTGGGGATTGGAGAGAATTAAATGAGATAATGCATGAGAGAAGTTACATGTCACTGATACCATATATTGGCATATACTATAAATGCTATATGTCATTTATACGGTTTATTATAAATTACAGATTTTAGGTTTGTACTTAGTTATCCTACTTAGAAATAGATCTAATTCTAAATCACACTCCCAAATTTCTGCCAATATAAAGACAATAAACTCTCACAATGTTTTTGGTGTGGAAGCTATGTCTTCCCTAGTTAGACTTCGTACTTCCTTCCTGAACCATGTTGTGATATTACTCTAGTTTTAGACAGATGGCAATAAGAGGGTCTTGAGAATAAGCATCTATTTGCAAAATGCCAGGTGAGGTTATTACAGAGCCTTCAAGCAAGGGGAGGCTGGTCTCCTCTTCCACTGTCAGAGTGACTCAGGCTTGAAGATTCTGAGCATTATCTGTATCCAATCCAATGAACCCTGTTCAATTATGAGGATCCCACTCCCTTCCAAGTTTATCCTAACCTTCACAAGAGAGAATTGATGAGGCTGCAAATTTAACTTCTGTTATAATTTTGCAACCCACTCAATTAAAGTTTGTGTCTGATTTTAATTAAGGCCAGGCCTGTGGCTACAAAGAATAAGGGCTTATTTTAGGACTGTCAGAGAATTTCTACAGTTATCTGACTCTAACTTGAGCTGAGAATTTAAAGAGCTGAGCTTGTATTTTCTTTCTGTAAGTGTTCAAGTACACTCCTTGGGGTCATCACAACTGCAGAAAAGTTGAGTGAAGCAGTCACTTAGTCCCCCAAGGAAGTTAGCTTCATCACCATAAAACACAGGTGATAATGTGATTAATCATGGTGTACCATGTTTCTGACTAAAGACAAGACCAAACTGATGCCAAATCCCCATCTTTGAGGGTCTCCCTTTTGAGTTCCCACTCCTGGTACTAATGACTCAATCAGCCAGAGGAAGTAGACATCACATCAGTTATTTTCACAGAAAGGATTTAACAGAAAGAATTGTTAATTAGAGACTGAAAAGTGAAAAAAGCAAAAGGGAATGTTAATGAGTCACAGAGGTCAGCAACTACAAGAAGCAGCTAGCAACCTTAGGGATTAGCAACAGAGGAAAGAGTTTGAAATTACTAAAAATTAGAAGCATGAATGAGGGGCCCTTCAGGGCTGAAATCCCACTTCTGAGGAAGGGATGCTGGCACTTCTGAGGGGGTGTCAGAAGTCTGATTCCATGAGTAGTGGAAAACTATCTGCCGCTTTCAGAATGAAGGCGATGCGCATTGGCGACATAACCATAACAGGAACAGGAAGGGAAAAGTGGGTTTAAAGTGAAACAGGAAGGAGTGTGTATCTTTTTTTTCTTCTTTCAGTCTTTTGTCTCTCTCTCTGAACACCCCTTCTTGGCAGAATCTAATAGAGAGCCAGCTGACAAGCAGAAGTGTGGTTTGCAGCATCCCAGCCACAGCATCACAGAGCAGAAGATGGGTTTGGATCTAGGGAAAATAATAACTTACAGAAGGAATTTGGCTTGCAGCACAAAAAAATGAGATACATATATTTTATATATAAGAAGGAATGAATGTATCTTTCACTTATAATTCATGAAATTAATTTTATGATTTATAAATTTGGGAGCATAATTTGAGTTATAAAAGAAAAATTACTTCTTATAAAATAGGTCATTTATTCAATAACATAGGAAATTAAATATGGAGAGCTTCAATGTGGTAACAAGTAATAATATGCATCTATCTTTACAAAGCAATGTAGTACAGCATATAATATTTTAAGAACAATATTCTCATACAAAATAAAGAAGAAACAAGAATGCATAATCAATCTTCTTGTGTCCACCCTCCACTTAATATATTAATTCTACATGGATATTTTTATTTTTTATTCAAATCATCCTAAAATAGTTAATTTTCCTTTTGTTGGGAGGGAAAGTCATATAATGTTTCTTTTATTTTTTGCATCAAGAATAATCTCTACTTTATTTATAAGGTAATGGATGATTCAACCTCACCATACCAGTTTTTCTCTCTCAGCATTATCTCCCTTCAAGGAGAATAGAAGCAAGAGTAGAGTCATTATTCCAATTGCACTTGTTTTTTGTTTGTTTTTTAAGATTCCTGAAGCATAGAATCCCATTCCTCTACTAGTCCTACTCAGATATTACTTACTTTTCAGGGCCCAGACTAAATGTTTTTGGCTTCCCTGGTTATACATTATGTATCTGATACTCATACATGGCAGAATGTAACATTGAGATGGTAAATTATGTTTTTTATTCACTGCATTACCTTTGCTCCAATCTAAGCTTTTTCTAGTTTATTAGTATTTACTAGCCTCAGAGAAAATAATAGATGACACCACCTTTCTCAGTCCTCTGTAAATGTCTAAACTCAATGTGGGTAACTGTAGGGTAAGCTGAGTGAGCCAGGCAATCCAAGTGATAGGACTCTGAGGAAAGAGCAAGACTCAGTAGATGAGGATGCATAGAGGGTCTGTGGAAGCTAACCCATAGGCACCAGAGCTCCCAATTTTGTCAAATGTCTTGTGCTCACAAGCAGGGTCATGGAGCAGCCAAGCCATCATTGAGAGATTACTTCAGGTGATAGAATCTGGCCTTTGTAGACAAAGCACCTGAGTCTGAGGGTTCTAGAGGGGAGGGGGGTGGGAGGATGGGTTAGCCTGGTGATAGGGGTATTAAAGAGGGCACGTTCTGTGTGGAGCACTGGGTGTTATACGGAAATAATGAATCATGGAACACTACATCAAAAACTAATGATGTAATGTATGGTGATTAACATAACATAATAACAATTAAAAAAAAAAAAAGCACCTGAGTCTAAACCAAGCTTTAGGAGATAATAGGTGCGAAAGGAAAAAGAACATAGTTTAAGATAGCACACTTCTGATATATTCTTCCATTAGTATTTGAGACTGGATTGAATAGGATAATTGCTAATAAAAAAGATACAACTATCAGGCATCTTTCATTCCATATAGTGCGACATTGAAATACTACTATTTATGTATCATTTCTGCTTCTTTTTATTTATTTATTTCAAATTTCTTTAAAAAACAGCTTTATTGAGGTATCATTGACATTTAATTCAATGCATATATTTAAAATAAGTGCACAATTCAATAAATTTTGACATATATATAAACTATATGTACCATACATTCATGTTAGACACACATTTGTATACACACATAATATGTTCATATATGTATTATGAACATATATATGTTCACAAATATGTATATACACATACATATATGGCTATACAAATACGCATGTGTATTTACATACATACATACATACATACATGCATAGTTATGAACTCATCATCACAGTCAGGATAATGAACGTAGTTATCATACCTACATGGTTCCTTGTGACTTTTTTTTCACATGCACCCTTATGTTTATTGCAGCATTGTTTACAATAGCCAAATTATGGAAGTAGCCCAAGTGTCCATTCATAGATGAATGGATAAAGAAGAACTGGTATGTACACACACACACACACACACACACACGGAATATTACTTAGCCATGAGAATGAATGAAATCCTGCCATTTGCAACAACATGGATGGATCTAGAGAATATAATGCTAAGCTAAATAAGCCAGTTAGAGAAAGACAAGTATCATTTGATTTCATTCATATGTGGAATTTATGAATCAAAACGAACAAAGAGCAAAAAAGAGACAAACCAAAACATAGACTCTTAACTATAGAGAAAAAACTGTTGGCTACCAGAGGGGAAGTGGGTTGGGGGATGG
The DNA here is from genome assembly GCF_004348235.1 of Phoca vitulina. Lineage (NCBI taxonomy): Eukaryota > Metazoa > Chordata > Mammalia > Carnivora > Phocidae > Phoca > Phoca vitulina. The sequence goes on along the minus strand of NW_022589707.1, from coordinate 24,543,577 downwards.
GCAAAACAGCTGTAGAGAACCTATCCTGATGAGCACCAAGCAATGTACAGAAATACTTTCATTTATAAATAGTCATACAACGAGCAAAAGTTTATATGTTATGTTTGGCTATATTTTTACAAGCATAATGCAATGAAAAAACTCCTTAAGCCCTCATTTCTTTTTTTTTTTAATGGAATTTTTTTTTTTTAAAGGTTTTATTTATTTGACAGAGAGAAAGACAACCAGAGAGGGAACATAAGCAGGGGGAGTGGGAGAGGGAGAAGCAGGCTTCCTGCGGAGCAGGGAGCCCGATGCGGGGCTCGATCCCAGGACTCTGGGATCATGACCCGAGCTGAAGGCCGACGCCTAACGACTGAGCCACCCGGGTGCCCCATAATAAACCCTCATTTCTTATGGTTCTCCAGTATTTTGTTTAAGTATGTAGAAGAATAAGTAACTTGTATTTAGTGTCAATCTACATACTAATGATTGTGATTGAAGAAATTTCATTTTATTACTATAATTTTCACTTTAATTCTGGAAAATGGCATTTTGCTTTTTATTTGACAAATAAAATCTTCTATGAATTCTTAATGAGATACATGTGGAAGTTCATCAAAGGTTTATTCCCCCATGGCCATATTTAATGCAAAATTACAGGTGCTAAAACGTCATTACAGAGCTTTAGTTAGGGAACAGGAATAAACTGACAGAATTTTAGCCACACAAAACGAATATATTTTTATTGGCTGCATTTCAAATAATGGCAAGGTTATGCTACTGTTGACAGATATTTTTCACCCATCTGTAAAAATTGCTTTATGCTGTTGGGTGTTATTAATAAGCAAGTCTTTTACCTTAATAATATCAAAATTTAAAATACATCATCTTGTACTTAATTTTTGCCATTATTCTTAAATGAATATAATTTTTACATGTATAATCATTCTTTATTATCTGTCTGACTTTACCCTAAAATAATATTTGCAATCACTAAAGTTTAGATAGAAATATCAAATCATTTATATCCACTTATGGGATTTTTTTAAAAAGATTTATTTATTTGATTTGTCTACCCCTCTGATTTCAACCCCCCCTTCATTTTTCCCTTCCTTCTCCTAATGTCTTCCATGCTATTGAGGAGGGCACCTATTGCATGGAGCACTGGGTGTTATATGCAAACAAAGAATCATGGAACACTACATCAAAAACTAATGATGGTGACTAACATAAGATAAGAAAAAAATAAAACAAAAAAATAAAAACAAAACAAAGCAAGATTTATTTATTTGAGAGAGAGAGAGAGAGCATGTGCACAGGAGAGGGGCAGAGGGAGAGAGAGTCTTTTTTTTTTTTTTATTAAAGATTGTTTATTTATTTGAGAGCAAGAGAGAGAGCACAAACGGGGGAGGGGCAGAGGGAGAGGGAGAAGCAGACTCCCCGCTGAGCAGGGAGCCCCAGGTGGGGCTTGATCTCAGGACCCTGGGATCAGGACCTGAGCCAAAGGCAGATGCTTAACTGACTGAGCCACTCAGCCACTGCGCTAAGTACAGAACCTGACACAGGGGCTCGATCTCATGACCCTGAGATCACCACTTGAGCTGAAACCAAGAGTTGGACACTCAACTGACTGCACCACCCAGATGCCCACATTTTTTTTTTACTTGACCAATTCTACATAGTATAATCAAGATACTAATGGTTTCCTTTTTTAAAAACAAACAAAAACCCACAAAAAAACAGTGTTTTAAGACAAATAAATTATAAACAAAAATGTCAAGATTTAAGAGATAATACTTTCCATAAATAATATAGTAAAATAGTAGAGTATAAAAATAAAAACAAACAAAATCTTTTTAAAAAGAGCTTATTATTTGTGTTTCATTTTTATGTTTCCAGAGCTCAAAATGTCTTCATGAAGATTCATGTTTCTGGCTGAATTTGTATTCCTTCTGCCTAAAGAACTTTCTTTAACATTTTTTATATTGTGTCTGTGCTGGCAATGAATTTTCTCAGCCTTTGTCTAAAAAAGTCTTTACGTCATCTTCATTTTGTAAAGATATTTTCACTGATTAGAGAATTCTGGGTTGACAGTTGTTTTTTTGTTTTTAAGTTGAGTACTATAAAGAACTCATTCCATTGACTTGTGATTTTCATAGTTCCTGAGAAAAGTCTACTAAAATTCTTATCTTTGGTCATTCTATATGTATTGTGTTTTCCCCCTTCTCTGGCTGCCTTCAAGATTTTCTTATTTCTGGTTTCAGCAAATTGAAAAGATGACATGTCTGTACAAGTATGTGTATGCACTTAATATTTATCATAGGATCTTTCATCTTCTTGGATATATGATTTAAAACATTTCACGATTGTTTTAAGATTTGAGCCTTAATTTTTTATTTTTCCCACACTGTTCTGCCCTGTTCTTTTTCTCTGGTCCTTCTGGGACTCCAATTAAATGTTTTTTAGACAGCTTGATACTATTTATTCTATAACTCTTGGATTGTGCTATTTTTTTCACCCCTCCACCATTATTCCCTGTGTGTTTCAGTTTGGATATTTGTACTGATCTACTTCAAGTTAATCATTTTCTTAGCATCTTAGGGATTCCATCTCCTTACTGATTCCATATATATTTATGAATTTGTCTACTATTTCCTTTAGATCATTTAACATAAAAACCATCATGTGTTTAAAATCCCTGACTGATAGTTTTAACACCTGGATTATCTCCATTTCTGGTTCTGTTGATTTCTTGTTCTTTGACCAAGTTAGATATTTTTCATACTTATCTGTCTCATAACTTTTTATTGATTGCCAGTCATTCAGTGTAGAATAGTAGAGAATAAGGTACATAATATTTGTTCTTTGAAATGAGCATGACTTTTTCTCTGTCTGGCTATTAGTTGTGAGTAGTTGAGTCACTCTCTTCAGGAGCAGAGGTGAGTTTGAGTTTTGTGTTTGTTTTTCTCAGTTTGTGTACCAAAGGCATCAAATTCATCCAGCAGTGGTCTACCACTGCCTTGTGATTATTAATAGAGAGGCTAAGGATCAGGAAAGTTTTTCTGTGTTAATGTTCCATTAGGAGCTGTCAACCATTACAGCATTCCTGTACAAAAAAAAAGGTCTCTCTCCACCCTCTTGGTGGTAGAATGCTGTTCCTTCTCACTTGATGCTTGCCAAGGCTTGTGGTGAGGGGCAGTGTATTTTCCTGGTCCAGCTTAGTATTAGACAGGCATTGTGATTAGAAAGTGGAGTAAAGCTCCCTCATCTTTCCAATCTATCTTTCCTATTGCAGCCAAAGTCCACTTTATATGTATGGTCGGCCTTGTGTCAAAGATTTCTCCCCCTCCTCAGTGGTAGACCTATGGTTATATTGGTATGAATTCCTAGCCTGTTTCTCCCCAAAGATAGGTTTCTTTTCTAACCAATATACTGGTAATAATGCACATTTCACTGTATCGTAAGTGTGACAATATTTCCTGTCCATCCCCCAGAAAGAATCTTATAAGATTCTGTATAAGAGAAGGATCCAGGTAGTAGTGTGAAGTTTTGTGCCTTTTCCACAGTGGCAGTTGACTCCCTCTTGCATCCTTGCCTAACCACAGGGGCTTTCCTCTGATCATTTACCCTGCCTCCAATCTTTCTTGAGGGTAACTAATAGAGGTCATTAGAAGAGAACTTGCAAGTGAGTGTGAAATCCTTTTGAGTCTGGATCTCTCAGGGGTTCTAAACTGCCAGTTAGCTCACACTTGTCCTTTATCAGTTAATCAAAATTTCAGGTTTTTTTTTTTTCTTATCCACTTGTATGGCATCTAGTCTCTCTGTATCCATAGAGATATCTTAGATATCTCTTCTTGAAGGAGTTTATTTCTCCTTGAGTCTCAAGGTACTTCATTGCCCAGGGACCTCAGCTCTTTAATGAGTTCATGGAAAATTATTATTTTGTACTTTATCTAGATATTTCTCATTATAGTTTATCCAACTGTTGCTCATTCCAGATTTATACAGCCCAGGCAGAAGTTGAACTTCCAATGCATTAAGTTTTAAGAGTATTGACTTTGCCACTGATTAAGATTACTCAAGATAGTTATAATCAGGTTATATACTGGTATCAAAGGATATGCTGAGCTCTGCCATATAACCTAAAGATATAATACAATTAGCCTTCCCTTTCATAATTTGAATATAGTTTATCTATATCTACATCTTATGTAAAAATATCATAATAAAATTACATTGTACTTTACTTGAAAATTCCTTTTTCATAAGTCTTTTAATAGCCTCTTAAATTTTGTGCTGAATTTAGTTATAGCTATAAAAGTGGTTACCAAACATTCAGTGGTAGTGAAGAATTTTGGGTAGAGAGGAGGCAGACAATTTCTCTTCTTTTCCTCCCACCTTTTTCTACTCCTCAATGCATATCCTTTCAAGCAGGTAGCTTTTCTAGCCAGTAGAGTATAATTGGAGAAAGAACTAAGGCAGTGCCAGGGTGAATAAATTTCCTGTTAACTCCATTCCTCCATGCCAAGTTTGGTATGAGACTTCCTCCCAGTCACCCATAGTCAGGGTACCCTTTGCCAGGTTTTCATGGGCATTCATATGACCATCCCATATAATGTTCTGCCTCTCCAAGGAGTTCCTCTCAAGCAGGCACAGATCTCCATGACTGTTGTAGAAACTCTGACTTTCTATTAGTTCTCAGAAACTTCACTGCCTTCCAGGTGTGTGGCTGAGGTCATCTTTAGTATCATTACAAGACACATTCATATTTTTATCTTGGCACATCAAACATAATATTACCCAGATCTTAACAGAAGGGTGCCCCACTTGTCAGTTTCATCCTTTTCCATAAAAACAGGCAAAATAATGTGGATTATCCCTGTGTATAAGGAATCTAGACTTCAGGGATCATGAAGTCCTGATGATTTCCCAGGATTAAGATGGAGATAGGGGAAGCGCCAATTTTTCATTTTTTTGTGTATAACTGGACCTTGGAGAAAATATATCTCTTTTATGCTCTCTATAGGTAAATTTATATCTAATATTCTGAGGTGAAGTGTGTGGGGTGGGAATCAAGAACATGTTCAAGTCTATGTTGAACTCAATGGTTAACCTAGAGAGAAAACACTGTTTTTTTTCCTTTTAAATATTTCCTAATAGATGGGTTTGCATAATGGGCTTCAGGCAAAAAATGTTGTAAGGCTCAAGTAACAGAGCTAGCTGTATTTCAATTGCTACTTCCTGTCAGCCTAGTGACTTTATAATTTATTTGTATGTAAGTTAGAAAGTTTCATTTCCAAAAGAAATATATTGGATTCATCCCCCAAATTATCTTTTTGTAGAAATATATGAGTTCAGCCTTATGTCACTTATAAAGATTACTACTTTTCTACAAACTGACAATCAATATTTCTATCATTTCCCTCTAAGTCTATCTCTAGGGGCAAATGACAAGTAAGTAAATGTCAAAGTTTTATTCCACACACAGAAACAACTATGCTGTAAATAACATTGTGAATACTTATAATGTTTTTTATAAGTAACCTTTCTAAATTTTAGCAGGAGAAAATATGAAAAAGAACTCAAGTGTGTACAAATTAGAAACAAAAGAATAGCTTTTTCTTTCATATCATACTTGACACAAATAGAATACATGCAGCAGATATTTAAATGGATATTTGAGAAGCTTAGACATATACCTTTGTGATAAGAAAAGTGGTTAAAAAGGAGACAACATACATTGCACATTATAATGAGAAGACTTCTCATCTCAGGTAACTGGTTTATACAAAAATCTTGGGCTGATTGAAGTGTAAGCAAACTAGTCAGTATCGATCAGATAAGAAGTCCAGCCTTAAAAATTTAGGGCGTAAGCTGAAAATTCTTTTTTATTTTCCTAAATGAAGTTTAAAAATACATCACACATATATTTTAATGAGATAGTATTTACATATCAGACAATGGCAATGTTCAAAACTTTGAGGTTCTATTTCTACTAGGTTACTGGCCAATAAAATGATAGATCAGATTGTATTATTTTGCCATTCTTAATTTTGGAATCATAAGGTTCTATAAATGACACATAAAACAAAGGTACCTGAAAAAACAAAAAAAAAACAAAAAAAAACAAAAAAAAACAAAAAAAACCCAAAGGTACCTGAAAATGCTATAGGAAAATTATAAGAAATAAACTATTTCAAGTCTACAAACATAAGTCTTCTCTTAATCTTTATATAAATTTTTTGCTATTTTCTCAATATAGAGATGCATAATGAATGACACGACTGAGGATGACCCAGAAATATCTGAAATGTGCAAGGGGGTGGTTAGGATGTTGCAAAGGACTTAGCATTTTTCCTTAAGTATATTTGTATAAATATACAGATATACATCTTGAAACATATATGTATATCTGTGTGTATTTACATTTATCATGAATTCTAACATAATTACAATATTTCAAAATATTATGGCAAATATTATGAAGTATATCATATCTTGATTAACACTAAGTTCATAGTTCTGTAACATAGTTCTCACAATGGTAACATACATTTATCTTAAGTAGGAAGGGAAACAAAAATATAGTATAAGAGAAAAAGATGAGGTTTATAGATTATTATTATTATTATTTCTTTTTCCTCCTAGAAGACTTACCTATTTAGTTGTAAATGGTATCAAATAGAACACAGGCCAAATTTTTGTTTAATAATACACTATCCAATGCAAATTTCTGAAGCCTAGAATTTGGTATAAGTAAACACTTATGTCATAGTAACCCAAGAAATACATTTTGGAGGACGATTAATGTTTATCCATCATAAGAGCTAGTCTGTCATAGGAGTAGTGCTTCTAGGGAGACCAGGTAACTAATCCCCAAGAAATTAAAAAAGCTGAAGACATTTCCTGTGTACATTTTGTTTGTATAAAATTATAACATCTACTGGGTAATTTTAATATCCAGTGGGTAATTTTTATAATACAATGGGTGATTTTTAAGTCATTTCCAGACGAAGCCTTGATACACACTTTCAACTATTTAAATAAAGAATGGACAATTTGGCTTAATTCTGTCTCTTGGAATAATTTGGCATATTATAACACAAATAGATTTATTTAAAGACTGGCTTTTATTTATGTTTTGAATATGCTGTAAGGCCTTAAAAGACCAGCAGTTTTCCTCCATAAGTGTATCTGTGTCTATATTTTTCTCAGAATTTCTTAATCTTATACATTTCAATGTATTGCATTTTACCTGAAGTGCTATATGTTTATATAAGAACAGGACAGACATACTCACTCACATGCATATCACTGTAACTGAGTCATAGGCGTGGCACTTAGTAAAAACAAACAAAACATAATGAGAAAACTAACCACACGACAGGAGAGGCAGTACAGGACCTCGGCTAGAATAGCCCTAGCTTCAGATTGCTTCGGTTTAATTCTTGCTCTGCCACTTCCTAGTTGTATAATTTTGGACAAGTTAGTTATCTTCTCTGTGCCTCCAATTTTTGTAAAATGTGAAAATAATTGTACCTGTGTTATCATGTCATACAGATCCCAGGAAAGAATACAAGTCAAATGTTTAGAACAGGTGGACATGGTTAACACTAAGTGTTTACAATTGCTATTATGATCTTCTGAATCAATTAAAATTTAATCCTGCCTGTGGAAGCATAGTCTCTGTAGCTACTGGGATTAAAAAAAAATTTATAGAATTTTATAGAAAGCATTGTGGTAAGAGAATTATTCCCTTACATACTGGAAAAATATATTGAAGTCTGTCTATTTTGCTGTATTTTGTGTGTGCAGGGACTGAATATATTAATTGTTGTTACATATCTCTTGGTTGGTAAAGTCTCAGCTTAATTAATGTTGCATTACTAAGGTTCACTGAGTTTTCCCTTCTGCCCTTAGGAAATGAATAATAAAGAAGTTTATCCAAATAGCTCTTCTCAAAAGCAAAAGGGAAAGAAGAATAAGAAAAAAAATGAAAGATGAAAAGTTGTGTGTTTTCCCGAGCCAGAAGGCTCCCAGAGAGAACCATGGCCTGGAGTGTCCCTGGGAGGCTGACTGCAAAGGCGCCTTGGAGCAGGGACTTTCTGCATGCTCAGCGGCATGGTTAGCAGTGGAAAGTGGAGGCTGCTCTGTGTCTGCCACTCAACCCGCCTATTTACTTCAAACTTATGATGTCCAGAGGACTGTTGTTACATTAGTTTGGGCCCAGAGGGATTTGATTCTTTTCTTTCATTATTCATAAAGTAAAAGCCTTGAGCCACAATTTAAAGATTTTATCACTCATAAAATGATGCTTATGTGAATGATGTAGAAGACATATATAATCAATATCTACCTGTACAAATGCTGTGAATATACTTTAATGGTTAATGTGAACATGTTGGAAAATACATCTTAAAGTACATTCTATTGTTTTAAAACCATTCCTTAGCTATTCTTAAAAATGAATCTTCCTGCCCCTCTCCCTTTCCATATTGAGTACCAAACGTAATTTGGAGAGAAGAAACATGAAGTATTATTATATTTTTATGTAAATATGATATATTTTAATCGGAAAAAATAACCAACCAAACAAAAGAAATTCCCATATTTCAAAAATAAAACTAAGTTTATTGGAGTTTTTAGAAAGTTCCTGTGGGTAAAATTTTCCATTGAATAATATAAAATGAAAATCTGACCTATGTACCTACATCCTATTATATCTTTACCCTGACATTTCACTATTTATATTGCTTTTGCAATTGGAAATATTGAGCAAACACTGCTGACATTGCAGAGTTTATCTGTGTATGACATTCATTATCGCACCCCAACTTGGTCTCCTTTGCTTCAATAATGAAGTTTGCTGCGGTCAGTGGAAACAGCTTGATTGGTTTATAGAAGAGACATTGATGTTTGAAACAAGTTATGTATGTAGCCTGGAAAATGTTATTGGGAAATTGCTCTGGACCAGATAGGAATATACCAGTTTAAACTACTAGGAAAAAAACAATCTTTTCTTTTATTAAAAAATGGAGATTGTGATTGATGAGACAATGTCAGCCAAAAGAAGAGAAGAAGGAAAAGAAGACGAAGGAAAAAAGCAAAAGGAAAAAAAAGGTAACAGTAATAATTAAATTTAATTTACCATAACCAGCCTGAAAAGAATTCTTATCAAGTATAAATCTGTATTAATCACAGTGTAAGAACTACCTCCTCCATACAAAACACACTCAGCTACCCTGCTTTTCAAGGGTATCTTTTCTCTTCTGAATTCCTCTAGAGTAATGGTTCTCAAAATGTAGTCCTCAGATTGGCAACATTAGCATCATCTGGGAAATTTTTAGAAATGAAAATTCTTAGACTCCACCTTAGACTTAGTCAGACACCCTGAGTGGGCCGCATAATCTGTGTTCTAACAAATCCCTAATTGATTCTACTGCATACTCAAGTTTGAGGACCACTGCTATAAGACTATGCACCTATACAAATAAATAAAATGCATAATTAAATGTGTGTGTTTTTTCCTTTTTTAAAAAATTAACACATTCAGTTTATATCCATATCCAGATAAAAACTTCTTGAAGACAGGGACATACATACCATATAAACTTTTGGTCACATCTACAAATTCAATAAAGCATTGTTTTTATGGTGGAAAGACATTTCTATGCACATTCTAGGTCACATTTTTCAATGTTCTTAACTCAGTTCATAAAATTTGGAAGCCCAAATCTGAGATCCCTTTAAGCCTAACATTTCTTAAGAATAATAATGATAAAGCCAAACAATATTGTCATAGGATAAGTTTTTATTTTCAAATTTATGCTCAAATGAATAAAGCTTCAATGTAACAATTTAAATATTTCAATGATATGATCCAGAAATTCCTTTTCACCTACAGAATGTTCAGAACGGTAACTTTCCTCATACCACCATCATCCCATCATCCTTATTTTACAGACTCCATTTCAACTAGAAGGGAAAACTAGTTTTCTTGAGAGAGTATACCCATGATCTTTTTATATGTTGCTCTCATCCCACCCACAATCACGAAGACTAAGGCAGTCAAATCCAATAAAACTACTTCTTTTTGTGGCTCATATAAGTTTCTTTTGGCTTTATTTTAATGGCATCAGGGCCTGGGGAAAGGAAGTTTTCATGTAATAAGTGACTATACTGTCAAGTATTTTTTCCCATGGCAGTTTCATATTTTAATTTAGACTTTTTATGATTTTTTTAAATCAATCCAAAGTTTTTTTTCTGTTTCTAACTTGATGTCACCTTATATTTTATTTTTGAAGCATTTGATGTAGTTTTTACCTTCATCTCCTCCTTACATGAATTGAGACTTTTAAAATATGACCTATCGATCATCCTGCCGCAGGAGCTACCATATTCCTGTGATGATGTCCCGTCCTTATTTTAACTTGCACCCCTCAAGATGTCATTCAGATACTTCCTGTCCCAAACTTGATAAAGAATGGTACAAAAGGATAATAAATGTTTTTACTTCAATTAACAATACGTTTTGTTGTTATATCACATTGTGTTTTAAATTCCCCAAGAGGTTGTTTATTCAGAATGAGTTCCTTCATTTAATATTAAAATTTATATTTTATAAACTTCCATTTATTATTTTTTAAAATTGCGGCACCTGGTTGGCACAGTTGGTTGAGTGTTCGACTCTTGGTTTCAGCTCAGGTCTTGATTTCAGGGTTGTGAGACTAAACTCTGCTTACCACTCTGCATTCAATGTAGATTCTGTTTAAAGACTCCCTCTCCCTCTGCCCCTCCCCTCTGCATGCTCTCTCTCTCTCTCTCCCAAATAAATAAATAAATCTTAAAAAAAAATAAAAAATAATGCTTGGTTTCATATTTGCAGCCTATTGGAAGTTACCCAATTCTTTGAAAAATGCTTATCGCTTACTCAGAATATATTCCTTCATGGAAAGTTAGAATTTACATTTTATAAACATTTCACATTTTTAAAAAATGTGTGACCTTGTGACAAAATGTTTCCAAAATACCAAATGAGTAGTTACCAGTGCTTTGTGGAGTATCATAACATCACACCTAAATTCTGTGTGTGTGTGTGATTTTTTTGTAAATATGTATAAGATTTATACAGAAATGTTAATATTTAGTAGTTTTCTCCTACACTTATCATTGAATTCTAAACAAGGTTTACGTGAGCAATACAGCTTTTACTAGATTAGAGAAACATTATGTATTTATTAAAAGAGCTTTTGTCTTTCAGCATGGTGGGCTTATGCTATCAACTCTGTGACTTCGAATACATGAAAAGAACTCCCAGTGTAAGATGGGATCAAGGGGATAATTTCAGGCATGGTTTATTTATGATTTAAAGTTTCAGAAAAAAATTCCTTTCTCCAACAGAAATACAGAATGCTATCGCTAAGTAAAACAAAGCAATGTTCTTTGTTGAGTTGCTCTGGGTTTAAATATTTCACAATTTACTTTAAAGGAAAAAAAATTGAGAGAATTATAGATTCACATGCATTTTAAGAAATAGTAGAGATTCCCATATACTCTTAGGCCAGTTTTTCCCAATGGTAATATCTCACATAACTACAGTACAATATATTAGCCAGGAAACTGACTCTGATACATAGTTTCAACATTATTCAGATTTTACAAGTTTTATATGAGCTTGTCCATGTATGTGTGTACATATGCACATATATAGTTATGTATACATTTACATGTTTAAGTTCATGTAACCACTAACACAGTCAAGATAACAAACAATTCCATCACCAGGATTACTCTTGCTATGCTTATATAACCACAGCCACTTCCTGTCTTTCCACACCTCCCTAACCACTGACAATCGCTAATCTGTCCTCTATTTCTAGAATTTTATTTCAAAATTGTGTATAAATGGAATGCTACATTATATAATCTTTTAATATTGGCTTTTTTTTTTTTTACTCAGCATAATTTCCTGAGATCCATCCAAGTTGTTGCATGTACAAATAGTTTGTTCCTGCATCATTTATTTAATGATGCACCCTTAGAAAGGCATTGGGTTGTTTCTAGTTTGGAATTTATTACAAATAAAGTTGTTACAAACATTTGCACATGGGTTTTTGTGTGAATGTAAGTTTTCATTTTGCTGGGATAAATGGAGCTTTTTGTAGTGCAATTTTTGGGTCATATGGTAAGAGCATGTTTAGTATTGTAAGAAAGCATCACAAGGAAAGAACAACCTACAACAACTTAATTCCAAATAACTGTTGATGATTTTTTATTAAAAGAGAATAACAAGATATTATCATGTAATTATGCTTCATCTGATTTATTAACATGGTGAAAAATATTAAGAAAAAACTTTATTTATTCTGGTTTACTTTTGAGCTCTTGTAATATGAGTACTTAAGCACTGAATCTTCCATTGGTGTTGGGGAAGTATAATTAAAAATAAAATCTCTTCCCAACTCAGAAAACTTTTCTACAAAGTTAGAAGAAAAGAAAACAATTTTATTATTGAATAAGCATTAAACCAGAATGTGATGTGATGGGCATCACAGGTAATCCTCTAAAGATAGTGCATATATATTCTGTATATATATATATATATATATATATATATATATATATATATCTGTGTGTGTGTGTGTATACATATACATATATATATATAGCCAAGGATACAACCCATCACATATATGTTCTCAGGATGAACAATCACTACACCCCTCAAGTAAAAGGACTTGATAGCACCCTTTGTCACATGTAGTTCATCCTAAATTCACCTGGTAATTGAAGGTAACCATCTGTGTTAGCTAACTGGTTTTATCTAAAGGAAAAATAAATTTCTCCTATCTTTATAATGGAAGTTAGTTTTGCAACAAGGCATCAGAGGAATTTAGGCTCTTATTCTCCTACAGACACTGGGATATAGGGTCTCTTCCTTCTTTGATGATTATAGTTCAGAGAGATGGTTCCTAGGTTCTTGAGAAAGGCAGTCCTGAGTTGTAAAGCTGGTTAAGAGGTTTATTTAGCCTTTAAAAAGATTTACATGCTTTTCAAAGTAATAAAGCCCTTATAATTACATGTATTCGAAAGTAAAAGCTCTGGGACAAGGGAGGGGGTGTGGAGTCTCTTCCTTTATTTTCAATGGGGAAAATTAAGCCTCTTATTTTTAATTCGTATTTATCCTTAGGGGGCACATTTTAGCTAGATCTCACAGGTTCTAATATACACTTGTTTTAGTATCATTGCTTTCTGTATTCTTTATTTCAATTTTATTTTCCCTTTAACCCAAGTGTTATTTCAGAATAAGTTTGATTTTTCACTAATATTATAATCTATATAAATGAAATTCAATCTATTTATTAGTATTATAGATGTATCTAGTTATAAAATTATTTTCCTATATGGAGCAAGTTTTTTTGTTTTTGTAATTTTTTTTATGTTTTCTTTTTTATATTGCACATTTGATCTAGACTTTCATTCTACTTTTCTAGTCTCTTAATCTAGATTTATAGTATATAGCAATTCTTTCAAGATTTATTATGATTTATCTTTAGTTTTAAATTTAAAGTTTAATGCTTATAACCATGGAAATGTCATCCACAACTTTATTCATTGTGTAGTGCTTTTACTTAGTTTTCATTTTTAAATGATAAGCTGAATTCTTACAGGTTGACAACATTGGTTCCTTTATAATGTGACTAAAAAGTTTGAGTAATACTCAAAAAAATTATCAGTCTAGATAGTCCTTCACAGTGTTCTGCATTTAACATTATTGTGAGGAAGACTGAAGCGGGCATTTTTGTCACACTTACACTTGTTTTTCCTGAATTGTAAATTAATGTTAAAACACAAATAATTCCTGGGCATCTTTCTTTAATAAGAAGAAATGATTTCTCATCCAGTCTAAACAAATCTTCCTGTGTGTACTACTCCTCCCTGTGATTTCAACTTTTCTTTTTCTTTAAGACTGCAAGATTTTCAAGTTTTTAAACCAGGCTTTTCCTCCAAAATGTGTGTGTGTGTGTGTGTGTGTGTGCGTTTGTGTGTGTGTTTCCAATCAAACTCTTTGAAAGGGTAATTTCTCTCCAATTTTTTCATTTGTCCACAATAATCTTTCTTAATCTGGCTTCTATCCTACTACTCCATTGGAATTACACTTGGTAAGGTCATCAATAACATTTAAAATTCTGAATCTAATTATTTGATATTGCTGATCATGTCCACATGCTGTTGGCATGAATTATAACCAAGTTTCTCCTGCATTCTTAACTCTTGCCCTGCTAATGTTAGTGTCCTAACTCCTTTCCTCCAGTCACCCTTTCAATGTTTTTATTTTCTTCCAAAGTTTATTTTCATACAGCACATGTTGCCATAATCATCCTTTCACATGATAACATTGGTGAGATATGGTAATAAATTACTTAAGTAAAATTATTCATGGAAGATGTTTAAGCTGTTACAATATTAACTCATGATGGATATGAGCTGAGGTTTCAAAAGAGTAATGTATAAAGATAATGACATAAAATATAATGAAAAGTTAAAATAGCTATACATCAGCATGGGAATGGATAAGTAAAAATTGTATATGCATATGAAGAAGCAATATAATATAATTAATGAATGAACTTAAGCTATATCTGTTGACATAGAAACACCTCAGATATATATGATTAAATACAAAAAGCTGGTCATACAAAAGACCTTCAGTATTCTAAATTTATATAAATTAAAAACATAAATAGTGTTATAGATTTAAACATTTATAAACTTGTAGAGGGTAGATAAATACCACCTTCATAATAGTGTTTTCTTCTAGTGGGGAGGGGAATGACTATGAGTGATAAAAAAGAAACTTCAGTTTTATTAATTATGTGTTATTTCTTAGGAGTTAATAATATCTTAAGCAATATGAGAAAATATTAATATTTGGTAATCCTAGTTAAGGTGTTGCACAGGTGAATGTTACATGAGTCACTGTATTTATTGATAATTTAAAACTTCTTCCACTTTTAAAAATTAGTGAATAATTGTGATAATATAAACAGGAAATATTTGGCTGTGAAGGGCAGCAGAAAACTTGAGTAGAGGTTGAAGTGGGATGTGGAATTAGGGGTAAAACGTTTTTCAGGATGGGATTGCCTAGTGCATGTTTGTATGACTGCTGGAAACCCCCAACAGAAAGGGAGTGATGAGTAAGAGGTAGTAAGCAATGACACGAATTTTAAATGACCCAAAGAGCGAAGTCCTTGAGAGGGCTGGAGGGAAGCGATAATGTTGGCACAGTAAGAACTCAGTAAATGTAGGCTGGATGAATGAGTAAATGACCCATTAAATGCTCTTAAGCAATCCCCCTGGGTGTGCCTTAATTACCTTTTCAACTGTCCAAAACAATTAAAAAGTTAGACCACTTTCCTCATGTTCACAAGTTCATTATGTTCTCTTTCTTTTAAAGCAAAGAATATTCCTTTCTGCTTATAAGAGACAATAAAGGCATAAAGTTCATTTTCAGTCACTGGTTTATATATTCACTGAGCACTCAGATTCTAGATGTTGTAGGCATCAGAGAAATAGCAGTGAAAAACATAGACAAATAACTATATATTATTAGGTGATGATGCAAGGAAAATCATATGAAGGTAAGATGGTAGATGTGATGCAATGTTGGTTGGGGTGTTTAGGAAAATCCTCTTTAAAAAGTGACATTTAAATAGTCTTAAATAAAATGAGGGTGGAGGTGCATTACATGGAAAACTTAATTCAGTAATTTCTTTTGAATAAAGGGTCCGTTTTGGTCTTCATATGTCCTTCACAAGTGAAAGGATGAGGTTGTTAGATTATAGTTCTTTTTTTCTTACAATCTGGACATATCCCTTGGCCTTTTCTAGTTTCCTGTGTTGCAGGGAGTGGAGCATTCTAATTCCAAGCTTATTTTCATCATTTTTGTTATCTCTTTTATCTTTTTCAAACTCTAAGAATGTTTTTTTTTTTTTTCCCCTTTAAACACTTCACTGGAGTTGTGTAGAATAGGTATTTATCTCTTGTATTAAAGTTGCCCAACAGGTTAAGTTATTTTAGTCTGAAGTTTTTCCTTAGTTCAGGGAAGTTTTCTACTGTAATTTATTTGGTTATCTCTTCTCTATTTCTTTTCATGTATTAAAGGAATCTTGTCTCTCGATCAACAAAAAATTTACACTTGGAACCAGGACTCAATTCCAAGGTCTCTGGGAGCCTTTTCTACCATCAGTTATCTTTTTTCTCCTTTCTCCAGCTCTGTACTTGCATATTTGTCATATATATGTGCTTGTGATTCACACCATCATAAAGAAGCCTTTAATGTATTTCATCATTTGCACACAGAAGTCATAGTGTCATCTCCTCCATATTTCTTGAGCCCATTCAACATACTTCACTTTGACTTCTAAAAACTTTCTCAAGTTCACCAATGAGTTTCTAGTTACCAAATCCAAGATATTTTCATTTTATTATTTGATATCCAAACCATTTGAGAGTTTAAAACCTACCCTTTTGCTTGAAACTCCTTTTGTTATCTCTTAGGAAACAATTATCTTGTTTTATTTCTCCAGAAATCAGTGGTAATTTGTCTTAATTTCCTTTGTAGTTTTCTCTTCCTTCAGTTCACTTAAGTGTTTCACAGAGTATTATTTTTACTTTTCTTCACTTCAAACTTTCACTGGGCAAGTATATTTAATCCCCATGCTTCAAGTATGCAATGACTTCCAAATTTATAGCTCATTTAGAGTGATTCTGTTGAGCTCCAATCGCCTCTTGAAATACCATTTTGTCCTATAGGCAACTGAAAATAATAGATAAAAATGGAAATGGCTCCTTACCGTCTTTTCTTCCAACCAAATCTACTCACCTCTTTCTTTCTAAGTCTTGGTAACTAATACTTAATCTACAACTAGTTTCCTGAAAAATCATCTGAGTCCATTCTAGATTTTTCTGTTTCAATAGTCTCTAATCCAAACAACACTAAATCATCTTGATTTCTATCTAATTAATAGGGATTAGAACCTTGCAGTCTTTTCAAATAATATCTCTAATGCCCTTGCTCATCTGGAATAAAGTAAAATAGCTATAGTCTTTGGGTTTCCACTGTTGATCTCTTCTAACTTATGCTACACATAGCCTTTGGGATAACATTTACAAAACACAGAACTGATCATATCAATCTCTGTTAAATTTTACTCAACTTTCACTATTTTCTTAGTTAAAAGCTCAAAGTTAAAAATCTGAATTATTTAGGTTATTATACAAGTTCCTGTTGATTATGTTTATTGCCAATGACTATACTCTCATCTTTTTACATGCCACTTCTAAAAAAATAATTTCTCTTCATATTAAATAACCCTGAATGTGCCATGTTTGTTTCTGATCACTGTTGCTCATGGTATTACAACTACCTGGAATTTTTTATCCTCTTCTTTCCTTAGATATCTTCCACTCATCCTTCACAACGGAGTATGGAAACATTTTCTCCAGGAAGATTTCCCTGGTATCTATCCACTTCCATTTCCCATACTATTATTTTTTTTTTAGATTTTATTTATTTATTTATTTATTTGTTTGTTTGTTTGTTTATCAGAGAGAGAGAGAGCGCACACAAGCAGAGGGAGACGCAAGCTCCCCACCGAGCAAGGAGCCGGATGCGGGATTTGACTCCAGGTACCTGGGATCACCACCTGAGCCAAAGGCAGATGCTTAACTGACTGAGCCACCCAGGCATCCCTCCATTTCCTATACTATTGTTTGGATTATCAATAATATCTTGTGTTTCCATGGTGACTTGAGGGAACCATTATCAGAGCATTTGTGGTGTGCTATTCTTTTTCATTGTTGTGTTTTGTTAATGTTTCTGTCTCTACCTACAAGATGCTGAACTGTTTATCAGGAATATGTCCTTTTTAAATGTTTTAGTTTGAAATAATTATAGGTTTATAGAAGTCTTACAAAAATTGTTCATCCAACTCCCTTCATCTTAGCATCTTGCATAACATAGCAATTTATAAATACTAAGAAATTAATATTGCTATAATAGTATTAATTAAACTAAAGACTTTATTCAGATTTCCCCAGTAGTTCCACTATGACTTTTTACTTGATATCTCTCAATTTTAAACTCTAGCCTCCTATTTAGTCACCAGATTGTAGCTTCTTCTGTCTTCTTAGTCATTCTTTCACCCTCACTCAGTCTTTCAAATATGTTTTATGTTTCTCTTCCACTGTTAACCTTTTCCTGTTCTATTTTTCCTTCTTGATTTATACAGTTTTATTCCTGTAAATCTTACTTGGTTTGCTATAGGGAGAGTTAATTGACACATATGACCAGTTCACCATAGATAGCTAGTGGTACAATTATGTAGACTATTATAAAATAAAAATGAACTTGGTTTGGTGTCAGTGTAGATAAAAATGGGAAGAGCTAACTTATTGCATTTGGGTGAGCTACTGAAGAAACAAGGGTCTGACAATGCCTAAGAACTCCAATTCATTGAATTGTTATTCTGTATAGTTGATTAGAAAATATTTATAAATCACATGGGAGACTGATGTGAAGAAATATTCTATATCTGTCTATTATCTATCTATCATCTATCTATCCATCTATCTATAAGAATTCATTACTACTCTCCTCTTGAAGTTGAGCAGAAGATAATTAAATCTGTTATTCACATTCATATGTAATAATGAATGAAAATTCAGAAAGTCCTTCTGAGTCTGGCCCTTGTTTGGTAACATTTTCCTACCAACAGTATTTAAATCAGAAAGTAACAGAAAATAGAGACAGAGAAAGGTAAGCTATTCCACAACGGAATCAAAGTATAATCATTTATTTTATTTATTTATTTTTAAATTCTTTTTTTTTAAAGAAAAGAATTTATTTATTTGACAGAGAGAGAGATAGCAAGAGCAGGAACACAAGCAGGGGGAGTGGTAGAGGGAGAAGCAGGCTTCCTGCCGAGCAGGGAGCCCAACGCTGGGCTCGATCCCAGGATCCCAGGATCATGACCCAAGCCAAAGGCAGACAGTTAACGATTGAGCCACCCAAGTGCCCCAAAGTATAATCATTTAGCACAAAAGTTGGCAAATTTTTTCTATAAAACTTTTTCTATAAAGCTTTTTTCTATAAAAGCCCAGGTAACAAATATTTTAGGCTTTGCAATGTCATATATTTTACAACTATTCAACTTTGTCATCATAGCAGGAAAGCAGCCAGACAATACCTAAACAGATGAGCATTACTGTGTTCCAATAAAGCTTTATGTACAAGAATAAGCAGAAGGCTGGATTTGGCTCAAAGGTGGTAGTTTGTCAACTCATAATTTAGCACAAACAGGTTATATGTAAGAAGAAATCATTTTCAAAGTGCACAATAACTTAAGGACAACAGGATGAATGCTAGAAGCACTTAAAGTCCAAGTGCTCTGTTTCTTAATTCACTGTTTACCATTCCTTACCATAGAAGTAAAAACAAACTAGTCATTTATAAGCCATAGACTTTAGCAATAATTTAAGTGACATTAAGGGATCTTAAAAACCATAAGAAATACATTTGCTATAATGACCTTGCTCTTTCAAGCAGTGACTTAATTTTTTTCCATTTGTTAATGAGCATAGAAAAATGACTGAAATCTGTCCCTGTTTTCTTCCCATATCTATTTGTTATTTTGTACTTGCCTAGGAAGAGAGGGCCAAAAGGAGAGAGTTTGTCCTCTTATCCTTGGGTATATAAGGAATTCCTTATATCCCTTGCTCCTTAATCCTTCCAGCAAGTAGGATATTACCATGAAATTGCTCTTAAAGAGAAAAAAATAAAACAAAAAAACATCGAAGTACCTTTCTGTTTGTCACCCCAACTCAATATTGGTAATGATGTTAACAGTAGTAGGGGGTAGGTGGTAGAGCTAAGTTACTCTAATTTGCCTTTATTACTATTTTTTTTTTTTTGGTCTTCTGTTTTTATTTTTTAATTTTTTCTTGTTTTTATTTTTTATTTAAGTTACTTTAATTTGTGTTTGCATTTGGGGGCAGAGGAGAAGAAAGTAGTAAATAGTAGGAATAAAATTATCATAAAATCTTTTTGCGTCCTGACAACACATTGAAAATAGTAATACTAAAATATAACTTTTGCTTTGAACAAAATTTATAAAATGGAAGAGGTGAGTAAAGTAGCATTATCCTTTAGGGGAAGGTCTGTAATTGCCTAAGTATGAAACCATTTTTATTTCTAAACACGTTCCTAACATTCCTTCTTGTACCAAGACTTTGGCTATATGAAAGCCTGGAAATGTTTTGAAATCAGAAAATTATGTGATTTATGGAATTAATTGTTGATAAAACCCAGATTACTTCTCCAAATTATTCATAAAAGTGAAGCATCTGGCCACTAGCTAGTCTAGCATATTACTTTCTGAAATTCGCTCTTTAAGTTTCCTGTCTATGGCATGGTTGTGAAAAGTGATTGGGAGCCTTGGCCATAGAAATTCAAACACTGTGAACTGGTGGAACTCTTCAGTGATGGTAACAATATAGACACAGTTAATAACAAGACTTAGAGTGAATTTGAGGAAGTCTCTAGAAGAAAAAAATATGAGATATATATTTACTAAACTAGTGTTAAATACTTTAAAATGGACTTAGTATAGTTGAAGAATAGATTTGTTTTGAGTTTTTTTTTTTTTAAGATTTTTTTTAATTTATTTATCAGAGAGAGAGAGACAGAGGCAGGCAGAGGGAGAAGCAGGCTCCTTGCTGAGCAAGGAGCCCGATGTGGGACTCAATCCCAGGACCCTGGGATCATGACCTGAGCTGAAGGCAGATGCTTAACTGACTTGAGCCACTCAGGCGTCCCTGTTTTGAGTTTTAATAGCATAAATGGACACCAGGAATATCATGCTGCTATGAAATGGATAAAAATTTTTTTTCAATTAAAACTTTGACCAACAAGTGATTTTTTCATCAACATGAATATAAAACATCCCTCTATTCATAGCAGCCAGCAGAGAGAGTGCAACTACAGAAGTATAGCCCAGAAAGAGTTAATTATTATGGAAAGACAAAATGTTGTAGAATTGTGCAGCCATTTCCTATAATGAATACTTTTTGTACTTTTTGAAGGAAGCTTCCCTCCTTAGTGATAGTAATGATTAGTACTTAAATTAAAGGGAGTTTTAAGTTGGTTAAAACAAACACCTACAAAAATAGTAAAGAGTGAATAAAGGGGCGCCTGGGTGGCTCAGATGGTTAAGTGTCTGCCTTCGGCTCAGGTCATGATCCTGGGGTCCTGGGATCGAGTCCCGCATCAGGCTCCCTGCTAGGCGGGGAGCCTGCTTCTCCCTCTGCCTCTGCCTCTCTCTCTCTCTCTCTCTCTCTCTCTCTCTGACTCTCATGAATAAATAAATAAAACATTTTAAAATAAAAAAAAAGAGTGAATAAAGGACTGGAAATGAAGGACACAGCCAACAGCTTTTGGACATGGTAAATGAACTACTTTTCCTAGAAAAGATCAGGAAAATCTAGAATCTGGATGGGTTAAAATAAAGATTCTTGATTAATCATATATGAGGTTTCACAAATTTGTTTGAGATACATAGGAAATACAAATAATTATTAGTATTACTATTAAATCATTATTAGTATTAAATAACTATCTAACAATAAAAGAGAGAAAGAAATAACAACAAGTAACAACAACAACAAAAAACCAAGCACACCCAGATAATTTCACAGGGAAACTGTATTAAACTCAAAAGACCAGATAATTCCAATCATAGCAAGTGAAGGAAAACTTTTTTTTAAAAGATTTATTTATTTATTAGAGAGAGTGTGCTGGCAGGGGGAGGGGCATAAGGGGAGGGAGAGAGAGAGAGAGAATCCTCAATCAGACTCCCCACTGAGTGCAGAGTCCCATGCAGTACTCAATCCCATGATCCTGAGATCATGACCTGGGCTGAAATCAAGAGTCGAACACTCAACCGACTAAGCCACCCAGGCACCCCGCAAATTAAAGAAAAGTTTTAAATAAATTCTTTGAAAACAATATAAAATTGATAATTAAACAAGATAAAGAACACACCAAAACTTGATAGATTAATCTCACTATAAATATCCATGAAAAATCCCGAAAATTCCTAAAAAAAATAAACTGAATTCACTATCTACATAAGGAAACAATGCATCTTGACTAAATGGAAAAGGATGTTGACAAAATCTAATGTCAATTTCTGATAAAAATGATTAGTAAAATAGGAATTGTTGGATATTTACACATTTACACACACACACACACACACACACACACACACACACAAAGAATTATTTAATGGAGAAACACTACAGACAATCCCACTAAGGTCAGGGACAGGGCAACGTTCTGACAATCTCTACTGCTATTGAACATTTTTTTTGAGATATTAGCTGCTATGATTAAAGAGAAATCAATAAAAGCCATAATAATTGGAAAAAAGACTACAGTAAGTTATATTTGCAGATAATACACTTAAAACCTCAAGACTAGCTCCTATACCCAAAGAAAAAATAATTTGGTAATGTACTATGATATAAAATATATCTACAAAAATGAATAGGAAAGCAACAGGTACTCTCATTCATTGTCATCTTCCACTTTGGAAGACAGTTTTGCAGTTTCTTCTGAAGTTAAACACAAACGTAATATATGACCCAGGAATCATACTCCTAGTTGTTCACCCAAGTAAATGGTAAACTATATCCATATAAAAGCCTAATGCTAAACACAGACAAAAAAAAAATGGAAGGAACCAAGCTTCAACAGGGAAATGGATAAACAAATTGTGGTATATCCATATAATAGAATAATATTCAGCTATAAAAGGAATGGGTCATTGATTCATGCCATAACATGTATGAAAATTTATTTTGCTAAGAGAAGTAAGTTAGACCAACAGACTACATATTTTATGATTCCATTCATATAATGTTTCAGAATAAGCAAATTTATAAGGACAGAAAATACCAGTAGTTGCCAGAGATTAGAGGAGTAGGGTGGTTGTCAACAAAGTGAATGAACAAGAGAATTTTAAAGTGAAGGAACTAATCTATACAGAATGCTATAGCAATGAACTGTACATTGTAAAAGAGTGAACTTTAATATTTGCCAACTAAAACAACAACAACAAATCAACCAGGATGTCAAGGGATACCTGAATAGAATGCACTTTGACAAAAGAATGTGACAATATTACAAATGTATGACATAACTTTACATAAGCAATGGGGGTAAAAAAGGAGCTGATGTAATTAATTTTGTAAAATGGTGTTGTCACTGGAAAATATAAGTGTAAACACTAAGGAAATTATACATAAATTTTGTACTCTAGTTGGCAAATTTGTTTGTCATGGGGGAATGGGTTAATAACTCTGAACTACTTTACAAGTATACTAGGATTAAACAAATAGATAAATGAATGGTGGGAGCCAGGTTTCTTACTGTCAGAGAGAGAAGTTACAGGTTAAGTTAGAAAAGAGGCTACAATAAAACCTGTGGTATTAGATTAGAGTCAAAGATATCCATACATACTCATTCTGATCTTAATGGCTAGATACAGAAAGGATTGTGTGTGTGTGTGTGTGTGTACATATATGGTTTAATACACACTGAGAGGGCCTAGAAGCAATGACACCCAAGTAACAACAAACAACCCCAAAGCCTTGATCTTGGTTCCTAAAAACCATCCTCTGATTAAGTGAACCAGATCCTTGGAGAAACTGAAATCAGATGGGAACAGAAGAGCAAAATGTAAGCCTAGAATCTACTTTTATGTCAGAAGTTTGGTATGCAACTTACTTCAGAAAGTAAGGAAATGCTTAAAAAAGCAGAGGTAGCTTGAAGAACTTTCACTGGCTCAATGGAGGACAATTTTAGCATGGAAATAATTATGATAATAATAGATTTTAACATGGTGAATTAAAATGAATATATTAATCCACATGGGTAATTTTTAAAAAATAAGTTAAACCATGAGGCAAGAATGAAAAACTATGGAAGGTGGGTTAACTAATTAAGTAGAAGAAATGGCAGAAGAAATGGATACTAAAGCCATTGGCTAAATTTTACTGGGAGAATGGGATATTCAGTCTCAGAGTATCACCCCACAGATTACATGTTAAGTAGATTGGGAAAGATGCTTTTATAATGGAAAAAGTTAGTGGATACCACCTTAACCAAGTGATTAAAATTAACATCACACATAATAGGATAAAATTGACATCATGTAGCATTTTTGCCAACATTTAAAAAAATCTCAATTTAATCAGAAGGAAGCAATTAAACACATCTAATTTGAAACTCATTCTGTAAAACGGCTGGCCTGGTTTCTTAAAAAACATGAATGCACTGAAAGCCAAAAAAGGCTTAGGAATGGTTTCAGTTTAAAATAAACTAAAGAAACATGATAACTAAATACAATACAGTATCTGAATTTTCCAATAAAACTTCAATGGACATTATCGAGAAAATTGAGATATTTGAATAAAGTCTTTGTAATATAATATAATCTCAATGCTAAATTTCTTGGGCATGATCATTGTATTGGGCTTAGACTTATGTAAAAAAATGGCATTGTATGTAGGAGGCAATGCTGAAATGCTTGGGGGGGCGAGTTATCATAATGGCCCAGAAAAAGAAAAGATTCCTTTGTCTTTTTATCTATCATCTATCTATCAACAGAGACAGGAGCAGAGAGACAGAGACAGACTGAAATATAGAAAGAAATATAAAGCATATGTGACAAAATGTTAATAACTGATGAACCTAAGTAAAGATATATGGGTGTTTATTACAATAGTCTTTCAACTTTGCTGTATGTATGAAGTGTTTCAAAAACAAGTTTTGGTAAAATAATACATTAATAATTGTTTCACTTTTTGTGCATTTTTGAGCAGCAGAGACCAGTATTCTCTGAAAATCTTACAAAGAACCGTGATATATAAACAGCCATAGTGATTTTACAGGGTTGAAGCTGGTCTCCAGGTAACCACCCACTTGTCCTTTCATTCATGGTCTCTGAGACAACTTTAAGGAAACCTATGTCTTTAGACCCCTTTTAAAAGATTTATTTATTTATTTGAGAGAGAAAGAGAGAAAGAGAAAGAGCGCGGGGCGCCTGGGTGGCTCAGTTGTTAAGTGTCTGCCTTCGGCTCAGGTCATGATTCCAGGTCCTGGAATCGAGTCCCGCATTGAGCTCCCTGCTCGGACGGAAGCCTGCTTCTCCCTCTCCCACTCCCCCTGCTTGTATCCCCTCTCTCGCTGTGTCTCTCTCTGTCAAATAAATAAATAAAATCTTTAAAAAAAAAAAAGAAAGAGAAAGAGCGCAACAACCGGAGATTACCGCCTGAGCCGAAACCAAGAGTTGGACCCTTAACCAACTGTACCACCCAGGTGCCCCTACACCCTTTTTAATTAAAAATAACATTTCAATTCTGTTACACAGTTTAAAGTGGCAGAAAAATATGCAGTCTTTGTAAAAGGATTTTCAATAAAATATTTTTAAAATATTTACATTTTGACACTTGAAGGGACGTTACTCCAACTTTGGGGAAATAGGTAACGTAAAAACAAAACCATTTTATTTGCCCCTAATGTGTGACTGGCAACATCCTCATTACTTTGCATGAAAAACCCATAAATCCAATAATAACTCTGTAAAACAAATTTTTATTTAATTTTTACAAAGAAACCCAATGATAGTTATATTAGTAGTAAATGACAGAGCCAATGTTCAACCAATATCTATTTCTTTCAAATCCTTGGCTCTTATCTATACATACAAATAAAGAAATTCTAATCTGTCAAAAATATTAGGATGCTGGGTTATAGAATATGATTTATCATTTAACAAGTAAGGCATACTAAAAGAAGACAGAATTAAATTGGGTTCTTTCCACTCTACCTCCTAAATTTTGGAATTGCTCTTGAAGAGATCTGGTTTATTGAGGTATTATCCATAAGTATATGAAACTTGACAGAAGTATTTGAACGAGAGACTTTATGGTCAGGTAGTTCCATAATTTTTCTTTAGTGGCATTAATTTCTCAAAACTAAAATATTAGAACTAGACAGGTTTTACTTTATAACACTCATATGTCACTCTCATTTTCCAGATCATCATCACCCTCCCCTCACTATGCCAAAATTAAGATAGATAAGACAGAATGTTTTATTGATCTTTGTTGATAAATTAAATTCACTAGACACCACAGTGTGTATTATAGTGACATCATTAGAATATTCATAACTTGTATCCTTGTCTATTTTAGTCTTTATTTTACATATTACTTTAATAAATAGAAATGTCAAATAGAATGAAATAAATACCTCCTCTCTTACATACAGCATACTCTCCCTCGCATACACGCATCTTGATATCTAACAAACATAAGCTTCAGTAGTACTTCTTAATCTTTTAGATTGTTGGTAATTGTATATTTAATGAACTTTTAAAGTAAATAAATAAAGCTGGTACAATGAGTGTTATATGTATTTTATCCAAAGTTAAATATTATTTCATTTTCTATCCTAACTCAATATGGAAAAGGGGTTTCTAAACAGCAAAGAAGTGAGGGTAATACAACTATCCAAAGGAAGTGTTTATAAAAAGTACATGCTGGTGGAGCATCTGAAAAATATTGATCTTAGAAAGCAAATGGAACAACACATTGATCTCAGAAGAATAAAGGGGTAGTGAGAGCCATAAAAACAGTTGGAGAGGAGTCTTAGCAATAAAGAAGGGCACATCTTACTGATAGAATTGAAGGAAGGTTGAAAATGTGAAAGTACAGAAATATTTTAAGGTGAAATCACAAGGTAGTCTTAATTTGAAAGTATAAGGCAAGGTCATCAGTGAATAATAAAGTATGAAGGTTTTAAGGAAAGCACTGAAGTGCAGAAAAGGTGCTCACCTGGATGGATTTTAGTTCTAGCTAAGCCTCTAAATAGTGAGGATTTGAGAAATCACTAGACGCCATGGAGACTCAGTTTTCTTATATGTAAAATAAAGAGCAGTAATAGCCACAATCCAGTCATAGGACTGCTGCAAAAATCCATTGGGAATCTTCTTAAGCAATACACATCCTTGAATTTTTCGCCCAGAGGGATTCTGTTTTAGGCAGCATCAGATTTGGAATGCATTTGATCAAACAACTGTTAAGGTCTAAATAGCCAGCATACCTCCTAAGATATGTTCTATTAAAAAAAAAATCACAGAATCATGGAAAATTCCAAGCCACACTGAGAACAACAGAATATGGTAAGCTTCTCTTATTAGAAAATAGATCAAATAGAACTGTGGTTTTTCTGCATATTTTTGTGAATCTCTCCTATACATACACTTGTTATTTAATGTTAGCCTAGAAAATGTTCTTGAATCTTTCCTCTCTGTCATACCATCTCTCTCATTAACGCCCAACACCCACACAGAACTAGTGAGCAAATCCTGCTAATTCTACCCACTTTTCTACTAAATCTTTCTTGCCTGCAATCCAGAAAACTAATGTCCTGTTCATATACTCTCAGTATCTTGTCTGGGTGATAATCTTCTACCTCTTTTCTACACCCCTAGTCTCACATCTTGAATCCATTCTCTCTACTACTGAAACAATGCTCTTTCTAGTCATCATAAAACCTGCTTGAAATGTTTTCGTAGCTCCCAATTTCTATAGGGCAGAGTTTCCTCAAAGTTTTCCTCATACTGTGGAGAATAATCCATTGATATATCAGAATTAATTTATTTGTTCAAAACCAGCATTTTAAGTGGAATAAGATAGAATGGAATAAACTAAAAAGGATAGAGTAGAATATAAAACATCTGAGTACATTGCTGTAATATTTTGTGAAATGTTAATTTTTTATGTCTTCATGCTTGTATATTATACTTGTATATAATTATGCTTGTATAATATAAAAAGTTTGTCTTTATGCTTGTATAATATAAAAAGTTTTTAAAAAGTTTAATAAACACTTCTGTAGATCATATAGGGTCTTACATAATCTTGCCTTTGCCAGCTTTTTACCCTAAAACCTCAAAGTTTCAGCCATTCTCTAGGTGAATGAATGAATAAGGCATACTCTTTTGAACCTTGGGACAATCTCATAACACTCCCTTGATGAAATATTTCCTCTCACACCTTCCTTTCAGCTTGGGAAATTATCCCTCATTTTCCAATTTGCAGAAATGATTATTCATTTTCCAATATGCAGAATGTTTCCGGACATTCCCCTCCCTGTGATCCTTATTTCTCCCATCTCCTACCGACTGTTTTGATCTGGTCTAAAACAGGTTGATGCAGAAGTATTAGGTTCTTTTTGTTCAACCTCCAACAGTGTGAGGTAGGTGATAGATTATTATTTTCCAATAACCTGAAACTAGTTAGGCTGCAAGTAAACTCTGACAAAATTCCACAAGAACTTATTAAACAGTCATACAACCTCCGTGAGCTTAAAAAATCCTGGCTTTCCTTTTTCTTTGTGGAGAGGTGGGGGGAGTTGTTGAGAAACCTTTCTTGGAAAGTTGTCTAAAGCAAATGTGACAATATTCAAATCACATACAAGGGAGACCAAGATTCATCTGGACAAATTTGTTTGGAATGAAGTCTGGAGAGCAATATCTCAGTGTACAGAACATACCCAAGGCTGGCTAGACCCTTATGCCTATTAATGAAGGTTAGAGAGATGTTTCTAAAAATCTTTTCTCCAGATAATGTATTTCCAGTATTATTAATTACACAAATGGGGACCCATTTCCAGCAATCATTAGCTAATAAGCATTAATTTTACAAATGAAAACCCATTACGGTTATGCAAAATAGCAAACCCTCTTTTTTTAAATCAGGTTAAGGATCGCCCAGGCTTGTAGCTATTTCTGGAGAGTGACATTTCAGATTAAAATTTATCTGACTACCCCTGGAATGTGAATTTCAGATCAGGGAATTCCTTAAACTGTAACTTAAACCATTATTTACCTGATATCACACTGTCTATGACTGAAGTATTTTAAAGTAAATTATAGATATCATTACTCAAAAAATAATTATTATAGTATGCCTTGACTGTTGGAAGACATCATGAGATATTTTAAAAATGAATTCAGGGCGCCTGGGTGGCTCAGTCGTTAAGCGTCTGCCTTCGGCTCAGGTCATGATCCCAGGGTCCTGGGATCGAGTTCCGCACCGGGCTCCCTGCTTGGCAGGAAACCTGTTTCTCCCTCTCCCACCCCCCCTGCTTGTGTTCCTGCTCTCGCTATCTCTCTCTCTGTCAAATAAATAAATAAAATTTTTTAAAAAAATGAATTCAGTTCACAGGTGCACTAGCAATGATAAGTATGAAAGTCCAAAGCGTGTGTGTGGTTGTGGTGGGGGATCTGTTCATTAGAATATGTTACCACTAAAAAGAACATGGCTTAAAGTTCACACAATAAACCAAACCAAGCAACAGTAACAAAAGATTTCCCTATAAAGATCTTCAGATGTACAGTTAAAGTCTGTAGTCCACGTCAAGGCAAATTAAATAGCTCTTTCCTTCTATGTTCCCAAAGTAGTACGTACATTTTACTATTGTTGCTATTGTAATTGTTCGAATAGGACACTTTCTCTCCACATTTGAACAAGTTTTCCAGAGTGAGTGTCAGAATATAAAAGTGACTCTGAATCCCTCACATCCATCTGCAGAATTAAGTTTCCAAGAAATTCTTCACTATGTCCTGGTCGCACCCTAAGGCAGATGAAGTTTGTAAGGACAGGTCAGAGACCATGAAAAGAAGTGATTAGTGAAGAAATTTCTTTAGATAAAGTTGTTACCATAATCACAGTTCACACCCCTCCTTTTGGAGAAGGGGAGGAGGTGGTAACCTACAGAAATGCCAAGGTTAGGTACCTAGCTCATAACTGAAGAAAAATAGACAGTGGACTGAGGACTTTTAGAGGGTAAGGGAAGGGAAGACTTTGGTGGTAGAGCCAGAAAGTAAGAGCTGCTGTACTGTACTGGGGAAATTTAATTAAAACCAAAATGTCCTCCCAGCCCAGAAAACCTCTCACAAAGTAGAAGATAAAGAAAACAATTTTACTATTGAATAGGCATTAAACCAGAATATGAAGCCTATCAGAGGCAGTCCACTAAAGAGATTGCAAAGACAGAAAGAAATCTCACACTCATATAGCCAAGCAGATACAACCCATTGCGTATATGATCTCAAAATAAATAACTAGTCCTCAAATAAGAGGACTTCACAGCACCATTTGCCACACATAGTTCATCCTAGATTTGCCTGATATTGGGGTGACCCTCTGTGTTAGCAAATTGGCTTTATCCAAAAGAAAAATAAACCTTTTATATCTTTATGACAGAAGCTAGTTTTGCAACGTGGTGCTAAGCAGCCCACCTAGGAGTCAGGCTCCTATCCTGCCACTGGGAAAGAGAGGTGCTATCGTCCTTGATTACATTTCAAAGAGATGACCCCCACATTCTCCAGAAAGATATTTTTGGGTTGTAAAGCTGGCAAGTGGCTTATTTAGACTTTAAAAAGAACTTGCATACATCTCAAAGGGATAGAGAAAGAATTTACAATTACAAGTTTTCTGAAGAAAATAGTCTGAAAGAAAAGGAGTCTCTTTCCCTTTTGGTACCAGGGAAAATTATTGGTTTTTTTCCTTTTTAGATTTCTATTTACACTTACAACTGGAATCAGCCAGCTTTCCTAAAATCTGTTGGGACAGGGATGGGTGAATGCTTCCTATTGACCAGATGTGGCCCAGACAGAGGAATCCATGTGGGGTTAGTGATGGCATATCCTGTCCTATAGGGTCATGTGGGAGGAGAGGGGGACCTTAGGAGGAAGGCCTAAAAGTTTCACATTTGATGTCCAATGGCTGTGGAAGGAAACCCTAAAGATAGTCAAATCAGAGGTGCTTCTGCCCACCTCAAGGAAGTGCTGGAGAGAAGCCCAGCGAGAAATATATGAAGAACACAGACAGAAATTGGCTTCTCTTATCTACTAGGCCGACCTGGGGAAGCCACTTTAAATATATATAAGGCCCAAGATTGTGAAAGTAGGCAGGCACAAAGGAATTGTACTATCCCCTTATTTCTCCTTCTTCCCTAGGGTTTATACCTGTCGAGGAGCTCTGAATGGAGCTAAAGAATGGAGATGAAATCTGAGGGAGAGAATAGAAAGCTCCCTCTCCCCTACTGTACTGCAAATGCCCAGGCTTTGACAGTCCAGAAAAGAGAAGGTGATTTCCTGCTTCTCAGACGTATGCATAAATGTTTTTGTCATCCTGATTATAAATTTAATCCATGTTCATTATATAATATAGAAAAAAGGAGAAAGAGAGATGGAGAAAAAAGACAGCATAAGTTATTTATTATGCCTCCACAATGAAACATTTAGTGTATAAAATGAAATTTTAATTTTCATATCTGTACAATTATGTATTCTGCTATTCTTCGTTAAGAATTTGGAATAATAGTTAAGAGTACATGACATGGACTTTCTTTTTTTTTATTATGTTATGTTAATCACCATACATTACATTATTAGTTTTTGATGTAGTGTTCCATGATTCATTGTTTGCGTATAACACCCAGTGCTCCATTCAGTACATGCTCTCTTTAATACCCATCACCAGGCTAACCCATCCCCCCCCAACCCTCCCCTCTAAAACCCTCAGTTTGTTTCTCGGAGTCCATAGTCTCTCATGGTTCGTCTCCCGCTCCGATTTGCCCCCCTTCATTTTTCCCTTCCTACTGTTTTTTTTTTTAACATATAAAAAGTATTATTTGTTTCAGAGGTACAGGTCTGTGATTCATCAGTCTTACACAATTCACAGGACTAACCATAGCACATACCCTCCCCAATGTCCTTCACGCAGCCACCCCATCCCTCCCACTGCCCCACTGCTCCAGCAACCCTCAGTTTGTTTCCTGAGATTAAGAATTCCTCATATCAATGAGATCATATGATACATGTCTTTCTTTAATTGACTTATTTCGCTCAGCATAATACTCTTCAGTTCCATCCACGTCGTTGCAAATGGCAAGATTTCATTCCTTTTGATGGCTGCATAATATTCCATTGTGTATATATACCACATCTTCTTTATTCATTCATCTGTCGATGGATATCTTGGCTCTTTCCATAGTTTGGCTATTGTGGACATTGCTGCTATAAACATCAGGGTGCACATACCCTTTCAGATCCCTACATTTGTATCTTAGGGGTAAATACTCAGTAGTGCAATTGCTGAGTCGTATGGTAGCTCTATTTTCAACTTTTTGAGGAACCTCCACACTGTCTTCCAGAGTGGCTGCACCAGCTTGCATTCCCACCAACAGTGTAGGAGGGTTCCCCTTTCTCTGCATCCCCACCAACATCTGTCATTTCCTGACTTGTTGATTTTAGCCATTCTGGCTGGTGTGAGGTGTTATCTCATTGAGGTTTTGATTTGTATTTCCCTGATGCCGAGTGATGTTGAGCACTTTTTCATGTGTCTGTTGGCCATTTGAATGTCTTCTTTGGAAAAATGTCTGTTCATGTCTTCTGCCCATTTCTTGATTGGATCATTTGTTCTTTGGGTGTTGAGTTCGATAAGTTCTTTATAGATTTTGGATACTAGCCCTTTATCTGATATGTCATTTGCAAATATCTTCTCCCATTCTGTCGGTTGTCTTTTGGTTTTGTTGACTGTTTCTTTTGCTGTGCAAAAGCTTTTTATCTTGATGAAGTCTCAATAGTTCATTTTTGCCCTTGCTTCCCTTGCCTTTGGCAATGTTTCTAGGAAGCAGTTGCTGTGGCTGAGGTCGAAGAGGTTGCTGCCTGTGATCTCCTTTAGAATTTTGATGGACTCCTGTCTCACATTTAGGTCTTTCAACCATTTGGAGTCTATTTTTGTGTGTGGTGTAAGGAAATGGTCCAGTTTCATTCTTCTGCATGTGTCTGTCCAATTTTCCCAACACCATTTGTTGAAGAGACTGTCTTTTTTCCATTGGACATTCTTTCCTGCTTTGTCAAAGATTAGTTGACCACAGAGTCCAGGGTCCATTTCTGGGCTCTCTATTCTGTTCCATTGATCTATGCGTCTGTTTTTGTGCCGGTACCATACTGTCTTGATGATTACAGCTTTGTAATAGAGCTTGAAGTCCAGAATTGTGATGCCACCAGCTTTGCTTTTCTTTTTCAATATTCTTCTGGCTATTCGGGGTCTTTTCTGGTTCCATACAAATTTTAGGATTATTTATTCCATTTCTTTGAAAAAAGTTGATGGTATTTTGATAGGGATTGCATTAAATGTGTAGATTGCTCTAGGTAGCATTGACATCTTCACAATATTCATTCTTCCAATCCATGAGCGTGGAACGTTTTTCCATTTTTTTGTTTCTTCCTCAATTTCTTTCATGAGTATTTTACAGTTTTCTGAGTACAGATTCTTTGCCTCTTTGGTTAGATTTATTCCCAGGTATCTTACGGTTTTGGGTGGACTTTCAAAACTGAGCTCAGCCATTTACTAGATGTATGACACTGGACAAGTTATTTAATTTCTCTCTTCCCCCAATTTCTTACATATAAAGTGAGAGTTAAAAAAAACGTACATAATTGACTTGTTGTGAAGATTAGTACCAGCAAATTATTGTAAAGCATTTATTAAAGAACCTGATATATAATACATGATCCACACTGAAAATTGGTATTCTTAAGAAATCACAAGAATTTCCTCACATTCTTGAGTACTTATGGACTATTGAAAATAAAAAGTGCTTGCTAAGGAGAGTACATCTTAAATGTTCTCAACACACACACACACACACACACACACACACACACAAATGGTAATTATGTGAGGTGATGGAGGTGTTAACTAACCTTCTTGTAGTATTCATTTCAAAATATATATGTATATCAAATCATCACATTGTACACATTAAATTTATACAATGTTCTGTGCCAACTGTATCACAAAAAAGCTGGAAAAAATACATAACGAAAAAAGAAAATGAAAAGTGTAAACCATCAACCAACCCCCATCCCTGAATATGGATTTACTATAATTTTCAAATTCTCTCATCTTGAAATTTCTACTATAATTTGTATGTTGCTTAACATTCTTATGTATACATTTTATGCTCATCTCTGATTATTTCCTTCAAACAATTTGCAATAAATAGAATTACTATGCCAAAGGATAACAAAATTTGCAAAACATTAAAGAAATAATAGTGTTCTTCATCCCTTTTTTCCTACATTTTGCACAAAACTGCCACAAGTAGTAGCTAAAAATATAATAACCTAATACATGAATAAATGAATGAATGAATGAACAAATGATTGAATGACTAAATGACATAGATATTTAAATGAAGGATTGCCTTTTTCAAGACATTGCTTTTTATGCAATGCAGGTTTCTGTTCTTTGATAGCCAGATAAAAAATAAATAGTATTATGGAATTTGGATCTGACCTGATTTTATATAAAATTTTGCTAAAATTTCTAAATTATACATAATACTTAGTAAGCTATCCATATCATAACAAATATAAAGTTCCCTTTAAGGAATTTTTAGCTGAGCAAGTTCATGCAACATTAAATCTTACTGTAGAGCTTTCTGGAATTGGCCTGGTAATTCTGTTTACAGAAAAGAATGGAGCTTTGGTTTTGTTTCATTACAGAATTAGCAGTCTCATTAATGAATAGGAAATTGTTTTTGCTGCACATGATTGTAAGCATTATAAAACAAGAATGATTGCTTAGCTCAGAGGTTCCCAAACTTTTTTGCTCATTAGCATTACTTTGGGATCTCTAAAAAATTTCAAAGCTCAGGCCTCACCCCGGACCAATTAAATTATAATCTCTTCCCCAGACCAATTAAGTCATAATCTCTGAGGATGAGACAGAGACATTCGTTTTTTGGTATTTACTTTTATTGAAACCTTCAGCTGATTGCAGGCAAGTTTGGGAACCAATGGCTTAGCATATGGCTCAAGTTTCTGGCTTACATTAGCAGTTGAAGTAGGCACTCCGCAGTAATTTTAATATTCCACCAAGCACTGTTAAAGCTTCATTTGCATGTCTACTAAATCTGCTAAGGAGACAAATTTATCTTTGGAAATACCAATGTACATATTTATTACACTTCTACAATTGCTCTACCAAGTGGTAAGAATGTATTTATCTGTCATGGAAATAACCACATCTGAATAGACATGCAGATAGTGTATTTACAACCATTTAGCCTCATGTTATAATACTGTATAAATAAACCCCATGAATCCAGTAAGCAGTCTAGTTTACAAGTTCTTTCATATGACCGCAGATTACTTAAAAAAACAAAACAAAACAGAAACGTTTATATTTCCCAAGACTTCAAATTATATTTTAACAAGGAAGGACCTAAGCTCCTTTATCATTTTTTATAATACCTATGCATCTCCATTTCTCACCAAATCTTAAATGAAAAAACACCATCATCAAAAGAAAATAATATTCTCATATTTTCTTACTCTATAAATATATTCTTAGTTTAACAGATATCTCTAGAAAACATAAAGAAAAGGCATAGACAGTTATGTGTATTTATCTACACAGGAAACATTTTCTGTTAACCATTCTCCTCCATTTTCTGGATGCAATTTCATTTCCCTGCAGAATCTAAATAGGGGAAAGTGGAGAACTAGGGAAAAAGAGAGCAATTCTGATGTGGGTGTGGTTTCTTTCTCTTGTTTGGCAGATGCTAAAGCTGACATCCCTGGGTGGGTCTCAAAGGTGGTTAAAGGTGACATCTATCTTTTAGGGCATTATTGTTGATTTTTCAAAGGTTCTCTGCTGGGTCCCTTTCTCCTCAGTTCCAATGATCTAGGTGGAAGTCTTTGATGATTTCTTTCTCAATCCATGGACATTCATCTTTATGTTGAAGACTACTATCAATTAATTACCAGGGGTTCTAAGAGATAAGAGCCAAGATGACCACACACACATGTCCCATAATGCACATGGATGTGTTTGGTCCCTGAGAAACATGTCCCGTGAATTAGTAACCTCCAGGAATCTTGGTCAATGACAACACATCATCACATTCTCAACTCTCTCAGCAGAAAATCTAGTCAGCCAACCCTTCTCTTACCCTCTAAGTTTCCATAGTGGTCACATCCCTGGTTTCTGTTCCTTGATAGAGAAGCAAAGAACAATTTCTGTCAATTATTTCCTTTATAAAATTTGTGTATGCAGAGAAGTGATTTTTATACACTCACTTAGGTACCTTACATTTATTTTCTCATGCTTCATTCAAAACTAAGATGAGTCTCCCTTTGTTTGGTTGGTTTCTTAAATTCCCAGAGAACAAACTGATGGTTGCTAGAGGGGAGGCAGGAAGGGGATGGGTGAAATATATGAAGGGGCTTAAGAGTACACTTACTGTGATGAGCACTGAGTAATGTATAGAATTGTTGAATCATTATATTGTGCACCTGAAAATATAACATTGAATGTTAATCGTATTTCAATAAAAAAAGAGAAAAACTAAGATGAGTCTCATTCTAATATCCTGCTGGTTATATTTCTGTGTTTATGCACTCTCTCCTAAATCCTCTATGAAATAAGGTATCAAAAAATGTAAACCTAAGTAGACTACATTTAAATAATGAAATCTGTAGCTTTAAAGCCAGTAAAACCTCCTGATATGTGTTGTTGAGGTCTGGAAGATTGACATATAATAAAGAGCTATAAATGCTTCAAAAAAGGAGAATGTACAGAATGTATAATATGTTAAGGAAGTAGAGATGAAGAAATAGAAAATTCCTAAAAGAAGTTAAAGAAACATCAGGGTGGGAATAATATTTGAAGTGAACTTTAAGGAGTATGGTGATTTCATTCGCATAGTTCATCTCCTAGTGTTTGGAAACACATCCTCTTCTAATAACACACTTCTGCTTAGAACCTACTTACTGTAATAGCTCCTGATAAATCAACACAAGAGTTAAAAGCAAGTAATTAAAATGCCATTTTAAGATAGAATAACTCTTGTGACTATTTATCTTTAACTATTCTCCTTAGGATAGTTTCTAATGAAGTATAATTATAATACATGGAAAGTAAAGAAATAAATCTCCATTGTCAGTCACTTATATTGAAATCAATAACTACAAAATCATGTTTTCTAAAAAATGTTCCTTTAGGTCTAATTTAATCGGCCACTTACCATTTCATAACATGCTTCTGACACTGTTATCATAATTGTCATATTTCTTGATCCTTTAAAATGTTAAGGTTCAATATTTGCTTATTAAGTAATAACTAAAATGTTTTGAAGGTTGCCAAGTCAATGAATTTTTATATGTATAAACTTGTTACAATAATGGCTAACATTTAATAAGGGTTTTCTGTAGGCCAGGCACTATCTAAGGGATTTACATGCATGATCTCCTTCCATTTTTACATAACCCTATGGGGCTAGTTTTTATAATCATCCCCATTATGCATATTAACAAATGGAAGCCCAGAAGCATCAAAATTTCCCAAGGTCATAGACAATAAAGACCCAGGTTCTAGAAACAGAAAGATGAGTTCAGTGCCATGTTCTTAACCACCACAACTTACTGCTATCTCTTTTTTCCAACTTTAGCACAGGCATCTCCATTCAAACTGGAATCTTTACCTAATTAAGCATTACATCTATATTGTATACATACATTTGATATCACTGTTCCTTGTTATGAAGTTAGAATTTTGTAGCCTGTTAGAAATAGACCATTTATCTACAACATGGTTCCATAGATTATATATCTTTTCATAAAAAGAGAAGTGGTAGTTATCTATATATTGTATCTGTATGGTATTTATCTACCTATAGCTTCACGACATGTGCCAAGAAGTAAAAATATCTTTATAAAAAAGGCAGCTGTTCAACTCAAAGAAAACACCCAGAGTACCACCTGCACTCACAATAAATGTATAATACATGTTGAAGAGATGGATGAATGGATGGTTGAATGAATAAACGAATGAATGTCTTAAGCTCCATAAAGTTCAGTTAATATATTTAATTCATGAACATAAATGCCTGTGTTTTTATGTGTTTTAATATTTTAACAATTACAGGTAATCTTCAATTTGTTTTTAATCACTCATGTAGTGTAAAGATGTTCATTTGACTTTAAAGGAAATGAATGTGGACATAGTTCATAATTCCTTTCTTTAACACTCAGAGAATAGATTTGCCGCTGGCTAAGATTCCAACTATCAACAGGATAAGAACTGTCCCTAATACAAGAAAGTAATCAAGGTCTATATGAACATTAACATTAGTGGAAAATTAAAAAAAGCAAATAGTTGAAGAGCAGTGGAGAGATAAGATATTTCAGTGTCAAGTACAGCTTCTCTCTGTAGTGGTTAAAATGCTCCCAGTTTATGTGAAATCTATGATTGATTCTCTTTCATTTGGAAGAATTTTACTATACCCAAAGGAGAACTGTAAGATAAACACTCTTACTACAATCAAAACATGAGGAATGAAAATCCCACCCACTGGCACAATAAATATTTTAATAATCTATAATATATCTAAATCAGTAACACTGCTCTAAGTTGTCACTGATAACAGAGCTATTTCAAAGTTTAATTTCAACACTGCTTATGGCTTAACATTTCAAAGCAGGCAACCAAGGATCCCTGACTCCTGCATCATTGAATACAGATTCAATTCTAGAAAATACATTGCTATTAGTTTACAATTCTGAACATATTTTAGCCAGAATGTGACATTATTGGGTATGGGTTTTATGGTTTCTTATCCCTCTCATATGTTCCATAAAAAGAATGGTATGTTACAATGATGACTACAAGGAATGATTTTGGTGTACGTTTATAAATCACTGAAAAAAATTATTGTTGTATTGGTATGATGGTTCTGTTAAGATATAAAATAGACTCATTTATTTTTCTAGGGACAACCAAATAAATAACTATAAAAATAAGACAGAGGAAACAGGAATAGGGGTCCATAACAAGATTCAGAAAACCTGAAATATGAGTGATCTACCAAAACATTTAAAAACAATCCCTTGAAGGCCACATTGAACATCAGTAAACCAATGTGCTTTGGGAATGCTGTTCTGGAAAAATACAAGCTTAAGAAATGCCATTTACGGGGCACCTGGGTGGCTCAGTCATTAAGTGTCTGCCTTCGGCTCAAGTCATGATCCCAGGGTCCTGGGATGGAGCTCCGCACTGGGCTCCTGGCTCAGTGGGAAGCCTGCTTCTCCCTCTCCCACTCCCCCTGCTTGTGTTCCCTCTCTCGCTGTCTCTCTCTCTGTCAAATAAATAAATAAAATCTTTTTTAAAAATAAAAAAATAATAAAAAAAGAAATGCCATTTACATCCTAATTTGCTTGAATAAATACTTTTTCATTGGCTTCAGAAATGCATCCATCAAGTGTTAATGTTAACAGAGAAAGTCAATATCTACCAACATTTATTGATGCTAGTATTGTAAAATGGTGAAACTACTTTTGTATCAAAGAAGGATGACTGGGCAAAGACCAAAGTTTCTTACCAAAGAATTATATTAGATCCTCATAGGTCAGTGGCTAACTGCAGTATTTTGAATATGCTTTCCTGGTCGCTGAAGGTGTGAAAATGAGCCAGAGTGTGAAACATGCAGCCTTTGGCCAGGATATTTCATTAGCAAAGATTCTGAAACCTAGGTGCAGAAGTATGTATTCCATTGCTGGTGTTGATACTGTTGAATATTCTCTACACATGAATGAAGAGGTAAAGAGCTGGTGTCCTAAATCTATTTGGATTCTTTTTCCAATAAGCTAACACTTAACTTGAACCTGACAAAGTAAATCATTTCAAATTCAAATGCCCCTTTCCACTTTACAGAGGCACACAGAGATGTAGTAGCAACTAATGTTCATTTTGAGAATAGAACTAGGCACAGCTGTTCCAGTTAGATTTTCTGCAAGAAAATAACATGAACTATACATAAAGGGACAAGCAAATTTTAACTGTTATGTCCAAGAAATTCATAGCTGGTTCAGAGCCTAAAATAACCATTTTATGGATTCTGAAAAATGACATTTCAAATTGCATCATCTAAAATGTAAGCATTTTAAATTATTAAGAGCAGGAAAAAAGGAAACACAATTGGAAATTGGAAATATAAAAACTCCATTGAGGAAAGATAAATACTTCACAAACAATGCTCTATGATTCTTTTCTCCGATGAATCACTTTCCAGCTTCAATAAGTAAAACGACATATGCCATGTGTTTTAGGTGGATTAGTAATGACACGTAAGAATTCAACAAACCCAGTCTATCTGATGAGCCAACAGACTGATGTGTATAGGCATCAACTATCACAAAAAGTAAGATATGTGTATATAGAAAATATTAAACTCTGTATCTTCATAATTGAATCAGAATGAGAATTCATTATGTTGACTTTCTCATGTTAACTGATCTTTAAGAATTCTTATATCTGGCATTTAGATAGAGTGAGTCATTTGACTCTATCAAGAGCATATAAAACAGCCTTACTCATTAATGGAATTATGCAAGAGGCAGGTGAGGCAACACCAGATGATTCCAACTATTACAACTACCATCTCCTTTTTAATAATATAGAACTTCCTAAATGAAATATATGTTAAATACTTAACTGCAACCAATAATACTTAATCAAATCTCACCAACTGAAATAGTGTTTACTTGGTGATCTCAATGATCTAGACTAAAATTTAAGATCAGGGAAGAACCTCTAAATAGCCAAATTGGTATCTCCAAATTTGTTCCATGTAGAGCATTTCAACTCCTTCTTATAGAAGATTGAAACCAGTGTTTCCAAATTAACAGTAAATTAGAAAGTTCTGCTCTTAAAGCTTCTTAACAACAGATTAAGAAAAAAAAAAGACAAATTGCACCCTGAGAATTAAGAATAAAGACACAGAAAGTCAAATAACTAACTAAATTAATAATAGCCCTTTGTGGTACACTAATATTCTGGCTACCTATGTCAATAGTCCTTGAGAATGTCTTTATATAAAGAAGACTATATTAGATGTCAGAGTGAAGATTAATTACTGAAATATATACATTTATTTATTTGACAGTCTTTTCTTGAGATGTTATGTGACAGGCACTGTAGAAAGGGCCAGACCAATACAATCACTAAACCCAGATAGACTTAATGTAAATCCTTGAAGACTCAACAATTGAAAAAGAAATTATAATGGATTTCCACCACTCCTAGGAAAACGGAAGTCAAACTCTTCAATTAGTGGTTTAGAAAGTAGAATCTCAGGATGGGGAAAGGCTCTTGGTCAGTGACTCTAATTTAACCTCTTAAATTTTATTCCCTCCTTCAGTTTCTTACCTTTCTATTACTGTTGGTACTAATCAGAATACAGCTCTGGCTCACATAGGTACAAAAAGCCCCCTTACTTTGTCTCTTTGGTAGAGTAGGCAGTTAGTTGGTTCTAACAGGGTATCTAGAGGTCAGCAAGGAGGAAGTCATGGCCAGCTATCAGGAAGGTCAGAGGCCTGTCCTGGCAGCATTCCACAAGAAGCGGGATCAAACTAGAGGAGCTCAAGATGGGGGGTGCCATGACAGGAAACCCCTGACCAAATTAGGAAGAAAAAGCAAGGAAACCCTGCTTCTCACCCAAAATAATAAATATTCCATCCCTTAGTTAACAACTGTGAATAAAAGAAACCTAACTCCCAGGGTATGCAGCTCTTAGTCTCTAGAGCTTACCTGTTCTCATGTCTCAAAAGTATAATTTTCACTTTAATAAACTTTCCCACTTGGCGTCACTTGTCCGCTGTGCTGTGTGTCTGTCCTTGAATTCATTCTTGTAATAAGACCAAGAACCTTCCATGACTCCTTTGAGTGTGGCTGGGTCAAGGCCCCAGGGTCTGAGGTTTCCCCAGCTCACCCAACAACATTTGGTATAGCTGAAACAAAATTGAGTTTTTTGTTTTTGTTTTTTAAAGATTTTATTTATTTATTTGAGAGAGAGCGAGCAAGCAAGAGAGAGAACATGAGCAGGGGCAGAGGGAGAGGGATAAGCAGACTTCCTGCTAAGGACCCTGGGATCATGACCTGATCCAAAGGCAGATTCTTAACTGACTGAGCCACCCAGGTGCCCCCAATCTTGAGTTTTTAAAAGTCTTTCCTAATCATTAAAGGACGACTACTTGGAAAAAACACATGATTGAATACACACAAATATTTAGTACCAAAGACATATTCCTATGGCAGAACTTGTAGTTTGGTGCAGTAAGGAGATATAATTCAGAGCTTCCCATGATTCCCTCCTCAGGTTTGATCATTTGTTAGGATGGCTCACAAAGCTCAGGAAAATATTTACATATGCTTACTTGTTTATTATAATGGATAATGAGCATGATAACTTAATATAGGATATTCATATGCTACTATATGAATGAAATATAGGATATTAAAGATGATAAACATTGAAGAGGTACTGAGGTGAGGTCTGGAAGGATCCTCAAGCACAGTAGTTTCTGTTTCTGTGGAACTGGGGTGTGTCACTCTCCCAGCATTTGGATCCATTTACCAATGGAGAAGTTCATCAAACCTCTTTGTTCAGGAACTTTTATAAAGCTTAATATTCAGCCCTTCCCGTTTCCTAGAAGCTGTACCATTTGGGTAAAAAATTCCAGCCCTCTAATCTCTTGGTATTTCTGGTGGCCAGCCCCATTCTGAAGTTATCTAGGGGCCCCACCCTCAGTCACCATTAGCATAAACTCTTTACTCAAGGAGGTTTCTTAGAAATAACCAAAGACACTCTTTTCACTCAGGATGTTCCAAGCATTTAGGGAGATCTCTGTCAGGAACCAGGAATGAAGAACAAATACATTTCTTATTATACCACAGACTCTTATGCCATCTCATACACAAAATTAACCCAAAAAGGATAATGCAAAATCTAAAACTATGAAACATCTAGAATATAGCAAAAAACATTTGTGACCATGTGTTAGGCAAAGATATTTTAGCACTGTCTATAATAGAAAAAAAAATAAATTGGACTTCATAAAATTATAAACATTTGTAAACAAACACTATCCCCCCACCCCAAAATGAAAAGGTAAGACCCAGAGTGGGAGAAAATACTTTCAAACCATGTGTGTTGTAAGGGGCTTTTATCCAGGATATAAAAGTTCTTCTATCTCAATAATAAGACAGGCAATCCAGATTAAAGATTCTATTTTTTTATTTTTTTGAAAATTTTATTTATTTATTTGACAGAGAGAGACACAGTGAGAGAGGGAACACAGCAGGGGGAGTGGGAGAGAGAGAAGCAGGCTTCCCGCTGAGCAGGGAGCCTGATGCGGGGCTCTATCCCAGGACCCTGGGATCATGACCTGAGCCGAAGGCAGACGCTTAACGACTGAGCCACCCAGGTGCTCCTAAAGATTCTATTTTAATAAAGTTTACAACAAAGAAGATTTAAGAAAGACTAATGAGCACATTTAAAAAATGCTAAACACTAGTCATTAGGGAAATGTAAATTAAAACTACAGTGAGATTCCACTTCACCCACCAGAACTGATATAATCAACAAGACAAGTGCTGCTGAAGTTGTGGAGAAATAGGAACTCATACATTGCTGGTGGAAATTCCAGCCATTTTGGAAAACATTTTATCTGTTTCATAAAAGTTAAAAATAAACTTAACATATGATAAAAAAAAAAGTCCCACTCTTAAGAATCTACCAGAGAGAAATAAAAATACGCGTCCATACAAAGACACATATATGAATGTTCATAGCAGCATTATTCATAATAAACCCAAACTAGACACAATTCAAATGTCCAGCATTCGATGAATGGATAGACAATATGTGGTACATTAAACAATGAGATACTATTAAGCAACTAAAAAGGAGTAAACTACTGATACATGATGTGAAATGTTGGGGTCCGGGAGCGGACAGTCAAGAAAGAATTCTTGAGACATCTTTGGTGCAAAAAAGGTGGTTTTATAAAAGCACAGGGATAGGACCCATGGGCAGAAAGAACTGCACTGGGATTGTGAGGAGTGACTGATTATATACTTTCAAGTTGGGAGGGGGTTAGGGTTAGTGAGTCTCTAAGGAATTTGGAAGCAAGGTTTCCAGGACCTTGAGGGATTAGCTGTTGTTAGGATAAGGTCATTTACTACTGTCTGGTAAACCTTTAGTCATGAGACCCTATAGATGTATATTATTGGGCTATATGTTTAGAGGATGATTGTTAACATATATCTTCGGGGAGGTGGTAAGAGATAAAGGAAGATTCCAAAGGGATTTTCATATGTTAAAGAAGACTTACAGGATCCTGGAGGTTGGGCTAATGTCCATGTCGGTTGGTTGCCTTTTGCCTCTAGCAAAGTATTAACATTAAGGCAGCTAGGAGCCCAGCACCTAGCACATGCATGGTATATGGAAACTCTACCTGAAAGAGGAGGAAGGTCACTCTGCTTGTTGAAGGTACTTGTCAATGGGCTGTAAGTTATAAGGAACTTTATTTTTTTTTAATATTTCTTTTGCCTTTGTTCTCCACATCAATACATGCTACAATATGAATGAAACTTAAAAAATTATGCTAAGTGAAAAAGCCAGAAGCAAAGGATTTGATTATTTTACAATTCCATTTATATGGAATGTCCAGAAAAGGCAACCTATACCCAGAAAAGAAATCAGTGATTGCCTGGCACAAGAGAACAGGGATTGGCCACAAATGGTCAGAAAAGATATTTTTGGGGTGATGCTAATGTTCTAAAACTAGATTGTGGTAATGATTGTACAACTATGTTACTAAAACCATTGAAATGTACATGTAAAATGAGAGAATATTTTATGGTATGTAATTTATATCTCAAAAAGCTGTTTAAAAAGACATATTTCTGATCTTCCATAATTAATTTTTTCTCACAGTCTGAAG
Source organism: Phoca vitulina (assembly GCF_004348235.1). Classification (NCBI taxonomy): domain Eukaryota; kingdom Metazoa; phylum Chordata; class Mammalia; order Carnivora; family Phocidae; genus Phoca; species Phoca vitulina. The sequence continues at coordinate 24,498,596 of NW_022589707.1, read as the reverse complement.
GCCCACATTAATCCAATTACCATCTGGATTGATTGTTCTCTTTTAGGCCCAAAGGATTTCAGGAACTTGTTGTTTTACTTCATAGTTTCAGTCCAATCTCCACATGGAAATTACCACTACAAAAGTTCCTACGCAGAAGCAATCTGCTAGAAATATGCAAAAATAATTATCAAGGGAATAGAGTTTTCTTTTTGTTTTTTCTTTTTCTCAAAGGTTTACTTAGAGGTCTTCTTAGTTTGGGTTTACATTCTGAAACACATGCTGTTTCTTCAGTTGAGGGACCCCATGAATGATTGCACTTTCGAAAATCCGAACCCCAGCATACAAGAATTGTATTTTCTCTCAGTTTAAGCCCCAAATATGAAAGCACAAGCTATGTCTGGTAGAAGAGTGATTCCCTTCTTCACAAGGACATAAACTTATAAATTGACAGTTGTAATCAAATAAGCAGGAAACATGCTGTGGTATCTCAGAGGAGGGAGCTGAGTTAAATTCACCTATATCAGTGGACAATAATATAGAGTCATGAAAATCAAGTGGGAGTTGCCTGCCCAGCCTGGAGTAGTGGAAAAGGGCATTCTAAGTAAAGTAGGTAAGTAGGCAGCATGAATAAAAGATTAGTGGAGTTGCTTCCTTTTTTTAAACAAGGGATATTCAATAAATATTTGTTATAATAAAGTACATTTAGTGAACGAGGTATCTAATGTAGCTAGGATATGGGGCATCATTGAAAGACTAATAGAAAATAATAATTGATGGGCTGGAGTTACACTGTTAAGGGTCTTGTATATATTAAGAAATGTGGATTTTATTCTTTAGTTGATGGTAAAAAGTAAGAGTTTTTAATGTCTTGTTTTGTTTTAAATAGATAAATGGCAACTGAATTCCTGTTACAGACAGCTCACTTTAGGGGTTCTGTAGAGAAATTTTGGCATGGGGAGAAACATGGCAGTCTAGAAGGCCAGGAGGTTGTTGGTAGAGTGCTGCCCAGGTGCTCCGTATTATTATGGTCTATGTTAAACAAAGTTTATGAAGAAGAGTAGAGATAATAGCCATTACTATTTTTAATAGTATAAAAAGGCATACTGCATTCAGAATGCATTATTTAAGAAAGAAAAATTACCTATATTTGAAATATTTCTGTAGTATTTTTACAATAATTTTTCATGAAAGTATTAGTTTTTTTTTTTTGAAGATTTTATTTATTTATTTGACAGAGAGATAGAGAGCACAAGTAGGCACAGTGGCAGGCAGAGGGAGAGGGAGAAGCAGGCTCCCCGCTGAGCAGGGAGCCGGACGTGGGGCTTGATCCCAGGACCCCAGGATCATGACCTGAGCCCAAGGCAGCTGCTTAACTGACTGAGCCACCCAGGAGCCCCTAGCTTTTCTAATCTTAAATTTTCATACCTATTTGGCAAAAAAAAAAAAATCCTTATTTATTTACTTGGCATTCAAAACATGAAATTAAATAGGATTTACATACACAAACACATGATATGTATACAAACATGGAAATGATAGATAAATCTAGGAAAACATAGAAATAAAGGTAAAGAAATATGCAAGATTTATTATTATTTAAATAATAAATGACAAGTATCTTTAAACAGGCTGACTTTGCAAGATAAAGAATCTGTGTGTTTCTGAACGTTATAATTAACATTTAGTAATTATTATTATTATTTTTTTAAAGATTTTATTTATTCATAAGAGACAGAGAGAAAGAGGCAGAGGCAGAGGGAGAAGCAGGCTCCCGGCAGAGCAGGGAGCCCGATGCAGGACTCAATCCCAGGACCCTGGGATCATGACCTGAGCCGAAGGCAGACGCTTAACCAACTGAGCCACCCAGGCACTCCAACATTTAGTAATTATTATGTTTTGACATGGTTTGATATATCATATGGCTGTCCTCCAGGAGATTACAGAATACTGCTAGAGGCCAGGAAGTAGGGGTCATATACAGAGAGAGCCAGCCCCATCTCATGCAAGCTATTTTAACACTCAATTATTTCCCAGGGTGGCCATATACTGTTGCCTTCTTGTGAATTTTTAGCAACTTACACTGCTTCTAAATTAAATGATGGCAGCAGGAGCATTCATATGATTTGGATTATTGCTTCCTGCAAGATGAGCCAACTTTATGTTCTATCAATAAAAGATCTTTCCTTGTGGCTCTCTTTAGAAAGTATCATAAAGCTAATCTAGTTGAAGTTGAACGTTGGGATACCATATATGCCTGAACAGAATTCCTTTTATTGGCCACAGAACATCCATCTGCTCTGGCCTTGTCCCATTTTTGACCAAAGCTACAGCTTTACCAATCAGCTCTCTTACAAAGCCACAGCACTAGTCAAAATGTAATAAAACCAGAGAAGATGGATGATTCAATGATCCATCTAGTCTATGTTATTAGAAAATGTTCAGAGTACATATCTCCAGAACAATCTGTTCCTTGAAGCAAGAGTCAATGTTTTTTTTTTCCCCCAATTAGCATGCTCAGCACCTAGCACATGCATGGTATGTGGAAAGCCCTCCCTGAAAGAATGAATGATGGGTCATCATATCATTTATATATAAAAGCATACCATATATTTTATACAAACAAAGTCAGTTATTTATACAAAATTTCAAGGTACCATTTTATTACAATCTCCATAAATATGTAAATATAGCTTTGTGGTGTAATATGTAGATAGAAACTGGGGACTAAGGGTCATATTTCTCTTTTATCAGCTGCCAATTTTTAGCTGAGGGGGAAGTTCTACAAATAAAGATGACATTGATATAGTTGGGTTAGTTTCTTAAAACCGGAAACAAAATAGGCCTTTTTTCCCATAGAAATGAAGTACCCCAAAATACAAATTTTACCTTCTGATGTAGTTTACAAAGAGGTTTAATGATTGCTTTCTAATGAGATTTCTAAATTTATGCTGAAACAGGTCATCAGTAAGTTCTCTGATGTACCTTGACTGTGAGTATAATGTCATGAATAGTTATTTTAATAAAAATTAGAGTCCAAGTGTAATTTCTATGGTTCTCACCAACTCACTATGCATTTGTGCTATAAATTGCTCACTCTCATTTCAGCTTTCTTTTGATTTCCTTTTTACTTTTTTGTCCATATAGAACTCTTAGTTTCTGTAAGAAATTTATATTCAATATTTTCTTGTCTGAGATGGCATATGTCTTTATTTTGTTTGAAGTTCAAAGCAATTCTGGCTTCTGGATTTGGAATGTGAGCAAATGAATTGTTCTTAACTTTCAGTAAAAAAGTCTGTCACCAGGGCAGCTCAGAACAAGAATGTGGCTGTCTGTACTATGCTTGTGTTTTTTATTGACTAGTCCATTATGTGTGAGGACATGTCCCACCTTTGTTAGCCATTCTGCTTACTCTTGCTAAATATCAAATTCTTAAAAGGCCTTTGGAATTATAAACAACCTAAAGCTCTGTTGAGATTTGTGACTGTCATCCTTCTGGTTAGAATTGCACAAAGATCGTGCAACAGTAGCAAAGATGCATCCATAACAGCTGGCAGCTAGAATGGTCATTAAGTGCTGTCTGCAGTCAAAATTCCTGTGCCAGATGGCACTCAGGAACACTAGACAGAGCATGTGAAGTTGCAAGATTTGTGCTGTGCCCTTTGAACTTAGAGCTGGTAGAAGAATAAAATAAAGCAAAACGACCCAAGAGAATAAACCTCTCAGCAATAGCTTCTTAGTCCCAGTATCTTTTGTTTATATACAAAGAAATGTATATTACTTATTAATATTATGTAAGACATCACTTGGTTTTCTGAAATATGTATCTCATTGTGATAGTGTACTTCAAATGATTTTTTTCTGTCTTTAGTGTCATGTCGAGAAGGTATTTCAACCAACTTCTGATCAATATTGTTTTTTAAAAAAATTTCTCCTTTCTTTTATATCCTTTTATCTGGAAATCAGATTAGGCATGAATTTGCAATCTAATTTTCTTTTAATAGCTAACTAATGACTTCAGAACCACTTATTATGTATCTGATTTTCATGCTTTTGAGATTCCATATTTACTACACTAGACTGTCCCAAATATTAGGGTCTCTTTCTTGAATATTAATATGAATCAGAGTATACAATGTTACTTGCATTCTAATAGTGCACTGTTTTAATTGTTGTTCTTTTGAAATACATTTTAAAATTAGGTAGAAAAAAATTTCTTTTTCTCCTTTGTTTATAAACTCATTTTAGCTTTATCTACCTATGAATTCCTTCAAAGACATTTTTACATTATTTTGTCAAGTTCTTTAAAAAAATAGCCCATTTGAATAGTGATAGACTTTATACTAAATGTGCACAATAATTTTGTGATATTGGAAGGAAACAAAGAAACTTGCTAATTGAGGACATAACTATTTTACAATAGTTTACTGTATTTAGATTATAGTCTCCCAGAAAATTTATTTCTCTTTTTGAAGATGCACATATGTTTAATGTAACAGATGCAATAGTTGAACATACCAGTTGTCTAAAGCATACAAAGGTGAAACTATCATAAAGGAACTGTAATGAGGAGGAGTTTAACTACTTCACTCTGCCTCTACCGCCCTTCCTCAAAAAAGACACATTGCAAGATGCTGGATGCCTTACAAGATAGCCATTGATCCTCAAGGGGATGGTGCTTCAGACTTAGGGATGCTTAAGATTTTCAATGGGGCATTTGGGAAGGTGGCAGGCAGTTGGAATCATGGAGGAATAAGTTGCTTTGGAGAGTTGTGGTGATTTGGAGGGATGCTTAATAAAAGTAGTTTTGGGGGAGGGGTGATAAAACTGGAGGGCCAAGGAGATGGGTTACATGTAGAACTCAAAGGTAGCTATTTCCTTGATAGGGTCAAAATACCTAGTAGCAATACCTTTGAGATTTAAAGGAAATTCCAAGATAATGAATAGTTGTTGAACAAATTAATAAATGAATTAATGAACTTTAACTTGTCTTCCAATTTCTTTCTAAACTTAACACAAAACCTCTTTATCTGAGTTTTACATGGGTGGTATATGTAGACACTGAAGGTGAAGGGACAATTGTCCCATTTCGCTCATTAGCTCCAAAGTAGTGGGGTCTTAATTAAAGTTTCTGATAGTCACTAATGGTAGGGAGAGGAAACTCAGGAGGGAACTAGCTGAGTTCCCGTGCTTTTCACACAGAGAAGACACAGGCACATTATTTTTCATCACACAGCAAATATTTTTAGATTTGCTATATGCCAACTACTCTGAGTGCTGGAGATACAGCAAAAGTAAAATTCACAAAAAATAGCTCTCCTCAAGGAATTAATATACCACAGTAGGGAGGGCTGAAAATAAACAAAATTAATAAGTAAAATATATAATGCATCACTTGAAAACTGATATGGAGAAAAATAAAACAAGGGAAAGAGAAAGAAATGCTGAGAAAAGTAAGAAATGAGGTCAGAGAGTGAACAGGCTGCTGATTAGTTGGCAAATAATGGCTTTTACCCTCAGCGAGTCATAAACCCACTGGAAAGTTTTGAGCAGGAAAGTGTGATGATCTGAATTTTTTAAAAAGATTTATTTATTTACGTTAGAGAGAGAGAGAGAGTGCACTAGCTCAGGGAGGGGCAGAGGGAGAGAGAAACTTTTAGCAGACTCCTTGCTGAGTTCAGAGCCTTAAGGGGGTGGGGGGTGGGATGCTGATCTGATCTCAAGAGATCATGACATAAGCCAAAACCAAAAGTTGGATGCTTAAATGAATGGGTCACCCAGGGGCTGGATCTGATTTAGTTTTAAAATGATCATTCTGGGAGCACCTGGGTGGCTCAGTCATTTAACCATTTGCCTTTGGCTGAGGTCATGATCTCAGGGTCTGGGGAATCTGCTTCTCCCTCTCCTTCTGCCCCTCTCCCTGCTCCTTCTCTCTCTCTCTTTCTCTCTCTCATTCTCTCAAATAAATAAATGAAATCTTTAAAAATAAATAAATAAAATGATCATTCTGACTGCTTGGGTAGAAGTAGACAGTAGGCGGCATGGGTGGAATCAGGAAATTGGTCAGGAAGCCATTGTAATCTAAACTAGAGTTGTTGGAGGCTTAGACCAAGGCTGGGAGTAGTGTAGGTGGTGAGAAGTCATGAGTATTTGCATGTTCTGAAAGTAGAGCTGACAGAATTTGGTGAAATATCATACATGAGGTGTATAAATAAAAGGCTTTAAGCTAGAGCAACGGAATTGAAATTAACTGAGATGGGGGAAACCTTGAAAAGCAACTGGTTTGTTTGAGAGTAGAAATCAGAATACGGGTTTTGGATAAGTTATATTTTAGCTTTGATATGGAAGTAGAGATTTTATACAGATGGTTTGGATATCTGAGTCTGATTTGTTAGGAGAGGTCCTGGATAGAAACAAAAATCTGGGAGTTATAATCATGTAGAAGGTGTTTAAAGCTATGAGACAAGATAAAGTCATTAAAGGAGTAACTAGATAGAAATGAGGACTAAGAAATGAGCCAATGACACTTTATAATATGTGGTTGGAGAATGGAGTAGATCTAGAAAAAGAAGCTGAGAAGGAACATTAGCAGGATAGGGGGAGGACCAGGAAAGTAAGGGGTCAAGGAAACCAAATAAATGAACATTCCTTGTACTAAGAAGTGCTGATGGACAGGTAAAATGAAAACTGAGAATTTACCATTAGTGATAGCTGTATGGAGAACATCATTGCCTCTGTTAAGATTGTTGTTAGCAGAGTGGTCAGAGAGAATGGGAGGACAACAATTAGAAATAATGATTACAAACAACTGTCCTGAAGAATTTTGCTATGGAGTAGTGCCTGGAAGGAAGTGGTGCTAAAAATACTTCCAGTTTTGTTCATCCAGATTTTTAAATTATATTTTTTAAGATAGGAGAAATAGTACATCTTTATGTTAATAAAATGATCCAGTATGGAGGAAAAAATAGATTATGTGCAGAGTGGGGTGAAGGGGTATTGTTGAGTAGTGATCTCTGTAGGTTAGAAGTGTTGGGATCTAATGCAAAAGTGGGAATTTAGCAAATAATAGGAATTGGAAGCCTATATACTTAAGCTGCTATTTGAGCCCTAAAAAGGAGAAGGAGACATTTATTTAATTAATTTTTTATTACATTTTAAAAAAATTTATTTATATTAAGTTGTTATTTAAATTCCAGTTAACATACACTTTAATATAGTTTCAGGTGTACAATATAGTGACTCAATACTTCCATATATCATCCAGTGCTCATCACAACAAGTGCACTCCTTAATCCGCATCACCTATTTAACCCCCCCACCCCCCCAATCTCCCTTCTGGTAACCATCAGTTGGTTCTCTATAGTTAAAAGTGTTTCTTGGTTTGTCTTTCTCTCTCTAAAAAGGGAGAAATTTAAATACCTCAAATAGACTAGTATTTTATTTTGTACTTTGCATTTCTAGTCATTGGAGCCATTTTACTGCATTTCCTTTTTTGTGCTATTTTCATCTGATTTGATATCAGAGTGATGCTCAATTCATAAAGTCAATTTGCAACCTATCCAAATTTTTTGCTTGTTGAAGACTTGTTTCCATATCATAGCAACAGATGGAAATGAGTTTATATTTGGGAGAGGAGAAAGCTTCATTGGTCAGAAATAAGATTATCCCTTGAGAAATCGTGAGAATATGTGAAAAACTGAGATACAAATCTAGATAACTACTCTGTGCTCATTAAGTACTGATATGCTATAAGGATGTCTGCCTGGCTCCACCATTTGGAGATTGCCTTTTCACTCTCTTTGTGTTCATATAGCTCTAGACAACTATATGTACAAAATGCTAGTCTATCTCACCCTGGTCAGTCATGGTGATAAGACCAGAGAACACTGAATCAAGCTGAATCAAAGTTTCTACCTTGGGATTTAGGAAATTACATTCATTCCAATATTGACCAGTCTCTTAAATAATAATGTAACAGCTTGGGAAATGTGGAAGAGCCACATGTTATGTCGTTCGAACTGGCAAGCAAAAAAATTCATCCAGAAGTACATGGGAGATTACAGAACTATTAGGGAATCAAAGATGAAAGATGCAGAGAACATTTGTAGATGTAGAGAATATGAGATTTTCATGGTTGCCCATTGCTGTGTTCAAGTACATTTCTCAAGCCTGATCTAGTGTTCTAGAAGATATTCTGTATCTTCATGGAATTAAGAAAGGAATGGAATACTGTGACTAATGAGACAACACACTCATGTAGTGAGGGAAATTTTCAATGACACTGACATGGGTGGTAGAAGTATACAGATGGGGAGTCGAGTTTCAGTTGTGCCCAGAATTGGCAAGTTTTCAGTCAAGAATTTGAAGACATAAGGGGTTTTCAGAGAGCAGTTAGGAGTGTCCAAAAAGTGGCTAATAGCAGGGTAATAATCAGAAAAGGGAACCACAGAGAAGCATTGGTGATTCCGTACTGGATTAGATAGATGGAAGATAGGATGACACTTTGGTAGGTGACAAATGATAATAGACAAGAAAAGCATGGACTTGCTGATTGTACAGTGGAACTGTGATAATTATGTACTATTAACAGAATCTGACAATTATTTTATAGTATTGTTAAAATTTGTCCTATTTGTCCTATCCCCATTATGTCCTAAAGAAATATCAGCCCTTTTAATCCTCCTTACACTCACTTTCTGATTTCTGAAGGAACAGCTTTGGGGGCAAAGACCAAGGAGGTTCTAAAGGATTCTAAAGGTTCTAAAGGATGGAAGGCTGAGCTCTCCAGTAATGTACGTGACTCCTCTCCTGAGGATTTCTTTGGCAAGTCAAAGCCAAATACCTAAAGATGAGCTCAATCTTGCAGATTTATTCAATCCACATTCTGAAGATCTTTCACCTGTGAACAGGTAGGAGTTAGGAGAATATCCTAACTTTTATTGATATAGTAAATTTTATTAGATATAGTAAATACACAAGCAAAGACATCAGTTGCTGTTTGCTTGTATATTTACTATATCTAATAAAAGGCTCTTTCTCTTTCCATTTTTATAGTCCAGTATCAAGTATTAGGATGAGCCATGGGAGTGAGCAAAAAAGAAATAGTCTTTCTGTAAATTAAGTTATTCCTCTAAATCATTCTTAGTAATTACCCTAAGGCAATTCATTTACTATTTAATTAATTATTCAATATTTTATTTCAAGATAAAGTTTTGGGCTTTGGAACCAAAAGAACTTAGTATAACTTTCAATTCTGCTTTTTACACTATAGTAAATTACAGGAGGCTTGGAGACTCAGTGTCATCATCTGTTAAGGAAGGTCATTTTCTATCTCACAGATTTTTTTCTCTGCAATTAATTACTCAATACATATAATACACCTGACAAGAAACTCAACCCAGAGTAACCTCTGATTAAATATTTGGTTTCTTTCCTCACTTCTTAAGCAGCAGCCAGTGGTTATGGGTACCATAGACATTTCATCATGGATGGGGCTGACTGTTGCTGTGCCCACACTATTTTAGAGTGGTCAATCAGTTTGAGGAGAGACAGGCTGTTACATACCCATTTATTTAAATTCTCAGTTATTTTAATGTTTGGGAGACAGATGATACTGTGGAAAGGAAAATAATTATCTTTATTTTTTCATCACAGTTCAAAACGCCCTCAAGTCTTTGCTTATTTCCTTGAACAAGAGCATGCTTTTATGCCTATTCTTTTAAAGATACTCTGTAGCTTAGAGATTCTCTTTCAATGAACACAATCCAACTTGTTAATTATGTGTTTCTTGTTCTTGCAGTTATTTTTAATATTTTTCTAACATCTGACTATTCAAATATATCTCACTCTCTTGGTATAGTTATTAAAAAAATAATTTGTATTATGATCACAGATATATATGAACTAGGAACTGAAAGGCATGGCAAATATAATTGGCAAGACACTTGCCTCACCTTTTCACAATCGAAAAAGCCATGCTTACTGCTCCTAAATTGACTTAGTTCAATATTAAAATCAGAGAAAGTAACCAAGTCAGGTTTCCTTTTCATTATGCAATGCTCAATGATGTTTTACAAATCTGAAAGCTTTACCTTTTTGTTCATTTGCTATATGAATTAAACATCAACAAGAATAAAATGAGCTTAAAGCCTAGAAAAAGGTTAATATATTCTCCAGGGAAAACTGAAGGTTATCTTATATTTCTATAGCTCTCTAACTCACCACTTAAGCAATGCAGATGGAATATTGACACAGTCATGTAGGAAGAAGTCAAGAGCAGTTCTACTTAATCTCTTAATATGAATTCCCCCAATCCTAACCTTATTGTTATGATTTAGGCCCTTTCATGGCACCTTTTACAGAATGTTAAGTTTTATGTATGTTTTGAGCTGATAATTCCATTATGTTTTACTCATTGATGAACATTTTAACCACAATTACAAATAATTAAGATTGTAGCTTCATTTTTGCTTTCATAAATTCACTAGACTGACTGTTGCATTTCTAAAGTCCAAGTTTGAAAGATAAATATAAAATTAATCTTAGCACCAATGACAGAAATTAAACTACCAAAGCAGTAAAATGACTTGATTATTTGTCTCAAAAAAATGTGTAGAAAAATCAGCTGAGAAAAATTAATGTTTGAAAACTTGAAGAGAAGTTTACAGTATTATTAAGCTAATGAATTGTTTCAAATTTTGAATTTTAAAGCCAATAGTATAAAAGGATGATTCATAGGTTTTCAAAATGGCTTGTGCTTTCATTCTACTCAGAATTGGCACTAGAACAAAGCTGCTAAAATGTTTAACCTTTCAGGCTATTACCTCTTCAAAAATCTCTGTAAAATTGACTCATAGGAGATATTTTCTCTGTAAGCATTACATAGCAATTTTTTCCCCTATTAAACATGATAACAAATATGGATTGTGATAACTAGGTCATTACATTTTTGGCCAATTACAAAATATTAGTAGTTAGTACTTTTTCTCTAATACTCTCCTAATTCAATGAAGCATTCAGAACATAAAAATTGCATTAACTAAATATACAATTGGTGAACCACGTAATTCAACAAGAAGTTTTACAACCATATGATATCTCCAACTTTCCCCTATAAGGTCATATCTCCATAGGTCATTGATAAGAGAATAACCTTAGGGGCGCCTGGGTGGCTCAGTTGGTTGAGCATCTGACTCTTGCTTTCAGCTTGGGTCATGATCTCGGGGTTGTAGGATCCAGCCCTGTGTCAAGCCCTGCATCGGGCTCCACACTCAGGCCAAAGTCTTCTTGTCCCCCTCCCTCTGCTCCTCCCCCCACTTGCTCTATCTCTCTCTCAAATAAAGAAATAAATAATATCTTAAAAAAAAAAGAGAAAATAACCTTGGTGGTAAGGAGATGATATGTTTAATGACCTTAACTGAATGGCTTTTTGAGAAGATAAATACACTGGGAAAATGTCTTAAAATTTATTACCAAAGAGACATTTTGTTTCAGAGACTGTAGAATTTAATCTATAGGATGATAAAAAATTGTGATTAAAAGGAAGAAATAGGTTATATATTATTTTATACTTAGGATTTCCAAAGGGGCAAAGATTATTGCTACTAGATTATAGCCCCTGTGTTTCCAAACATACTACATTAAATGATGACAAAAGAAGAAAATTAGACCCAGACCCTTTCATATGTACTGAATTGTTGATATTAAGAGTAATTAGTATCAAAAAACCTGTTCAATGTCTTGAATTTGAAGCTAAACAACAGTAAAGTAATTAAATTGGATTTAAAGCTTTCGAGCAGAGTGAAATGTATTTCTTCAGAAGAACATTATACAAACTGAATTAAAAAACAATTAGATAATTCAAAACATAAAACACTTATCACAAACATGCCAGATTGTTTTTATGCAGTTAGATATTTCATACCTTACTGGTTTACTAAATGTTGCACTTTTGAATCAACTGACTGATGTAGATATAATTTCATGATGATCAGCAGTCATGATTTGCAATAAAAGAATGATTAAAGTAGTAAGTGTGAATAAACCAATATTAAAGGAGCAATTCTGGTTCTATATCAGAGTTTGGGCATAGGTATTCATTTCTAGTCAAACTAAAATTCCATTGGATGTAAAATATGTTAATAAAAAGCAAGAAAAAAGAAAGTCATGAGAGTACTAGAAAATAAAAAATGGATGCATTCCAAGGAATTCAAATTTGGGGGAATTTCTATAAGATAAAAAGCAAATGGTATGATATCCTTTGGTAAAAAAGCAAAGGGAATCACATCTAGCAAACCCAAGATCAGCAGGTTCAGTCTTTGCTGCTGTGAACATGGAGTTGGTTTATGGCTTGACCAAGATAGCTCTAGCTTTATCTCTGGCGAAGCTTGGGTTACTGATTTTTTATTCCTGGCTAAAATAAATGCAATAGAATTTATTATATGCTCCTTAAGATCTGAAACTCTCCTGGATGCCAGGGAATTTGATAAGCCTTGCTTGATTCTTTAAAGGGCTTTACAGGAATTCTCCCAAAGGCAAGATTCCTCACAAGGAATTTGATGGGTTCAAGTCAGAGAGGCAGTGTGGTCCTGGTTGTGCGACACCTGGGTGGCTCAGTTGGTTAAGTGTCTGCCTTTGGCTCAGGTCATGATCCCAGGGTGCTGGGATCCAGCCCTGCACTGGGCTCCTTGCTCAGTGGGGAGCCTGCTTCTCCCTCTGCCTGCCGCTCCCCCTGCTTGTGTGCTCGCTCTCTCTCTGACAAATAAATAAAATCTAAAAAAAAAAAAAAAGAAAAAAAGAAAAAAGAAATGGCCCTGGGTAGGTCACATTGTGGAATGTCTCTAGGAATTCCATTGTCTGCCTGCATTGTCCTTTTCTTGTTGCATCCAATCCTTTGTGTTTAAATAAAAGCCTTATGTGAATATACTCTGCAAAGTCTGGTGAGACTCTACTTTCAAAGAGTAGGGAAAATAATCAAGCTGCACAATGGAAAAATTGCAAGTTTTAAAAGCTAACTGATGTCTGGATCTCACTCCCAAGATGCTTTCATTGGCTTGGCATATAGCCTGGATCTTAGGAAGTTTAGAAGCTCCAGAGGTATTCTACTATGTTGTTAATGGCTGAGAACCACTGGTCTGAACAGAGTCAGAAGATAAGGGGAAGCTTCAGGAAAATAAATAAAGATAATTAATAAAGGATGGCATTGGTATAGCTGGAACATCAGACTCTTCCCTGCCCCAACTCTATGGAAAGGTGAAAATCTTGAGCCTCTGGGTCGTGAGGGGCAACTTGAAGTAGTGTTTTCTTTTGTTTGTTTGTTTTTCACAGTTTCTCACCATCTGAGAGAAATCCTGCTCTTGAATATTACCAGTGGATGAATAACTGTTAGGTAACACAGAAAATTGTATGTCTAGAATCTGTTTCAGAATGTTGGTCCATAAAAGATGCTGTTTTACATGGAAAAGAATCCATACTCTAGCAGGCTTCATCAATGAAGTGCACAGCACCTCAGTACTTTTGGAGTAAATGGAATTAAAGAGATATTTATATCATTTTCTCATTATAATTAATGTGCCCAATAAAGAGGCTCTTACTTAAGGAACCAAAAACTTAATTTTGTCAAATTAAATTGGCCTTTTATGGAAGGAACTGAAAAATTGGACTTAGACCTAACTAGGACCACAACAGAGTACAGGGCTATTTTTCTTATTTTTTTGCTATGCATTTTTTTCCTTTCCACATGAATTTAAATAGGAATTTACTGAGTAGATTATTACAAATTTCTAATATTTATCTGTTTTACAAAGATTAGAAGCACATATTACATAATTACTAGTTTTAAAAAATAACTGAGAACATAACTTCTCAATTATTTTTGTATGGCATAAAATAATCAAATACAAAAATTGTCTACATTCAGAGAATTTTCTGCTAAATAATAAATATTTCTTTAAAAAATTATTTCACAGAGTATTGCTATTACGGGCTGAATGTTGGTATCCCCCTAAATTCATATGTTGGAAACTACCAATTTGATGGTATTAGTATTAGGAGGTGGGCCTTTGGGAGGTAATTAGGATTAGATGAGGTCATGAGAGTAGAGCCCTCATGAATGGGATTGGTGTCTGTATAAGAGTCAAGAAAGAGCTTGCTTCATTTCACTCTCTGCCATGTAAGGGTACAACAAGAAAACAGCCTTCTAGGAACCAGGAAGCAGGCTTTCATGAGAACCAGACCATGCTGGCACCCTGATCTCAGACTTCAGCCTCCAGAGCTGTGAGATATAAATTTCTGTTGTTTATAAGCCACCCAGACTAAGGTGATTTGTTACAGCAGCCCAAGCTGAGTAAGACAATTGCTAATTTTCCCTTTGCTCCCAAGGGCTCCCACTTTTTTTTCCAAGGTGGATAATAGCTACATCCTTTTAAAAACATCGATTTTGTTTCATTTTACTTTACAAAGCAAGAATATGTTTAAATAATCATAGTTTAGGTAATTAGTTTTTAGAAAGAAGCAAAAAGGAAGACAATAAAAGAAAAATAGGCAAACATGTCTATTTCTTCTATACATTAACTTTTTATCTTAAAACCTTATATTTGAAAAAAGTAAAAAGCAAAAGGAAGATTTTAAATACAAAATTATATCTTTTTAATTCCTGTAGCAGGAATAGTCAATAAATAAACAGATTTCATTAAGGGAAAAAATTGTACTTTTCAAAACTAGAAAATTTCAGTTTCCTTTTTTTTTTTAACTAATAAATACTATCCAGCTAGAGATAAAACTTCACTATCAAGAGCTCTTACCTGATTTTCCTAAGTTACATGTTTGGGGAGAATGTTTAGGTAATACACATACCTGCAAAGGAAATGTCCTATGCATAATATGAGTATACTTTGGTATCTATAGCCTTTAGCAAGCTCTTAGTCTATATTCATAATGAACAATGAAATCAGGAATTGATTTCTGTCATTGCCTCTTGGATGACATTTATAATTTGCTACTGCTTATTGTTACATTTTCAGGTGTATATGTTTCACCTTTCTAATTAGATTTTAAAATTCTTAAGAACATAAAATATCTTATTTACCTTTCACTTCCCATAAATACCTAGAACACTATCTGAGCCTGCCAAGCTAATTAATGCGTGTAGTATGAAGCTGCCTTAGAGTCGTTGGGGTCTAGCCAAAAGGTCACAGAATTTTAGTCTTGGATAGAACCTTAAGAGATGTTCTTGCTGATGTACCTGCCTTTGGTATGCTTAATACTTTTTGTTTTCAGGTAGATGGTATCTTTTTTTTTTTTTTAAGATTTTATTTATTTATTTGACAGAGAGAGACAAAGCGAGAAAAGGAACACAAGCAGGGGGAGTGGGAAGGGAGAAGTAGGCTTCCCGCTGAGCAGGGAACCCAATGTGGGGCTCGAACCCAGGACCCTGGGATCACGACCTGAGCCGAAGGCAGATGCTTAATGACTGAGCCACCCAGGCGCCCCAGGTAGATGGCATCTTAAGCTTACATGAATTTCTACTCTAAAAGCAATTGATGATTAAATATTCCCTGTTCTTACCTGAAGACTTATAGTATGTCCTGTCTTACCAGGCAAAATATAACCTTGGCTAGACCCCATCCATCCTATGCCTTCCACAATTTGTTGCATCCCCTGCCCGCCCCCCGCCTTCTAAATTCACCAGGATGCACACCATCCACGGATATTTTTCGGTGCGATGGATGAATCAATCAAATAAATACAGAGAGGTGATATTCTAAGTATGTGATTACAGTTATGACACAGACCAAATCTTATCAGGGTTGAGCATTAAACCAATCAATGCCAGCCACATTTAACTGATATGGCTACATTGCTGTACACTGACTAGCTTTTACCCTTGAAAACATACAAGTTCATAGAAAAACAAGAGAATTAGGAAGAATCAATTTTGAAGACTGCATTAGTTTCCTAGGGCTGTTTTAACAAGTAATCACAAACTGGACAGCATAAACAACAGAAATTTATTCTCTCACAGTTGTGGAGGCCATGAGTCCACAGTCAAGATGTTGACAGTGTTGATATCCTCTGGAGGCTCTGAGGAAGCATCCCTTCCATGCCTCTCTTCTAATTTTTGCTGGCCACCAGAAACCCTTGGCATTCCTTGGTTTGGGCTTCATAATTCCAATCTATGCTTCTGTCTTTATGTGCTGTTCTTCCCTGATGTGTCATAATTTCCTCTATTTTCTATTATAAGTGTGTCTGTCATTGGATTTAGGTTTCACCTTAAATCCAGAATGATTTCATCTTAAGATCTTTAACTTTATACATTGGCAAACATTCTATTTGCATATATGGTCACATTTACCAGTACTGGGAGTTAAGACATGAATATAGCTTTTGGAGACACAATTTAACCCGCTACAAAGATCAAATATATTCCAAGTATTTTGCATACAGCCACATACTAAATTCTAACATCATGTCATAAGGAAACCTTACTCTCCCTGTTTTCAATATGAAAATACTAAAGCTTGAAGAAATCAAGTGCTCATCAAAAGAGTAATTCAAAATTCTAGAATTAGAACTTAGCTCATGGCTAAAAGTTCAAGCTTTCTGTCCTATACCAAGCACTGAAACTGAGCAAGAAGTAACAGACTCAGGCTAATCTTGTGATAAGTAGAAAAAAGACAAAAACATATTATTTTCTTTTTTTTTCCTACTGTGGTTTGATCTGAAAGATATATTGAATTGGTTATATATTTAGAAAATCTGTTACAAACAGGCATATGCTTTCTTTGTTTCTTTTTATTCTTGGAGGAGAGGATCTTGAAGGCAAAGAGAACATTACTGGAAATAGGCTACAACTAGGTTCCTGACCAAAGATGGAGATCAATGGGAAGCCTTACTGAGAAGAAGGAAGAGAAGTGTGTAACAGAACAGCCCAGGCTCAGTTTGAGTCTTCCAGGTCCACAGAACTATCCTCCAACACATTTATATGGGCTTTATCTCCATATTCAAGGACTCTTTCACTATTCCTAAGCCCTTCTGACTTTATATTTTATTAATACATTTCATTAATGTTTCTGAGTATTGTATCCCATTGTCCAGTTTATTCCCATCTTTTACCTTTTTGGTAGTGTGAGCAAGATGTGTGGGTTTATATTAGTAGTATATATAAGTGCATTATATGTAAGCACAATTGGTATACCAAAGGTAAATAAAGTACTCTAGTTTCGAGGATATGTATATTAATTTTAAAACATAAAAGATTCATTTTCTAAAAAATAGAAATACCTGAAACAAGCTCTTGAAAACAGGATTGAGCCTATTCAAAGTAAAATTCATATGATATAGAAGAATAATTTAAAAAAAATCCAGGTTAGTGATTAATTTCCTCTGCAGAAACCATGTTTAATTTATAAAAAAATTAAAAACTAACTGCAGAAACTTCTGAAATCTCAGATTCTTCAAAGTTCTCTAAATCTTCTTAAGAAACTGGTTATAAAATGTGAGAACAGATGAGTGCCAATATAAATAATTTTGTGATAAGCTTTGAATTTTTAACTACAGATCATTTCCAGGGTTAAATATATTTTCTTTTTTAAAACAAAATCTTGGGCACCTGGGTGGCTCAGTTGGTTAAGCGACTGCCTTCGGCTCAGGTCATGATCCTGGAGTCCCGGGATCGAGTCCCACATCGGGCTCCCTGCTCGGCAGGGAGTCTGCTTCTCCCTCTAACCCTCTCATGCTCTCTCTATCTCATTCTCTCTCTCAAATAAATAAATAAAATCTTTAAAAAAAAAAAAAAAACAAAATCTTTTGTAATACAGTATTTAGGTTAGAAAAAAATGTATCAAAAACATGTATGTATATTTTCAACATACTATTTCTAGCCTAAAAGAGATTAAGTTATGAAACTTTAGCAGTGCTGAGTTCAAGGTAGCAAAGAATTATATATAATGATATATAATACATTAGTGTCCCAACATTTAAGCCTCATAAAATGTATTCAGATACATTTCAACATTACACACACTGCTGTTAAGTCTGCTGTATCTAAATAGAAATATAGTAGGCAACGATAAGGACAGCTAGGCATACCTAGGTTTATGTTGCAGGAACAGATCCTAAACTCCCTTTTTCAACCCTAGCTTGTAGTCTCAACATTTTTTTTCAAATAGTTGTCAGAATCATGCACCTAAGTCAGACAGAAATAGTATTCTCACAAGTGTGATATCTGAAATGAATGGCAGAATATTTATCTCTTATTTGTAATCTCCCCATTATACCCAACTTCATCTCTTGCATATACAAACTGAGACATGAGTTTGTATACATGCTCACCAGACACACACACACTCACACACACACACACACACACACTAGATAGAAGTGATGGATGGTTGAGCTTTTGTTGTCATCTGATCTCTGTTCATTTTCCTTCTTCCTTCTCCCCCCACCTCCTCTGCCTCTTTCTCCCCTTCTTCTTTTTTCTCCTTCTTTTGTTTATGACCCTAAACCTGATAAGAAACACCAACAGTATATTCAGGACATAGTTCTATTCATGCTTTCATGGAATGTTACATATTGAAAGAATTGAAGTTTGAGCCTCTTAACCTAAAGAAAACATTCTTGTGCCTAGTATTAATGCATCTGGTTTTCCTTGAAAGCTCCTTAGAACAAGAGACATAATAGGAGTTAATGTTCAATAAATAATGTCTATTATAAGGCAGGTATTTATTTTTTTACCCCATTTATCCTCATTAAATGATATAATAGATAATGATAATATAGCATTCAGCTATTATGTATTTTATGAAGGCCAAGATTTGGAGAATATTGGAAATAATTTCAAAATTTGTATATCGATCTTAGATGGTAGTTGCTAATAAAAAAGCTTCCACAAATAGATTAGAAATCTAAATGAGAAACAAGAAGTAGGAGAAAATAGTGAATGTCCATATAGAAGGTCAGGTCCTTAAAGAAAAGTACATAGTAGACCTTGTAGATTAGCAGTGTAATCCCTCTTGTCCTAAAGTATCTTTTATTGAAATAATTAAACTACCACTGCTATTTTGGGGCCTGATTAATATTGCTATTTGGAGTTAAATGTCAAGGTGTAAGATTAAATTAAGATGACAACAAACTCACAGTCCCACCCACTGTTCCAAACTGCAACAAGTCATTTTAGAACCAATCCAATATAACAATGTCTAATTGAGTCAGGGTTTAGTAACATGAGTCAACTCAAGAACTTCCAGAGCGACAAAACCAATCATGAAATAACACTTATTAACTGAATCAGACAGACAGAAAACAACCTATCAGACTGGAAACATCACAACACAGTTTTTTCAAAATTACCACCTAGATTTACAGATCTAGGCCAGCTGAATAATCATTTTAAACATAATCTGAAACTTTAATATTATGTCTCATTGTTTATTGATTCTCTTACAGCTAAAGGGCCATAACAAATGAAAGGAAAATCAGACTATGTTTTAAAATATCAATGCAGACACTTTCTTTCACTGAATACAAAAAAAATAAGACATTTGTTATTGAATACAAATTAGGTGAATGAATACTAGGACAGTTAAGTCTCTTTTCTCCCTAAAGCTTGAAATAACTGCTTTGCTTTTCAGGTTGACAAAGCATTGTTTTGTTTCTGGGCAAACTGCAGTCCTCACTTCTATTTATGCCAAGTTCATATTCTTTGTTCATATCATGATGCTAAACAGAAGCTGATGTTCCAGAGATAAATATTATTTTCATTAAATGAATTAAAACTGCCATGCACAAACATAAACAATCAATATAACCAAAAGAAAAAAAGTGAAGTAACAATGAGAGAAGTCGTTCAAGTTTGCATTTTTAGAAAGCTCTTCATCATTCCTCTTTTATAAGCCACTAGATAAAGTCACAATAAATTAGGACCACTTTTCTTAATATTCACTTTATCTCCTAAATTTCATTTTGCTTGGAACAAAGCTTGAATGTACCTTTCAATATTAGAGAATGACAAAAGAAGCATCAATTTCTGGTACCCCTGTGACATATATCTAAAAACTAAAATGTTACATATAGATCTATTCTTCCTGGTTATTTCTGAAAAATAATCCGTAAATTGTGTCCATAACTTAAACTGATGTAGATGTAGTTGGATAGGAAATGTTCAGAGACTGATAAGGAATTTACTTCATTTTCACACATTTACATACAATCTTCAGTTAGTTAATTGTTTTATGTGAAATGTTTTCATGTAGTATAAAAGTAGGAAGAAACTGATACTAACCCTGTTATGTCATACCTTACAAACCACGTGATTTCCACAATTGTTTTTATGTGAGTTGAACATTCAAGTGGTAGTTTCTTAATTCTGTCAAATGTTCTCTAGGTTGTCTGAGTGGCCTGTCCTGTAGTACTTTTGTCATTCTTTTCACCTTTTTATTCAGCAATCATCAAATAGCTGCTAGGTGGTAAGGTAACATGGGAAGAGAATGTGAATAAAAAGTGGTCCATGACTTCAAGGAGTTTACTTTGATGGAGAAGACAAACTTGTGAAAAATGACCATTATATGACAAATACAAGATATGGGAGTGTTAAGACATCAAAAGATAAGAGCCAGAACTCAGATTTCTGAATCACTGAATATTATCCTCAATAAGCCATTTATTACTTATTTAGGGCCTCAAAGAAACTATATGGACAAAGGATATGGTTAACAGAAAACCAGACTATTTCTACTTGAGGCTTTGGCCTACAACCTCTATTTAGACCCAGGCATGACTGGACCACAGAGAAACTTCTCTTTTTGAGGACAGTGAACTGAGAATCAAAACAGGCAAGATGTTTTGTTTTGCCATTTCTTTCCAAGTATACACCTGCATTTTATTTTTATTTTATTTTTAAGATTTTATTTATTTATTTGAGAGAGAGAGAGTGCATGAGCAGGGGGGAGGGGCAGAGGGAGAAGCAGACTCCCCACTGACCAAGGAGCCCGATGAGGCTTGATCCTGGGACTCCGGTATCATGACCTGAGCCAAAGGCAGACACTTAACCAGCTGAGCCACCCAGGTGCCCCTATACACCCGGATTTTAGCTCTTCATATTTCACCAGCATGTTGGTGAGAAAAGATTTGTTCAAGAAGAGCTTACAATCCCTAAAGAAAGTGCAACTGCAAGAATAGAGCCAGCAATTGTTTTGCTCCTTGCCTTGCACAGAACTGGTCTTTGGCTTTTGCCATAGACACCAGAGCCTTGAAGAAGGAGGATCAGTCTCAGTGCTGCTCACTTCTGAGATGGCATGGAAGGAAGGATCTCAATAGGCAGACAAGAGTAATGCTGGATCTTTCCAAGCCTTCTCATTGTTCTAGGTTTCTAGGAAAAACAAGTCTCCTATGAGGCTAAAACTCACATGAACAACAGGTCATAGTACTTGAGTATCTGAGAAACATACTCCTATTTGGAGGTAAAACAAGGGAGGACTGGGAGAAGGGGAGAAAGGTGAGCTTCCCTATAGGCTAACAGATTAAAATAAAGATATATACAAAGTGCTATTGTGGTTTGATTGGGAAGGGAGGGGTTTAAAGTGATTTTCCTGTTAAAGTTAGCAAAGGCTTCAACTAAGTGGAGAAATTGCAGAACAAGCATCCCAAGGGTACCCAATGATACCCTGGACCAGATCTGAGTATTTCAGCAAACAGATCTGCCAACTAGAGACATCTCTCTGAATCTATTTAGTATTATACTTTTACCCTAGTATGTAATAACTGTCCTCTTACTTCCACATGCTCCCTTGTTGGAAACTAGTTTATAAACTAAAAATAAAAACCACAATAACTTCATCTAGTTGACATTAATTTGTGGTACTGTCTTTTCCTTGGACAAACATTTAATTTGCATTTTATTATGATATCCCTTGAAAATCACAGTGAGTGCAGACTTACAGAGAAGGAGACCAAAAATACTCAAAACTGCTTTGGCATTATTGTGAATAAGACTGTGAGATCATTAGACACACTTGTCTCAATTCTGCCCTCTGATCTTTCCACCTGGATATTTCTGCATGTTAAAATGAAATGAGGGATAGATTGAATCAGGAAATCTAAGTTCATACTTCGGGTCTTACAGATTTGGAACTTGGGAAAATTGTGTCATTCTGTCAAGCTCAGTTTTATGCTGTGATTATCTCTCACAAAGTTGTCATGATTATCAAATAAAAGAAACTTAAATGAAAATTTATATCAACATAAGCTAGTTTACTATTAATAGAATAGAATTCAAGATATTGTCACTTTTTTCCTGAGCGCATTTTGAGAATTAGGTATATAAAGGTAACAGAAATTTTGCAAGTTAGATGAAAGATGAAATTAAGCAGAGGATTTGGATATGGGTGGATAAGATTATAAATATATTGTGCCTAGACTTCTTCTCTAAAATATTAAATGTAGTCCTGTACTTTATTTCTAAAAAAATGAAACATAAGAAGGAAAACAAAGAATACCAGCAATAATTGCAACATTTTCATAATCTTTAATAAAAAGTATACATCTCCATAGGGTGAATCTTGGCTTTGAATTTAATTGTATTTTGTTCACAGATTTTTTAAAATGTAAAATATATTAAAGAAGAGAGCTATGTTTAAATATACTATGAATATCTACCAAAGAGAGAAAAGGGTTACAGGCATGTAGTAGTCACCAAATTATACGAATGTATGCAAATATTAATTGAATATGTTTCTGTTCCTGCATATAACAAAAAGAATAGTGTCTTTTCAGTCCTGCTTTTGTTTTAAAGAAGACAGCTTCCATCAGTTAAATAAAAATTAAATAGAAATTTAAATAGAATCACTCACTTAAGTGTAATCTCTAATTTAACTCCCACTAAAAATATACAGAAAACATACTCAGATTGTAATGATGGTACATATATTTGAGATTTATCTGCTGCATACTTACTTGTAATTCTACTCTTTTACAAAATATAACTCATTAATATTATTCTCCCTTACTATCTTTCAGTTGTTTATGCTGAAGCACTAAAATATCTTAGATATGACAACTCATTATCAATTTCTGAGCTTATGAAGACATTTGATGGCCTGTCCATCCAGAACATAGAGATTAGGTAATACAAATATATTCAAATACCAACTCCAGTTTTGAGATCTACATTATCGAAATATTAGTAAATAACATGACAAATGTCTAAATAAACCATTTGTGACATATTTAGGTTGTTCCTTCTCAGCATTCTCTGATGAGGTATCTCTCTCTCTCTTTTATTATACTTACATAATAAATACATTGTAAATATAAATACATAGTAAATAAGAATATTATCCTTATCTTCCCCAGTTATCAATGAAAATCAAAAGAAAAAGATGTTACCCTAAGAATGTATCTTGTAAAATTATCCGAATTATAAAGCAATAGCCAAAGTACTAGTTACAGCTTTTAAAAGCTATCCTATTTTCATCCACTAGAAACCATCACAACTTATCATATTATGAACAAATTACAGGTCATCCTGTAGGATTTGGAATTACACCTCCCATAACTGAGTGATGCAGTGTATCCAAGTTTACAGCCCAGCAGGCACAGGCGGCTTTTCCGAAGGAGAAATTACAGGAATTCCTGCCTTCCAGTCCAGAACCCTGTTTTCCTTGAAGCAACGCCAATATGAAACTAGTCTTGAACCTGGTCAAACCACATCAGATACTATTAACTGCTGATACAGTCACAAAGTTACAAGGCAAAGATCTCTGGATCATGTTTCCCAATTCAAAAAAATATACATTCCCATGACAGAATGTTTTCACTCCTTGGGCATCTAAAGTTGAAAATCTCACATGATTTTTCCAAACCAGATGGGTTGAGGCATGAGGAAGCTTTCAAAAATCTCCCATCAAAGCAGCAGATTTAGCAGATATAGACAACTTTGGCCCAGGACTCCAGGACAAAGACCCTAAGTTCTAGGAGCTACTAATTGTGACACACTTCTTCTTTGTGTTATAATTATAAAGCTTTCTCTTAGTTTAGTAGATTGTTAATTTTCAAGGACAAAAAGTTAAGATTTTTTTCCCTTTAATTTTTTTTTTTTTTTTTTAAGATTTTATTTATTTGAGAGAGAGAGACACAGTGAGAGAGAGGGAACACAAGCAGGGGGAGTGGGAGAGGGAGAAGCAGGGGCTTGATCCCAGGACCCTGGGATCATGACCTGAGCCGAAGGCAGACGCTTAATGACTGAGCCACCCAGGCACCCCTTTCCCTTTAATTCTAATGCCCTGGTATCCAAAGATGATTTTGCTGTTTTGACAAAATCTGACTGGTAAAAGAAAATGGAGACCTGGCCTCAGTGTCACTTTCTGGATCATCTAGAAGGGAGAATTCAAACAGAGTTTGGGTTTGGGGATTTTTTTTTCTTAGAACTAGGAAAAATAGTTGGAAGGCTAAGCAGAACATTTCATGGGTTATTAATGATTCTACTTATTTTCCATTACAGTCCTACATTGTGTTCTTTCTCGAGTCTTAAATGCTTTCACATAACTGTTGTCCCAAATGATAACTGAAATCACTATAGAAAACACAAGATCATATAAGAAACTGAAGAATGCACTCCAGATTCATTCATTTCTTATGATCACAAGCCTCACTTGGATGAGTGAGAAACCTGAAGTTTAGATGCATGGAACAGTAAAGAGGCAAATATGACTTTTCCTAAGAATGGAACATACTGATAGAGACAGCTTCATGAATTTGAATCACTGTTGTTGTTTAAGGCAGCTTGAATGGGAAATATCAAAGCTGCCATAGGATAAATGTATTAGTATTCATAGAATATTCTAGTTCTTCACTGTCTAATATGATAATCACCAGCCACATGTGGAGTACAACTAAGGAACTATATTAAAAGCATTTTTTTACTTTTAATAAATATTGAAGTAATGCACATTTTTTTTCTGTTAAACATAGCTCTATCGTTTTGTTAGAACCATATCTCACTTTAACCACCACATTCCATAAAATATTATATTGCAGTGCAAGAACATGTCATTTCTAGTATCTCACTACTACTTTCTTAAAAGTAATTGTATATTCAAATACTGTATATTAGGTAATTAAAATATTGTAACTATGCCACCTGTTTTTTTTTTAATGTGTTACTACAGCTATTAAAATTTTAAAGTAGTTTATAGTGGTTCTCATCACATATATATTGGTTAATACATAAGTAGTGTTATTTTGACTTGGTCAGTGTTGATGCCAGCAATATGAAATGATACTTAGCCTGGATATGACTTTGGATAGCAGTCTATGAAACTTGCTTCATGAATGAAAGACCTATGAGACTCCACATGACAGATAAAGCAAATGACCTTTTTTAGTTCTCTAAATCTTTACTGTGGCTCAAGTTATGGGCTCTTTGTTGATAAATAGTGAGAAAAACAATTATGGAAGAGAAATAATGTGTGAAATGTTGGTAATGGTAAGCAAATCTGAGAAAAAACTTCCCTCCTTATGTAGTTTGCCCTTAACCATATTTTAAAGATAGGATACTATACAGAGTGTCATAATGCTGGGTTTAGTCTTGAAAGTGGCTAATATTCATTCAATATTTTTTGTTGGTACCTACTGTGTGCCAGGCATTATAAAAATATCCCAAAAGGAATAAGAAATGACCCCAACTTTCACAGATATTACGGACATATAAAAGAGATCTATAAACCTAAAGTTGCAAATATTGTGTGGATGGATCTGTAACAGGTATTTGCACAAGTCATGCTGGATGATAAAAAGAGCAAGTAGCCATGTCTACTTGCAGTTGGGACAGCTGGTCAACTAGGAATCACACAATTTAATACATGCAGGGGTTTTGTTGTGCTCCTATTGGAACAAATTAAGTGAATTTTTCTAGGCAATGACAAATCACAGACACCTGTCCATTATTCTTTTTTTTTTCCCTTATAATGAGGTTTTTGATAGGAGTAGGCATCATCAGCAATGTTATTTCCTAATATATATATTTATACACATTGTGCCTTTTTTAAAATGTGAACTTAAATGTGGCTTAGTGGTTTTCAGTTTCCTGAGCACTGACACAAGTCCTTTCACTTCCTGAGAATTTCCAATTTGAAAGGAATTTGGGTACCAGGAATATGATACATACTTATCTACTTGCTTTTTGGCAAGTTTTGTTTTACTCTACCTGTTGGTTGAAGATATGCAAAGATATTTTGTAATCAATTTCCTTCATCTTTTAATTCTATAAAGAAAATAACACTTACTTCAAATATGGTTCCTTTGCCCAATTTCTAGTGAGTTCCCATAGATCTTTGTGTCTCTTAGTATTAAAAGAACTCAACAAATTAAATCAATGACTCAGACATAGGAGATTTTTTTTAGAAACCAAATCTCAGTTATATCAAAAGCATTTTGTAACATTCAAAAACATTCGCAAATTATCAAAATGATTTCTCATACTGACTTGTTTTTCATAAATTGAATAGTTTTTTTAAATTAAATGGCCATGCTATTTCTATTTGAAAAAGCCAGTCTCTTTCACCTTCAAATTATTTTTAGTTTTTTCATGATGTTCTTTTAACCATTCTCTGACACCCTCCAAAGGAAAGAAAGTTTTACATTCTGTCTAGGTCACTGGTTTCCAAGAACGATGAAAATCATTTAACTTTAGTAATAGATGATTCAAAATCTGTTTAAATTTTATCTATTTTCTCTTACAAAGTTATTGCGTGTTTTAGATACCAAGGATTCATGACCCTGAAGCTGATATGATTCAGAAAAATTAGAGATTTGTTAATGATACAAAGATGGTCAAATCTGAACAAGATGGAGATATTTAGATCTCAAAAGAAGTGCAATTAGCATTATAGTAAGCACTAAGGTTCAAGTGATGATACAGGTCAAGTGAAAACTATCACGGAATAAAGTAAGATGACACTTAACATGTGAACATGACTCAGTAATGTGTGCAAAATAAATGAACAAAACATATTTTGTACTTTAAAAAGTAAAACAGGTAGAGTGAAATAAAACTTTTACCACTTTTATCTATTTAAACATTATGTATAGATCTTGGCATCTTTTCCCCAAAGACTGTTCATCTAGAGCATGCACACACATGTTCACAGACACACTCTATCAGACAACTACAAAATTTTTGTGAAAACTTTATCTTTCTTTCTCCAACTGAAAATTATCTTCAGCCATTTGATGGTATTATAATTAAGACCACAGACCTATTCCAGGACTTTCCTTCTCTGAATGCTAACTGAACATTTGTTTATTTTTAAATATCATGCAACACATATTTATTGACAAGCTATTCTGTGCCCATCTCTACATTTGGCTCTATAGGATTATAAAGATATGCATGTCATTGCTATCCTGTCTCCTTCCCTCCCCTTCTTCATTCCTTCCCCTTTCCTTTGTTCCCCTCCTTTTTTTCGCTCTCGTCATCCTTCTGAGTATGTGGTAGTACAGAGAAGCATAAATTCCCACTAGGAAATACTTTCTCAGAGTTTTGTTTAAGGTGCCCTTATGTTTGGGTTTGTAAATACAATGACTTGGTAATTTAACTCATTCTTAGACAAATAATTTTAATTTAACCATTAAGTTAATATTTGAAAACAGCAAGCTGAAGTATTAAGCTGCACACTGAGAAGTTGTTAATGAAAAAATTTAAAGTGCATACTATGAACAACTCTGCATTTTAAAGCCCAATGGATGATTAAAAAAAAAAAGAGTATTATAATACTGAAGCTAAGATTATATTTTAAAGTTGGATATTTTAAACATGCATATGCCAGTACTTAATTGGGAAATTAAGAACTCAAAGAAATAGTTAATAATATCCCCAAAGAACATTTACTAGAAAATATGTGACCAATTTCTTTTATCAGGAAAGGTTGTTTCCCTTGAGGTATTGTCTTAGTTTTTTATTGCTGCCTAACAAATAACCACAAACTTCGAGGCTTGAAACAACACCCATTTATTATCTTAATGCTTTCCTGTGTTAGGACTCCAAGTGTGGGTTAACTGTGTCCTCTGCTCAGTCTTGCCAGTTGAAACCCAGGTGTCCAGAGCTGTGCTTTCATCTGAAGTTGAGGGTCAGTCCTCTTCCAAGCTCACTGTTGCTTATAGTTTTCAGTTTCTTGCGATTGGAGAGTGAGGCCCTCAGCTTCCAGAGGCTGCCCCCTTCATGTCATACAGCCCTCTCCCCAACATGGCAGTTTGCTTCTTTAAGGCTAACTTGAAATCTCTTTTCAGACTTCTAAGACAGAGTTTAATTAATGTAATGCACTCAAAGAAGTAATTATTTGATCACCATATTCCATTGGCTAGAAGCCAAGTTGGGTTTACCTGCACCCAAGGGGGAGAGATTATACAAAGTGATTAAGAAAGCTGTGGATACCAGGGGGAGGGTCATTTGGGGCCATTTTAGAATTCTGCCTACCATAGGTGCTTTACTATGGTATTCACTGTTTCTTCATCATAGTCTTCAATTTCATTTAGAATGCTTTAAGTTGCAAGAAAATATGTAAATATGGCTTTAAAATCAGTGCTTATTTTCTCACAGTCATACTGAAAATTGTTGATTGATGGTGTCCTTTGAAGCACAAAGTTTTTAATTTTGATGATGTCAAAAGTATCTATTTTTCCTTTTGCTGCTCATGCTTTTATGTCATATGAATCTTCTGCCAAATTCAAGGTTATAAAGATTTACTTCTATGTTTTCTTCTAAGGGTTTTATAGTTTTAGCTCTTATATTTAGATCTTTGATCCATTTTGAGTTAATTTTTTTATATCATGTGAAATAAGAATCCAACTTCATTTTTTTGCATATTTATCTCCATTTGTCCTAGCATGTTTGCTTCTCTGTGCTGTGGTCTGGAAAGTTCTATCAGGAAAACACAAAAGTGATTGTGGGGCTTACCTCTTATGTTTACCTTCCCTCAAGGATAACTGCCTTTTACTGCCTGTTGTCCAACACATAAGAAGAGGTACTTCATGTATTCTGTCCAGTTTTATAACTATTAATCATGGGAGAAATTTTCCAAAACAAGATACTTGGTCATGACCTCCTCATACCTCTGCCCCTCCCTCCTCCCAAAACAACAACAACAACAACAACAACAACAACAACAACAACAAAAGGGAATGATGCAGAAACCAATGATGAAAACTAGGAAATTATATTCTGGACAACCTTAAGGGAGAAATGACTAGATAATTAGCTTCATAACCGAGTTTTCTTTTCTTTTTTTTTTTGTTTATTTATAGTTGTATCCCAGGTACAAACTAGTGTGAGAACTGTAGAGGAGCTAATTGCAAGAAGGTTTTTAAGGCAATTGGGATGAATTTTTCAGAAAAAGGGAAATGAAAACACTGAGTAAATGAAACTATGAACTAATGGGGGATTATTTTGTATGCACATCCTAGAATAGAAGAGATAAACATACACCCTGAGAATAAGCTGGGCAGAGTTTCTAGGATGCCAAGCAGTTCCTTTCCTCTTCCTTGAGGAGAGAGCTATACAATTGGGCTACCTGAGTAAGTCACACCCCAGAATGATAATGGAAATGCATTTTAACCCTTAAGTCTTAGTTTCCAAGTGAATTCATTGTGTGGGTAATTGCAGCACCTACAGGTAGGGTTTTTGTTTAGAAGTAAATGAAATCTATATAAACTACTTAATCTATATAAAGTACTCTGTTAGAATTAAATGAAATCTACATAATTGAATAAATACTAAGTGTATTTAACAGAATGTATGTATGCACCATGTAACAAAACTGATTTGATTATGGAAATGTACCAATCAATTGTCAGGATAGAAAATCAGAATATTATGATTTCATTCATTCCATTCACCTCATCTATTGTTTAGAAATTGAATAGACTATGGAATATGATAGTGAAAGCCTAACCAATTGAAAACTTCATTCCAAAAGATTTTTTTTTTTTTTTGACCAGCTGGGATTCTCTTTATCCCAAAATACATTTTTAGGTAATGTTTTGCCTTTTGAAAGGATTAAATATAATAAAATGCTTTTAAAAATTACATATAAGGGCACCTGGGTGGCTCAGTTGGTTAAGCGGCTGCCTACCGCTCAGGTCGTGATCCCAGGGTCCTGGGTTCGAGCCCCACATCAGGCTCCTTGCTCAGCAGGGAGCCTGCTTCTCCCCTGCCTGCCACTCCCCCTGCTTGTGCTTGCTCTCTCCTTCTCTCTCTCTCTGTGTCAAATAAATAAGATCTTAAAAAAATGTAAAAAAATTACATATAAAATAGTAGTGGATATATACTGAAAAGTTAGAAGAAAAATGGGGTAATTACCTTCAATGATAAATAGCTACTCCAAGAAGAACAATAATAAATCTTTTTTTTTTTTTTAAAGAAGTTTTAAACTTCTCTGGAAACTCAGAATGCTTCTGGAATTTCTATGGACTTGATATTATAATAACAACAAAGATGATTTTCCATCAGTATAAACCATTTTTTAAGATTTTATTTATTTATTTGAGAGAGAGAGAGAGAGAGCATGAGCGGGGCAGGGGGAGCGCACAGGGAGAGGGAGAAGCAGACTCCTCCCCGCTGAGCAGGGATCCCAATGTGGGGCTCTATCCCATGACCCTGGGATGGGATCACAAGGCAGATACGTAACAGACTGAGCTACCCAAGTACCCCTAAACCATTTTTAATGGTCTAGCAAACACTATATAATTGTGTCTGTTGTATCTGCCGACATATGATGAATGTGCTTGTATAATTACTATACATAATATTATATAATTATTAAAGTATGATTTTAGATTATAAACCATCTTTCTTGAGGGAAAAAGAAAGGAAATTATTAAAGTAAGATATTATTATGCTAAAGTAATTAAGAGGTCTTAACTTGCTAAAAAGAAAATAGGGTGCCTGAGTGGCTCAGTCAGTTAAGCACCTGCCTTCTGCTCAGGTCACGATCCCAGGAGTCTGGGATCAAGCCTGCTTTGGGCTCCCTGCTCAGTGGGGAGTCTGCTTCTCCCTCTCCCTCTGCCATTCCCCCCTGCTTGTGCTCTCTGGCTCTCTCTATCTGTCAAATAAATAAATAAAATCTTTAAAAAAGAAATCATCCTTCTTGGGCCATGTCTGGCCTCCATCAGATTGAGCAGGAATGATCCAATGTGAAGTGCTTAGAGTAGGATATTTTCAATTTGCAATGAAAGAAAAACAAGGGTAAGAAAAGCAAGGTAGAAGTTGACAGCCCACAAGTAAAAAACAAAGTGTTTTTGAAAAGGAAATTTACCCAAGAAGATGATCACATTGAAAAATCAAATCTCCTCAGGCAAAGCAGACCATATGCTAGTAAAGGTCAGTTATTTCTCCTAAATCAGAGTTGTTGCAACCAGCTATTTGTTTTACAGTGAGTTCCTTGGTTTGTGTTTACAGATCCTGGTCTCTCTCTTATGGGGTGACTGCTAAAAGGGGGGGAAAGGCAAAAATATCATTTTCTATGACCCACACCTGGGAATATTAAACAGTGCTTGGTTATTTAAAAAAAAAAAAATCATAGCTATAGAGATCTAACTAAGCGAACTAGTAATGACTGTTTTATGTATATGTATGTATGTATATATGTATCTGTGTATGTGTGTATATTTGCATTTATATACATGGGTATATATACACATGTATTTCTAAATGTTTTAAGTATATATAAAATACATACATATATACACACATATTTTTATGTAGATATAAGTATATATAAGTATATACATATAAACATCTTATGCTATATGCCTAATTACTTGCTCAAATAATTACAGAATCATAGAAATTCTTGTTTACCAAGCTATTCTGGATTACCTTCATTTAATTGGAAAAGAAAATTGAGAAAAATATTGAAAAATAAATATTACATCCCCATGGCACAAAACATTATTTGACATATGATGTTATAAATCTACTCTTATAGTAAAACTGTGATACATCAAAATGGAGCCATTAGATATCCTTCTGCAGTAAACAATTTAATCCATCAATGGCATTTTGGAAATAAACTATTGCATAACAAAAAAAAATGGATTTTCTACTTTCTATTTTTTTTCTTCACTAGAAATATTTTTTATTTCCCTTTTTGGCAGCCATACCCTTGGAATTCAATTAAGATTGACACATAATTTACACATATTTATTGAGCATCTAATATTCATTTACTTGTTTATTCATAAGGTTAGATTGCTGCTGAGTTCCAAAGAACCATATTAGAGAATGCGTTGATGAAGAAGGCAAGGGGCTGGCCTGCCTTTTTTGGCTTTATGCTAATTATAGACATAAGAAAAAATAAAATAGAGAAATACTTACAAATCAAAATCAATGTTACTAAGGAAAGAGGGAGCTGAAATAGAAGGGGGAGATGAACTACTGTTAAGTACACTGATCAGGGAAGAACTGTGACTTAAAGTAAGCGGAATTAAGTCTGTGACACAAAGTGGGGAAATGGCATTCAAGTTGGAGGATCAGCATCTACAGAGAGCTTGAAATGGAAAAGAACATGTCTTTGTAATTAACTGAAAGAACAATGGTGTGATGGGAATGTGATGAGAAAAGTGAGACTGGTATAGAACGAATTAGAATGCCAGGAAGAGGATACATTATTTAGGGCCTTGGAGGCCACTGTGAGGAGTTTGGATTTTTTTTTTAGTCCCCCTGAATGCACTGAGAGGACATAGAAGATGCTTAGAGGGAAGAATAGGGATATTATTTATTTCATGCTAAGAAAAACTGGTTTTTTTTTGTTATTGTTTTTTTGTTTTTGCTATTGTGTGAAAAATTGCAGTTAGGCAAGGATAATCTAGAAAAAATTATAGAAGCCAAATTAAGGAGGGTTTTAATCATTGCTCTGTAATCAGAGGTATACCATCAAAACTTTTAAGCAATGTAACAGACCGCAAACACTTGTGTTTTAAGATGATAACTTGGGCAGTAAGTGAACATAGACAAGATCATCAATCAGGACAGCCAGAAACTATTTAAGCTCAAACACTAGAAGAATGACAAACATAGCAAATTTGAGAAAGCAGGTAATAAGGTTTTATATCAAGAAACAAATAAATGAAAACATATTCCATGCTCATGGAATGGAGGAATTAATATTGTTAAAATGTCCATACTACCCAAAGCAATCTACGGATATAATGCAATTCCACCAAAATCCTGATGGTATTTTTCACAGAAACAGAAAAAAACAATGTTAAAATTTGTATGGGACCACAAAAGACCTCGACTAGCCAAAAGAATTCTGGGAAAGAAGAACAAAATTGCACATAAAAACAAAAAGCACAGCAAAATAAACCATCAACAAAACAAAAGGGCAACTTACTGAGAGCAAGAAGATAATTGCAAATGACATATCTGATAAGGAGTTAATTTCTAAAATATATAAAGAAGTTATACAACCCAACACCAAAAAACACAAACAATCCAATTAAAAAATGGGCAAAAGACCTGAACATACTTTTTCCCAAAGAAGACATACAGATAGCCAACAGACACATGAAAAGATGCTTAACACCACTTATCATCAGGGAAATGCAAATCAAAACCACAATAAGCTATCACCTTACACCTGTTAGAAGGACTAAAATCAAAAAGACAAGAAATAACAAGTGTTGGCAAGGATGTGGACAAAGGTACACTTGTGTACTGTTGGTGGGAATGTAAATTAGTACAGCCACTGTGGAAAACAGTATGGAGGGTCCTCAAAATATTAAAAATAGAAATACCGTAAGATCCAACAATTCCACTGCTGGATATTTACCCAAAGAAAACAAAAACACCGATTTGAAAAGATATATGCACTCCTTTGTTTATTGCAGCATTATTTTCAATAGGTAAGATATGGAAGCAAGTGTCCATCAACAGACCAATGGATAAGCATGTGGCGCGCGCACACACACACATACACACACACACAGGGATATTATGCAGCCATAAGAAAAAGATGAGATCATGACATTTGAGACATATGGATGAATCCAGAGGCTGTAATGCTAAGTAAAATAAATCAGACTGAGAAAGACAAATGCCATATGATTTCGCTCATAGGTGGAATCTAAAAAAACAAACACAAATGAATAAACAAACAAAAATCAGAATTACAAATGAACGTAGGGGGGAAAGAAAGAGAAGTAAACCAAGAAACAGACTCATAACTATAAAGAACAACTGATGGTTACTAGAGGGGAAGTGGGCGGGGGGATGGGCTAAACAGGTGATGGGTATTAAGGAGTGCACTTGCTGTGATGAGCACCGGGTGTTGTGTGTAACTGATGAATCGCTAAATTCTACACCTAAAACTAATACTGCACTATGTTTTAACTACCTGAAATTTAAATAAAAAACTCGGAAAAAGAAAAAAAAAGCAGAATTAAATCTGTAAGTACACAGAACAAACTGATGGTTGCCAGAGAGGAGGAGTGTGGGGAGTTGGACAAAATGGGTGAAGTGAAGTGGGAGATACTGACTTCCCATTATGGAATGAATGAGTCAAGAGAATGAGAAGCACAGCATAAGGAAAACAGTCAATGGTACTGTAATAGCATTGTATGGGGACAGATGGTTGTTATACTTGTAGTGAATATAGCATAATGTATAAACTTACTGAATTACTAGGTTGTACACCTTAAACTAATGTAACATTGTGTGTTGACTATACTAAAAACAAAAAACAGAAAACTGGAGGCATCTTGCACCCTGATTCCAAACAATATTACAAAGCTAAAGTAATGAAAACACTACGGTATCAACATAAAAACAGACACTGATTTTCAGAGAAATTCAATAATTTGTCTAATATTATAATTTGTTATGACAGAGACAGGATTTTAAACCCCCTCTGCTTGTCTCCAAAGCCCATAAATTGGGGTCAGAAAGAGGAATTCCATCAGATGGGGCCCTGAGTGTGGGGCATCTCTTAGTGGGGCTTAGTTCAGTTGTGGCAACATCATCAACAGCTGACATAAAACCAGGAATGAAATGTACACAAGTTTATGAAGTAAACCTAATCCATTATTGAAAATATGAAACTAGTCATTTTTCTAACTTACAACATAGGTGTAACATATGTGCAAATATCAAATTAGAAAAAAATAACTTATGAAACATGACAGGTGTTTTGATTACAGTAATTGTGGATTTATTTTATATGATGGCAATTAAATGGATAGAAGTTAATACCTAAAATTATCCTCAAAGACAGCTTTAAAAAATCTATGGCTACTATAGGGAAGATCCTCTTATTGGAAATTTTTATTTGGGGTTCATTCTTTGCAGGTTGACATTGGCATCATAGATAATAATCAGACCTGGTGATAGGTCTGTGGATAAAACTTCAGGTTGAGACATGTAGTATGGATCACATGCCTGACATGTGCCATTTTGTTATTGGTATCATTTTACAACATGGATTAAGAAGACAAAGAAACCAACCATATAGCCTGTGTTAGTCAATAGAAATGTAAACTATTTTGGTAAATCTTAAGTTTCAATAATTTAAAGTCTCAATTTATTCCTTTGAAAAAATACTTGAGCCACTTACTATATCCTTGTACCTATACTATACTGGATATATAGATATGTTTTAGGCAAAGATATGGCTCATAATGAGCCTAAAGAATGACAGGCATATGTATTCATACTTTCATGTGCACACTGCCCCCAATTATAAAATACTGTTCAAATCTTACCCCAATATGAAGTTTTTAAGTTAGCTAGTTTACAAAATCTGAAATAGATGAACTAAAATGACATATGAAATAGAAAAAAAGAAAAGCCACTTCTAAAATAGAAAAAAGATATAAGCTTGCAACAACTGAGATATCTAGATTTATAGAGTTGGAAGATATGACCTCCTATTGACCTCTTTCACAAATCTGTTTTCAGATGTTTGAGAACCAAAGCCAGCCAACAGTATCACTATCTTTTAGTGCCTTTTTGAAATTATATATTTTTCTGGAAAAATTATTTTTGAGAAAGCATCTGGGGCCTGCAGTCTTCATTGGCTTTTGCACAGAACACTGACCAGCAGAATGTCATCATCTTTGGGTTACGGTGCCTCTTCAATTTTTAAAGACTATTTGAATACCATTTCCAATACCATGAGCATAACACAATCCTTTAAGGGGTCAAATAACATACAATTTTTTAAAATACATTAAAGTTTTCACAGTTTATTTTTAGTAGTGCTAGAATTGTTATGATTATAATTAATGTCATCACACTAATTAAACTAGGGGAAAAACATCATTTTGTTCTAAACACTGCTAGACTGTGGAAAAATATATATATAACTCATGATGAGGCAGTTCAATTAACCTTTTGCACATGCTATGCGTTGGTATAAGCAGCTTATTTATGCCATCTGCTTCACTTGCAGGATTTAATTCACTGATATATTATTGTCAAAGAGAAGGGATTTGAATAAGCTAGACAGTGCTAGATTTATTTAGGATTTGATAATAATTAAATGACAATATGTGTGTGTGGCTATATATGTATGTAATTTATAAGGGGAGATCATTATTTGAGAGCACGATTTTTATTTATGAGGATACACACATTTTAAATACCACATAGTAAATTCTCTCTTCAAATCTATTAAATGAGTCTTGTAGTTTTGGTTCCCTTAATAATGCTTCACAAATATTTTACAAAGTAATCCTCTAGCTAGGGTCTGAGAACCTGTATTGATGGGACATGGGAGGAAACATAGGCCAAAGTAGTCAATTGAAAACTAGGATTTCTTTTTTTATTTCCTGTTTAAATGAGAAAGTAAAGGTATTTTATATTCTAGTTTATACATGGATTCTGGTAAGCTGCTGGTTACCCTGGTTTGAGGAGGCTCTTTATAAGTGCTTGTTTATCAAAGACACCTCAAAAGTAATGCTTAGCACAATGGAATATAATATATTCTTGCTGGTGGATAAGTTTAGTTATGACTGTGTTGGTAGATATTACGCTACTAAAATTATTCTGTTAGTCCAAAGGAAACTAAAACAAATTTTAAAACACAGTGACGACATTTGAGGAAAAAATATGTATCTTGCTGGCCTGTCCCTCTCATTTTAGAATGACCCAACTTCCTCCAGCATCTTTTCATTCCAACTTCTGCTTTTCCAGCCCCCAACCCCCACCTCAGACCCACACCTGCTTCATGGTCCTGAGGTCATGAAGTGGAAATCACTCTCAGGAAATGTAAGGCTTGCTTTCTAGTCCATAATGTTATTCACTAACCTGTCAGAATTTAATAGTGAGCATTCCATGCTTTAAAGGAGAAGATATTTGGGCATATCTAGATTTCTGAGAAACCCTCAGATTCCCTGTTTCCTCTATAGGTATTGCCAGTTTGATTAACCAGCTCTCTGAGTGTATTTATCTGATGCTGTGACTATCTTGAGAGCTCTTTCTATATGTGTAATATGATAATTATAAGTTAAAGGCCATTGAATTAATGAGATAAATATTATCAAAATTGAATTAGGAAATATTGTACCTGGTTAGACTCTGCAGCAGAAAAACAAAACAAACACTATTGAGTGTCTTCTGCCTTTTGAAAATGTGGATATTTAAAATCTCATTTGATCAATCAATACTGGAAACAATGGTGTGACTATATCCTAACAAATGCTTCATTTGTTCTTTCCCCCCTGACCAAATATCAATTTCCTTTCACACTGCATCTTTATTAGGTTATCTTTCTTAGAGGTTGATGTAGATGAATTTATCTGTCTGGCAGAATGCATAAAGAGGATTTTCTCATACATGTTGATGCTGAGCACATTGTTACATTTTGTCATCCTGTTACCCTGACATCTCTGGAAACATTTTTTTTCCTAACCTATTTTGTATTCAGTTAATGCTTTTATTTAAAGTGATGCTTACTGCCCACAATGGGTAATACATATATGCACTTAAATAGGAAGTACAAGATTTTCCACATTTTAGAGTAATGTCCAAATCAGACTCTCAAATGATATAAACAGTTATCATTGTAAAAATATAAAATAATTAGATTTTGATTAAATCTTTAGACAACTAAAGAGTGTGCCTCTAGAGAGTTAATATGTTTGTATTATCTATTCCGATAACTTAGAACTTAGAAGGTAAGTAGACAAGAGTGTCTATTAAGTCATTAATGATTTCATTCTTTACTTTAAGCATTTACTTTAAGAGATTTCACATCTGTAAAAGTAATAATGTCTGGATATGGTTCCTGTTTATTTATATTGTACAAGGAATGCAACATAACATTAATACAAACTCATGTTACTCCTCTAGTTTTATTGTGCCTTTTAAAAAGAATAATTCAGTAAGTGACTGGAAGATTTTTAGTTTGTGTTAGAGAGCACAGGATTTCTTGTCGACTTTAGAGATATATTTAATAATAAAATTAAATTGTGTATTTACTGGACCTCAGGGGTTTTATGAGTATAAAATAAATAAACAACATGGCTCATGGGTCTATCATGACCCAAATGATACGTTTCTTGCACTCTACAGCATGCATTTTACAAATGTTCCAAAGTGCCTGGTGCCTGTGGCAGTAAATGTACTAAGCCATCAGCTGGTAAATGACTTTGGAAATTAGTTGGAGGTTAATTCTCTGCCTCATTGGCCCCCCAAAGTGGACAAACTGTAATTGATTTTGATAGCTTTCATGAAGCACTTCTTTTCTTGTGAATAATGAAGGTGTATTCACAGAGACATCCTCTGGTTATAGGAACAATTAAATGGGTATCAATGAGATGTCATTAAGAGTTTATGTTTCTGTGCTTAATAAACTCTCCACCTTTAATAGTTTGCTTGTTTTAGAAATACAACAAATTCTTAACTGTCAAATGGTTTATTTTTTTATGTCAAGTATTTTTCATTTAACGCAAATATTTGAATTAGCACTAATATTCTATTTCTGCACACATTGTTACAGAAGAGAAGCAGCTAAAGCCATGTGCATCCATTTGTACCCATAACTTCAGGGAGGAAAGAATGCAGAGTGATCCTCTGGGAAAGAGATATCCTCATGTACATTTTGAGTAAAGGGGGTAAAATTGGTCAGGTACATGTTCACTGTCATAGATCTTGTTCAACAGTCACATGGAAAACCTAAGTCAATGTTTTTCCATTTAAATGAATTTCTCTAATTTTTGACTCATGAATCTATTATATCTGTATCTTTTCCATAATCTACACCTGTATTTTACATAATCTAGACCTCTTAAAATCTGAATTAGATAAATAGATCTGGTAGATCTTTAAAACTTACCAAAATACAGGTCCTGATTTGTTTGGTGAAAAATGTAAAATACCTAATTGCATCAGATGTAAGCTTGCTTTGCCAAGTGTTTTGAAAGAACTAAACCCAATATATTTGTCAAACCCACTGTGGGCACTTTGATTTGAGAAATTCTAGCTCAAAGACACAGTAAAACAAAAATTTTTTAGTGATAAATATTTACTAAGCATTAAGGTATTTTTATACATTATTTAAAAATCACATTAACCACATAAGTAAACTCAGTTATTATTCCTATTTTACAGATGGGAAAATAGAGGCATAGAGAGTGTAATTTACCCAGGCCTTCATATTAAGTGATGATACCAGAATTCTAACATAGTATGTCAAACTTGAGATAATTCATAAATCAATAAAAGATTTTTAAAGGCAGATAAGATATTCCTCAAATACTATACCATGCTAACTTGTCCATTATCCAGTATGATGTCTCCCAGAAAGCACTTATTAAAAATAAAGCTAACTCCTTTCTTCACTATGGTGTAAATAATAGGAAAAAAAAAAGATTTGCTAATTAGTTAAGATTCTTCTATATTCATGGGATTAAAATGCAGATTACATATGCTACAAATAAAAGTAAAATACTATTTCTGTCCACAGTAAATCTACAATTCATTAAAAAATAGTAAAATCTGAAGTATTCAGATAAACTTTTCTATCTTGATGATTAAAATGCTATAGTTAGGTTTTTATACAATATAATAATTTGAGGGGAATGGAGGAAATAATGTCATGATAATCATCCAAATAATGAGGACATATATTTAATTGACTCAAGGACCCATCCTAAACCTCTAAGTCTGCCTTGCCTAAGAGGTTTAGTGCAATATCCTCTTTTCCTTTCAGTGCCTTTTAATTATTTTCAGTCTGAATCTTTCATTTGATGAGGAATTGTTTATGTGATGTAAAAAGATCATCAGAGCCAAAGTATGAGAAATTCAAAGCACATTTCTCAGACCATCAACTTCCTTATTGTTAACAAATGAAGGAAAGTACTTAACTTTTATCATTAGATGAGATTAAGTGAGATAATGGTCATAATGCATCTATGACAGTGCCAGAAGTTCAAAAGAGTATGTATTAGTCAGCTCAGGCTACTATAATGAAATACCATAGACTCAAACAACAGAAATTTATTTTCTCACAGTTCTGGAGGTTGGAAGTCCAAGATCACTGTATTGGCTGATGGTTCCCAGAGAAGATTCTCTTCCTGGCTTGCAGATGGCTGCCTTCTGATTGTGTTCACATATGGTGGAGAGAAAGACAGACATTTCTTTCTCTTCTTATAAAGTAACCAACCTGTTGGATTAAGACCCCACCTTATGACCTCATTCAACCTTCATTACCTACAAGAAGCTCTATCTTCAAATACAGTCACATTGGGAATTAGAACTTGAACATATGAATTTGGGAATTGGGGCAGATCTACTTCAAGTATTTTAAAAATAATTTTTAGCAAATCAGTCAGCATGATACATTGCATCAGCAAGAGAAAAGATAAAAACCACATGATCATTTTAATAGATGCAGAAAAAGCATTTGACAAAGTACAAAATCCATTCATGATAAAAACCCTCAATAAAGTAGGTTTATATACGTCAACATAATAAAGGCCATAAATGAAAAACCCACAGGTAATATTATCCTCAATGGAGAAAAACTGAGAGTCTTATCCCTAAGGTCAGAAATAAGACAGGGATGTCCACTCTCACTACTTTTATTCAACATAGTATTGGAAATCCTAGTCACAACAATCAGACAAGAAAAACAAATGAAAGGCATCCATACCGGTAAGGAAGAAGTAAAACTTTCACTATTTGCAGATGACACAGAAAACCCTAAAGACTCCACCAAAAAACTATTAGAAATGATAAATGAATCCAGTAAGGTCACAGGACACAAGAAAATTTACAGATCTGTTGCATTTCTATACACTAATAATGAAGTAGCAGAAAGAGAAATTAAGAAAACAATCCCATTACAATTGCACCAAAATAATAAAACACTTAGGAATAAACTTAACCAAGGAGGTGAAAGATCCGTACTCTGAAAACTATAAAACACTGATGAAAGAAATTACAGATGACACAGACAAATGGAAAGATATTCCATGCTCGTGGATTGGAAGAACAAATATTATTAAAATGTCCCTACTACCTAAAGCAATCTACAGACTCAATGCAATCCCTATCAAAATACCAACAGCATTTTTCACAGAACTAGAACAATCCTAAAATTTGTATGGAACCACAAAAGACCCCAAATAGCCAAAGCAATCTTGAAAAAGAAAAGCAAAACTGGTAGTATCACAATTCCTGACTTCAAGTTATATTATAAAGCTATAATAAACAAAACAGTATGGTATTGGCACAAAAATAGGCACATAGATCAATAGAACAGAATAGACAGCCCAGAAATAAATCCATGATTATATGGTCAATTAATCTTCGACAAAGGAGGCAAGAATATGTAATGACAAAAAGACAGTCTCTTCAACAAATGGTGTTGGGAACACTGGACAGCTACATGCAAAAGAATGAAACTAGACCACTCTCTCACACCATACACAAAAATAAACTCAAAATGGATTAAAGATTTAAATGTGAGACCTGAAATCATAAAAAACCCTAAAAGAGAGCACAGGTGGTAATTTCTCTGGCATTGGCTGTAACAACATTTTCTAGATATGTCTCTGGAGGCAAGGGAAACAAAAGCAAAAATAAACTATCGGGACTACAACAAAATAAAAAGCTTTTGTACAGTGAAGGAAACAATCAATAAAACTAAAAGACAACTTGCTGAATGGAAAAAGATATTTGCAAATGACATATCCTATAAGGGGTTAGTATCCAAAATATATAAAGA
The DNA here is from genome assembly GCF_004348235.1 of Phoca vitulina. Lineage (NCBI taxonomy): Eukaryota > Metazoa > Chordata > Mammalia > Carnivora > Phocidae > Phoca > Phoca vitulina. The sequence continues at coordinate 24,456,399 of NW_022589707.1, read as the reverse complement.
ACTTATACAACACCAAAAAAACAAATAATCCAATTAAAAAATGGGCAGAAGACATGAACAAACATTTCTCCAAAGAAGATATCCAGATGGTCAATAGACACATGAAAAGATGCCCAACATCACTCATCATTAGGGAAATTCAAATCAAAACCACAGTGAGATATCACCTCACATCTGTCACAATGGCTAAAATCAAAAACACAAGAAAGAATTGTTGGCAAGGGTATGGAGAAAAAGGAACTTTTGTGCACCGTTGGTGGGAATATAAACTGGTACAGCCGCTGTGGAAAACAGTATGGAGGTTCCTCCAAAAATTAAAAATAGAATTACCATATGATACAGTAATTCCCCTATTGAATATTTACCCAAAGAATACAAAAACACCTATTTGGAAAGATATATGCACCCTATGTTTATTGCAGCATTATTTACAATAGCCAAATTATGGAAGCAACCCAAGTGTCTATTGATAGATGAATGTATAAAGAAGATGTGGGGGTGTGTGTGTATACACAGATATCATGTGATTTCACTCATGGTGAGTGAAGATACCATTTCACTCATATGTGGAATTTAAGAAACAAAACAAATGAACAAAAAAGAGAGACAATCCATAAAACAGACTCTTAACTATAGAAACAAACTGATGGTTACCAGAGGGGTGGTGGGTGGGGGGAATGGGTGAAAAAGGTGAAGGGGATTAAGAGTACACTTCATCATGATGAGCACTGAGTAATGTATAGAATTATTGAATCACTATATTTACACCTGAAACTAATATAACACTGTATATGACCCAAACTGGAATTAAAATTAAAAAAAAAGAAAAAAATTAAAGTACTTATTGGTACAAGCTCCACTTTCACCTCAGTTGGAGAGATGGAGATTGTGTGATTTATTTTAGATCATCTTTCTGAAAGTGCCACCAACTGAGTTGGCCTGACCAAATTCCATGTCCTCTATGGGTCTATTTGTGAGGAAGCAAAGAGAACTTTTTCTTCCTTTATTCTCTTAACTCTCTGAACTGTGTTTGACCATGTCAAACACAGTATCCTTAGAAGCCAGATAAAGCCACTAATAGGACTATTTGGCATAATAGCCGGGGGGTAATTGCTCCTCAGTTCTACAGATTTACTAGGAGACTATTATTGCTCTATTAGAGCTCTTTCAGAGCCAGCTGTTTAAGCAATGAAATTTTCCCAAAATAGGCCTTTACTGACAATTTTCCTCTTTATAATTGGTGCTACTGCCTCCATGAGCTCAGTTTCCTTTTCTCCTTTTCAGGTGCCTGATGGCTATCAGAGTTCTTTCAGAGAAGCTGCAAAGGATTGAGTGTAGTTTTCTCCCTCCCTTGACTACTTCAAAATAACTCATAAAATAAGGAATGAGTTTCCACAATGAAATATAGCAGAAATTTGTAAAATAATGAGCTAAAAAAGTAAATTCTTCATAAAACACAGTGGGTGAAATACTGAAATTTTTAGATGGATTCAACAGCTGTTTAGCTCCAGTAGAAGATCAGAAAAATGACTGGAAGATATGTTAATAGAGCATATTCAAACAAAAACAAAGACAGAAAGAAAAACCAAGAAAGTGTGTGTGTGTGTGTGTGTGAGAGAGATCGAGAGAGACAGAGACAGAGACAGAGAGAGAGACAGAAAGAGACAGAGAGAGAGAAGAGAGAGATAGGAGTAGAGGAGGAGAGAAAGCTACAGAGAGAATGAGCTGGGAAATGGTGTCAAGAAAAGAAAGATAATGCATAGAAAAATATATTCATATAGGGAACAGTTCAAAATTATCCAAGCTGATGAAAGACATTAACCCTCAGTTTTCAGAAGCTCTACAAACCCATGCATGAAAATACAAGAACTTGGGACGTCTGGGTGGCTCGATTGGTTAAGCATCTGCCTTCGGCTCAGGTCATGATCCCAGAATTCTGGAATCCGTCATTGGGCTCCTTGCTTGGCAGGGAGCCTGCTTCTCCCTCTACCTGCTGCTCCCCCTGCTTGTGCTTTCTTTCTTTCTCTCTCTCTCTGACAAATAAATAAATAAATAAAATCTTTAAAAAAAGAAAAGGAAATACAAGAACCATATCTAGATATTATAATCAAATTGCTGACATGTACAGAGAGAAAAATGTACAATCAATCAGAGAAAAGAGACATATTTCCTTCAGGGGAAAAACAATGATTCTGAGATGTGGCTTCTCAACAGAAAAAGTGGAAGCCAGAAAATAATGAAATGCTATGTAGTAATAAATTAAATAAATTAGTCAAATTCTAAACTACACAAATATGTCCTCCCAAAAGAAAGGCAAAATAAAAAAAATTTCAGGCATTAAGGAAATGACAAAATCCATTGCCTGTACACACGTTATAAAATACAGAAGAAAAAGAGTCCTTCAGACAGAAGGTAGGCTCACAAAAATATTGAAAAGAAAAAAGAGCCAAAGAAAAGCCAATGTGTGAATAGATATAAAGTAATATTGACTTTATAAAACATTACTAGCAATATAGCTTCATATTTCAATACATATATAGAAATTAAATGTGTGTTAAAAATAACACAAATTGTGAGAGAAGAGGATATAGAGGTAAGGTGATCTAAGTTACTGCGTTATTAAGGTGATCTAAGTTACTGTGTTATTTGAAAAGTCAAGGAGGCATTTTTTAATCTCTAAAATTAGTATGAAATGAATAGTGAAAGAACATGTTAAGTAGTGGCTTGATGGTGGGCAGGGGGAGAAAGAGAATAACAAAAATATTGATTAAATAAAGGCAAGAAAAGAGAGAGAAAAAGAATGCAAAACATATGAATTCAGTAGAAAATAAATAATAAAATTTTATATAGAAACCCAAATACTTTTAATTTAAATGGATTAAACATTCCAATTAAAAGATGAAGATTGTGAGATTGCATAAAAAGAAAATGCATCTATATTCTGCTACAAGGATCCACTTAAAATATAAGACCATAGTAGAAGCATCCAATAAAATTAGACATATTTATGTTACCAAAACAAAAAACCAAAATGACTTTTAGCATATTAAGGAAAGAAACATCCCTTAATCTGATAGAATATCTAAAAAATTCTAGAGCAAACATTATACTTTATAGTTCCTCCTTAGATCAGCAACGAGACAAGTATACTAGCTATCACCACTTCAATTTGACATTTTCCTGGGGTCCTACCCAGTGAAACAGAGAAAGGAAATAAAAGACAAGGTTTGGAAAGAGAAAGCATTTTTTTTTTTTTTTTTGCAGATAACATGATTATTTATGTTAAGCGCCCTCAAATTCTAGAGATCAATATTACAATTACAAAATTAATTTAGACACTTACTAAAAACAAGAATAACATTTACAGTTAATTATATTTCTATAACCCAGAAATAAACAAATAGAAAATTAAATTAAAAACTCTATTATATGAACAATCAAAAACATCAAATTCCTAGGAGAAAATCTGATGAAAGATCTTGATTAAAAAAAAAGCATTATCAAGATGTATTAAGTTCCTAAATAAATGGGAAAATGTTATGCTTTACATATTGGAAGTATCAGTATTTTATGTTCAACCAATCCCAATCAAAATTCCAGCTATCGTTTTTTGGCCAAAATTAAAAGTTAATACTATATGCAATACTAAAGGCAATCTTGATCACAGAGATCAAAGTGGAAGATTTACACTAAAAGATTTTAAAGCCTATTATAAAGCTGTAGAAGATAATGGTGTGATGTGGATTCAAGATTAGACAAATGGGAAATTGGTACTGATTCTAGTGTCCAAAGACCCACACATATATTGTCACCTGATGTGAAACAGATGACTACACTGCAGTGAGGAAGCAATGGTCCTTTCAGTGAATGGTGCATGGACAATTAGGCATCTATCTGAAAAAAGTCAGTTTTGACTCTTACCACATTTCATACAAAACAATAAATTTAAGATGAATATAGTTTTAAGTTTGAACATTAAAACAGTAAAGCTTTTAGAAGGAAACAATATTTTTGTGATCTTTGAGTGGACTAAGATTTCTTAAATCCAACACAAAACTTGCTAACCCATCAAGATTTAGTACTAGATTTCATTAAATTTAACAACATTCGTTCATCAAAAGACACCTTTAGAAGATGGGAAATGAAAGCCACCAAGTGGGAAGAGATATTTTTCAGTGTGCACATTGGACAAAGTACACATGATGAAACTGTATAAAGAACTTTTACAGATCAGTGAGAAAAACCAGACAAATATTTGAACAGTCATGACATTAAAAGACTATCCAAATGATCAATAAATACATAAAAATAGGCCCTTGAACTCATTAGCAATCAGGAAAATGCAAATAAAAGTCATAAATGTTATTACTAAAAACCCATAAAGAATGGCTTAAATAAAAAAAGAGAGAGAGAATGTCAAAATTGTGTTGCGTTTAAGAAGATGTCAAGGCTGTGGAGTAAATGGAACTCTTGCAGTGCTTGGATAAATGTACACTGCTACAAGTTGTTTGGAAAACTGTTTGTCAATATTTGCTACAGTTGAGCTGTACGCATGCCCCTTTACCCATGCTCTATGACCCAAGAGTTCCCCTCTTTGGGATATACTCAGCAGAATTGTGTAAATAAGTTAACCAAAAGAAGGGTATAAAAACGTTCACAGCAAGCTCATTAATTAGAGTCTTCAAAGGGAAACAATCCAGATGTACATCAAGTGAAAAATTAATAAATGCTGCAATATGTGCATGCAACAAAATAATATGCAAGAAGAATGAATAAACTACTACTACACACAACAACATTATAGATATAATGTTGGGCACAAGAGGTCAGATACAAAACAATTCATACTGTGTGATTCAATTAATATAATGTTAAAAAATGATGGATATCTCTGGGAGAAGATATGATTAGAAAATAGGGAAGAGGTTGGTGGGAGTTTATTGGGTGCTGGTAATAATCTGTTTCTTGATCAGAGTGCTGTTTACTTGGGTGTGTCCACTTTGTGAATATTCATTGAGCTGCATATTTGTATACAACTTACCACAAACAAACAACAGAAGAATATTAGGAAACTATATGTAATGAGTCAGAGGAAACTGTTATAAAATAAAATAAAAATCAATAACAAGGTCCAGGAAAGGATGTATATATCATTCTAAGATGCATATCTTTGTAAATTAATAGAATAACTCTGAAAGTTTACACAATCTTCTCTTTCCAGTTAAGCACCTTTTATCAAGACTGCTGCTACGACCTCTCTTACACACCCACACTTTTTATTTCAATAATAGTTCCTTAGATCCTTACCACTCTTTCATAATTTCCTCAAAGTCAATATAGTGGGTGTTCAGTTTACCATTTTATCAAGAACTAAACGACTTTTAATTTTAATTCAAATATTTTATTCAAAACAAAAAATAAAGTGTGCATTTTTTACCCATTAAGTTTGCTCTATGTTCTTAGATCTATGTTCTAAACTGATTTTGCCTTATTTCAACTTTTCCTTTCACTCATACTAGTATTTTCAATACATTATATAAATCAAAATGCACTGAATATTTAATAGCTGATAGTTGTTATTACTTTGAATTTATTTTCTACTTTTGTAAATTACCTAAAATCTAACACTTGGAAATCATACATAAAATAATTTTTAAAAACTTTTGTTTATTTTTAATTTAAATTCAATTAATTAACATATAGTGTATTATTAGTTTCAGAGGTAGGGTTCAGTGATTCATCAGTCTCATATAATACCCAGGGCTCATTACATCACGTGCCCTCCTCAATGTCCATCACCCAGTTACCCCATCCCCTCTAAAATCAGTTTTTAATTAAGTATTAATTTTGAAGATTAACATCATCTTGAAACCAGTATTAAAATTCATGGAAAATTAACTTGTTAGCTTTTGGTGTCTCATCTTATATTCTACCACATTAGATATTTAATAAAAGAAAAAAAAAACATATAAAGTAAGGGCCTGGATTTTCCTAGTAAAAAGACTGTGTTACTTTAAGAGGATTTACAAGTCTTCGAAGAAGATATTATCAGGAGACTAAAGGCTTATTTTGAACTCAATTTTTGTTTCCCACTAGACAATATGAAAAATAGGAGTAGTTTCTTAGCATAACAGAGTATCTGATTTTGATGAAGTACAGTGCTGGGCAATTAGGCAGTCAAAAATTATGAATGAATTAATGAATAAAAGAAAATGGTGAATATTTGCAAAAAATGGTGAATATTTTCATTAAGTTGTGAATTAACTAAATTTAATATATATACACAAGTTTGATTACCAGATTATCCAAGGAGCTCAAAAGCAGAACTACAATATTGTATATTCTTTGCTAGTGATGTTAAGAAAATAAAGTGAGGTCAGTATTATTATATTTATTTTATAGACATGAAAAAAGGGCAGACACGCAATAGGTAACTCCTTGTCAGGATAGTCAGTGGGAAAAACCATGTGGAGGAGACACTATTTCGCATTATATTTGTTTGCTTACGTATACAATCTACATTCAATTGATAAAGAAGGTTCTTTAGGGAAACCTGTTCTAGTGAGAATTAGTTTCTATCACCAATGTAACCTGTGGGTCACCGTGTATAGATATTATTACATTATATTAAGACAAATGAATCAAATTTTGCTGAACATTTTCCCTATCAGCATAAGGTTGAAGAGCATAAGATCTGTGCAATATTCTCTCACTCACTCCTAAAATATTTCTTGGTCCTTCACACATGTCATCTCTCTGTGCTCTTTGCTCCAGTCTTCCTCGTGCATTTCTCATGCTTCAGAAGCTACTTGGGAGAGTGTGCTGCCATAGCTATCCTTATTACCACTGACCTCCTGCCTCTGCCCTTACATCCGAAGTTCCTGTTAAAAAAGGAACTGGAGTCGCTGAGGTTGCAGGTCTCAATCAGTACTGTGTTTTATGTAGTATTTTTTACTGCTTTCCTCACACTTTGTAATCTTTGTCAAAAGAGGTAGTGCTTACATTTCATGGAATCCTTAATGAAAATTCCCTTTTCTATTTGTAACCTCTATCTCCATAAATTCTCTCAAGAGGTCATGGAGTCCAGTCATGGTGTGTACTTGAAAAAAACCCTCATACTTCACTTCTGGATATGCCCAACATAGCTTCACGTCCCCGATCTTCTTCAGCAAAATCTCTCTTCCATCCAAAAGCTCTCAGTCATATATGCCCACGGTCGTTCTGTTCACTATGTTGTAACACCAGCCTAACACGTTGGTGTCTGAGATGAAGCTCAAATGGATTGTCATTTACACCAAAACCTCCACAAAAGGAAAGTCTGCAAAGGGATTATGAAGGAGCTTAAGAAAAGACAAATTCTCATGAGTCTTTTTATGTACTGTGATTGGAAGGTATAATGTTTCCCCAAAATTAAGCTTTTAACTGAAAGTGAAGAAGCCTCTGGGCCTCATCTCCATTTCCATAATAGGCTGACTTACTTAATCTACTTTTATTAGGTTCTTTAAATAAGAAGCTGTTTTTGTTTCCCCTGGATGCAATAAACTCTAAAAATAAGCTCAGGATCAGAATTATTTTTTTCTTTTTTTAACTCTCCTTTATTTTGGATATGTTATGTTGAATAAATAGTCTGTATTTAAGAGAGAGCTCAAAATGCTTCTTAATTGTGCTTTTATGACTTTTTTTCTCAAATAATCCAAGACATATCTATAAATTCAATGGTAATATAAAAACATTTTTATACATGACTTTGTAACTTACTTAGCATTAAAACATTTGTGTGTTCTAATTAAATTGTTGAACTAAAAGATTTTAGATGAATCAATATATATGTGAATTTGAATTGGATAATATCTTTATATATTTAGCCACAGGAAATACAACAGCAGTCAATATAAATTTTTTTTCAGTTTGATTAAAAAAAGTTTTTGTTTACTTACTGTGTAAATGGAATTCAGATGGGAATCTTTAGAAAACAGAAGAATTCTTACAACGTCTTTTTATATATTGTGATCAGAATGTATAATTATTCCCTGAAATTAAGCCTTTTTAGCTGAAAGAGAAGCTGCTGGGTCTCATCCTTATTTCCATAAAAAATATAATTTAATCTACTCCTTTACTCTGTTCTTTCAATGAAAAGACAATTTTGTTTACCTTAGTTGTAATAAAATCTCTAAAAATAAGTTCAGAAACAGAATTATTTTCACTCTTCTTTAACTCTCCTTTATTTTTGATATGCTACATTGAACTAATCCTCCACATTTTAAAGAAATCTCAAAGTGACTCCCAATTGTCTTTTCATGATATTTTCTCTAATAATTCAGATCATGTCCATAGCCAAAAAGGATTTGAATTTTAAAAATATTTATCTTTTCACAGCTTTGTATTATATTTGGCATTTTATCTTTTTCACTTTTTTTTAAAAGATTATTTATTTGAGAGAGAGAGAGAGAGAGAGAGAGAGAGGGGGGGGGGGGAGGGGCAGAGGGGAGGGAGAGGTGAGAGAGAATCTCAAGCAGACTCTATGCTGTATGGGGAGCCCTACACGGGACTTGATCCCATGACCCTGAGATCATGACCTGAGCTGAAACTGAGTCAGCTGTTTAAATTTTAAATTTTAATTTTAAAACTATTCAAATTGATATAATTCTAAACCGACTGAGCCACCCAGGTGCCCCTATCTTTTTCACTCTAAGCAGTTTCTTTTTTTTTTTTTTAAAGATTTATTTATTTATTTGAGAGAGTGAGAATGAGAGAGAGAGAGAGAGAGAGTACATGAGAGGGGGGAGGGTTAGAGGGAGAAGCAGGCTCCTCGCCGAGCAGGGAGCCCAATGCGGGAGTCGATCCAGGGACTCCAGGATCATGACCTGAGCCGAAGGCAGTCGCTTAACCAGGCGCCCCAACTCTAAGCAGTTTCTTGGACAAAGGTATACGTTAAGTCAACATACAGATGAAAAATAATGGGATGATGACTTTATAGCTTTGGTCACAGCAGAAAATAATTTTTGAAAAAAATGTGACTTAAAGAGCATTTTTGGCTACCTACTGTGTGGCATTCTGGAATGTGGAAATGGAAAGTGATTAGGATCTCTCCTCTAGATATTTAAAATCTCGTTAAGGAATACACAAGGAATGTAAAGTGGCCTAAGTGAAAAAATGAAGAAAGTGGCTTGAAAACTCTGAGAAAATAGAAAAGTTTATCTTCCTGGGTTCAGGAAATGCCTTGTGGAACATGTGGCCAGAGGAATTAGAGATTGAGAGATTATTGATAGAAGTAGAAATGTTAGTGTGGGTCATTCTGAGTCAAAATAACATAAGATAAAAACATAAAAACAAAAGGGGGGGTGTTGAAGTTTGTTTGTTTGTTCATTTGTTTAGTGTGAGGAATCTGCCAGGCATAGAGGTAAAAATTAGAAGTGAGCAGATGGTTATATAAATCTGAAGTTGAAGACAGAGGTTCTCGCATGTTAATCTCCCTCTCCTCCTCTCCCCTTCTCTCCCCTCTCCTCCCACCCCCTCCCCTCCCCTTTGTTTCTTGCCTTGCTACCTACTAGGCTTACAAATATAAATAAGGCTGAATCACTTCTCAAGGAGCTCACACATTAGATGGAAGGCAGACAATTTTAATGGAACAGGATATGTGTCATATTAAGCTATTAGCACGTTCTATCAAGGGAGTGTCTGATATTTACTTTGGAAAATCAGGCAAAGCTTGACATATGGTGATGTTTCAACAGTGTCCAGAGGGCATAATGTGGGCAACTTCCCAAGGGAAGGAGTGAAAACATGCCAAACTGTCAAACTACAGGCATCTTGATATGAGCACAATATTGTATGCATATGGGAGGAGTGGGTAAGATAATAGCAAACCCAAAATTAGTTTATATACCATAGTAAGAAATTTTTAAGATTTGCCCATACTTGATGGTACACCTTTGAAGGACTAACTGGGAGGGGCTATCAAATATATCTGTGTTTTAGAAGCAACTCTCAAATTGAACTATATTAGAATGGGTCTAATGAGGGAACATGAAGGAAAAATGGCCTTTGGCAGGTTATTCCAATAAGCCAGACAAGACATAATGAGTGTCTAAAATATATCATTATTTTACTTTCAAAAGGAAAAGTTTGTATTTTTCAATCTGTGAAGTACAGACTTCTGGATTTTATGGAGTATTATGTGAAGTAGGCATTATATGAAAATTGGATAAACAATAGTCTCTGAATGCACACGCAAACACACAATTTAAACATTTTTTTCTATTTCTTTAATGATAAAATGCAAATTATTTTTAAGTGTTATGGAATTCACTTCGATTCTCAATGAATATTCTCAATATCTCAATATTTTCAGTTAATAGATAATAAAAGCTACTTTCATGTTGGGGTCCACCAAAAATTTAAGATTATTTTCAGGCTTGAAAGTATCAGTAATGTATATTAATGTCCAGCTTATTTTGATTTATACAAATGGGTAGATAATGGTGTCATCCATGGAGATAAGGAACACAAAAGAAAGAGAAGGGCAACATGTTTAGGTGTAGATGTTGATCTTAAGTACCTACAGAATTGTCCTGAGAGGTATTTTAAGTAAAAGGAGATGACTGACTTCTAGAAATGTCTGGCTTTGATACATAAACCTGGAATATATCATTCTATCTAACTTACTCTCCAGCTAATGATCACTGAGACCATGAATCAGCAGTATGTATGGAGGGAGCGGAGACTGAGCACAAAATTTTAAAAATAGTTATCATGAAGAGAAAGCCATGAGTGTTACGAAGTAGAAATAGTCAGACAGGTAGGAGATCTAGAAGACCAAGAGAGACATCCCAACACGCAAGAGAGAAATGAATATACCATTTCCTTAAAATATTGTTTTGAATCCTGATGATCCTAATATAGCTTTGTTTTGTTCTTTTTTTTTTGAAATCTCTACTGAATTGTATCTACATACAATTATAGAAATATTTTCTTTAAAATGAAAAATAGTTAAACAATCATTTGCCTTCTTTATTAGTGAAATTAAAATAGCAGTTAAAGCAGAGAGTTAATGTGACATTTTATGAATGATATGACATTTGGTATATGAATATGTGACCCACTTTGATGACATAAGTAAGACTGAATAATTTGATGTAGTCTTACCTCCATTATTTTCAGAATGTCTGGCAAAGAGTTCTCAATGTGCGTAGTGCCTCAGAAAAAATAAGGTTTTAATATCTCTTAATATCTAATACTTTGCAGAAATTGCCCATGGAAAGGAATCTTGCTTAATAAAGTTAATTTGTATTCCACTTATTAGGAGTCCAGTTTCCAATGAATTCACACATTTTTGTACATTTATTTTGACAGAAAACTGATGAGTAGAAGCTAAACATCTGTAGCACACATCCAATATTGTGACATGTGGAATTTTAAAACTATTCAAATTGATATAATTCTAAACTGTCATCTGTTATGAAGATGTGTATTTTTCCTTTTGTTTGGATGTGAAACAGAATTTCCAGGAAGTAAAATATTATTACTGTTGAATTTATATAAAACATCACTAATACTTCTGTTCTTGGTATTACATCTACTATCAACTATGACTTGTTCTTTGATTTAAAGAACAGCAAATAAAACAGCACAGATATTTTTAGAGATAGTTTCTAATCAGTTTTTGGAGAAATTCCTGAATCTTACCTGGGAGTAAGATTAGTTTTGCTCTTGCCTTTTGTCACTTAAACATCAGTGACTAAGCAAAAGCTTTTCATTTTCTTGGTGTCAGTCTTGAAAACTCCCTGGGCTCCAAATGACCAATTAGTGCCAAAGCAGTGAAGACACTTCAGTTATCTTGGTTTGGACAGTGAGCTGAGCTTTCTTATGCCTGTTAACAGCTTGATAATTAGACTTCTTTCTGAACGCAAGCTAAATTCTGTGACAGATCCTGGAGTGTTACAAGCACACCATTCATACTGTATATGTCTAAACCATACTCTATACACGATACTTACTATAGTCTAAACACAACTTTCTTGTTTTCCTTTTACTCCCTCTTTCTTTATATATGATCTTTTGTAGTGTAAATTAGTGTTGCAAAGAAAAAGCACATGTTAAAATTACTGAAAATAAGTCCTGTCTTTAAGAATTGTCTGGTGTGTTTTATAAATAAATTCTAAATCAATAAAGTCAAATTTGGATGCTTAAATTATATACTCATTCAGTTCTTAACTTTCCTATTTGAAATAGTGTTTTACCTGAGATTTTATATGTTTTATTTTCACATTGATTTATTTTTTGTTTATATATTCATTAGTGGAATACCAAAGCAAGATTAGCTGTGTCTTATACAGCAACCCCTAGAAAAACAATGTTGTGTAAATTAATGAAGTTAATAAATGTGAAATACTTAGAATACAAGAAAGTGTATGTAAACATGATTTTGTACTATTCTTAATCACTTTTATATATTTGCAATTATCCTATTAAAGGGTTTAGTCAGTACTTGCAGCTTGTTCCAATATAATTAAGATATATTTTATTGTATTCTCAATTTTCACCATCAGGTTTATAATAAAATTCTCTCCTGGTGTTCTTATAATCCATTTATATACACACTTTTCTGGACATGATCTAAATGGACTACTTTATAAGAAATTAGAACATCACTATATTTTTAGTTTTTAAGTATTTTATAGGATATTTAAATTTACTTTATTTGAGGTAACAGAATTTTAAGTATTTTATATTTAATGTCACTATTTTGATTTAAATCTATTTTGAAGGACTTAATTCAATTGATTTTTGAGAATTTCAATTTATATAACTGAATTTTCCAAAATATTTTCTGGAACCCCTGATTAGCTGATTTATAGCCTCTTGATTTCCGCTCTTCTCACTATAGCAGAAATTTCTGGCCAACATGAAGATTTAGTCCCACCAGAATTCTAGGACCAATCCTGAATTTGGTTAAAAGCAATTTCAGCAGCAAATCCCTCACCTATGAGATTTAGCACTTTCACAGTGTTTCTCTGAATGTTATTTTCTGATGTTAGCTCTAGTAACTACTTTTCTGGTTTATTCCCAAATTTATTCCCCAAAAGACATTTAGCTTTTGTCACCGAATTCTTGCTTTGTTCCTTGTGTCCCAGTCTCTGCCTTATTCCACTCACCCTGAAAGCAGGCCCCTTTCCTACTTTTTCCAAATCATAAAACTGAATGCTGTCCTTGAATTACATGCTAGGAAAATGCTATTAATTGGCAAACATCTTTCATACCAGCTGCTTGACTGCTGGGATTTCTTATTATTAGTTCCATCAAATATAATAAAATCAATTCTCTAATGTATTAAACGTGTTAAGAGGTCTTGTTATTCGGGGCGCCTGGGTGGCTCAGTTGGTTAAGCGTCCACCTTCGGCTCAGGTCATGATCCCAGGGTCCTGGGATCGAGCCCCGCATCGGGCTCCCTGCTCAGCCCGGGAGTCTGCTTCTCCCTCTGCCACTCCCCTTGCTTGTGTTCCTGCTCTCCCTCTCTCTCTCTGTCAAATAAATAAATAAAATCTTTAAAAAAAAAAAAAGAGGTCTTGTTATTCACTCTCCTATACCCACAAAATAAGTGTTTGCTTAAGATGTCTTCCATTGCTATACTTAAAGCATAGGATGTGCATTTCTAGTATTTGAGCATCACTCTGTATTTTGGTGTCTTTCCCACGCCTAAGGCAGGTATGGCTGCAGTGCCTCTTTCCCCCCAAGTTGGCCTCATTGCACAACAAGTTGATAATGCTCACCATTCTGGCAGCAAAAACTTACGTATCAGATCTCCAAAATATAATTTACAAATAGAATTTAAAAAAATATTAAAAAACTCCATCTCATCAATTGTCCTTAAAGAAAGTGAAAACTGTTACTGGTTAGTATTGGGGCAGGGAGAGAGCTGAGGAGAAGGGAAAGGCAGAACTGAGGCATGCACAATTCAGAATGAAAACCTCAGCTTCTTGAGTCATCACACCAAGGATGGTGGTCCAACCACGGCCTCTGAATGTACCAGAGTAAATTAATTTTCTATTGCTGTGTAACAATAATTACAATAAACTTAAAGACCAACAGTGTTGATTAAGGGAGGAAGATAAGTAAGACTTTTTGTACCCCTGTTGGTATTTTGAGGATGTAACACACCAACTCTAACTCCTAAGGGTGATTTTATTTATGTTGAGTCTTTCATAATATAAAATGGTTTAAAAACAATGTGCTCTCTTTGTGGAAATTTAGGGAAAATGAAAAATAACTTCAAGACTCATAGTCTTAAGACTCAAAAGAACAAAACTTTTTTGTATGTGTGTTTCTAAAGATCATTTTTTTTCTGTTTAGAAATGTTTAATTATATCAATAAAAGCACATAAGCACACATATATACACACAATATTCAGTCAATAAGAACCACTTAAGATAAATAATCATGAAGCAACTTTTTTCCCTCTCAATTCCTTTTTTTTAAAGGAATACTAATTTACTATCTTACAGTTATGGGGAAGTCAGAAGTCCAAAATAGATTTGCAGAGCTATATTCCTTCTGGAGGCTCTATGTTTATTTGTTTGTCTTTCCCAGCTTCTGGAGGCCACCTGCATCCTTGGCTCACAGCCTCCTCTTCCATCTTCAAGTGCAGCCATGTAGCAGCCTTGAATTTTAATCTCTGTCTCTGTTTCCCTCTTTCTTCATATCTCTGTCTCTATTTTGAGGTGCATAGGTCACCATGAAACCAGGGGGCTCAAAATGGAATCTTGAACAGGGTATTTTATCCCCTGCTGGACATGTAAATATTCTTGCTATGTAACTATCCCCATTGCAGAATCCACTCCGAGTCTCACTGAGACCAGGAGCCAATCATGAATCTCACCATTATCAATAAGCGATGCTGATGAGCTGGTTGCAAATTGCCCCCAAACCGCTCAGCTGTATGGTTACAAAGCAGCACTATTAATAGAACATTCATGTCTTAACCAGGGATCAGCATTCTGCAGGTACTTTAGAAAAACAGTTTAGGCCAATTCCCAGTCCACAGGAATTAATCCTCACAACAGAAATATATTAAGAAAAAAAAACAAAAAACAGTGGATGTATACTGAGGGAAAGAATTCTTTTTCTTCGAGAAAAAAAACAAAACAAAACAGAAACTCCACCACTTCAAGCAACCAAGCCAGAATAGCCAAATTAGTCTGGACAAATATTAGACTTCAATATTTGAATTGAACTCGAGGTCAATTTTGGTTGACTCTTAGAGACTCCCTTTCCTACTTTGATAGTTAGGTGAAATTCTTCACTCCTTGGGGAAACTATTTCCTAATCTGTTCTTCAAATGTGCTTTCTATTACTTACATTATCACCACCACCACCACCACCAGGACCACCACTAGAACCACCTCAATCCTTGATGAGGGAATATCCTGCACTTTCTCTCTGAAAATGTTCTAAAACTCCTAGATACTGTCATTGTCTCCAGAGTCTAGAAGGTGCTCCAAAAAGTTTGGTTTTTTTTCAGACTTTTTCCCATTAATCTAACTCTCCTAGAAGAAGTTTCTACATCAGTACTCCAAAACACCTTCTTTCTCCCAGGCAAAAACATTTTGTTCTCACACTTTCTCAGTCTTACTGCAGCATATTCACTAGTTGGTTTTCACATGTGGTTATTTATATAGCAGATATCATGGTTTTCAATTTAGTAATCCACAAATTTCAAGGGTACAGAACTTAGACCATGTATCTCTAATTTCTTTTTTTTTTTTTTTTTAAAGATTTTATTTATTTATTTTTTGAGAGAGAGAGAGAGCACATGAGAGGGGGGAGGGTCAGAGGGAGAAGCAGACTCCCTGCTGAGCAGGGAGCCCGATGCGGGACTCGATCCCGGGACTCCAGGATCATGACCTGAGCCGAAGGCAGTCGCTTAACCAACTGAGCCACCCAGGCGCCCACCTAATTTCTGTACTTAATGGGAAACTTAATATCTTGCCTTTTCCAATAAACTCTGTGTCATCTAGTAATTTTTTAGTTACTTCTGTTTTTTATTTAGTTACTTTATTTTTTTAATTTTTTATTGTTATGTTAATCATCATACATTACATCATTAGTTTTTGATGTAGTGTTCCATGATTCACTTCTGTTTTTTATTTAGTTACTTTAAACTCTTCAAAATGGAAAGAGACGTATAGATATAGATGCACTGCTTCATATTACCCTTCACCCAGTGAGGTTTATTTATATTATGAGCGAGAGGAAAAAGTTTATGAGTAACACTGCACAACTTATTGGTATCCTTATGACCTCAGATAGGAAGCTGTTCCTGTAAACTTACTAATATAAGTATTCTTTTTTTCTTTCAGTGATAGGTATTATCAAGTAATTAATGGATTATTTTCTATTAAATTACCAGATTAGGGGAAACAAAAAGGAGTCAGAGGGAGTCTGGGGGATTATATTCCATTATTTTTCACATTTTATCTTCAATACCTTTTATGATGATGATAATAACAATAAGCATGTCATTTATTAAGCACAAGTTAAGCGTCAGGTTGTGTTACCTATTTATTATATCTAACCCTCATAACAGTGATATATATATATATATATGTATATATATATGTGTGTGTATGTATATATATAATCATTATCCCTATTTCATAAAAGAGGGAAATCAAATAAGAACATGGCTTAAAGGCCATATTCAGATAATATCTAAATTGGAATTTTAATCCACATCCCTGATATTTAAGAAGCTGTATTTATTATTCAGTGCTTCTTGTCTTCATCTCTTTCCTCTCTTTCCTTCATAGTAGTTACCACAGTTAAAAGTTTGTATTTACTTGTTTAATGCTTTGATTAATGTAAATGGTATATTTTGTTGGGTATGCCTCATGATCTTCTGTCAGCTACCTATTCCAGACCATGGGATAGAGTCATATGTGGTAGGATAATTATTTAAATCATTTCATGATTACTCCAGGTGTCTCAAAAAAAAAAAAATAGGAGATGTTTCTTAAATCTCATTTCCCAGAAGTTAATCAAACCTTTGGGTTTCCCCTGGGTTAATGATGGTACTGACCAGGATTTCTGAAAACTATTCAGAGTTCACACTTTTATTGCTTTAATTTAAACAAACAAACAAACAAAAAACAACCTAGGTTGGGAGGTGTAAATGCAAGTAGAGGGGTGTCTTGAGAGCTTCTCACAATGACTAGGAAGTCTGAAGGACTCTTACCCTGTTGGGAGATCAAGCTCTCTCATAGCTATTCCAGGTAGAGAATAGGACCTTGGACAGGTGTTAGGGTGAGGTGTGGGTTCCTTGGTAGCTGAACTTTGTGCTTCAGCTCTCAGCCCTTAAAAAAACAACTGAATTCAACCCAGGCAAAAAGGGTGGCCATCATCAAGGGCCCTGGATCAATGAGCACACCACTAAGAACTTATGTGGCTTTGGAAAGAGAGGATCTCCTTACCAAGTTTTAAATGGGATTCTAGAGAGTAAATAATCTCTCCCACCACACCCTAAAGTCCATGACTGAAAAAGAATTTCATTCCATCTTTCCATCCAGAGTGCCTACATGGAACAGTTTTAGCATGGCTTCAGAAAATAAAGGGAAATGGTATTTATTTTTTGCACCTAGTGTATTTATTGCATAACATTCTGTCTGACCCATTCACATAGCCTTGTGAGTTAATGTTGTGGAAAAGAAGAGAATGAAGTGAAGCTTCTGCACAGTAAACTTCCTTTTGGCCTCCGTGGAAGGGACGTGCTTATAACCAGTTAATGACCAGTAGTCAGCTATGGCATGAGTAACAACAAAGCACAAACAAGAAAAGAAAAGCATGAATAAAGTGTAACTCTGACCAGATCATCCAGGAATGGTTGAAAATAGAGGATTTAATTTCCATATTTACTCTAGAAGAGAGAATATTGACTCATTAAATGTATGTTCATGGGAAAGTGTGGTGAATAGGGTAGAAGAGTGCTTGGCAGATGTATCTTAGCCTCTATTACTACGAATATTTGACTGACTTATTCTCTGGCCTCACTGGGTAACTACTCCTCTATATTTATGGTCAGTCTTTCTTTATAATATGGAATCCTCCTGGTTTCACTGCCTAGCAGAGTCATGCAGTTAAGCTTATCAGAAATGGTTACATAGAGATTAGATCAAAAATAGTCAATACTTTTTTTCTACTCTGGAAAATATAAGTATGTCTATTAAAGCATTAATGATAGACATTTGAATATACAGTGTAGCTCATTTTGGTTTTCCATTAGCCTATCATTTAATGCCTTTGAACCAAGTGATATACAGCTAATTAAATAATAAAAGAAAATCAGACTAAAATGTTTGAAGTGAATATGTGTAGCTTAATTTTGGCATTTGGAAATCACTTTGACATTTTTATAATCTACTAGGTTTTAAAATTTTATTATCCAAAATTCATATATTAATAGGATTTTAAAATTGGAAATGTCTATATAGGTCATTTTGTCCAACCTCTCCATTTTACAGATGGGGAAATAGAAACATAATACTGAGATTATTTTCAGCAACATTTTAAACTATTTTCATTGTGATACATTCTCCACAGTCCATTTCATTAAGTAGAAAGTATATTAGATATTGCTGTAAATAATTTTAAATGCTATGTTCAAGTTACTATATATTAGAAAGATGTTAAATCATGTGAGTTTTAATCAAAACTAGAAGGGGTGACAATACATGAGTTTAGCATCTAATTCTTTTTTTTTTTTTAATTATAATTTTCTTGTTGTTACTCAACAGAATTGCCACATGGTATGGAAAGGGAGTGGAGGGATGGTAAGGGGCCTAGGCAAGAGGCTTCCAGCCCTTGCTTCCACTCTATAAAAGTGAGCCTGAGAAGTTCTATTTTCATGTGCTTTGCATATTCAGCTTCTATTGGCCATTTGGTTTCCAGATACAGTTCCATCGCAAAAATCAATTTATAGAATACTTAGTCATCTACATCTTCTGCCGATGCCAAAATAAGTGTTTTTTAAAAATGAGTTATTTCCAATTACTCTCTTATCAACTCATTCAACTTGGATTTTCAGTCCTTACCTTCCTGCTTCACTCTGTATTTCATAATAAATTCTCAGTCTTATTCTCTTCCTGATCTTTAACACCTGAAAAGTTATTTTTATAGTCCAAAACGGGCTTTATACCCAAGACTAAAATTCTCTGTTCTTTCTTAATTTTTCCTTTTATACAGTTCTAGAAACTAATTATTTACTGAATTTATATCTTTTTAAAAATTCTTCATAATCAAAAGTGTCTGATATGTTTATGATAAACTGCTTAGTGTCTCTCAGGCAAGCCATTAATCTCTCTGCTTCTTTGCTTTGCTGAATTCCTCCTTTACCCCAATAATTATCTTCCACTGGTCTATTTAACACACTCAAAGATTCATTGGGAGTCATTCCTGCACCATGATTTTCTATGCTTCTAGCAAAAATGCACCTTCTCCCTATGCTCTCAGAGCTTTTGCCCTCAATATCACCATTGAGATAGCACAGTACTCAGAAGATATCAGTTGTGAATGTTTCAACATTTTGTTACCATAGTAAACTCAGAGATTGAAAGCTGTTGTTTTTCCCATGCCACACTCTTCATTTTTATTGTTCTTACTTTTCTGTATTCATACTCTTTTAACAGAAATGTAAGTTAAACATTTTACATGCTATCTGTCTTGCCCTGGTGCTTATGTTTTCCACATATTCTTTTTTTCCCCCTGAATTATTTATTTTAGAGAGAGAGAGAGAGAGCAGGAGGAGGGGCAGAGGGAGTGGGACAGGGAGTGGGGAGAGAATCTCAAGCAGAATCCTCACTAAGCATGGAGCCCAGTGGAGCCAAATGTGGGGCTTGGTCTCATGACCCTGAGATCATGACCTGAGCTGAAATCAAGAGTCAGACGCT
Organism: Phoca vitulina; assembly: GCF_004348235.1. Classification (NCBI taxonomy): domain Eukaryota; kingdom Metazoa; phylum Chordata; class Mammalia; order Carnivora; family Phocidae; genus Phoca; species Phoca vitulina. Next base: position 24,436,461 of record NW_022589707.1, on the reverse strand, counting down.
TAACCCCCTGAGTCACCTAGGCGCCCCATGTTTTCCATGTGTTCTTAAAGAAAAGTCTCATTTGTGATTATGTAAATTTCTTTGATTAAATATGTCCTATAGTTTTCTAGGGTTGGTGAAAAGAACTACATCAGTGGGATGGTATATTCAGTTATTGGAAACAATCTACAGCTATTATTTACTCAATTTAGCACTTCATAAGCTTTATGTATTTTTCTGTTTATACCCTTTAAATAAAATGATGACTGGAATTTATATAATCCTCTATATTTTATAATAAAATTTCAAAAATTTTATCTTGCTGAAAACATACAATATATTTTTGAGGTAAGTAGGATGAATTACATCATCTCCATTTTGAAATTTATAAAATAAAATTCAGAGAGGTAAAATAATCTTAATATTTTTAAATTCTGAATACTTTTCTTTGGATTCCATTGTCTCTTTGTATGTTTTTATCCTGTAAGATGAATACTGAATATTTTTTTTAATTTTTATTCAAATTTTAGTTAGCTAACATATAGTGCAATATTGCCTTCAGGAGTAGAATTCAGTGATTCATCACTTTCATAATCACCCAGTCCTCATCACAACAAGTGTCCTCTTTAATACCCATCACCCATCTAGCTCATTCTCCATCCATGTCCCTCCATCAACCCTTAGTTTGTTCTCTATCTTTAAGAGTCTCTTATGTCTTGTTTCCTCTCTCCTTTTTTCCCCTCCTATATGTTCATCTGTTTGTTTCTTAAATTCCACATGAGTGAAATCATTTGGTATTTGTCTTTCTCTGACTCACTTATTTCACTTAGCATAATACATTCTAGCTCCATCCACATTGTTGTAAATGGCAAGATTTCATTCTTTTTTATGGCTGAGTAATATTCAATTCTCTCTCTCTCTCTCTCTCTTCACATCTTCTTTATCCGCTCATCATTTGATGGACATTTGGGCTCTCTACATAGTTTGGCTATTGTTGATAATGCTGCTATAAACATCAGGGTGCATGTATCCCTAAGATTCAGTATTTTTTATCCTTTGAGTAAACACCTAATAGTGCAATTGCTGGATTGTAGGGTAGTTCTACTTTTAACTTTTTAAGGAACCTCCATACTGTTCTCCAGAGTGGCTACACCAGTTTGTATTCCCACCAACAGTGTAAGAGAGTTCCCCTTTCTCCACATCCTCACCAATACCAGTTGTTCCTTGTGTTGTTAATTTTAGCCATTCGGACAGGTGTGAGGTGGTATCTCATTGTGGTTTTTGATTTGTATTTCCCTGATGATGAGTGACGTTGAGCATTTTTCATGTGTCTGTTAGCCATGTGGATGTCTTCTTTGGAAAATTGTCTCTTCATGTCTTCTGCCAATTTTTTAACTGGATTATTTGTTTTTTTGGGTGTTGAGTTTGATCTGTAAGAAGTCTACAAAGACTTACTCAAAACTAAGTAACTACTAAAAAGAACTCAGTAGATTTTATATATTAACCCTTTATCAGATATGTTATTTACAAATATCTTCTCCCATTCTGTAGGTTGCCTATTGGTTTTGTTGATTGTCTCCTTCACTGTGCAGAAGCCTTTTATCTTGATGAAGTCCCAATAGTTCATTTTTGCTTTTGTTTCCCATGCCACTAAACATGTCTAGTAAGAAGTTGCTGCGGCCAAGGTCAAAAAAGTTACTGCCTTTGTTCTCCTCTAGGATTTTGATGGTTTCTGTCTCACATTTAGATCTTTCATCCATTTTGAATTTATTATTATTTTTTGTAAAGATTTTTATTTATTTGACAGAGAGATAGAGTGCACAAGTAGGCAGAGCAGCAGTCAGAGGGAGAGGGAGAAGCAGGCTCTCTGCTGAGCAGGGTGCCCGACATGGGGCTCAATTCCAGGACCCTGGGATCATGACCTGAGCTGAAGGCAGCCGCTTAACTGACTGAACCACCCAGGCGCCCCATTCTTTAAATTTATTTTTGTGTATGGTGTAAGAAAGTGGTCCAGTTTCATTCTTCTGCATATTGCTGTCCAGTTTTCCCAACACCATTTGTTGAAGAAATTTTTCCCATTGTATATTCTTCCCTGCTTTTTGAAGATTAGTTAACTATACAGTTGTGGGTTCATTTCTGGCTTTTCTATTCTCTTCCATTGATCTGTGTGTCTGTTTTTGTTCCAGTACCATACTGTCTTGATGATTACAGCTTTGTAATATAGCTTGAAATCCAGAATCGTGATGCCTCCATTTTTGTTTTTCTTTTTAAGGATTGCTTTGGTTATTCAGGGTCTTTTGTGGTTCTACACAAATTTTAGGATTGTTTGTTCTAGCTCTGTGAAAACTGCTGGTGGTATTTTGGTAGGGATTGCTTTAAATGTGTAGATTGCTTTGGGTTGTATAGACGTTTTAAAACAGTGTTCATTCTTCCAATCCATGAACATGGAATGTTTTTCCATTTCTTTGTGTTCTCTTCAATTTCTTTCATAAGTGTTCTATATTTTTCAGAATACAGATCTTTTTTTCCTTCCAATTTAGATGCCTTTTATTTCTTTTTGTTGTCTGATTGCTGAGGCTATGACTATGTTAAATAGTAATAGTGAGAGTAGACATGTACTATGTTAAATAGTAATGGTGAGAGTAGACATCCCTCTCCTGTTCCTGACTTAGGACCGTAGAGGAAAAGGTCTCAGTTTTTCCCCATTGAGGATGATATTAACTGTGGGTCTTTAATATATGTCCTTTATGATGTTGAGGTATGTTCCATTCATCTCTACTTTGTTGAGGGTTTTTTATCAAGAATGGATGCTGTATTTTGTCAAATGCTTTTTCTGCATCTATTGACAGGATCATATGGTTCTTATCTTTCTTTTATTAATGTGGTGTATCACATTGATTGATTTGCAAATATTGAACCAATCCTGCAGCCCAGGAATAAATCCCACTTGATCACAGTGAATAATTCTTTCAATGTACTGTTGAATTCGATTTGCTAGTATCTTGTTGAGAATTTTTGCATCCATGTTCATCAGGGATATTGGCCTGTAATTCTCCTTTTTAGTGGGGTCTTTGTCTGGTTTTGGAATCTAGGTAATGCTGGCTTCACAGAATGAGTTTGGATGTTTTCTTTCCATTTCTATTTTTGGAACAGTTTGAGAAGAATAGGTATTAACTCTTCTTTAAATGTCTAGTAGAATTCCCTTGGGAAGCCATCTGGCCCAGAACTTTTGTTTATTGGGAGATTTTTGATTACTGAGTCGATTTCTTTGCTGGTTATGGGTCTATTCAAATTTTCTATTTCTTCCTTAGTTTTAAGTTTCTAGGAATTTATCCATTTCTTCCAGATTGCCCAGTTTGTTGGCATATACTTTTTCATAGTATTCTCTTAGTTATTTTTATGTCTGTGGTGTTAGTTGTGATCTCTCTTCTTTCACTCGTGATTTTATCTATTTGGGTCCTTTCTCTCTTCTTTTTGATAAGTCTGGCTAGGTGTTTATCGATTTTATTAATTCTTTTAAAGAAAGAGCTCTTAGTTTCATTGATCTGTGCTACTGTTGTTTTTGTTTGTTTGTTTCTATATCATTTATTTCTGTTCTAATCTTTATTATTTCCCTTCTTCTGTTGGCTTCAGGCTTTATTTGCTGTTCCTTTTCTAGCTCCTTTAAGTGTAAGGTTAGGTTGTGTATTTGAGACTTTTCTTGTTTCTTGAGATAGGTCTGAATACTGAACATTTTTATGTGTAAATGTCTCACATTTAATCACCAATAAAGGGGAGAATTAATGACAACACAATGCTGACAGACTAGAAATTTAATGACTCTAAACCAAACATTTGGAGAAATGAATCATTTATGACAAACACATTCAAAGCAGGAAGTAAAAAGAGTAAATCATGGTAGCCTCTCCCTACTCTTTTTTCATTGAAAGGGAAAACAGAAGCAGGACAATAAGAGGGGTCTTCTGAAAAATTGTAGCTGATTGGTCCTCAGAGAAAGCAATGCAAATCCTGTAAAGCATTCAGAGTTATGCTCTTGGAGTGGGATGAAGCCTTGGAAACTGTACTGGGGACAATTGAGTCTCATGCTATAGATTCATGTTATGATCACATGGTTACACTAAAGAGAAAAATCCTTTAATTTACTTGACATTTTGCTGTTGGAAAGTGCATAGCACTGGGGTTAAAAGCCCTATGCCTGACCATCTAGCCCTGAGCTAGTACATATTAAATACTTGATAAATACTTATGTCCATGCCTCTTATTAGCTGTGTCTTGGGATTCTGAATTATAAATGGAATAAATGTTTATACAAGTTTTTGCTTATTGGTTTTTGTTCTTGGAACCAAAAGATACCAAAGGACTTGAAATGGTTTTCACATACATACACACACACATAAAACTACAAATTGATAAATGATACTTGATGATCTCTGATGTCATTTTTTTTTTTAAAGGATTTTATTTATTTATTTGACAGAGAGAGAGAAAGCGAGAGAGGGAACACAAGCAGGGGGAGTGGGAGAGGGAGAAGCAGGCTTCCCGCTGAGCAGAGAGCCCGATGTGGGGCTCGATCCCAGGATCCCGAGATCATGACCTGAGCCGAAGGCAGTCGCTTAACCGACTGAGCCACCCAGGCGCCCCTCTGATGTCATTTTTAACAAAAAGCTAAAGATGTACTAGCATTTAGTAAGTTACAGTAGGTGGCATTTTGCTGTATTATTTCCATTCAATGTCCTCCATCTTGCTGATGTGTTCAGTAGACCCTGTTTCCTCTCACTCAGCAAATACTCCCAGTACAGCAGCAGCCCACTGCCAATGTTCAAAATTGTCTTTAATTTATAGATAAATAACATAAATGTGAGTCGGTTAAATCATATAATGCTCTCTTCATTCACATTAGGGTGGATATGATGAATATAGCCTACTTTATTCTTCTAAGTCATTTAAAATAATCTTCTTCATCACCCAAATGAATCAAGTATAAGGGAAAGGACAGTTGTCGAGCCTATTCAAAACACTGGTTAGGGCATTTGTGTATCAGTTAAATCACTGTATATTGAGAGTCTAGTCCTTAGCTTTGTCATTTTAAAACCATGTTTCCCCTCTTCTGCTTCAAACTACATTGGTCTCAAGAAGTGGATGAATCTTTACACTAGAATGTCACTCTACATATTTATTATGAAACTCGATCTGGTAAGAGAATATATATATGTCATTTACACAGACCACTCACTTTCATGACTCAGTCTGCTCATGTACCATGATACAGATCCAAAGACTTCTTGATGAATATACAATAAAATAAAGAAGGAGACATCTTTCTAATCCTATTATTTGTTTCCAATATTATGGCTGGATTAGTAAATGGACTGATAGAGCCCACTGCCAAATTAACTAAAATTCTGGATAAAATATTTATTGTATACTGACATTGATGAGATAACAAAAATAATTAATATGACACTACAACCATGACATTGTTGACAAACCAATTAATGAGTGCACAACTAAACTTGAAAGGATATGAACCATGTAGCCCATAAGTGAAAGAAAGTTGATAAAGCTTGTTACAAATTTGATAACAGTCCTAAAATTTATACAACCCTACCAATAATAAACCCTACAAAGCCCAGATTTCCCCCTGGTAAAGAATTAAGAGAAAATCAGGGTTGCTTAGCTACTCATTATAATGTTTATAGGACTTATAACATTACTTCATAAAACTATGTTCTTAATACTACTATCATTGATATATTATTCCAGTATACCAAAGAGACCATGCTTAGACTAAATAAGATAGTATCCATGATAAAACTTTAATTACTCAAGATTCTCACCAGACACACAACATGAATTTAAAATGTCTCTCCCTCTTTTTTGTCTCAGTATACTTAATGCTCCAAATAACAATACGTTAGCATTCCAAAAAGATGTATTGGACAACCAAAAAAATTGCAAAGGAGGTTGCCAAGACTTAATGAAGTCTTTATTTGATCACCCAAATCCAGTTAAACAAGTCAGGAGTCATAATGGCACTGGATATTAGAGAGACCTCTATAAGGAGAATTGCAGTGTCTTTAAAGTTCTACCTAGCCTCACCCCTACCATGGGGGGAGAGGTGGTGATTCCTCTCATCCACTTCAGTTCTAGTTAAAGGGACTTCATGTTTCCCCTGGAACTTGGGCAATACAGTAGAGGAGTGTTCAACCCTCAACTGACAAATTTAAAGGATAAAAATCTATCTGTCAGTTGAATAATGGGCTGGCTCAGCCAATGAAAGTTGTCCAAAGGAACATGTTTCACATAGATCAGATGATAGAAGGTCATTTTCGGTCATGCTTTAAACTGAGAGGTAAAAGAAGACTCTAAGCAAGCTTCCAGAGGAGATCGATTTGTCAATGTCAAGAGAGTTAGAGATAGAAAATTCTCTGTGATAGGAGAATCTCCAAAACACCCACCTGCAATTGATTCTAGAGTGTTAGGCCTGATGGCAAGTGATACTGTCTCAGACTGGGCTCCCTAATAGCAATGGGAATAAAGGAACACTGATGTCATGGAGGACAAATGACAGCATTTCATAGTCAGAAGCAAGGAGGATGCAATTATCTTAATGAGTGATAAGGTTGGTATGGTGGTCAGGGTTGTCTGTCCTGCTAAGAGCTAGGGAGATGGTTAAAAGATCAGTGTCCTGAAGGGCAAGATGGATATATAGCCAATAAATATCTGGCTTAATTTATACAAAAAAATCAAGAATAAATGATCCACAAATGGAAAACAATGTTGTAATAAAAAGTCATGCTCTCTTAATAGTTTCCAGACCTGAAACCATTCTTATAATTGGAACTCAGTGACTGAAAGGGACTAAATCCCAAGGAGAAATGATGCTGCAACTGTGGGAACTATCCACAGGAATGATCGCCTAGTCCTTCCCCAAAGGGATCTATGGGTATTTACTCAGCCAACTGTACACTGCAGAAGTAGGAAATCCAGATTTTTGTGCACTGCTGGACACAGGGTCAAAATTTTTATTGATATCATCATGGCTCATAGTGGAGTCCTTTGATGAGAAATGCCCCAGGTTGAAGAGAGCTGCTTCTTCCAAAGTCATGCCCCCTCTGCAGGGATAGACCACATGGAATGGCTGGTCTATGTGGAGGATGTGGGATGCAAAAAATCTAACTTTCTTGCCAGATCAGCTCAGATCTCTGCTGCTACTGCAACAGATCTCAACCTCTCTACCTAATCCTGCTTCTTTTATTTCCTTGTGGAGCACTTCTGGAATATTCTAATAAATTTCCTATGTGTGAATTTCCATCTAGGAGTGTTTTCCCTGGGGATTCTTCCTGACACACTACCAAAGCACTCTAAGGAGAGTGTGTGAACCTAATAACCTGCCAAGCCCAGAGTGTCTTTACCTGCTCACTCCCATCAGATGGTCTGTTCTCACCATTTATCCCTTTATCATCCACTTCTATGAACCTAGAATTAGCAAACTGGAGTAGTAAAGTAGATGAGCCAGGTGGGAAAATAGAAAAAAAAAAAAAAAACCAACTTGATGATTCCCTTCTTTCCCACTTTGGCAACCAGTTTAAAGCAAATCAAAGTTGGGAGAAGGAGAATTTTGAACTTGGATAACTGGAATGTAACATTGGAATAAATATATAAATTACTAAACTGATACATCTGTGGACCAAACTGACCGGAAGACTTTTCAGTATCTAAGAGTGACTACACAAACCAAATATTCTGTGTTAGTTTCATAACAGGGGAGAAAACAGACTCTCAGAGCAGGAAAAATGATGACAGTGTTTTCTGTTGTACCAGCATCCAGCTTGTTCCATGTAGGGATGTACATAGCTTCCCTGGAAATAGCCCAAGCCAAAGTAATGTTGGAATATGTGCAGTGGACTTTAAGACATTGATTCTCATGTGCTTCTGTGCTTTACTTTCTCCAAATCCAATTATTGAAAATGGTAAGGTGACATGTTTTTCAAAGTTCTTGATTAATGAAAGAAAACCTGCCACTTATTTTATAGTTGGAGAGAGAGACAGAGAGGGATTGAGAGAGAAAAAGAGAGCAGAAATGAATTTTAAATCAAATTGTGGAGAAGAGGAACAGGTGTTGGAGGCAGTGCTGCTGAAAATGAAATTGGCTCACAGATTTTGGTGACTTTTACTGTGAAAATCCTCCCCAGAAAGCTCTGCTTCTTCTGTATAATGTCATATTGTTCAGTTTGGAGAACTCTGTCTTGGAATTTGCATGGTTTATTTTTAAGACCTACAGAAAATGTATAAAATATTTATTGAAAACCCATAAGACAAGGCACTACTGAAGTGCTGTTGTTAAACACCTCAGAAGTGTAGGTTCCATAGGGGCTTGCAGAGCATAATGGCATAACAGCACAATGGCTTCATACTTCTGATCCTTAGATTATAGCTCTAAAAGGCACATAGAATTAAAATTAATGATAGACATTTGTAGAGCATTGTATGACTCCCTTATACACAAGCTAATTCACTTTAATGTACTTTTTGGGTTTATAATATTAGAGTTAAATACCATTTATCAATTCAGAGAAGATTAGCCACATTATTTATTGTGGATTCTCCATATCAAATTTTTAAGCTCTGAAAATGTATATTTTTTCTCATTTTACCAATTCTATCTCCTTCCTGCCCCTACTAAAATGGTACTTGGTTCCCATGGACATGAAGTCTAGAAAAATAAAACAGGAATTATCCAGTGTTAATACAAATCCTATTCTAATACTTAAATAAAAATAGGAGATTTAATAATAGGATATTTTGAACCAAATGCTTGAGAGTCATTTCAAACATTCACATTCTCTTTGTGTTTTATTCAGGAAAAATATCCCTATTTTCAAAGAAAAAAAATATTTTTTTTCCTTCCACCAACTTCACTATTATTCATTAATACATGAGAAAAAATTGAGAGAAAATTATATGAAATCTAGATCAAAGCAAATAGGAAAAAAAAAAAGCCTGATTTACTAACATATTCTTGTAATCAATCCCCTTGCTCTTTAATTTATGCATCCAAGACCCTGAGATCCTTTCAGAAAAGTCAACCACCAATGGTTTTGTTAACCATTTTATTCTATCTCAATTCAAATAGTGACTAAATAGATCTAAATAAGAGAATCATCGATCTCCTATGCATTCATTATACTGGCTTTATAAAAAGGAGGTTGAAAAGTTAACAAAATAAATCCTGTAGGTGTTGAATGAAAAGCAATCCCCTTTGTGATTCACAGTTGGGCTCCCATCCCCAGTATGTGACAAGTGAATTTAGTTCAGGGGCAGCTGGCTGGCTCAGTTGATGTATGTGACTCTCGATTTTGCGGTCCTGAGTTTGAGCCCCATGTTGGCTTAGAGATTACTTAGAAAAGAAAAGACAAGAAAAGAAAAGAAAAGAAAAGAAAAGAAAAGAAAAGAAAAGAAAAGAAAAGAAAAGAAAAGAAAAGAAATGGCGCTGAACAAGTGAACTGGGTTGAAAAACTTGTATTCAATCCCTAGATCTTTATTGGAGAAGCAGTAGGGGAAAATAAAGGCAATGTGTTTCCTCTGGAGAGTCTTCATTGTATTCCACATTACCTCACTAGATCTACAAAATCTCATTTTCTTGCCCTTTAAAGCATGAGACCAGGCCTATCCATTTAGTTAGACATTTCCGTGATTGTGAGCAAAATCTGCTTAAGGATGAGTTTATTTGCTAAGTTCTTACTATTTAGTCACTGGTTATCACAGTAAGTGCCCAATGCTCATGTGTGTATTTAAAGATAAATGCATTCAGAGTTTAAATGATGGGCAACTGAAAATATGTTAAAAAAAGTTAGTAGACTTTACATTAATAAAATTGATATATGAGCTCAGAAGCCTGCAGACATCAGGCTTCACTAAATAGTGTGAATATATAATATATATATATATATATATATATATATATATATATATATATATAAAATATATATATATTTTATTTATTGATTTATTTATTTACGTATGTATTTATTTATTTAGAGTGCAGTGAGTTGGGGGGAGAAGCAGAGGGAGAGGGAGAGAATCTTAGCAGACTGCACTGAGCACAGGGCCTGACACGGGGCTCCATCTCATGACCCAGAGATCATGACCCGAGGTGAAACCAAGAGTTGGATGCTTTACTGACTGAGCCACTCAGGCACCCCTAGTACATATATTTCTTAATGCCAAGGAAAGAAATTAGAAATGAGAAAAACACTCATTGAGTATCTTACTAGCTTTACCAAAATAAAGTATTTTGCATCTTCATAAATCCCAACTTCACAGGTTTTAAAAATTTTATAATTCTTTTTACAGAATTTTCTCATAATACAGTCACTCTACCTTTTGAAAAATTAAGACTAATATACAAATAATCCTTCAGCTGGTAACACCTTCCACTTTAGTGACAGCTGACTTCCACTTCACAAAGAAATACAAAATTATACACTCGAAAAATTTCTCAATTAAGAAAAATTAAAACAAACTTTAAAAATTGCATTAAGTACATTAATAGGGAGGAAAATTTTCAGTATAAAATTAGAAAATGCAAAATTTAACACTCTCGTAATAACATTAACTCAATGACATTGCTTCCAAAGAAAGCCCAATAGTCAGATGGCAAAGGGTCATTGTCAGTGTTAGTGTTATGTAGCAGTAGAAACACTACTGGCATGGATGGGTTCACTCTGAACACTTACATTTTGATTGCTTTGTATAACTTTACTGATATGTCCCTGAAATATTTTTTAAATGACATTCAGAATTTGTCCTGTTCTATTATTGTTTTTTACAGCTTTGCAAATATATCTGAGTTAAAAAGGCAGGAAATAGAGTCCATCAGTTAGGTTTTGAAGCTGCTTTTGCAATATTATATTTTCATTTTTCCATAATCACATTACCTGTTCTATACTAACTCTGAGCATTGCACTTCTAAATGTAAAATTATATTTGTTTTTTAAAAAAAATTAGCAAATGTAACTTGAAGATAATAAAATTATTTCCTGAACTATTAAAAATGTAGCTGTATCTATTGGTTCAAAGTGAATTTAAAATATGTAAAATACCTCAATAATTTTTTCAAATAAATTAGTATTTTCACAGATTTATAAGGTATTGTTTTGTTAATTTCATAAATGTATTTATATATTTATATCTATTTAATTAAATATAAGTATAGCATCACTTCATAATGGAGTTCTCAACTAGCTATTTCTCCATACTTAAGTGACCTAAAGAAATCACTGCATATTTTCAAGCTTGTTTTCCACCAGAAAAGTGGGTGGATTAGGCTAAATGCTTTTAAGATCCTTTAGGGAATAAAATGTTTGAGTTAAAAAATCCCTCCATTTATTGTTAGTTAGCCAATTAAAAGCAAGCTTACTTAGATACACAATCTGAATGATTTCAAATTACCTGATTTGTCTAATCCTTCACTTTTCAAATAAATATGAGGTGGTATTATAGGTACACATTTCTAATGTTTCAGTTTTCCACTGACTGCTTTGGTATTACGTAGTCATATTTCCATCCTTTCCAGCTGTTTTTATTTTTTTCTCATCTCAGGTAGGTGGAAAAAATTAAAGAAGATTGTAAAAGCAGTTATATCCCTGGGATTCCCTATAATTAGGAGCAAAATTAACCCAACACATTTGTCCATTGGAAAGAAAACTTCCCAAGATAAGAAATGTAGAACTTTCACAGAGATTAAGATCATCTTGTCAGAGTGTCAAAGACTTCATCAATGGTAGTAGAAAAAATAAAAAGAAATTTTCATAGATCATCATCAAATTAAAAAATTGTAATTGCTGTAAACAAAAATAATATAATTCTGCTGGCAAGCAGCGTGACAGTTTATAATCTAAAATATGTCACCTTTATATTTGAGTCTAATTTAATTTTCTACTTACCAGCAGGATATCATAAAACTGATGATTTTAAGAGTATGTCACATAAATCTAATCTCATATTTCTTTACTTCTTTTTCCTTTTTTTCTTATTGATTCTCTCAACCTAGCAGGAGATCTTAAAACTCCTTCCTGGTTCTATAACCCCATAACATGTTTCATAAATTACTCTATAACATTGCTTGTTCAGTCAGTATAAACTTTGTGTCATACAACTTCCTAGATATCTCACATATTAGTATTAACAAATGAAGGCCTTCATGGAATTAAATGTAGGGCTCTAGACCAAGGTTAAAATTGTTCTAACAAACATCATTCTTCAACCCAAATTTATGCTTAATTAAATCTGAAATTACTAATTTTCAATAGCTTTTACATTGTTTTTTTTCATTATTTCCCATTTCTCATTACATTCATGAGAATGAGAATATTTCTATAAACATTTTTTTAAGGAGAAGAAATATAGATAGTGTCACACAGGGGACAGATTGATTTGTTGACATTACTGTTCAGTTTTTATAAGTAGGGGCAATAGTATACCACTACACAATTAACTACAAATCCTTCCTAGTCAAAGTTTCTTATCAATAAAATTGTAATATAAAAGAGCATTACTTATCTAGCCATCAGTAAAGGATCTATGTTAAATTTGATTCTTTACTATAAGAAATGTTTATTTTCACTCTCAATATAAATCATAAGGACACTTGAGAAGCTTGCTTTGTGGAAATCCATATAGAGTACAATTAAATAAGGAATCACATAAAGGATCATTCAAAAATAGGTTCAAGACAGAGGCATGGTGAACATTAAGGTGCCTAAACCATAGTACTTAATCTTATTCAGCTACAATCCTTTCTTTAAAAACAATAACAAAGAGAAGTTGACTTGGGTATACCTTACCAAACTGATATTACCGGTTTTCATCTTATTTAATCTTATTTCACTGCATTAGTTTGCTAGGGCTGCTATGACAAAAAACTACAGTCTGCGTGGCTTAAATAAGAGAAATATATTTTCTTACGGTTTTGGAGGCTGGAAGTTCAAGATCAAGGTGTTGGCAGTTTTGGTCTCACCTGAGGCACCTTTCCTTGGCTTATAGATAGTCACCTTCTTGCTGTGACCTCACAGGGCCTTTTTTTGTGTGTGCCGGTGCATCAATGGTGTTTCTTCCTTTTTCTGTAAAGACACCAGTCATATTGGATTAGGGTCTTGTGCTTGTGATATCTTTTAACTTCAATTATTTCTTTGAAGGCCCTAGCTCCAAAAACAGTCATATTGGGAGTTAGGTCTTTAACATATGAATTTGGAGGTCACACACTTTAGACCACAACACTTATTAAATGCTTCTTTAAAATATCATGGATTTCAAAAACTTTTATAGGAGGGTCCTATATGATGTGCTGAAATGCAAATATTGTCATACAGAGCAACTCCAGATGATTATTTTTGTTTTGTTATGCTTTGTGGGGAGGAAAAGATCACAGTCAATTTTATAGCCCTGAAATTTCTATCAGGCTTTCTTTTAACTTCATGGTATTTTATTAATCTCAGAAGTAATACAGCACAGACATGCCCTGCTGTGAAGAGGTTAAGGAGTCCCTGTGCATGGTCACTGCGGAACTTATTTGTCATGCATATTTCACTATAGTGCATTTTATGCATAAATGTATGTCAGGTAATGCATATTTTAGATAAAACATCTTTTAAGAGATTCATAATTACCATTTCACTGATATTTTCTTGCCACTCTTGAATAAATGGTTAAGTGTTAAATGGCAATTGTGCCATGATTATGGACATCTTTTATAATATTTATAAGCAGCCATAAAGCACATGGTATTTTTTTTTCTTTTAGATTCTTAAGTTGAGGAGCCAATGCTTCCAGATGATCAAAATAATTTCTAGTGTAGTAGGTGAAAGTGAACTCATTTCCGTTTTTAAAAGATTAACTTTAGGGATGTAATAAATAAATATGATAGAAGTTCTCTGAATTAGTCACTGCTTAAATGCCTATCTAGATTAAACCATGATCTCCATTCCCTCTGAAAATACACTCATTGATATTCAGAATGCAGAGAACTTCTGGGAAATGTTGTCTATATGCTCCCAACAGTGAGTCTCTAAAATTCATTTGTGCTTGTCACTAAAACCTTTCATTCTAGTCATACCTCTTGTTGTAATTATATCATTTAATTAAATATTACAGAGCAGTAAACTCTCAATTTGAAACAGTTATTTCGAGGAATACTGACCTGAATATTTTGCAAATATGCCAAAAAAGTGAATATCTAAAACTTGCTATTAAATTGATATTAATACAACTTTATAAATTTAGACAAATCATAAAAATCTACATTTATCCACTCATTACTTTTACTTCATACTGTTTTTTTTCCCAAAAAATCTGAAAATAGGACATCTGAATGGATCTCCAACAAGTAATTGAATTAGTAACTAAAATTCATTTCACAAAGAAAAGTTAAGTCCAACTCAACACATAAAGAAATACTAGTTTTTTTTAAAAATCCTCTCAGAAAAAAAGAGGAAATATACTTCCAAACTCACTTTATGAGCCAGTATTATGTTGCTATTAATAATTACGTTAAAATATGGTGAACGCCAGTACTCATCAGTAATAATTACACATAAAAGGAAGCACGGATAATTAAAGTTAATGGAAGGAGAGTACAAATAAAATCTAGATTAGAGTGACAGAATATTTTGTTTTGATACCATGGTTTCAACAAATAAATATAATTTTCAAGTTGAGATTGCTATAATTAGCCAACACTTTCCCCTATCCATGTATCTCAATTAAATGATTATCTCTATAATAATCTTGTCAAATTAACCTTAATGCAGGACATTTGGATCTTTTAACTATATAATTACTAAATATTGATAATATTTATATTTTAAGAAGCCCTCAATTGTCTTTACAAAATATCTCTCAAAATTATGAATTGATAAGAGGTTACAGACCATATGAACACCAATTTGCATGATTCCACTATTTACAGATCTATTTCTGAACCTAAATTGAGTTCATAGAGTTCTATTATAGATAATTAGTGATCATGACGAAACTGATTCTGCTAATATTTGGTGAACGTTTTTTATCTAATATGCTTCTTTACAGACAGTGTAACTAAACATTATATTAAGGGACAATTATTAATTATATTATTAATGAAGATGCATAACCAGCACATTAAGAATTGTCTGATTCCCTTTATGCATTCTAAATTTTAATATTTTACATTAATATTTGTTTTACTCATTCTGATGCCTTCCAACATAGAATTAAGCATATTTTGCAGATACTTCAAACAGTGCTATAAGCTGTGTTATAAGAGTTGCTGAACTCTTTGTATTTAATTAGTCCCAGACTTCCTGTCTCAGTAGGTCTATGTTCCATAGGATTCAAACATAGGCAATTGCTGTTATTAACATTAAGCAAAAAAATGTCAAGATAGTCCCATATAAGAGACATGTTAAAAATCTATTAGCTTTTTGTATAAGCTGCATTGGTAAAGTCATTTCAAATTTTAATAGATGGCAGTGGCTTGTGAAATACACTGGTCATAGTAGGACTTCTAGAGAAGTTACAAAAAGAATGAAAAGATACATATCTTTAGTCAAATATTTATGTAATACTTAAGTAAAAATGACAACGTCTCTTGGCTCTAGTCATACATATGATCTTACATATATTATGAAAAGAGATTTTTATTTTATGCCTCTTTACTCTTTCTTCTGGTGAATCATAATAAATATTGCCTATAGTCAGTTTTGTCATGAAAAGGAGTAACTATTTCATTGTTTAAAAGAACCCATGAATTTAGTAAAAAAATAAATTTGTTTCTATGCATTGAATGATAAGGAAAATGTTCAAATGTATTCTTTAATTTTTTGTACTTGTAAATTTTTAAATGTATCTTTTTTCAAATTTTTATTTAAATTCTAGTTAGTTAACATATAGTATAATATTGGTTTCAGGAGCAGAATTTAGTGATTCATCACTTATACATTAAATGTATTTAAATGTATTCCATCTTTATATTTAGGATTCATATATATTAATCAATCCAAATCTGCTGCATTTTTTTCAAAAGCAAAAATTGTCTATGTTCCAATTCCTTCATATATACAAATATGTTCAGGGATGAGCTTACAAAGGGCAATGAATGAGAATATAATTCAAACCTATAGGGATTTTTCAAGTAAAAATCTAGTTGTCATAAAACATTGACGAAGAATTCAATAAAAATAGTATTTGAATTACTAAACACACAAATTATGCCATTCAAGAAATAAATCTTTTGAATTACAATAAAGAGCATTCTACACAAAGTAAATATACCTATGTGTGTACATGTCTATATTTCATCAGAACAAAATAATTTACAAATACAATATATACTTAAAGTGGAACAGGTCTGCCAACAATGCTTTCAAAGTTAAATAAATTACTAGAATTGATTGTTTTTTAACAAGTCAGTTTTTAGTGAGACCTCAGAGTTTTGTGAATTGGCAACAATCTATGGGTTGGGGGTGTGGGTGGACTGTTCAATCTTAAATTCTCTTGGAGCTATTGTCTGAATGTGTAATGTTGATAAAAATTATGACTGCATCAGTGATGGGCTTCCAGTGTAATACACATTGCCCAAAGCAGGCTTCTCATGACCTCTGATAATTTGATTCTGCCACTGGTTCCTGAGAAGGCTGCTGAAGTGAGCACTAGACCTGCAGAAATGGCCACCCATTTCTCATGTTCCAAACGAGATTTCAGCCTTGAGCTGACAGCTTTAAAGGAATAATATCCTATGGGTTAAGAAGAAATGTTCATTATTTCCCTGAAAGTAACCTAAAAACAGGACTGTGCACACAAAATTAGAAGTGTGAATATCATTCAACCAAACTCTTGCTTAGATAATTAAAATAACATCTTCAGGTAAACTATTATTTTCCACTCAAAATGAGATAAATGAATTCAATGACTAGAAATTCAATTTATCTTTTAATTACACCTCACAATTATATCCATGTATTGTACAACGTTATTTGTACACTAAATGTTTTTCATCCTGCAGCCCACCTGCATTCAATGCAGAGTAAGTCTTTACAGCAGTTCTGTAGCTGTACTCTAAATCCAAATAAAGCATGTAATTACAATTAAAAAAACCTTTATAATTGCTTGGGTTTTAAGAATGCATTAAATTGAAAAGACAGCTGACACTGGAAAATGCAGTCATCTCTGGGGATAGGGGGAAGTTTTTATAAAAAGTAATCCAGTTTCAGTGAAGCAACTAATTATTAACACTACAGCTGGACACTTGTGTTTCCAACAGCCAATTTCATAGACTTTCTGTTGAGTAAAATCCAATTTTAAAATTTATAGTGCAGTTGAGTTTTGCCAAAAGAAAAAAAACTTAAAGTTGGACACAGTTGGAAGGGACTTAGCACCAGTGGAATCTCCAGTTTTAACCAATGAGAAAATCAGTTTCCACAAAGGTCAAAGGAGTTTTCCAAGTTCATACAATTAATTATTTACAAAATAAAGGATAAACCCCAAGCTACTGACTCTCAAAGTTTTTGTTTTAGCAGAAATAGCATCATATATAAGTAAATTATGCACTATGTAGGAAGGTGATAAAAGTTATGCAAAAAGAGACAGAAGTAAACAGAAAAAAAATATTGGGATTGTCAAAGTTGAGGAAAAGTGAGGTAAGGGTATACTTCCAGGTAGAATAGTCATCATTTTCATCATTAAGAAGGTGAGATTTGAGCAAAGACTTGAGAAAGATGTGAGTTGGCAATGCAGACATCTGGGAGAAAAGTGCTCTAGTTAGAACTGATAAACCCCAAAGGTGCTACCTTGGTGGGGGGGGGGAACTGTCTGGGGTATGCAAGTACTCAACATATAGCTGGTATGGCTAAGGTGGGATGACTGATGGGGAGACAAGAAGATCATATAGGATTAGGAGGAAGAGAAATGGGAACCACTGAAGAGTTCTAAATAACAAAATTATTGGACTTACTTTCAAAATAAACCTTCTCTGTGCTGTTTTTAAAAAGCTGATAGATGGACAAGAGCAGAAACAATGAGACCTGTTAGGAGTAATAGGGTGATATATGGTGGTAGTTCAGATTAGAGTGTTAGCAGAGATGAAAATGAATAGAATTCTCTTTACATTTTTAAGCTAGACCTAATATTGGCTGAATTGAATGTGGCATGTAAATGGAATGTGGCATGGTTGGCTTAAAAAAGACAGAGTCAATAATGACATCAATATATAAGGCTTGAGCAACTGAAAAGACAAGAGTTGCCATCTTGAGATGAGAAAAGACTAAAAAGGTAAGCTTTGGGAGGCAAGATCAAGACTTCAGTTTTGGTTCATTTATTTGATATCCAAATTGAGATGTTGAGTAAACAATTCAATATATGAGTTAGGATTTAGGAAATAAGTGTAGAATGGAGATGTAAATTTAGATGTTTTGAACATAGAGATATTAGTTAAGCCCAAGGACTAGATAAGGTTTCTAGAGAATGAAAATAGACAGGAAAGAGAAAAGATTTAAGAACTACAACGTGAAAATTTTGCATTTAAAAAATTGAGAGAAGAGTAATCAATATAGACAAATGAAAAAGAATTTGCAGTGACTAGGAGGAAAAACCAAGAGAAGGTGTCCTGGAAATCAAGTGAAGAACATCTTTTAAAGATGAGAAGTGAACAAGCATGGCCAACGCTATTGATAGGTCAAGAGTGATGACACAAAAAATAACTTTGGAATAAACTTCATGGAAGTTACTGTTGACTGTGGTGAGAGCAGTTTAAAGCAGTGTGATAGAAAGAGGAGTTAAAATGGAGTGTTGTATAAGAACATCTTCATCAACCTATTCCGTCAAAAATAAGATACCATTTGAATAGTCTTGCCCACTTCCCAGAAGTAACAAGGAATAATTTGAAGTACTAAAGTACAATAATTATACACTTAGACACCAGTCTTAGGACACTCTAATTTTTTTAACTTTGGAGCTTTCTACTAAATACATATTAAGTATAGTGTACCTCTGTAACCTTTACTAGCAATCTAAGTACTCACTAGTACATCTTATTCATTATTAATGGGCCTCATTTAGAATTCAAATATACAGTTTGATAACTTTGATGGTGGTGAATAAAAGAAGATAAACATCTTATTATTATGGTTAATTTGAATTTTTAAAGATTGTAAGAAAAATTTCAACTATCCCTCCTTTCATGAAAGGTATGTAATTATTGTGTTTTTCTCACTTTGATTGAAAAGTCTATAGTGTTCCATATATATTAACTTTTTTCATCTGTTGCAGTTTTTCATCATCTTTAAAACTGCAAGACTACTATTAAGATAATAAAGTACCTAAACAATCTTGCCCCACTGACCAGAGGCCTTTAAAGAACAACCAAATTCTTATTTTCAGCTCTTACATTTCCTTAATTATCCTATGGAAATATGACCTAATAAATAGTTCACACAGTGGTTATTAAATGTTATTTTGTATCAAAATCAGCTTCTTTTAAAAAATATAAGTGTTCCCTCACATTACCCTCTATTGATTTGGAATTAAATCGTACTTTCTGGGTATTTGTATTTTTAAATTTTTTAAATTAAAAAAAATTAAGTTTTTATTTGAATCACATGGTGCTCATCATGACAAAGTGTACTCCTTAATCCCCATCACCTATTTCGTTCATGCCCTTACCTATCTCCCCTCTGGTAACCATCAGTTTGTTCTCTATAGTTGAGTCTTTTTCTTGGCTTATCTCTTTTTTTCCCCTTTGCTTATTTGTTTTGTTTAAGTTCCACATATGAATGAAATTATATGGTATTTGTCTTTCTCTGATTTATTTCACTTAGCATTATACTCTCTAGTTCCATCCATGTTGTTGCAAATGGCAAGATTTCATTCTTTTTCATGGCTGAATTTTATATATATATATATATATCACATCTTCTTTATCCATTCATCAGTCGATGGTCCCTTGGACTGCTTCCCTATCTTGGCTATTTTCTATTCTGTTTTATTGATATGTCTATTTTTGTGCCAGGACCGTACTGTTTTGAGTACTACAGCTTTCTAATCTAACTTGAAATCCAGAATAGTGATGCCTCCAGCTTTGCTTTTCTTTTTTTTAAGATTGCTTTGGCTACTTGGGGTCTTTTGTGGTTCCATACAAATTTTAGGATTATTTATTCTAGTTCTGTGAATACTGCTGCTGGTATTTTTATAGGGATTGCTTTAATGTGTATATTGCTTTGGGTAGTATAGGCATTTTAACAATATTTTTTTTCCAATCCACGAGCAGGGAATGTCATTCCATTTCTTTGTGTTATCTTCAATTTCTTTCATCAGTGTTTTATAGCTTCAGAGTATAGGTCTTTCATCTCTTTGCTTAGTTTTATTCCTAGGTTTCTTATTATTTTTGGTAAAATTATAAGTGGGATTGTTTTCTTAATTTCTCTTTCTGCTGCTTCATTATTGGTGTATAGAAACACAACAGATTTCTATACATTGATTTTTTTATCGGCAATGTTACTAAATTTATTTATCAGTTCTACCAGTTTTTTGGTGGAGTCTTTCAGGTTTTCTGTATAGAGTATCATGTCATCTGCAAATAGTGAAAGTTTTACTTCTTCCGTACTGATTTGGATGCTTTTATTCCTTTTTGTTGTCTGATTGTTGTGACTATGATTTCCAGTACTATGTTGAATAAAAATGGTGAGAGTGGACATCCCTGTCCTGTTCTTGACGTTAGGGGAAAGGCTCTCAGATTTTCCTCATTGAGGATGATGTTAGCTGTGGGTTTTTTATTTATGGCTTTCATTATGTTGGGATATATTTCCTCTATTCCTACTTTGTTGAGGGTTTTGAGCATGAATGGATGTTGTACTTTGTCAAATGCTTTTTCTACATCTATTGAAATGATCTTATGGTTCTTATTCTTTCTCTTATTGATGTGATGTATCATGTTGATTGACTTGTAAATATTGAGTCACCCTTGCAACCCAGGAATAAATCCCACCTGATTGTGAATCATCTTTTTAATGTATTATTGTATGAGTTTGCTAATATTTGTTGAGATTTTTGCATCTATGTTCATGAGAGATATTGGCCTGTAGTGTTTTTTTTTTTTTTTTTTTTTTTTTGTGGCATCTATCTGGTATCAGAGTAATCCTGGCCTCAAAGAATGAATTTGGAAGTTTTCCTTCTTTTCTATTTTTTGGAATAGTTTGAGAAGAATAGGTATTAACTGTTCTTTATATGTTTGGTAGAATTCACCTGTGAAGCCATCTGGCCCTAGACATTTGTTTTTTTGGGAGTTTTTTGATTACTGATTCAATTTCATGGCAGGCAATCAGTCTGTTCAAGTTTCTATTTCTTCCTGTTTCAGTTTTGGTAGGTTATATGTTTCTAGGAACTTATCAATTTCTTTTAGGTTGTCCAATTTGTTGGCATATAGTTTTTCAAAATGCTCTCTTATGATTGTTTGTGTTTCTTTGGTGTTGGTTGTTATTTTCCCTCTCTCATTTGTGATTTTATTTATTTGGTTCCTCTTAATAAGTCTGGCTAGAGGTTTATCAAGTTTATTGATTTTTTCAAAGTATCAGCTCCTGGTTTCATTGATTTGTTTTATTGTTTGTTTGTTTTTTTAGTTTCTATATCATTTATTTATACTCTAATTTTTATTATTTCTTTTGTTCTGCTGGTTTTGGGGTTTGTTTGTTGTTATTTTTCTAGCTCCTTTAGGCATAAGGTTAGGTTGTTTATTTGAGATTTTTCTTGCTTCTTGAGGTAGGTCTTTATTGTTATAAACTTCCCTATTAGAACCACTTTTGCTGTGTCCCAAAAGTTTTGAACCATTATGTTTTCATTTTCATTTGTTTCCATGTAGTTTTTTATTTCTTCTTTTACTTCCTGGTTGACCCATTTATTGTTTAGTAGCATGTTATTTATTTGTACTTGTGTTCTTTCCAGATTTTTTCTTGTGGTTGACATCTATTTTCATAGCGTTGTGGTCAGAAAAGATGCATGATATGACTTCGATCTTTTTAAATTTGTTTAGGCTTGTTTTGTGGCCTAATATGTGACATATTCTGGAGAATGTTCTATGTGCATTTGAAAAGAATGTGCATTCTGCTGTTTTAGGATGGAATGTTCTGAATATATCTGTTAAATCCATCTGGTCCAATGGGTCATTCAAAGCTGGATATTTGTATTTTTAAGCAAGAATTCCATTTGATTCTTAAGCACATCAACTCACATCATTAATCAGTAACAACTTTGAATATTTTAAAAAATCCATTTTCTGGTAAAAATATATAAATATGTATGTATATATCTCTCTATATACTAAATATACAGTATAAATATGTATACTATATACATATGCAATATATGTATATACATATAGTAGAACAGTATGTGGCACAGAGTAAGCACAATATAAGTGTTAATTGTAAAGGCAAAAACAATATAAATTACTGTGCGTTTAGATGTTGGCCCAGGTCTTGGATATCACTAAGCTATTAAACTAGCAAAGTCTTTCCTGCAGACTTATTACATGATCAAACTACATTCCAAGTATAAGCATTATTAACTGAATTTTCTTTTATATACAATGAAATTGTCCTTAATATGTGCCTTCCACATTCACATTTGTGTTTATTTCCTGTTGCTATTTCCTCTCTCATCTCCACCAATATTTCTTTTTTCTTTTACATGTTTCCAATGAGTATTTATTATTAGTTAAACCACGATTCAGGATCCCAAGGTGGGGATCACCATGTACACAGGTCCCCCTTCACCACCCTGGGAGAAGAATGGACGACAAAGGAGAGGTGGGTGGAGCCAGTTCAGACCTTCCCAGGAAACATGCCTTTTGTGCTGCAGTTGTCCCAGGCTGACTCTCAGGATATGGGGCAGAGGGACTTGTACACACACCAGTACTATTTGCACCTGAAGACATCAGCCCCTTTAGCAGTCATTGCCTTCTCACAGCAGTGGAAATCCAGTTAGTTCTGCCAGCAGTTCCTAGTCTGGTTCTGGTTGGGAAAGCAGTTGTCAAAAGGGACAGTCTGGTAGTTCTGGTAGGTCTTGATTTCTTCTGCCATGGTGCTGACTCCTAAAGACATCCCTGAAGCAGCTCACAGCTCAATGTGACCTCCGTACAGACACCAGAGTCACCACTAATATTTCTGAAATCTTTCCTGACAATGTCTCCTGAGATGCCAAGGAAGTTCCTTGCTCCTTCTCCTTCATTCATATCTTGAGACACCACCAAAACCAAGAAGAGGTTGAAGTATCTGTCAAACCATGGTTAAAACTCTGAGGAAGCTTTTAAATTATATATATATATTTGAATAACTTAACAGGTAAGTTATAATTAAGGCAAGTACAATTTCTTTGAATAAGGTAATTTTTTTGAAATCACATAAGGCATAGTGGTAGCTTATATAAGGGAAATAATGTTGAAGTGTCAAAAGTAAAAGATTCAGAGTCAAGGAGATAGGGTCAACAAGATATGGTAATTGATGTGATATAAGCTGAAAGATACAAAAATTAAGGGCGACCCCGGTTTCTGGCTGGAGCAACCAGGTGGAGAGAAGGGTCATTCATAAATTTAGAAAACACAGATTCTGGTGAGGGCAGAATGTTATAGAGTGGCAGGTATACTTATAGCAAAAGCAGCACTGTGGAAACTAGAATGTCATATGTCCTACCCACTTTTTTTGACTACTTGATCAGAATTTGTTCTGGGTTGATCAATGTGACATGTGTCTTTTATAGGAAGTAGCATCAATTTTCCAAATTGCTTTTCCTACTAAGTTTTGTTTAATTCTTCAAATTTGGAGTTCATATGCCATAAAAAGTGTGTGTGTACACACACACACACACACACACACACACAATACTTTAACATGGGTTAAATTATATTGTATTGTTTATTGTTGTATATTTGTATATAATTGTATAGAAAATTATTTTATAAATTAAAATAATTTATGTCCCATGTCTAAACACAGAGCCTGGTAAAAAAAGAAAGCAGTTAATATATATAAATTCATATTTTTATCATGGTGGTTGTAATAAGAAAAGACATCACAAGAAGTGACATTCAGTCATTTATTCACTAGATCCACAGTTATCAGAAAGTTGAAATCCATGATAGAGAAGTCAGTGCTCCTGCACGTAATTTGTCTTAATTCATTATCTATTAGACTAACAGTCATTTCACAGTATTGGTTGCTCTTTAAAAAATCCCTTTATTTCATTTTGAAAGCCTCATTTAAAAGTAAAATCACCAGTTGGACCCTATGTTGATTATAAAAATCAAGAGTATGGTATTTAATGTGGGCAACTCCAAACTGGTAAATTTCATGTTTTACATCCTAAAAATTTTAGGCTTAATTCTTACCTAGATGTATTGTATATAATGCCAAGATATGTTTAATTGAAATAGTGCCAGCCGTAGATGGAATTTAAGGAAAGTGGCAGCTGTGGGAGTAAGGAAAAAACAGTTGATAACAGAATGTTTAAAGGTAAAGGACTAAAGCATGGGACCCATAATGTCTTCTCTTCATTTTTACTTGTTTGTTTTGTGGTAAAGATTTTGAAAAATGAATATTTTCTTTTTGTAGGAAGGGGCCATTCAATTTATCCCAGATCCCAGAAGTTTTCAATTCTGCCTTGCATATTAACATCAATTTAGGAATTATTATTATTATTATTATTATTATTATTACTATTATTTTAAAGTAGGCTCCATGCCCGGTGTAAAGCCCAATTCTGGGCATGAACTTACCACCCTGAAATCAAGACCTGAGCTGAGACCAAGAATCAGACACTTAATTGAATGAGCCACTCAGGCACCCCTAGGAATTATTTTTAAAATGACCATGCCTGGCTCATGCCCCATATCAATTTAATGAAGAATTTGGGAGACAAGACACTGGTATATTTAAAAGTTCCCTAGGCATTTCTAATGGGTGGTCAGGGAAAGAAACTACTGAAATACTTCATCACATAAACATGGCAAGCTAGTAACCTAAATAAAAGGAAAAAAAAAATGGTACAGAATAGAAAAACATGTAGCAAGCCATATTAGCCCATTTTTTGCAGTTTTTAAAAGTCTCTATTAAAAATCAATGTGCAGGGGCACCTGGGTGGCTCAATCAGTTAAGTCCAACTCTTGATTTCGACTCAGGTCATGATCTCAGGGTTGTGAGATTAAGCCCCACCTTGGGCTCTGTGCTGGGCATGGAGCCTGCTTGGGATTCTCTCTCTTCCTTTCCCTCTGCCCCTACCCCTCTCAAAAAAAAAAAAAAAAATCTATGTGAAAACATAATTAAAATTGGTGAATGTACTGTACTGAATGAGATTCTAGCAGGATAGTCAATACATGCACTAGATACTACCTGTATTCTATTAAGTCACACTTGTGATGTGGAATATGTAATATACAAGTAGTATGTAATAAAAGTAAAATGGATTATTTAATCATATTCATTATCAAAAGTTCTACTTTGCTTTTGTCTTTTTTTTTTTAAAGATTTTATTTATTTGACAGAGAGAGAGAGAGAACAAGCAGGAGGAGCAACAGAGGGAGAGGGAGAAGCAGGCTCCCCGTCTGAGCAGGGAGCCTGATGCAGGACTTGATCCCAGGACTCTGGGATCATGACCTGAGCCGAAGGCAGACACTTAATCAACTGAGTCACCTGGGTGCCCCGTGCTTTTGTCTTCTGAAAATTAATAATAAGTCTTTTTTTAATCTCAGGATTTAGATGGGCATTTTATTATTTTCATATATATACATATATATATGTTTGTCTGTATATATATATATATTAAATTATGCTAAATATAAAATTTGAATTAAAGAAAACATATATATTGATTCCAGTATATTAGATCTTTATATGCAATAAAATCTCACTGATTATAAGGATAATCCAAATTAAGATAGTCAAAATGTACTTTATTTCTTTCAAGAACAGGTAGCACATAGGAAACAATGTTCTAAATGCTAAATATTACACATCTGAAATTCATTTGATTCTGATGTAGAAAATAGATAATCACTTACAATGAATGCTACTAAAAAAACTAAGCTAAAATCCTCACAATAGTGCATTCATTCTCATTCACTAAACAGTCGTGCTATTTTCTGTGTTTTACATTTTTAGTCTTATCACTACATGAATAATTCAAAGGAAAACTTTTGCAGTCTGGATTAAGTTATCATAAATTCTGAATAATGGTAATTTAACACTACAGAAGTACTAGAAGGCTCATTTTAAAGATTTCATTAATATCTTAGAAAACTAAAGTAAAGGTATCATTCCACATATAATAGATATGTTAATTAAATTTATAAAAATATATGTGCAACACAATTAAAAATGTCATGTCACTAGATAGCCTGCTTTCAATAAGTCTAACTTAAATTCTCACTAATATGATGTCAATAATTTCAAATAAAGATGTACAAATGTTGATATTTAGGATGATGCTTTTAAAAACTATCATTTATCATGTGAAATTCAGACTTATTGGACCTTACAAAGGCCATATGGAAATTAGAACTGAGGGTGGGAGCTGAACCATGGATAGTGAAATTCACGTTATCAATACATAAATTTTCCAAATAGAACTCATTCTACTCTATTTTCAGAGAGCCTAATATTTATTTTGGCAACAAGTAAGGCTGCAATTGGAAATAGGCTTGGAATTTGAGTTAAAACTTTTAAAACGTTTGAAACAGCCTGTATAGTAAATCATAATACAGATCATCCATTTCCGTTTATACACAAAGATAAAATACTCCCCTGCAGGCCCCCATGAGAATACTCTTTCCTATCAGAATAAGTACATTGACTTCATAAATTCAGTATGCCATGATGTTTAAAAAATGTTTGGGTGACATAAATTGCTCTTGTACACTGTAGAAGTGGTTTTATCGATACTACCGACTTCCACACTTACAATGGATTTGCAGAATTAATCAAATGCCGGCACAAACTCAGAAACTTTCAATTATGTATTTCAAAAATATTCATTTTTATATACTCACTGGTTGCATTCAGATCATATCTTGCAATTGTGTTAATTCATAGACCATTTTAAAATCACAGTGCTAATTTGGGAGATTGTCTTTGGAAAGAATCTGCAAAGTGCCTATTTCCTCAAAAATACTCTTTATAAGCATTCTTTTTCCTTCTTTATGCAATTTGGACCAAGCAAGGTCAGTTAGTGAGGAAATAACATTATTTAAAAATAAATCTCCATCAGACCTTGGAGCTGTCCCTTGGGTAAACATTATAGGAAATGAATGAATGTTTTGCAGTTTGTAGCTTCAAACTCTCTGTTTTAATATTGCTCATATGCTACTGGCTATGTGCGGTGGAGTTAATATTCTTTAATACTGTATTTTATGTGCTATCCTAGGGGTTCTTTGTCTTGCTTTTCATTTACTACACTAGTACATTATTTGGCTGCATGTAAGAATTTGGACATTATTCCGTCGTTCAGTTTCAGTTGCCAAAATACTTTTGATCAATACAACTTCCAGAAAAATTAGGCCATAAAAAACAATGTGTTTAGTAGAATATTTGTGTCATTAAAACTTTCAGTACAAGTCCTAAAAACTAGAGGTCTCAGCCCTCTCTCAGCCTTTAATGTGCTTCTGCGTGACTATTAAATACAAACTGTGTATGAATACTTCGTTCATCCTTCAAGAAACACATTGAGTCTGAAGTTATTTAACGCTACCATATAAATTTCTATATAGGTATTTTCAGTTGCAACCTGAAGTGTATAAAATAATGGAGCAGAGCTAACAGCTTGATTTAGTACCTTCCTCCAGAAACATCTCTGCTTCTAGCAGGAAAAAGAAATTAAAAAAGAATAGGAAAGAGAAAAGGAAATTATACATCTCTGTGAACTTCTACCAGTAAAATGACTGATTTACTGTATAACACAAAGTTCAGGTAAATAAAATGCCAAAATAATTATACAATAATATCTCAGGTATTTTCTTGATGATATTTTATGCAAAATATTTTTTTGACAAGACCTAGTCTTGCCCTTAGAGTAGATTATAGAGGCAAAGGGAGCAAGAGTTACTGGTACAGCACCAGGAACAAAATAATTTCATTCTTAATTCATGAATCCGTGGAGAAATTCACAAGTGATGATGTGCATGTTTCTTAGACTTCATGTTGTAGATAATAATACTTTGAGTTGATCTCTTTGTCTTTATTTTTTTATTTTTTTAAGATTTTATTTATTTATTAGAGAGAGAGGGAGAGAGAAACAGCATGAGAAGGGAGAGGGTCAGAGGGAGAAGCAGGCTCCCCGCTGAGCCAGGAGCCCGATGCGGGACTCAATCCCAGGACTCCGGGATCATGACCTGAGCCGAAGGCAGTTGCTTAACCAACTGAGCCACCCAGGCGCCCAGATCTCTTTGTCTTTAAAATAAAGAAGCTCACATAAGGAGTTGGTACTGGGTTTTTATGAGTCTTATAAAAATAGGTGATATAAGCATTGAGAAGACTCTTTCCATTAATGCAGGTTAGAATCAAAGAGGTTTCAGAAGACTAAGCATAGGCAGTCTCCTAACATCCCCTCTGGGAAAACATTAAAGATCAAAATATGCTATAAGCTAATAACATGTATTACTCCAGTGATCCCTTGAGAAGAACAGCATTTGGACCTGGAGAGCTTTGCAACAGAAAGTTGTTTTTCTAACAATGGTGACTTTGTCCTTCCCAAAGGACACCCAAAACAGCAAGTATTCCCTAATAGATATGATGAGTTTCACCTAAGACTAAGAACATCACTAAATTGAAGAAAACATTACTCAGTAAGTTAATTATTCAAAACTCTTTTTTATATCCTGAATACAACCTATTGTCATTGTCAAAATTACACAGTTTCAGAATATGAAAAGTAAGATTATTCATTAAATGAATTGTAAGTTTTAATTTTTTTCTTTCTTTTTATTTTTTTTGTTGATTTTTTTTTATTATGTTATGTTAATCACCATACATCATTAGTTTTTGATATAGTGTTCCATGATTCATTGTTTGTGTATAATACCCAGTGCTCTATGCAGTACATGCCCTCCTTAATACCCATCACCAGGCTAACCCAACCCCCACCCCTCTCCCCTCTAGAACCCTCAGTTTGTTTCTCAGAGTTCATAGTCTCTCATGGTTCGTCTCCCCCTCTGATCTCCCCCCCTTCATTCTTCCCTTCCTGCTATCTTCTTCTTCTTTTTTTTTTTTTTTTAACTAATAATGTATTATTTGTTTCAGAGGTACAGGTCTGTGATTCATCAGTCTTACACAATTCACAGCGCTCACCATAGCACATACCCTCCCCAATGTCTATCACCCAGCCACCCCATCCCTCCCACCCCCCACCACTCTAGCAACCCTCCATTTGTTTCCTGAGATTAAGAATTCCTCATATCAGTGAGGTCATATGCTACATGTCTTTCTCTGATTGACTTATTTTGCTCAGCATAATACCCTCCAGTTCCATCCACATTGTTGCAAATGGCAAGATTCCATTCCTTTTGATGACTGCATAATATTCCATTGCATATATATACCACATCTTCTTTATCCATTCATCTGTCGATGGACATCTTGGCTCTTTCCGCAGTTTGGCTATTGTGGACATTGCTGCTATAAACATCGGGGTGCACATACTCCTTCGGATCCCTACATTTGTATCTTTGGGGTAAATACCCAGTAGTGCAAATGCTGGGTCGTATGGTAGCTCTATTTTCAACTTTTTGAGGAACCTCCATACTGTTTTCCAGGGTGGCTGCACCAACTTGCATTCCCACCAACAGTGTAGGAGGGTTCCCCTTTCTCCACATACCTGCCAACATCTGTCGTTTCCTGACTTGTTAATTTTAGTCATTCTGACTGGCTAAAATTTTCTTTCTTTTTAAAAAAAGATTTATTTATTTATTTGAGAGAAAGAGAGAGCAAGCACAAGAGCAGGGGTGGGGGAGAGGGACAGAGGGAAAGAATTTCAAGCTGGCTCCCTGCTGAGCATGGAGACCTACAAGGGGCTAAATCCCACAACCTTGAGATCATGACCTGAGCCGAAATCAAGAGGTGGACACTTAACTGAGCTACCCAGGTGCTCCTTAAATTTTCTTTATCTTCTGCTCTGGAATCAATGTTTTCTATGTATTGTTGAGCTAAGTGGAACTTAAATCCATTTTTACAACATATTTTCTCAGATTTTATCCAAAGAGTAAAGCTAACCTCTATATACATTTATAAAACAATAACATACATAATCAATTTTGAAATATTTTTATATGGGTTTTTCTTAAAGATTTAAACCAAATATGTAAATGGTTTCTTGATTTTTCTTTAATGTGAGAATTTTTTATGATTCTTGGTTAACAAAGAATTCTCAGTTCCAAATCTTAGTCCATTCTGCTATTTCTATTTTTTTTAATTGAGGTATACAAAAAAAAAAAGGGCACAGAGTGTATAACTCAGTGTGATGTATAATTACTTCCCAACATACTAGAAGGATCCATTGTGCCCGTTCCCAATCATAGGTCCCAGAGAAAACAACTTTCTGATTCCTTTCCTTATAGATTAGTTTTGTCTCTTTAATTTCTTATAAATGGAATCATACAGATGCAATCTTTGTGTGACTTCTTTTGTTCATCATTATGACTGTGAGTTTCATTCATGATTTGCATGTAGCAGCAATTGCTCTTTTTTGTTGGCGCATAATGTTCAACTGCATGAATGTACCACAATTTATGCATCCATTTTGCTGTAGATAGGCAATTGGGTTGTTTTCAATCTGGACAATGAGGAATAAAGCTGTTATAAACTTTCTTGTACATATCCTTTAGTAGACATATATATTCAATTATCTTGAGTATATAACTAAGGTTGGAATTTCTGAGTCATAGGATAGGAACATATCTTTTAGTCGCCATTGTCAAAAAGTTATCCAAAATGGTTGTAATTTCTGGCTATTTTTAAAAATTTGCTAGTTTTGGGGCGCCTGGGTGGCTCAGTTGGTTAAGCGACTGCCTTCGGCTCAGGTCATGATCCTGGAGTCCCTGGATCGAGTCCCGCATCGGGCTCCCTGCTCGGCAGGGAGCCTGCTTCTCCCTATGACCCTCACCCCTCTCATGTGCTCTCTCTCTCTCTCTCTCATTCTCTCTGTCTCAAATAAATAAATAAAATCTTTAAAAAAATAAAATAAAAAAAAAAATAAAAATAAAAATTTGCTAGTTTTGCAGGATGGCTGTCTCTCAGACAGGGTTACACCATTGTCCACATTAAGGACACATGAGAAAGACTTGCTTCTAAGGGTCCAGAGACAATCAACATTAACCCCTCCTGCAGGGTTATATGGCTTCAAGTCACTGGACGTTCAGAGTCCTGTGTGCCATTGGGAAAAGGATCCAGTATAGACAAAAATGTTGGTCTCTGTTAAAACTTTGTAGATGTCAAGGACTAGATACATCCTCTTACTGAAAATGAGGAGGTAGCAATATTTCTCAGAAATTCTGAGAAAGGGTAAAATAAAATAATTTTCCTTTGTGTTTCCTTTTTGCTATGTTACTGTTATGGACATACTGAATAAGAAATTTATAAGACATTAAGAAGATATTTTATGTATTTTGATAAGGCATCTCATGTTTGTTATAGATAAGCTTTAGTGACTTTCTACATCAAAGTGGTGTCATATTAAGAGTAGAGGTCATATATGATGTACTGAATTGAGAAATTATTTAGAAAAACTGGATCTAGTTACAAAATACATGAAAAGGTTGATGGAGCAGTCAGTGGAGTCAGTTTGGAATATGGCATTTGACTTTATTCTTGACAATGTTCAGGTGGTTTTATAACAAACTTATGGAAACACGTTAAAAGTCACATAAATATAACGAGGGAGCCTCCACTAGCTGTGCCATTAAGTGTTTGTGAGGTGTTTGCAAGATGCATAATAATAATGCTCTTTTTCAATCTAAAATTTCTTTTTAAGCCAGTGTTTTATACTTTTCTTTGCAATAAGTGCCGAATTTGTCAGTATTGCTTGTAAATAATTGTGTTAATTTTTTTACTGTAGTCTAATTCTATTTACAAAATGTTTGTTTATAAAGTTTTATGAATTTTTACAGTGAAGTGCTTACAGTTCTTTAATAAAGAACCATATGTTTAAAAAGGTCATTTTAGCAATGCAATATTAACCTTTTAAGTTATTAACCAAGGTCCTTTATTAGTTCCTAAAAAGCAGGTGTTATTATCCAATGACAATTGGGGATTGCCTTATTATTTTGATGTGATTTTAACAGACAAGTCCAAATACTAGTCATCACCTGTATCTTTCCCCTTGCCTCTACTTAAGGCCACATATTGAATGGTTAAGAACATACCCCGTTACTTATAGACAGATCAATTCAGCAAATATGTATTGAATTCCTGACATATCCTTGGGAAGGTTCTAGAGAAAATAAATATGAACTGGGTCAATTACACATATTCCTTATGTTTATAAGTATTTTTGTTTTATATAATATAAAAGTTCTCTTTAGTCTTTTTAAATTGAGAACAATGTTGTTTATGACACTATTTTTTTAAAAATCTAAGTCAATCTTCTTGTAGAATGTCCCAAAATCTGGATCTGTCAGATTGTTTCTTCATGGTGTTCTTTACGATGCTGATATATTTCTTTTGAATGGGATGTTCAGTCTAGAAGTTTGAATATATTCAGTTTAAACCTCTTTGCAAACATACTTCTTAGTGAACTTCTTATTGCACACAACGGACAGATTGCCTCACAGGTCCCACCATTTTTAAAGGAACCTTGTGAGGTGATATTTTGAGTCCATCTGACTTTCCTGTTCCTAAGCAACTTTTCACCCAATGGTTTGATTCCCATTTATGAATGAGACCAGAATCATTTATGACCTAACACAAAGGATAATGAAAGTGAGATGTTAACCTGTCTCAAGCTTAATAACTTCAGGGATACAATCATTTAAGAGGTTAATACAGATAAAGCAGAAAGAGGTTTAGCAATGTCCCTGGGACATTTTTCTCTCATAGTGGGCATATATCTCTAACATAGAATTAGAGATGAAGTCTAAGTCAAATTTGTGAGTCAACTTACATTGTGAGAATGTTTAGGTCTTAAAACAGCAATTCATATCCAGATGGTTACAGATCTTACACAACATTTTCCAGAAAGCCACGCTTCCTGATTCCATAGATTCTCATTTTGTTTATCATCAGCTCCTATAGGGATATTTTGACAAGAGCATTCCACAGAAAAAAACTTTTCTCCTAGCAAATAGCATTAGTCTATTTATCAGAAAATCTAGTTATTATCAAAAGAGAACTGGATCACTAACCAGCTGCTTTAACTCCTTCCTCCCCAAATTATAATACTAATTAATGTTTGTAAAATAGTGATTCTCTGATTCCTTCATTTCATTATCTCTGCTTTCTCTTTTTACATACCAGTACGGACATACGAGTATTTTTAATCAAACATATTAGAATCACTTATAATCTTCTTTTTTTAAATGTTCAAATTGTCACAAATTTGACTAGTAGAACACTCAAACTTTTTCTATGTCTTTTTGGCATGATCTCATTTATATTTGAGCACTCTCTTACTTTCTGCCACAAGATGTCCCAAACTCACCTTTTTCTTTCCTAGTCCCAGATAGACTCTAACATTTCTCCAAGGAGCCTCAATCTTTGCGGGCAAAAGATCTGTGTACTGGATGGTAGTGGGGTGACATTGCATCTGAGCACTGCCCAGCAGACAGAGCTAAATAATCTGTATTTATATTTGTATCTTTATATTGTATCATGAGATTATGCTGAAAATTCACATTTAAATTTAATATAATAGATTTTAAAAACCTTTTAAATGTTACATGAATATCCCTATTCTCTTGCAAAAATCTTTGTTCCTGATATTAAATATTTACATGTATGCTTTATCCAATCAAATATATAAAGTAGTTTCAGAGTTACAGTAAATACATTGTTAACAAATTTACTAAGTACAATTAATTCCTTCGCAGGTTTTACATCCTTAGAATATATTCATAAAATATTTAGAATCAAGTTACTGTGTTCACAGATCACTTGAGTAATTCCTTTTTTTGTAAATTTAGATTGACAAATTGATACGCATTTAGTTTCATACACACACACACACACACACACACACACATATATATATAAGATTTATTTATTCATTTTGAGAGAGAGAGTGCATGAGAGCACAGGCAGTGAGGGGCGGAGGGAGAGAGAGTCTTAAGCAGACTTGATGCTGAGTGTGAAGCCCGAAACAGGGCTTGATCTCAGGACTCTGAGATCACGACCTGAGCCAAAACTAAGAGTTGGAGGCTTAACTGCCTGTGCCACCCAGGCGCCCCTACATATTTTTTGTATTCAGTTTTAATAACCACTTCCTTTACCACTGCCCTTGAGTCCATTTCTATTCTAAACTGAAGCCACTTCTCTTTCTACACAAAGTGATGACCAGGTGCACCTCTCAGATATTTGCCCAAAGTGAAATTTTCTTGTGTCACTGTTTTAAAATATTCATTTTTGGGTGAGGTTGTAGTGTACCTGCTAACTATTTTTGCTTGTCTATAACCAAGTTAATGTAGCTGTAAGCCAAACTCATGCATTTTCCTCCTCTTTTAACAGGTTATAAGAGATCCTGCATTAAGTTATAATTATGAGATGAGGGAGCACTGTTTGTGCAAATGTATGGGTGTCCAGGACACCTGCTCAACAGCTGTCTTGTACACTCTGGTCCTGCTCATCCTCTATTCCCTATGTACTACTTTCATCTTATTATGATTTGTTGTTGGATACATCCAATATTATGACTTAATGGATCTGAAAGGACTTAGCTCATGATGGCCAGTTCCAGTTGCATATACTTGGTGTCCCACAGGAAGTCATACACCTCTACAATGACCCAGCAGCATGCCAGGAATTGTCTGTCAAGAGACAAATAATTCTATGCTGCAAAAGAAATGGCCTTGCTCCAAAAACTCAAAGGTCTATGTTGTAGTTCTCTCACTGGTACTTGCCACAAAATACAAATGATATTTTTTTTCTATCACTGATATCTCTAACCACATAGAGTCTTCTGCCTGGACCTTCTGCATAGCTTTCCCTACTCTGGGTTCTATTTAAATCTGGGAGTTTTTGTTTCCCCAATAACCCTAGTAATATGATAACATTAAACTAAAAAAAATTACTCGACATCGTGCTTACTTCTTTTAAGAAATAATGAAATAATTTGCATTTTATTTTGCTAAGAATGTCCTATAAAAGCCCTTTATCTTCAGAACCCTAAATACATAATGAGTTTGGAGGGCCCTGAAACACACAGGGTTTACCTCCCAAACCCTGGAGCATTAAAGTTCTCCAGATGCCTTCAGCATGCTAGCCAACTCTTGATCATCCAGGTGAATAAATATAATTTTATTGGTGAAATACATCAACATAATATTCTGCAGAATATAAGGATATTCCAGGGATCTTTGGAAAATATTATTATAGAAGGCAAGAGTGTTACTATCACTCTATGACAAAAGTAGAAATTTATATTATTGTCCATTTCATATGAATGTGAACAGCTTTGTTTTTTCATTTCTAATTAGGTTAGAACAGAACAAATTAACCAAATCAATGTTCACTTATCATGTACCTGAGTCTATATTTATCTGCTCTCATACATATATCACATCTGACATCACGACTGAAATTTGGGCTAATGGTGGTCTATGATTAGCCTTGATGAATCATCTAGTTTCTACAAAGGCCAGACTCATAAACTGAACATAGATATAATGGGGACCACACACCTATATCCCTTTTGATCCTTAAGTTTGGAACTAATTTCTACCATACCTTCACCCAGGATGTGATGTTGTTTTGAATTATTAGCCAAGTGGAAGGCAATTACAGATGCTTCCAAATGATCTTCCCTACTATAATAACCTACTGTAATAACTCTTATCATATGTAATAGGTAGAATAATGGTCCTCAAATATTTCCATGTCCTAATTTCTGGAACCCGTGAATATATTAAGTTACACGGTAAAAGGGTTGTTAGATGATCTTCATATAGGAATATTATCCTGAATTATATGGGTGGGTCCAATGTAATCACAAGGGTCCTTAAAAATGGAAGAGGTGGGAAGAAGAAGGAGAACCAAGGAGATAAAAATGTGAGAATTTGGCTTGATGTTTCTGAGTTTAAAGATGAAGGAATTGGGTCATGAGCCAAGAAGTGCAGTCGGTCTTTAGAAACTCAGAAAGACAAGAAAATGGATTCTACTCTAAAGACAGCACTATTGACACATTGATTTTAGCTCAGTGAGTCCCATTTCAGACATCTGAATGCAAAACTATAAAATAGTTAATTTGTTTAAAGTCACTAAGAATGTGGTAAGTTATTGAAGAAGCAATAAGAAACATACAGGTTTAGGGAACTGGAAATTGGGTGCTGCTATAATAAATACCTAAAAATAGGAAAGTAACTTTGGAATTTGGCAGTGGGGAAAGGCTGGACAAATTTTAGCTGCTACTCTAGCCTTGTTGGTTGTTATATTCACTGATTATTGCAATAATTGCACTTATTCTCCCTAACTTCTGATAATTAAGCAAATTGCACCTGGCCTCTATTGTTTTACAGTCCCATTATTCCCCTTATTTTCAGAAAGCCAAGTTCTGTACCATCATTCCTATCATTACAGGGAATACAACTGAGTTATTTGCAAGTGGTTTGATTCTTTAAAGGCTTTTTTTTTTTTTTTTAATTTTTGGAGTTTTTATTGAGATAATTGCAGGTCCACACACATATGAAATAATACTGAAAGACTGTACACTTTCTCCAATTTTCCCCAAAGGTAACATTTTGCAAAACTTCAGTATATTGCATCATATTGCAACAAGGATATTGACATTGATCTAATCTACCAGGTGTGAGTGTGGTTTAAAAAAAAAAAAAAAAAAAGGTGTAAAAGGGACAGATGAGGGCCAGATCATGCCATTCTAAAGAAACTGTGCCTATGACCAGCTGCTGCACTCTAAGACAGAACATTCTCAAATGACTCTCAGAATACATGGTATGTTAGAATCCCAATTGGAAAATCATGTACAAGAGCTATGGTGACTCAGAGGTGGAAGGCCATTTCTCGCTGGGATGAGATGAAGGTGGAGGTAGAGTTGCAGGGATTAGTGGTAGGACTTTTAAACTTTGTTAGGCAAGATGAAAGTAGCCTTTTAATCCAGGGCCATTTTTGCTCCTGCTGTGTAACCTACCATCATTCTGGGAATTTACAAGATCTATTGTTCTGACTAGTAGAAGCATGAACCATGCCCAGTTCTGTGTATATCTGCGATTATCCACTTGGTTTCTTTGACATGGTTCTTTCCCCCTGGAAATTCCCTCACACACTTGTATTATGCTAATCATTACTCATCTAAAGTTATGTGAGACCCTATGCAGATTTATGGAGCTTTGTCTCTCACTATGTATCTCTCTCTCTTCTCTGCATCTATGCCTTATGAATTCTTGCCACCTTGGCCTCTCTGATCTCCCAGCTCTCTCTCCTCAATTCAGAGTGATCACCAGACTCTATGTGCATCCCCATACCTTTGGTGCATCTTAAATTCTTTCCAGGAGATAAACTAGGGGAAATAGAAAGTTTACTAAATTTCTCCTCTCTCAGGGATAATAGTCCTGCCCATCTGATATTTAATGGACAAAAACCATTGTTTTATGCATTTTTTATTTTTAAAAATATTTTTAAGTTGAGAGAGTAAATTGTATCCTTGTTTATCATGACCATAAATGGAAATCAGCACCTTCATTCTTAAAATACCCTCTTCTTGGTCTCCTAGGTAGGCCAGGTTAAGACTATGGGATTAACACAATGAATGAGCTCCCTGATTTGAATGAGGATGATGGGTCACTGCATAGCAGAGTGGAAGCACTTTACTGACAAAGATGGGTGCATTTTCTATAAGTGGAAGCAGAGATTCATCAATATTTAGAATATTTTACTTACAGGTAGTTTTGGCAATGGCTAATTGGACACACTTCCTATAGTGCTATATTATTGATCTTTATATTTAAAGAAAACAAAAAACCCACACAAAACCTTAAAGATCCATTTGTTCAGAAATCTGATGAGCTGCCACAAGAGACTTGCCTATCGTTTACTGCAGGGTCCATAACTACATGTGTTCAGAGACCAAGATCCCATTGATTAAAGCAAAATCTGGCTTTCTTGAAAAATACTCTGTGTCACTGCCACAAGTTAATATAAGTTAAATCTTCTCATACTTTTCTGTAAGCATTTACTAGAATAAATATGAAATGGGAAAAATGATGTAGCCAGACTATTCAGGGATTACTAACACTGACTCTGAATTGACATTAGTTTCTGGGGACAGAAAAATGCTATTCTAATCCACAATTCAAATTGGTGGCTTTTGTTGGCAAGATGATATATAGGCTAATCTCCACTCACAGTGGGCCTGGCTGTTCCACTAATATTTTGGTTATATACCAAGTTCTTGAATATATATAATTGGAATAGATTTTCTTGGCAAATGGCAGAATTTCCACATAGATCTGTAACCCCTAGGGTAAAGCTGTTATAGAAAGGTATAAATGAAATTACCCAAAACTTACCTTCCATACCAGGATAGTAAAATAAAAGTAAAAATCCATGGGGCACCTGGGTTGCTCAGTCGATTAGGCATCTGCTTTCAGCTCAGGTCATGGTCCCAGAGACCTGGGATCGAGCCCCACATCGGGCTCTCTGCTCAGTGGGAAGTCTGCTTCTCCCTCTCCCTCTGCCCCTCCCCCTGTTCCTTCTCTCTCTCTCTTGCTCACTATCTCTCTCAGATAAATAAATACAAGCTTAAAAAAAAATCCAACCTGTGGGACATTATAGATTAATTCCTCTATTAAGGACCTGAAAAAGACATGGATGTTGAGACCTATCACATCCCCATTAGCTTATCTGTGTGTATATGCAATAATTGGGATGACCTTGCAGTATGACACTGGATTATCATAAACTTTATCAGGTGGTGACTCTAAATGCAGCTTCTATTTTTTATGTGATATCTTTGCAAGAACACAATAACACACATCTGGAATGCTGTTATAGACCTGAATAATTGTTTTTTTCCATCCTAATATTCAAAGGCCATGTGAAGCATTTTTATTTTCTCTTGGTAAGGCCAACAGTATACCTTCACATCTTGACATTTCACATAACATCAAACTACAATGTAGTCTACTACACCGATGATAAAATGTTAATAGGTTCTGATGACCAGGAAGTAGTAAGTAATGTATTAAGGCATTTAAACTAGAGATTTGGAGATATATCCCACAAGCTGCCAGAAGTCTGCCATCATAGTGAAAGGTTTAGGGACCAAATGGTTTAAAACTATCAAAGTAACTCTTACATAGTAAAACAAAAGTGCACCTTACATCACTACTACAGACAATGAGGCACAGTACTTGGTAGTTTTTGTTTGTTTTTTAGCATCAACACATAAAACAGTCAATTGTGCTACTTCCATCTGTCATCAAGTCACCCAATAGGCTATAAGGTTTGAGAGGTACCAGAAAAAAGGAAAACTCAACTAATCTATACTACAAGTTGCATTTCCACTTGGAACTTATGATTCAGAAGATCTAATGATATTCAAAGTGTGGAAAACTGGATTTTGTGTAGAACCATTTTCAAGCCCAGTATGAATCATTTCAGACCTCTAGAATTTTAATAGCAAGGCCATGTCCTGTTAAACAAATAACTATTATTTTTTTAAGATTTATGTATTTATTCATTTATTTGAGGGGTGGGGAGGGACAGAGGAAGAGAGAATCTAAAGCAGATTCCATGCTGAATATGGAGCCTGACACAGGGCTTGATCTCACAACTCTGATCACGACCTGAGCCAAAACCAAGAGTCGATGCTTAACCGACTGAGCCACCCAGGTGCCCCGACATTTTAATTATAACGTGCCGTGGTGTTCATCTTTGTTTGGGGCTCCTTGGGTTCATCTTGTTTGGGACTCTTTGTGCCTCTTGGACTTGGATGTCTATTTCCCTCTCTAGGTTAGGGAATTTTTCAGTTATTATTTCTTCAAATAAGTCTTCTACATCTTTCTCTCTTTCTCCTTCTGGGACCTCTATAATGCAAATATTTGTTTGCTTGATGTTGTTGGAGATCTCTTAACCTATCCTCATTTTTAAAAATTCTTTTCTCTTTTTGCTGTTCAGCTTGTGTGCTTTCCATTACCCTGTCTTCCAGACCACTGATACGTTCTTCTGCATCCTTGAATCTACTGTTTATTCCCTCTAGTATGCTTTTTATTTCATTATTGTATACTTCTACTCTGATTGGTTCTTTTTAATATTTTCTATCTCTTTATTGAAGGTCTCACTGAGTTCTTCTATTCTTTTTTTAAAAGATTTTATTTATTTGACAGAGAGAGTGAGAGAGCACAAGCAGGGGAGCGGCAGGCAGAGGGAGAAGCAGGCTCCAGCTGAGCAAGGAGCCCGATGCAGGGCTCAATCCCAGGACCCTGGAATCATGACCTGAGCCAAAGGCAGACACTTACTGACTGAGCCACCCAGGCACCCCTGAGTTCTTCTATTCTTTTCTGCAGTTCAGTGAGTATCTTTACAATCATTACTTTAAATTCTTTATCAGGCATATTGCTTATCTCTGCTTCATTACATTATTTTTCTGAGTTTTTTTCTTATTCTTTCTTTTGGAATATATACTTCTGTCTCCTCATTTTGCTTGACTTTCTGTGTTTGTTTTTATGGATTAGGTGAAATGGCTACTTCTCAAGTTGAAGGAGTGGTCTTGTGTATGGTCCTCTACATAGCTTATGTGTGCTTGGTGACTTTTGCTGGCTGGCTGGAGTTGTGGCTGTATATGCTAGTTACTCTTTCAAACCATTAATTTTTAGAGAAAGAATAAAGAAAAAAATAATGATAAAGAAAAAATAATAAAAGAAAGGAAAAAATTGAAAAATAAAAAGAGAGAAAAGAAAAAAACAAGAAACAAAACCAAAAAAAAAAAAAAAGCATGACAAGACAAATTTTAAAAAGTAAAAAAAATAATAATAATAAACAAAAATTCAAAATAACAGTTAAAAACAATAACAATGACAAAAACCAAACAAAACCACAGCTTGTTTTCTGTGCCCCAGCACCATAGGGCAGCTGGCATGGGCTTGTGTATCTTGGGCTTACTGAGGTTGCAAGCTCATTGTGAGGCTTTTTTCTGTGCACCAGTGTGACCAGAGCTGGTGTGGGCTTGTAGACCCTGGGGCTGCTGAGGTCTCAAGCTCCCTGTGATGACTGGACCCATCAGTTGTTGTGCCTGGACCCACCCATTAGGGCATCAGGACTCTCCAATTATGTATGACATCCAAACCCACCCTTTATGGCATCCAGACTCTGCTCAGTCTGGGCTTCTAGGGTGCAGGAGGAGAGGGCAATACAACTCCTTAGCCCTTTTAAACCAGAGCTTTTTTGTATGTCCCAGGGCTACTAGGGCTGGTATGGGTTTGTGGACCCTGGGCTTGCATAAGACACAAGCTCTCTGAGATGACTGGACTTGCCCATTAAGGCGTCCAGATCCTGCCACAGGTTTTTAAGGTGGGGTGGGAATGTAAACCATGTTATTCTCCAGTCCCTCTGTCTGGAGAGCTTTCCCACAGCTTTTTGGCTGCTTGGCAGAGATCTAGTATTGTCTCTTTTATGTGTTACTTGCTATTTCAAACCATGGCTTTTTTTCTGGGTCCAAGGACAGAGAGATCTGTTCCTGGTCCCTCGGCACTGTCCCTCCCCACTGTTGTTCACAGTGATGGGGTGGGGGTTCCTTTTGTTACCGTGTCTCCATCTCTCTTGCTGTTATCTTGTCATTCTATCTTTCATTGTTCAGTAGCTATTCATTCAGCCCTCAGTTCTTCAGGAGGAATTGTTTTATCAATAGGTGTAATTTGGTGTATTCTGTGGAGGAGTTCAGAGTTCCTATGTTGCCATTTTGAACCAGACCTATATTTCTTTTTTGTTTGCTGGCTATATGTTATACTCTGCCAGTACAGGGTGCCATGGGACACTGCATAGCTGGAGGAGGATGAGACAATTTTATATTCCTCCAGTTTTTATGATTTTCAGTGTGACAGCAAGATTACTGGCATGCATTCATCACACTGGTGGCAATTCTTGTGGTTCTTATGATGATGCCCTCCAGACAGCTTCTTTATTATAATAGTGGTAAAAGGCCTTTCAGTACAACAGTGGGCACATTCCAGCAAATTTTTCTTCACCATAAGTGGTGTCTCCTTGTGGCAGCAATATCATCTTAGAAATGGTCCAACACTCAGCCTTTCAGGACCCTCCTCTGTATTTCTTCACCATTTACTTTTTCCTTAGCCCTAGGTGTTGAAGCTACTTTGTGCTGTCATATCCTAGAGTGATTTCTTATCTCTTTTAGTAGTTAATCAACTTTTACATAGTTCAAAATTTTTCATGTTCATTGAATTTCCCTGTTCAATTTACTACCTATACTTTGACTGATACAGACTAACTTCTTATAATACCCATTAGCATCATTTAGCATTATTTTTGGTTTTCATTCTTCTAAGCACATGACAGTACTACAGGAACATAGTAACATGAAAAAGGAGAGAATTAAACAAAATTATTTTCTGTTGTCATACAAACACACAAAAGTAAATGCCTTCAACAACTAGAATGATAAAAATCCAAGAATATAGATCAAGATATAGAATAGGTTAGAAATAAAAGAGAGAGCAAAAAAAGGAGGAGCACATCCAAAGGGTGATGATTGAAACCAACTAAACATGAATCTTTACATAAATTTCCCATCTCTGAATTAGAATTTATAAATGCACAGATGGTTTTTACACACATGCCTCTCGACATACCCATAAGTGCTTGTGACCTTGCTTTAAAAAGTGTTTATTTTAGAGCTTTCAAACATATAGAATGAATTTATGCAAACCTGTACATTTCCTACCTAAACTACACATAGTAGATGACATTTTTTATTGGACATTAGTGGAATATATGGAAAATGAAGAACACCTGTTATATGATAGCTGAGTATGTATAGAGGATTAGTGCCCCTGAGATTTTAAGGGACAACTAGTCTCTCTTCTTTCACATAACTCCCTGCCCCCCCCCCCCACCATCATCATAACATTAAATTGTAACTTTGGGACTTAACAAAATAAGAAAGCAATATAAGTTTTTGCACAAAATAGATACATATGCATCCTGAGTCTCAAATATTTACAGTGCTATCTATGTTAATGGAAAGTGAGGTATAGTTAATAGCAATAATAGCATGCAGTATTTCATGAAAATAATCCCTTTTTTTAAAACTATAGGACATAAAGTGATTCTCATCAGTATGAATAAAGCTAACCATAAACTATATAATAAAAATTTAAAACATGAGTCCTCTGATGATACTAATAATGTGAAAAAGTTCTAGTTCACTGAATATGGAATTGAGGAAATACCTAAAAATCTGGAAAACGATGTAAGAAATACATATAGACATGACAAATATGATCTGAAACTTTACTAAATTATAGATATATTAATTTTAGATTGAATCTTTTTTTAAAGAGCAAACCAATTGTTGAGTATAAAATTACATTCCATGTAGGCATTTTATTTTACTCTTCAATTTTTACCCATATAATTTAATGGATGAGTCAGAAATAACATCTAACATAACATAATATAATAAATATAATAATATAAAATACTTACATATCTAACTTGATGACTTAATCAGTAACTACCTTGGAAGCTGGGCATTTTTGCCTTGGCTAATCCTTTTGCACTGAGCCTGGAGGGATAGCCATTTAAAACTGCCTCTGTTTTCTGTGGTCCCAGAGGACCTTCATGAATGCAGAGCCCCATCAGCTCTCAGAGCTAGGTACTTTGGGAGTCAGTCACTCTGGTAATAACCTTAAAAGTTGGGATGCTAAATGTGTGGTTCAAACCCTTTGTTCCTTCGTCCAGGGAGAAGCTGGGAGCTAGAGAGTCCCTCCCAATTATAAGGTGCTGTGCAGGGGTGCCATTTATGGAATGAGTGTGTCTTAGCTTTTCCTACCTGTTTCATTATAGGTATCTTCTCAGGCACTAGTATGTAGGAGTCCCTCAATTAGTTTCTGGATTTTTCTCAGAGGGAATTGATCCACGTGTAACTGTTTA
Source organism: Phoca vitulina (assembly GCF_004348235.1). Lineage (NCBI taxonomy): Eukaryota > Metazoa > Chordata > Mammalia > Carnivora > Phocidae > Phoca > Phoca vitulina. The sequence continues at coordinate 24,392,149 of NW_022589707.1, read as the reverse complement.
TTCAGTGCATTCCAGGGAGGAGAAAAAGTCAGGTACCTCTTCTGCCATCTTTCTGCTGTCATTCTTGACTTATCCTTTTAAAAGAGTTTGGAGAAAAAAACATTTTTTAAGTTTAAAAGCATTAATGAAAGTTCTATTAGATAAAGGAGACTAATGATTTCCCATGTAAAATAAGCATTAATCAATTTCCTTTATATAGAATCCATATGTAGATGAAATTCATTAAATTCGATAGTGTGGGTATATTTCTATGACACTAATAAGATATTTTCTTACACATTATCACTGTTCAAATTCAGTACATCATGAGTGGGTTAAATAAGCAAAATGACCTCTATTTTTAATCTAATTGAAATATGTTATTTATGGTCTGAAGTTCTAAAACAAATAAAGCTAAAGAGTTCGTGTTATGTGTGTTGTACGTGAGTGTATGCGTATTTTTCTGTTTCTTTAAAAAGTGTAAGTGCTTTTGTTGTTTTCAGATTTACTGTGCTGTTGCTGTCTCGTCTTTCTGAGAAAAAAATAGTTCTGCTGATATACAGGACAGAGGCTGCAAATAAACTGAATGTATGGTAATTCCCTACAATATTCCAGTAGTAAATTTTAACAGTATGATTGACAAAGAGTGAACTGGCCCATAAGTTAGTTCTACTACTATAAAATCCCTCATTCCAAACTGAAGTGGTTGCCACCATTAACCATACAGTGACGTGGTCTTATCTAAGTAATTTCCCTTTACTCACTGTGCAGAATCATGAACTTCACTTTGGTTATATGGTTTATATTTTAGTAAAAATCAGTTGGCTCATTGACATTTTTTTAAATAATGCATTTGTCAATGCTTTACCTGCTGTGAAAACCATAATCCTCTTCTGTGAACTGCATTTAACTAAAGATGTTTTTATTAATTTACCTTCAAATTTCTGTTCAATGAATTAACTTATTTATAAAATACTATCAAGAAAGTCGAATGATTGCTATTATTATAAAAGCATCAGTTATTACACATATATCCCATTATACTTTATACTTTTAAACCTTAGTGTAATTTTAACCTAGTACAGAATTTTTTTTCATCTTTTAAAATACTGAGGCTAAATTTACTGGTCACCTGCAAAAGCACTGTGTTTTTCACTAAAGAACATGTCCATTAGAGCAAATTTGGACTTACATATATTTTTGTATCCATGTTAAACCTATAATACAGTCTGTAACACTATTTGGTAAATAGTAATATTTGAGTTAGTCCATTTATAATGAAGTGGAATTATTTTTCAGTATGATGAAATGTGTTCTTAATATTTGAGCTTAATCAACACTTGATTTAAACACTTAAACCCCACATGGAAAAGTATTATAAACAGTCTTTGTTATATTAAAGCATGTAATAAGGAAGCATGGGTTTTAATCAATTTTAATCAATAATCATACCTAATCCTATAATTAATGAAGGGGAAACTAAATCATATTTAAACTCATTCTCATTGGAGTCAAATTCCTGGATCTCTGCCTCTAACTGAATGTGTGGTATCAGGGCTATTAATGTCCATGCCTTTGTTTCCTCACCTATAAAAAGAGTATAATTATGAAACTTAAATCCTAGGTTTGAGTGAATGTTAATTATGGTTACATATGTAAATTATTTGGCACTGTGCTTGGCATATTACAACTACACAATAAATGTTTGCTATGATTATAATTGGTTGCTATTATTTTGAGTCTTACAGGTTTTGTTAAAAAGTACTGTATTATCATCATATTAGAGGTACACGTATTAATTTAGAATTGTTTATAATTCAGAGATAAGAGCTGACTTGTGTTATTACCTTTGCTTCAGATCCCATAAACATGAATTGAAAACTTTATTATTTATCAAGAGCTGTACAAGGTCCAGTGAGTTACAGGAGAAGTAAGAAGAAATCCTCAGTGAAAACAGAATCATTTTTTTTGCAATAACATCAAAACGAACAATTATGAAACATAAAGCTAATATAGTAAATGAAAACTCCATGAAAAATATGACATCTTTGAAAAAAATGAGAAAGAATTTTAAAAAGGAAAGATATGCCATATTTTGCATTTAGAAGACTTAATATTGCACAGATGTCAATTTTCTCTAAATTGATCACTAAAGTAAATATATTTCCAACAACTTTTTGTAATAAATATTATTAAAGTTGTGATTCTAAAATTTACAAAATAATGCAAAAAGCCAAGGAAATATATCCCCCTTTTTTAAAAAAAAACTTTATTTATTTATTTGAGAGAGAGAGAGAGCACAGAGGGAGAGGGAGAAGCAGACTCCCTGCTAAGCAGGGAGCCCAATGTGGGGCTCAATCCCAGGACCCTGGGATCATGACCCAAGCTGAAAGCAGATGCTTAACTGACTCAGCCACCAGGCACACAATATTTCCCCTTTTTATTAGGATATAACTTACATATACTAAATTGTATACATGTTAGGGATACAGCTCACTTTTTCATAAGAATATAGCTAAAAGCTTTATACATATGTGTTGGTCATTCAACTTACTCTCATATCAAGATTTATATTACTTCCATTCCCAGAATATTCCCTCTACTGCATTACTGCTGGGAGAGATTTTCCTAGTCAATTCCCATCTCAAAGATGATCACTCTTCTGATCTCTATCATTATGGATCAATTTTGTCTGTGAAAGTTTTTATAAAGATAGAATCACACAATATATACTTTTTCTCCCTCACATTTTTGTGATCAAAACAGTGTTTGTGAGATTCAACCATGCTGGTGTTTCTAGCAATTGTTTGCTTTGAATATGCCATAACTCTTTATGCATTCTTCTGTTGATTGATATTTGGATTGTTTAAAAACTTTTGGTTATCATTAATAGTGATATTATTAACATTATTTTATGTCCTTTCTTGATCATAAACACTACTTTCCACTGAATATACACACAGAATGGAATTAGTCAGTTGTTGTCAACTTCAGTAGATAGATATCACTGAAAAGTTTTTCCCCATGGTTGTTCCAGTTACAGTACTACAAGCAATATATGTGAGTTTCAGTCAGTTGACATCCTTTCCTCATTTCAACCATTCTGGTGGATGTATGGTAGTTTTGTGGATTTTACTTGTAGTCTTTGACAACTAGCAATATTGAGTTGCTCATCATATGATTTGGAGACATGCATGAAGTACCCATTCAATATTTTAAGTTTAAACTTATAAATACTTTTTTCTTTAAAGTTAGTGTTCTGTGTATCCTCTTTATCTTGCCTATCTAAAGATCATGAAGATATTCCTTATATTTTCATCTAGAAACATTTTTAAATTATTTTTTATTATGTTCAATTAGCCAGCATATAGAAACATTTTTTTTTTTTTAAATAAAGTGTTTCTTTTTCTTTTTTTTTTTTTTTAAGATTTTATTTATTTGACAGAGAGAGAGAGATAGCGAGAGCAGGAACACAAGCAGGGGGAGTGGGAGAGGGAGAAGCAGGCTTCCCGCTGAGCAGGGAGCCCGATGTGGGGCTCGATCCCAGGACCCTGGGATCATGACCTGAGCCGAAGGCAGACACGAAACGGCTGAGCCACCCAGGCGCCCCCATATAGAAACATTTTTTAAAAATTTTACCTTTTACGTTTATCCTAAGGATTCTTTTCAAATTATTTTTTCATTTGATGTGAAATAGTTGTCAAGATTAATTTTTCCTTATGAACATACAGTAGGTCAGACTTTTTAAGACCATTATCTTGCCCAATGGATTGTATTGATGCTTTTGTCATAAATCATGTGACTTTATTTCTGGACTCTCTACTGTGTTTTATTGGATTATTTATCTATTTTTGTAATAATATATTGCAAGAAACCCTACACAACTGATGAATTATGGAACTCTACATCTGAAACTAATGATATACTATACATTGGCTAACTGAATTTAAATAAAAAAAAGAAAACGCTTCTATCTTCATGAAAGATGTTAATTGAAGAAATTAAAATTAAAAAAATAATATTTTGCAAGAAACTCTAGGAGAAAATGATATAAGCTAATAAGATTTTTAAAAACCTATCAAGGCTACAGTAATTAAGAGAGAAACTGGTATGCTATATATTTTATTTCTTGGATAGGTAAGGGTTACATAGTTGGTAATTTTATAATAACATTAAACTCTACATTTATGTTTCACAAACTTTTCTATATATTATATTTTACAATACAAAGCAAAGTAAAAAAAAAAAGACTCTGAGGATCAAATTGAATCAGACAACTAACCAGATGCCTACAACAGAATAAACTTTCCAAAACTTATACCATAAAATATTATTTATCTGGCAAACTAAATATGGGAAGATCCAAAAAATAATTATTCAAAATTTTATGGTTATTTAAAAATTTATGCCATTTTAACAATGGGGGAATGGCTAACTACAGAGGCAGTGTGTAATATTGATGTAACCCTTGGGGCTATGAATAGCTGCTCTGGCCTTTTATACTATACATGAGCTTTCTCAAGGATGGTATCAAACTTGCCTAACAATGCCAAGGAAGTTAGAGCCACACTGGTAAGACTCAAGTGGTGAAACAATTCCTAGAAATTCACATTTACCATCTGGGAGCAAGGCATTTTTTTTTTCATTTGTGGTATGTTTTATGAGTAAAAATCTTAAGTTTAAACTTGCAAAGTCTTGGTAGTTAGTAATAAGTCATATTACCATATTCTGTCTAAAGAGTCACCACTATATAAACAGAATGCTGTGGGAGAACAAAAGAAAGACCAACAAATTCATCCTGGGGAAACCTGAAAGGAATTCACAGAAGAACTAAACTTTGAGCTGGATTGAAAAATAAGTATGACATTGCCTGGGAAGAAATGAAAAATACAAGAGATCATCAGAAGTAAAGTACTGGATCATGAAAAGTTGGTAAGGTCACTGTGGCTGGAAGGTAGAATGGATGGAGCATTGGTAGAAAATGCCATTAGTGTGATAGGTTGGGGCCAGATTGGGGAAAATCTTATCCATATATGGATATACATGGTCTTCATTTATTCTGCAAAATCACAAGTATCTGTCCCAGTCAGCCATTACTGAGCACCTGCTGTATATCAGGAAATAATGTGGATATTTTCATGTTACTACACAGTCAAGGCTTTTTTAGCAAAAATTACTGGCAACATGGGTTAAAGGATGAGTGGACGGCAAACAAATCTTGGATGTGAAAGATAGTGAAATATTCTAGACAGATTTACAAGTTTATCTTTCCTGGAGTCATTTGTTCACTTTTCAAAGGATAATAAAAAAAACACACACACAAACAAGGCCAGTTGTTTATATTACAAAGTGTTGTAACAATCTAAAAATCTTCCTCTTTTCTTCCCAGAAATGGTGTAATTACATTAGGGAGCAAAGATTTCTGTCCCTCTCTCAAAAGGAAAGGGAGACAGCTGTGCAATCATTCCTAGGAAAGCTTTCAAAGTCATAATTTCAGTGTTTCTCTCCTATAGTAGATTGATGACATCTGTCTTGATCATGTCACTTGATGGAGAAATGTGGCATTGGGAACAAATGCTAACATGTTCTGTAAGTAAATAACTGGTCTGCCTCTGATCCAGAAAACTTGTGTTTGCTGCCAGGAGAAGACAAATAAATATAGATACTAAAAACTTATCACTATGTCCCAGGGACAGTTCTAATTCCATGCCTAATATCTTTAAGTAAATAAATTTTTAACTTCTCACAAATTCTCATGCTAATTCATTATTTTTTATTTTTTAGTAAGTTCATTCTTCAGAATATCATCAAAAGGAACCAGCATAAGGTTAAGTGTTATACATAGGTTATCTCACTTATTTCCTATAATAACTTAAGAGCACCAATTTATATATGAGGGTACGAACTCAGAAACATTAAAAACAATTGTCAAAAAGTGGAGTAGAAATAACATATCAGGTCAGTCTGATTATTATTCACTCTACATCATTGCTTCCTTTAAATACATTTGAATGAAGGAAGGAGGTAAAATGATTTATGTTTGTGTGCCTTGTGTGAATTAAAGTAGGTGCTTAAAAATGAATAATTGAAAGAAATAAAATATCACTTCATCAGAAATATTCAGATTTTTCCCTTTGTCCGAATGAATTAAGTTTTACTCTATTTCCTAACAGACCAATAATGTCTCTCAAAGCATCTGCCCCATACCTAACTCTAGGTAATGAATAAAGTGCCTTATACATCAGTAAATTGACCTAAGTAACAACCACAATCATCATCGTCATCATCATCATGACAGCTTACTATATACCAGGCAGGTATTAGCCGATTTAGTCCCCCTAATTAACTTTTAAAGTAGGCAAAAGACATCATTAGCCTTGTTTTACAAATGAAGAAATTCAGGCACAGAGATGTTAAATGGCTTCCCAAGGTCACATAACTAGTAAGTGACAGAAATCTGATTCCAGTTCAAGTTATTGGCTCTAGGGTCCATGCTCATAACCCCTATAGGCTATTGTCCCTCCATAAAGGATTTCAAATGCCTTCATGCTCTGTGAACTGTATTTATACTTCGGGGAATAGAATTTTTTATGATATCTCTTATTATATATGTATTATTTATTAAACATTAATCATCCTTAGATTGCATATTCTACCTTAGATGGCCAATGAGTGCTGAAGTCAAACTAGCTACAGCACCAAAACTATGCTCCAAGAATATCTTGTGTAATTTATATTAAATGTGAAAACAAGCAAATTTCCTTAAAAAGTCATGCCTATAGCATGGCAGGTGCATTTTCTATAATCATGTTCCATGAAATAAACATCTGACTGACTCATTTTTGCTCTGTAGCATCAGCTGTTACAAAGAAGTGACAATTTACACAACGATTTGAATTGAAAAGGTCATCTTTTCCAGTTGGCCCTACTTCATAATTCCCAACTCTATAAAGAGAGTAAGTTTAGATACATTCATGTGTGCAGATGTTTAAAATGAAGGCCACAAACTCTAAAATCATTGCCATTCTATTCACAAAGCAAAGGTCTCAAAATTTGTTCAAGAAGGAAATAAATTTAAATGCTTTGGTCAAGTGTAAAATAATAATGATAATAATAATATAATAATATATAATAATATAATATAATAATAATGATGTTAACTGTAGATATTTTGTAGATATTCTTTATCAAGTTGAGGAAGTTCCTTTCTATTCCTAGTTTGCTGAGAAGTTTTATTATGAATGGGTGTGTGATTTTGTCAAATACATTTTCTGTGTCTATGGATTTGATTATGTGATTTTTTCATCTTTAGCCTATTAATGTGATTAATTACATTGATTTTTTTAATTTAAATTCCAGCTAGTTAATATACAGTATAATATTAATTTCAGGTATACAATATAGTGATTCAACATTTCCATACAACATCTGGTGCTCATTCACAGCAAGGGTACTCCATAATCCTCATCATCTATTTAACCCATCCCCCGACCCACCTCCACTCTGGTAACCATCAGTTTGTTCTTTATAGTTAAGTCTGTTTCTTGGCTTGCCTCTCTGTCTCTTTTTTTTTCTTCTTTGCTAGTTTGTTTTGTTTCTTAAATTTCACATATGAGTGAAATCATAATGGTATTTGTCTTTCTCTGACTCACTTATTTCACTTAACATAATACTCTCTAGGTCCATCCACGTCATTGCAAATGGCAAGATTTTGTTCTTTTTTATGGCTGAGCAATATTTCAGTATATATCTCACATCTTCTTTACCCCTTCATCAGTCGGTGGACACTAGAGCTGTTTCCATAATTTAGCTATTGTAGATAATACTGAATTACATTGATTTTTGAATGTTGAACCAGTCTTGCATAATTAACTTTTAAAGTAGGCAAAAAATCTCATTTGGTCATGGTGTATAATTTTTATATATTGTTGGGTTTTATTTGTTAATTTTTTTAAGGATTTTTACATCTATGTTCATAAAAGATGTTGGTCTCTAGTTTTCCTCTTTTAATGTCTTAGTCAGCTTTTGGTATTAGTGTAATGTTGGTCTCATAGAATGTGCTGTGAAGTACTCCCACCATTTCTATGTTCTGGAGGAAATTGTAAAGAATTGGAATAATATCTTACTTAAAGAATCAGTAAAATTTACCAGTGAACCCATGTGGGCTAAACCACTGGCTTCTTTTTTACCACTGGGGGAAACCTTATTGAAATTCACAGATAAGTATCAATGCTTTGAGGAGCTCACTACTAAGCAATTTCACCGTAAATTTTTCCTTCAACTCACACCAAAAATATTTAGGAAAAGTCTAAATAGCATTCATATCATCTTTATAAACTGGAAAAACTTTGAAATCTCCTGATAGAATGCAAGTAGTGCATAAAAACATTTTACATTTTTCTTAGAGAAAACCCACTGGCCACAGAGGACAGAAAACACAGAGATTTGCTTCCTTCAGATGATTCTGGTATTTCATATGAAAGATTTTTAGTAATACAGCATACTGTTCAATAAAAAATTTAATCTTTCCATTTCACCAAAAATTTCATGATTATAAAAAGATCTTCATTATTTGTTGCCAGTAATGATATTTTTGATTGTCTTACTATAACAAAACTCTCTTTCAAGGCCCAGCTGCAAGATAGCCATTATATTCCTAAAATTCTCAGTGAAAATTAACCACATATCCTTACTTACTATAGCCTCTGTCAATCTATTTTTTGGGAGACAGCAATGAAGTTCTTGTAGATATTGCACTCAAAATTTGTAAGTCTGAAGCAATTTCAATATTCACATGAAAATAAACATTTTAGCAAATATTCAAGAGAAAGTGGTGTCTATTGCATAATATTATCACTTACATAAATATACTATGTATGTGTATACATATTATACATGTATAAATATGTCTATATTTGTGTGCCTGGGTGTATATACATGTATTAGACAAACTTATTTTACTAATTATTTTTCTTCCTTTCAACTAAAATAATTAACATAGTGGAAGTCGATATAGCCCAAACATCAGATATTTTGGCCCATCTGCTCCTAAATCCATAATGAACTTTGCACAAGTCAAATGAGATTGATGAAAACATGCTCAATTGGTGTCCAGAACTCAAAAGAGCTAGTCAGCACAGCCAAGTGGAAACAATGGATGGCACAGTTATCTAATGATCTTCAGCTGTTGTTAGGGCCAATGATTTTTTACACAGTCACTAAAATATTTTCCAGAACATTAAAGATAAGATGTATATTTAATTAAACAAACTTGGCTTTAGGAAACTAAAATTAATAACATAATTGAGAAATGTGAAATTTCTTCCAATTTGATTGTCATTACGTGCTATAATTCCTGGGCTGCTAGTAATCTGCTTCCAGAGTATTTTCTGACTTTGATTCTAAAGATTTCATGGGAGTCTCCACTAACCAAGATTCACCCATCACACTGAAAGGTAAAAATAAACAGGAAAAATGAATTGATGTTCTATTTTTTGTACAAAGCAGTAGTGATGATTAAGATAGAATGGCAGGCTTCAGTGGTGGAAAAAGTTCCTATTATTCCCATAAAAATTATTTGCATTTCATTCTGTATGTACATTTATTTTTATTTTTTGACTCAGTAATCACATTTTTTAAATTTCACAATACAATAGTTTACAATCTAAATATTCTTTAGCTTTTTAAAACATTTTCATCAAAAATCATAATTGTTTTTGAAGAATACAGGAACTTCCTGTATGTTGAAATGAAGATTCTTTCATGTAATAAATATTTTTGTAATGCATCTATCTCCTCAACTGTCTTAAAATTTTTTCTTAAAAATTATGAATATAGAGGCTTTATCTACTTAATACTACTAATTCAAAGAAGTTTCATTATGTGTGAAAAAGTCTAACATTTAAAAAAAAACAAACAAAAAATCACAGTTTATTTTTAATTCAATAACATCACGGAAATAAAGCTAAACTGAGTCAAGAGATTCCTATTTTAGTTTTAGCCTAGAACAAGTCAACATTTTCTTCTCTGAGTTAGGCCAAGTTACTTAACTTCTCTGGGAATCAGGTTTGTTATTAAATGAGGGAATTCAGCCTTAAAGTTTCCTTTCAGCTTTATTATTCTGTAATATTTCCCAAAATATATTTGTCAGAAACCTAGTCTTGTAAGTTATTCTACCTCAAAATGAGGATTTCATGATAAATTCATTTGGGAATTTGCATACTTCATTTATTCAATGTACATTTCCATAATACTTTTACAGTGTGAACTAAGACTGCCTTGAGGAGTCAATTGATATGTTTTATCAAGGAGACAGCATTAATCAAGTAATCATGCCAATAAGTGCTTAAAATAGCAATTATAAAATATAATACAGATGAAAGGTACTTGATATTCTGAGGTTCCTATTAGACTGGACAGTCAACCAAGGCTTTATTGAGGAAGTGACAACTTAACTGAGATTAAATGGATATGTAGGATTGAAGTAGGAAAGCAAGGAGGAAGATATATCTAGTGTGGAAAACGTGAATAAATGCATACTGGCAGAAGGGAGAATGACAGTATAAGACAAATTAAAGCAGACCCACATGGCAGAGGCAAAGAACACACCCCAGACTGTAGAATTGATAAAGACCAGGCTTTTAAAGTCTTTATGCAGGTAAAGATTTTGCTCTTATAAATGAAGAAGAACCACTCAACAGCAGCTGGAAAGTATTGGGAAAGGGCATTCTCAATGGAATAGGAGATCTGGACAAATACTTGACAGGTACTGTACCTATTGCATAACTTATCTGTCACATAAACTTAGTACTTAAAACGAGATGTATTTGTTATATCCCATCTTATTACTATTTTTTATTGATGTATAATTAACATACATCATTATATTTGTTTCAGGTATACAACATAATGATTCAACAATTTTAGAGTATTCAGTGCCCACCACAAGTATAGTTATCATCTGTTGCCAAACAATGTTTTTATAATCTTATTGACTATATTCCCAAAGCTGTACTTTTCATCTACATGATTTATTTTGTAACTGGAAGTTTGTACCTCTTAATTCTCTTTTTTCTATTTCACCCATTCCTCCACCTACCCCCCTTTGTCAACCACTTGTTCTCTATTTAAGAGTTTGTTGTCTTTTTCTTTTTTCTTTGTTTTTTAAATCATAAAATCATATGGTATTTGTCTTTCTCTGTCTGACTTATTTCACTTAGCCTTATACCCTCTAGGTCCATTCATGTTGTTGCAAATGGCAAGATTTCATTCTTTTTTATGGCTGAATATATATATGCATGCCACCTATAGGAGTTAACAAACACATTACACTAATAACACAGTCACATTACACTAGTAATACATTACATTGTAACACAAATTTTATATATATATATATATATATACACATATACATATATACATACACACAGATATGTATGTATATATGCCACATCTTTGTTATCCACTCATCTATTGTTGGACACTTCGGTTGCTTTCCATATCTTGACTATTGTAAACAATGCTGGAATAAACATAAGGGTATGTATATCTTTTTGAATTAGTGTTTTTGTTTTCTTTGGGTAAATACCCCATAGAAGAATTACTGGATCATATGGTATTTTTATGGTCAATAATCTGGTTACAGCATAGTTGGGTCTTCTATTATAAGGTCTCACAAAGTTCCAATCAAAGTGTTAGATTGGGTTGTGGTATTATCCGAGGTTCTCTCTCACCCTTTGTGTGTGTGTGTTTCTCTGTGATATGAGTTACAAATCTCCCTAATAAAAGTGTCTATCAAGCTTTAAGAAAATGATCTACTTAAATCTAACAGAAAAGTGAGTAAAGCATATGAAAAGACAGAACAGGAAATACAAAGGACTCAAACCAATGGAAATACGAAACTCAACTATGCTCAGATTAATAAAAATACATATTAAAATGACACTAACATAGTATTTCCCATCTCAGATTGGGAAGATCTGACTCATTCTCTTGACCAGACCGTGTTCCTAGTGTAATGTGTTTGTTAACTCCTATATTGCCAAAAGATTGGCAATTTGGCAATCTTAATCAAAATTATAATTTTAATTATAATTTTTACTAGGCAATTTCATTTTGGTGAATTATCTCTCAGATATACTAGCACAGATACAACTAATGCATTGTCTGTAGTAGCAATCTTTTGAAACAACTTAATATCCAACTCTAAAAATAATTTAAATCAACTGTGTGTATCTATGGAACAGAATCCTATAGAACTATAAAAACAGAGCAAAACTAAAACAAAAATCAAGGAAGCAATCTATATACTGATTTGGTAAGATTTCCAGGATATTCTATTAAGTAAAAGGGCAAGATATTACATCTTCTAACCTGCATATTGTCACACTAATCTTCATGTAAAATAGGAAGAATAATGTATGTACACACTAGTCTATGCATAAAGAAATTGTGGAAAGTTAAACTAGACACTGGTTATACATTTTGATGTTTGTAAATGCATTACCTCTTTATAATCAAATAAAGTACTTGAATTATGAAAATAAGGAGGGTCACTGACAATAATGAATAGCACTGAAAAATTAAAATAGAGAACTGAGGAGTCAAATATTTATACTCTCATTGATGTCCTTAATAAGAGAGCTTATTTTAATTTTCATTGTACACAACAGACTGAAAACTTCTGCATTAATGAAACTCACATTAGAGCTTAATTCAATGTTTTCCAAATTTATTTGGTTTTGTATGATTATTCAAATGTCATACATTAAGAATCAAGCAAATTAATATTTTGTGGAATACATTTTGGAAAAATAGTGCTTTATGACATTAAAATTTTCAATTACTTTGTCAGTCATTAATAATTACTGTCTTAAAAGTTCCACTATCTAGTGTACATGTAAGGTATATGTTTTAGTAATTTAATTATAAGTGCTTTTGAAGGATAACATATACAATTATAACCATCGTGAAAAATGGTTTGCAGTAGAATGATAAGGAAATGAAATTTTTAATATGGGTGAGTTTGAAATTTTTTCAGGCTGAACTAGCAACCTTAATCCTTTGAATAACCTAGATTTTTAATTTGGCATGAAACCATTTCAAGCTGTGTAATAAAACTAATGAGGCTGCTACAACAGTGCAAAGCAATAATCAACATATATTTTATTGTTGGAAACTGTATTAAGTCCATGCACGAGGTGAACTAAGACAGTTTTTTTTCTTTGTGTGCTTCAGAAAGAAGGATGACGTATTCAGACTGCTTTCCTAAAAAAAAAAAATACCATTCTAAATACGTACAATGCCTGGAAAAAGTTCAGAATCATTAATTATTTCAAACAAATGTAGAACCCTGAGAATCACTCAATGTAATGATATCAAAACACAAAAGTATCTTCTCTGCCTACCAATTGGACATAAACATACATATATATATATTAAGCACATATCTCCAACCAACAGATTCCATTCATCAAAGCACCAAGTCTTTCTCCAAAGCAATTATGATCCATGGCAGTAAATATAAATATCTGTTAGCATACATAATATGTCTGGCAGATGAAAATGAGTTCAGATTTATCCAAGTGATGTGCAATGTCAGAAAAAATGATGATTCTCATATGAATGAATTATAGTGACTTTTACCCATAATATATAAGCTGAATCAAGAGTTACTCTAAATTATACATTGGGGATTTTCAGAAAATGACAACAAAACTATTCAAAATAGTTCTTTGTACCACTCTACTACAATGATGAGTGAAGTACAGTCAACCAACATACGCCCATTTGTGCACTGATTCATTAGTACATCCAGCAACTGAGCTTCTCAGTTATCCACCTATTTACTGATTTCTTGAATTATTACTGAGTATAATGTGGTCTCAGCACTGGCCCTACATATATAATTAATCTACAGCCCTTGTCTTTCAGGAGCTATCATTCTAGTGGGTTATCAACACTACTAAGTATTCTTACCATGGGAGGTGATAAGGGGGTCCATTATAGTGGTAGTGGTCGGAGCATCTAACTCAAGTCTGGGATCAGGGAAAGCTTCTTGCAGGGGTGAGCTCAGTCTGACTAGCTTGACTGGGAGTAAGCCAGGTGAAGCTATTTGTAAAGTTATTTCAAGGCCATGTGCAAAGGCACAGAAAGAAGATATAGCCAGATGTACATAACGAATGACAACAAACCCATTGTTATTGAAGGAAGAGAAGAGAGGATCAAGATATCAGAATAAAATAGGAGATAGATCAACAAAAGGAGTATTTAAATTTGAAGTTTTAGAAATAATTGTGAATTAAAAGAGGACTCAAAAGGGGAAAAATGTAACAGAAATGTTTTTTAAAAATTTTATAAACATAGCATTTAAAGCATTTTGAATAAAATGTTATATCTAAATGTGTATATTACTGTTTTCTCAGTCTGAACAATTAAAGGCAAAGGTGCCTGTCTCTGTTATTAGGTTAAATGATACTTTAAGAAAAAAATGGAAAAATAAATGAACAAAATTAAATTGTATCAGTGAAAATGAAAGTCTACTGTGTGTGACCAAGAAAAAGCTTGTATAATCATCGGTTTTGAAGGGGGGAAGTCATACTACATTTGAGAAAACATCTCCAATATTTTAGTTTTGGCAGAAAAGAACCTAAGGAATGTTTTATTGGTCTCCCTTAAAACTTTAAAAATATTACTATTATTTTTAGTAGGATATTGTACTCAATGAACTTCCATGGATATGCTTCTTTCTATTGTTTCTCTTGGAAACAAAAAAAATTATGCCACGTAATTCAGAGGTTTTCTAACACTTAAACCACTATTAAATCATACTAATTTGTAGCTACCTATCAAATGTTGTTATTTAAACTAATTTACTAGTCGAATTGCATCTAATTCCTAACCAACATATTTAGAATATTTATTAATTAAAATAAGTTCTCAAAAAAAAAAAGTTCTCAAGTATCCTGTAGTTTGCTAGAAGTCATTAAGTCACTCAGTGTAACTTGCACAGGGTTGAGGAGAAATTAATCAACTAAACAGCTTTGCTACACAGATTTGTGAGTTGCACTTAAATATGCTGTATTCATTCTTTTTTTTTTTTTTTTGCCAAGCATTATCTAAAGGGGTAGGTCTTGCTAATTAAAAGAATGATCTTCTAAATTTTAAACCTATAATTCTATGATTTTTCTCTATTTACCACAAAAACATGGATCTAAAATTTCTTTTAAGGATAATTATTTTTATTTTTGAGGATCTAGGAAATCAATGTTTCAAGAACACCTGTTTAAAAAAATCAAATTACCAACTTAAAGGAAGATAAATAAACATTTTAAAAATCACCTGAGTAGCATCAAACAAAATTAAAGTATCATAATTTAGAAATAAAGCCTAAGAAAAAAATGCCTGGAATTTTAAGAAAAAGGAATCTTCTGGGGTGCCTGGGTGGCTCAGTCGGTTAAGCGTCTGCCTTGGGCTCAGGTCATGATCCCAGGGTCCTGGGATCCAGCCCTGCATTGGGCTCCTTGCTCAGTGGGGAGCTTGCTTCTCCCTCTCCCTCTGCCTGCTGCTCCCCGTGCTTGTGCTCTCCCTCTCTCTCTGTCAAATAAATAAAATAAAATCTTTAAAAAAATTGCTTCCCTTTAAAAAAAAAAAAGGAATCTTCCATTGCCCTGTATTTCTATGTCACAAAGAGGCTTAGGAAGGGTCTAACTCTGCAAATTTGTAAACACTTGATTTACTTTAGTACTTGAATATATGGGATAGGTAGAAAGTCTAACGATTTATAGAAAGACTGGATATTAGTAATGTTGTGCTCAGGATTTACTGGTTTGCAATGGAAACTAGAGTATATATGTCCTGTTGCCACGGGTTGGTCAAACACAAATGGATCTCTATATAAGTATATGCAATTTATTTGATTTAAATATGTATTTTTATCAAATTTACTGAGAGCACTTCTGACAGATAAATCACTCATTTCTTGGCTCTTCCCCTTTTATCATCTTCTTTTGGACAAGCAGCAAATGACTTTAATTAATTGTATAATTCTCAAGATGTGATATATAAACTGGTAATTTTCCAAACAAAATCAAATCACCAAAAGTATGTAGTTTTCAAATGTGCATATAAAAATGGTAAAAACCAGGTGACTATTATGTATAGATTGGGATAAATTGCATACTCTTAAAAACCAGTAAGAAATTTTACTTTGAGGGAAGTATTATATTTGAGAAAGACAAGTCACTTGGGGGAGCAGTCACTTATTGGAGGTGGAAAGGGGTGAGATTCCAAAGTCCAAGGCCTCAAAGATAGATCAGTAGGAGGCTTCCTTCTAAAAATATGCGAATTACTGAACACTACATCTGAAACTAATAATGTACTACATGTTGGTTAATTGAATTTAAATAAATAAATAAATAAATAAATAAATAAATAAATAAATAAATAAAATGTCTTGTTAATTGCAGGGTCTTTTGTTTTCTGAGCTCCAAGATGGGTGTGATGGAAGTTTGAAAATGAAGAAATATTACAGATGTGAGTAGCAAGGTCTAAGAGCTTTGGCAAACAGACACTTTTGTGCATGAAGGGTGAAAATAGCATGCAGAGACATGGAGGATACACTCACTTTTTTTAGCACTAGGGAAGGACTCATCCTTAATTGCTAAAATTAAATTTTCAAGTTGGTTGTTAATAATTGAGACAGTAAAAGGCAAAGTATAGTAAAAGCAAACTATATTTGCATATGTTAGAACAATTCTCTATATATCTTAAAACATATATGTATATACATAAAACATTAAATATTAAGCCATCCTGATACACTACTCTCCAAGCCTTACTGAGCTTTTGAAAATATCTTTATCCTGTTTTTCACTAAATGTAAATCTGTTTCAAGCACATCTTTGTCCTTATGACCTTGTTTCAAAGAAAAAAAGGAAAGAGGAAACTAAACCAACTAACAGCTTAATGAATCTCACACCTGTGTTAATTAAACAATTTAGTAGTATAGGAATCTGTCAAAAAGCAAAGTTAAAAACGAAAACATACACAAAATTGTGAAGATATTTAATTACCTGTAAATCTTTGTAAGCTTTTGTAACTAACTTCGTAAGCTTTTAAATAAAATATTTGAGTAAACATACTGTTCTCAGATTCAGACATTTATATAAACTATAACATATGGTCACTGCCTACAACACTAGTATTTCTCATTTTTTCTAACATCTAACTGTCCTAAAAATCATATGATGTGGTTGTTCTTATACTGAAGGTTTACAAAACTTGCCTTCTGCTTTCTCCAGTTTTTATAAGTATGAGCTTATTCAATGCTCAAGTTCTTCTATATGTTTTCTTCCCTAGTCATTAAACTAAAAATTACTATTGAGAAACTGAGATACCAAATAATAAGTGACTTGCTCACAATCAAAACGCATGTCAGTGATTGAGCTAGGGGAGTATCCATCTGACACCAAAGGCCTTCATGATGCTATACTGACTCTCATTTCACTTGGGTATTTTAACATGCCCAGCTTGAGAACCTCTAGTAATTCATTTCATAAAAAGAAAATTTTAAAAATAGATACTTGGAATGTTATGACACTATGGACATACAACTTACATGAGATTTTTGTAAAGTAATGGCTTTTAATAACAATTTTCATATACTACCCCAAATACAGATTGGATAAATCTTTATATAAAGGCAAAATCCTTCATGCTGCACCCTTCATGTTGCCTCATCAGTATTACTAGAATTTTAAAAAAAGAACATCTTATAAAAAGAATGAAATCTCACTATTTGCAACAACATGGATGGAGCTAGAAAGTATAATGCTAAGTGAAATAAGTCAGTCAGGAAAAGACAATTACCATATGATTTCACTCATATGGAATTTAAGAAAGAAAACAAACAAGCAAAGAAAAAAAGAGAGAGAGAGAGAGAAGCCAAGAAACAGACTCTTAACTATAGAGAACCAACTGATGGTTAACAGAGGGAAGGTGGGTGGGAGATGGGTGAAATAGGTGATGGGGATTAAGGAGTGCCCTTGTTGTGATGAGCACTGGGTGATGTATGGAAGTGCTGAATCATTCTATTGTACACCTGAAACTACTATGTTTCTGTATGTTAACTGGAATTAAAATTAAAAAAAAAGAGAACATCTTAAGCTACAAATATGTTTACATTAATTAAAGTATACATATGAACTAAGAGTTTTTACTAGTCTATGATACTGTTCATTTTGTAAAAATCTTCATTCCATCTTTGTTTTGACTTTCAACTATTAATATGAATTTGCCAAAGAAGAACTTGAAAAATGCTATTGGAACTCCAAAATGGGGACTTGGGAAAATTTGGAGACCTCAAAATAGCTTTCAAAAATCTATGAAATGTTAATGTCTTTTATAGAATTTCATGGATAACTAAAATCATGTATAAAATATAATTCCTGATAACAATAATCATTGTACCAAAACCTTATTTTTAATCAGTTTGAATTAACTATGAATACTTTCATTGGCAGTCTACTACAAATATGGCATTATTAGTAAGGCTCAATATATTAAAATATTGAAATTAAATATATTGAATAAAGTTAAAAATCTGTATTGATGATAAGTGACAAAGCTTCTGAGGTCATTTATACAAATGCCTGGCATTCATAATAGCAAGCAAACAAGATAAATGTTATAAATAAAAGGCATGATGTTCCAATCTCTTAAAAGTAGCATAGTGTCCCATCAATTAGTTTAAAAAATGTAGGTACCACAATGCATCCCTAAAATAAAATTCTATATTCCTGAAATAGTGATGGAATTTTATATCTGGGAAAAATTATTAGTCTAATCTACATGAAGACTGAACTATTATTATTATTGCTGTTATTATTATATATTTTAATCACTAGCACATATGCTGTGGTTGGCACAGTGTAAATGCTCAAGTGTTGGTTAAAGTAGTTTTTATGTTCCATTTCTCAAGTAAGTCACACAAATTTTAACTAGGGTTTGCAATGATGTTCACAGAACCTTCTGTCTCACTCAAGTTCCCTTATGTCCAATATTCCATTGATGATTAAAAAAAAAAAAAATTCCATTGATGATTGCCAGTGTTAACAATAATGATCTATTTTCAAATGTCACTATTTAGTGACATAATTTTTATATGCTGACTTCATAACTTGTAACATTGCTAAATTCATGTATTCGTTTTAAGAACATTTCTGTAAATTATTTAGGATTTCATTAGTAAGAATGACGTTAGCTACAGTTTTACTGGAAATGTTCTTATCAGGTTGAATTCTCCTTCTCTTGAAAATGAGTTTGAATTTTGTCAAAAGCTTTTTTCTGTATCTATTAAAATGGTCATATGATTTCTCCTCCTTGGTTTGTAGAAACAGTGAAATACATTAATTGGCTTTCAAATTTAGAATCAGTCATGCATTTCTGGGGAAAACCTCAAATGACTATGATGTATTATCTTGGTAAAATATGATTGGATTCAATTTCTGAATACTTCATTGAGAATTTTAAAAATCTAACTTCATAAGTGATGTTTGCTTATTATTTCTTTTATTATAATGTATTTGTTTGGTTTTGGAATCAAAGTAATGTTAGGCTAATAAAATTATTAAAATATATTCCCTATTCTTTCATTTTCTGGAGGAGTTTGTATTGGATCAGTGTTTTTTCTTTCAGTGTTTCATAGAACTTTCCAAAAACCCATCTTTGCCTGGATTATTCTTCATTGGAAAACTTCTAAATACAAATTAAGTTTATTAAATATATGATTTTAAGATTATTTGTTCTTGATTCAGTTTTATAATTTGTTTTTCAGAGCATTTGCTTATTTCAATTGCCAATTTGATTGGAACAAAGTTGATAACATTATTCTCTTGTCATTCTACTAATATATGTAGGATCTGTAGTGATGTCTACTTTTTGAGTCTTGATATTTGCATCTTGTTTTTATTCTTTTTTTCTTGATCAGATTGACCAGAGGTTTATAAATTTCATTAATCCTTTCAAAGAATCAGATTTGCTTCCATTTTCTCTATTGCTATGCTGTTTTTAATTTCGTTTTTTGTCTGCTCTCTTTATTCTTTCCTTCTGTTTACTTTGGGTTGAATTTTCACTAATATTTTAATATTTTATGATAGAAATATTGAGCTGATTTGTCATTTCTTCTTTTCTAATACATTTCATGTTATAAGTTTCCATCTAAGCACTAATTGTGTTCCACAGATTTTGATGTGTTATACTTCCATTTTCATCCCATTCAAATTATTTTACTATTTCCTTTGTTACATCTCTGACACATAGGTTATGTAGAATATAGAAGTGTACTATTTATTTGTAGGTATTTGGGTATTTTGCAAATATATTTCATTTACAGACAGATACTCAATTATTAGTTAGTAGCTTAACTTTTTATTTCAGAGAAGGCATTTTGTATTTCAGGTCTTAAATTTGTTGAGGTGTGCTTTAGTGAGCAGAACATGATCTATTTTGGTATATGTTCTCTGTATGCTTTTAGGAAAAAAAAAATATTTTCTGTTTTGGAGAGGAGTTTCACAAAAATGTCAAAATATTGATAGTTTGTTTGGTACTCACTATTCTTACTGGTTTCTTTTTTTTTTAAGATTTATTTGAAAGAGACAGAGAAAGAGAGAGAGAGAGAGCAGAGGGAGGGGCAGATGGCGAGGGAGAGAGAGTCTTAAGCATTTTCCATGCTGAGTTCAGAGCCCAACGCTGGGCTTTGGGGTCAATCCCATGACCCTGAGACCACCACCTGAGCTGAAACCAAGAGTCAGACACTTAATTAACTGTGTCACCCCCAGGCACCTCTATTCTTACTGATTTTATGACTACATTTTATTGTCTATTGAGAGAGGAGTGTTAATGTTTCCAACTATCTTTACAGAGTTTCGTACTTATTTCAGTACTATCAGTTTGTTCTTTATGTATTTTCAAGTCCTTGGTTAGGAATATAAATATTTAGGATTGCTATGTCTTTGTAGTGAAATAACTTCATTATCGTTATTATTTTGCTTTGGAAAAGGGAAATTATTGCAATTAAATTTTATTTCAGATTAAATATATGGCTTGGTAGTACATAAGGAAGGAAACTTCAGTCTCAGCTCCCTTTTCCATTTTCATAAACTGCTCTCTATATCAGAGAGTTATTAGAAAAGAAATAATTCTTTTTTTTTAAGATTTTTATTTATTCATTTGACAGAGAGAGACACAGCAAGAGAGGGAACACAAGCAGGGGGAGTGGGAGAGGGAGAAGCAGGCCTCCCACTGAGCAGGAAGCCCAATGTGGGGCTCGATCCCAGGACCCTGAGATCATGACCTGAGCTGAAGGCAGACGCCCAACGACTGAGCTACCCAGGCGCCCCAGGAAAGAAATAATTCTTATAAAATGCTTAAGACTGGAACATAATGTGTGAAGAATTCATAGTAGATAGTATTAGAACCTCCTTAATTAAGTCTTAATAATGCTATGCTTCAACCACTGTTTTAGGTTTACATCAATTAATTCAAAATAGAAAATTCGAATAGAAAATTATATTCATAATGACCATTTTAAGGGCAGAGCAACTAAATGACTGAAGGATTAAAATTAGGTAATGTGCCCAAACTGACACAGTCAATAATTCAGAGAACAGGGATTCAAATCCAGACAGCTTCATACAAGAACCAAAATCCTGAGTTAATACACAGGGTTGAATTGTCAAACAAATTAGAGATAATACCCAGTATCTACTAAATAATACTAAGCTTTACTAAATAAAATCAAAGCTATAGGCAATCAAAGTCTCCAATGAAGCAAAGGGATGTCCAATGTCTCTCCCTAGATTTTCCCCTCATTGGACTTAGCCCTTTTGCTCCAGAAAGTGTCTCTAGGTGAGATTCCTAAAAGCATCTTATACAGTGGGAAACATTTAAATGATCAACTATGGGACTTTTTCCAGGGCATTATGCTTCACAGATTTGGGTTCTATTTACTATAGGTATTCCCTAACCAGGGAAATATTGCTAGGTACATTAGAAATATGGTCTCTTCTTCTTGGGAAGTATCATTAGGTTATTTCCTTGGGAATTGAATTGACAGAGATTATTTCAGGTCATTTTCAATTCTTCCTTGGTTCCCCTAACCAAGAAGTGAATGGACCACAGTCCAGGGGCTTTTACTGCTTCCTCTCAGTCCTTAAGAACTAGGCAATATAGCTGCTCAAGAGTTTAGGTGGTACATGTAGTACACACAGACATAACAGAGACCCTAATGAATAATGATAATAGAATTAGCATTTTTTCTTTTTTATGGCAGCACTGGAGCTTATGTGTTTTTTGTTTGTTTGTTTGTTTTCTGCAAGGCATCCACTGACAGAGAACTTCAGACAAGTAGTAGGTTAGAGATTATGTGATAGACAGCATTACCAATGATCAATCATTAGAACAGAGAGCAAGGCACACAATGAGGGCTCAAAAGGGCAAGGCATCACATAAAAGCCAAGAGAGACAGAGGAGAAAAGTGATCATCAGAAGCCAGAAACAAGATCCCCACCCACAACAGCATTAAATATTGCTTTGGCTCATGTAAAGACTTTTCAATAAATTCCAATAAGGCCAAAGCCAATCCTGTGTACCTTGCCTGGGTGTTGCCAGATGAAGCTACTAATTGCTTCAGGTAGCAGCTGCCTACGGGCAAGGCATCCAAGCTGGGATAAATAGTGGCTGCAGGTCTAAACACAGTTGGGCCCATAGACTCTGTAAGAAGGATAAGCTGAGCCTTCTTGAGATCAAACAAGTTTGCACAATTTTTAAAGGAAAAGCATTCCACAATTCTAATCCCATTAATTATTTAAATATTATAATTTGCCTATTATTTTGGGATAGTCAATTCTGTTTCCTATTGTTTCCCCGTACCCAATATTTTCCTTTTTGTGCTCACTTGCCTGAGCAGAACTGTGCAGTCACCCAGGATAAAACCAGCACCATCAAGTTGAAGTACACAGCATGTGGGGAAATCGCTCTCTCATGCAGTGGTTAATTTGAATTTAAGTTGATTACATCAGCACATTTTACATCATAATCTATAGTCTCAAAGCAGGTGGGGCATTCTGTGTCCCTTGTTTGCTCTAATATGATGAAAAATGAATGAAGTGGGATTGATTTTAAAGGCTCTGTGTGCCTGGGGGTTGCTAGGAACCAGCATCAGAGAGAGATACTTTATGTCTTCTTGAAACTGAAGAAGAGTGAAACTCAGCATTTCCAGGAATTGTACAAATATATTTTGAAATGCACAGATTAATAAAAAATGTTTAACAAAATGTTGACAAGGCTTTCTCTCTAAACAGCTCTCACAGAATCAGTAGCAAATCTCATCAGAAAATATGCAGGATGATGTTGGTGTTACCAAATAAATCACCATTTCTATTCTACTGAGTAATGAAAAACTGTAACAAAAACACATATTTACTATTGATTTAGGACACTGTGTTGCTTTCCAGATCATTTGGCATTTTGTTATAAACAATCTACTAGCTTCCCAGGAGGTTTGTCTCTGTTTATTTTCTAAGACTATCATCTAGCAAATATTTGAATACTTCTCATTCTTCGGAAGCAGTTACAATTAATTGCCTTTTTGGGGATAATTCTTGACAGTTGCAAATGTCTAAGAATACTGAGTTTTCATTGTAGCTCATCCATTTCTTCCTGTGACTTTGTTCATTAAATATTCCATTTAGTCCATGATTATTATTTATAATCCAGGCATTTTTACTAATGACATCCTTTCTCATCTGCACTTCAGTCTTACTCCCTCTGCCACTAAACTAAGAAAGGACAAATAGTTCTGATACAACTATGGACATATGTTATTCACAGACTTCCTGTAAAACAAACATATGTTAGAAGCAAAAGAAAAGTCTATAGCAGGGGCTGGGAAACTTTTCCTATAAAGGGTCATATAGTACATGTTTTAGGCTTTGTAGGCCTCATTGTTACTATTGCTCTATTGTAACTACTCAACTCTGCTGTTGTAATATGAAAGCATCTATAGAAGCTATGTAAACACATTGGTGTGGCAGTGTTCTAATAAAACTATATTTATAAAAATAGGCAGTAGCCCAGATTTGGCTTGAGGCTCATGGAAAAGCCCATGGTCTATAAGCACCTGTTTACTTTCCAGACTCTCCTGAATTTTATTTCAGTTTCTGAGTATTCCAACACATGTTTCTTTTACTGGTATACTTTGATATATCCTCAGAAAGCTCTGCTACATTATATTTTCTTTCTTTCTTTCTTTCTTTTTTTAAGGTACAGAATTTGAGAAAGAGGTCAAGGATAGACCAAAGGGAAAAATCTTTTGGCTTAGGGGATTTAAGCAGAAATCACAATGTCTGATGCAGGAATTTTCCAGATCTCTGTGTCTGACATCCATCACTCACCCCTGTAAGAGAGGGCTGTGAGGACTTTTTATCAAATAAAGCATCTTCTTTTTGCTGAGCTGCTCCACCTACATAAACTATATCAGTGACTGAACTAGCAAGTATAATTAATAGAGGCAGTGGGGAGACAAACTTTACTTAGTTCAGAGAAGTACCATGCATCAAGAAAGTGCTACAACTGATATTGCATAATTGAGCAGAAACAGAAGATATGTTCACTACTTTTCTTTTTTTTATTTTTTTATTTTTTTTAAAGATTTTTATTTATTCATTTGCGAGAGAGACAGAGAACAAGCAGAGGGAGAGGCAGAGGCAGAGGGAGAGGGAGAAGCAGGCTCCCTGCTGAGCAAGGAGCCCGATGCGGGACTCGATCCCAGGACCCTGGGATCATGACCTGAGCCGACGCTTAACCATCTGAGCCACCCAGGCGCCCTTGTTCACTACTTTTCTTGAAAAAAGAGCCAGAGGAAGAGTCATGCAACCTTAATGCTCATACTACCAGCAGCAGTGATTCCAAATCGTGGCTTCACATCAGAATCACCTGGAGAGCTGGGTAAAAAATAAAGATCTTGGGATTTATAAGAATCAAGATCTCAGAACAGAGACCAGAGAGCCCTATTTTATGGCTGCTTTGTGGCCAGGAATTTGAAAATGACTCTCAAATCAGCTAGTCTAAGCCCCTCGTGTTTCAGATGAGAAAACTGAAGCTGAGCGACTGTCTACCCTCCTCCCATAGCTGCTCCTTGGCAGTTCGAACCCTGTTCTTCTGACCTGGACTCTTTCCACTCCATGGACCATTTTCCTATGATCATGACACTCTTGGTCACAGCACCTTCATATCCGTTGTGTTAGCCAGGTTTACCCTGCTTCCTTTCCGTGTCCTTACACCCTCTAACTTCCTTCGTGGGCTCCTTCCTTCTTTATCTACAGGCCCAGAGATCTCATTGCTGGCCTCAGAAAAGAAATAGACTAGTAAATCTTACCTGAGGAAAACACGAAACCCATTGCCACGACAGTATCATGTCTTCCATTGCTTTAGTCTATTTCCTATATATATATTCAATGCCATTAAGTTTGATTGGTAATTTTTAAGTATCATTATTTGTTTATATAACCCTGCACGCAAGCACAAGATTTTTGAATAGGCAATAACAATGCTCCAATTCTTCCCCCTTCTGGGATGATGTGATAAGTCAGACAGTCCTGTATGTGCCAAAAGGGGGCTTTCTAACACCATGAGAGAGGAAACCTGAAATTAAGAAACTGGAAGTTTATATATTAGAAGTCCAGCTGCCACCCTCCTCTCCTGAGAGAAAGGAACCTCTCTAAACAAATTATCTTTGGAAAAAGAAGAAGACCCCTAGATTCTTAATCTATGTAACATAAATATACATCTCTGGAGAGGAGATAAGAAAAACATTTTTGAGTTTACAACCCTTAACATGTTACCCTAGTTCAGTTTTTTCCCCACTGAAATGTAAACACACACCTCTGGGAAGGTAGACCTTTCCGGAGTTTTCAGGGCCATCTAATCACCTTTTAACTTCTGAGACTTGTCCTTTTAACCTACATCCTAAATTCCTTTGCTCAGAAAGCCCTAACTTTTCAGAAACATGAAAATATGTTCTCTACAGTCCTATGGTTGTTGAATTTATCATATCCTTAAGACTCAAAGAGATGAGAGGGTGCATGATATTAGGGGTAACAGATTCTCCCCACCTCTTTTTGGCAACTGCCCATACCGTTTAGAGTTTTGTTTAGAGTAGAGCATCACTATACATATTTTAACTTTTAAAAATGAGCATAAGTAACTTAATAGTTTATCAGTCACTTCATTTATTCTTTTTTTTTTTGCCCATAATCTTTATCAAATAACTACTATCTAGCAAATACTATGCTTCTCTGTTAAGTGCTAGTGGCACAAAAATAAATTACATAGCATTCCTTGAGTTTATGTTCTTCAACAAATGAAAAAGGAAAGAGGGAAGATATGAGGGAGAAAAAGAAGATGGAAAGAAACAAGAAAAAAGAGAAAGAAACAGATGTGTTAAAAACTTACTACCTGCCAGGATATATACTGTGCATATCCACATGATATGTCTCATTTCATTTGAATTACACAACCCCCAGTAAAATCCTAGGAAGTGCATATTATTATCCCCATTTTACATTTGAGAAACTAAATTTAGAGAGGTAACATAATTAACCAGCTGGTCAGTGGCAGATGCCCCCACTATTATTACAAGGCAAAAGGTTGCTTTTTCAGGCACAGAAGGTGTCCTGTACACATAATGCAAATGAAGAATTACCAAACACTGTGCTTAGCAATGTAGGTGCAATAGAGGAAGTTGCTGTGGGGCACAAAAGACAAAGCCACTAACTCTGCTGGGGATACCCTGGAGGCATGTCTTGTGAGCACTTAGAGAGAATGCCCTGATTATCAAAGATCAGCTAGAAAATGCTGACAGCCTAATAGCAAGACTTCATCTCAATTCCTTTAGGCCATTTTTCATTCAACAAATACTTACTTGATACGTGTGGATACTGGTACTATGTCAGGTGCTGGGAATAGTGGTGGAAAAGACATATACAATCCTTGCCTTGTGGAATCTGGAGTATATAGTCCATAAAAGCATAAGCATGGGGTAGGAGACCACACCGGGGCCATCATGGTTTGGGCAAAAAGACAGATTAGAGGATACTACAGGAAAATGGGACTCTAGCCCAATCTAATGGGGTCAGAAAAATTTCTGCAAAGTAAACAAACCCTCACTGAGTATTGAGGGACAAGCAAGAGTTAGTATGTCGGGGGGGGGGGGGGAGGGGGAAGGGTGGGAAACCCAAGGGGTCAATGGGAAAGGATGTTTCAGGAGGAGAGAAGAGCAAGAGAATGTTAAAGGAAGTGTTAGAAAGCAAAATATAATGATTAGGCTGACAGGCCTATATGGAAAAGATATACTAAGGTTTGAGATTGCTAAAAAAAAATTCCACTTATTATCAGAATTAGCTGTGATTCAGTAGCACATTTAATAAAACTTTCTTAATATTTCAGAATGAAAAAGACAGGTTGAACGAAGGAGAGAGAAGTAATATTATGACAACAAATAACAAATATAAAAAATTTGAATAAGTTTTTCCCACCACCATGATGTCATCATAGGGACTTTATTCTTTAATGAAAAAAAAAATCCTGTTCTGGGAGATAAGATATCTGAATTCTCATTTTTATTCTCTCATGTAGATAGATCACTGAAACTCTCTGTACCTTGTTATTTTTTCATATATTTAATGTATATCTCCTCCTTTATCTCAGTAATTATTTTGTTTTTATGCAACTTTCATTTTTTAACTCTAGTTATATTCTCATCTTGTTATGTCTTGATTATGGCAATGACTTCCCAAGTTCTTCCCTCTAGTATCCTTCTACTCAAAACTTTGCCATTAGAATAACATCCTAAGTATTGCTTTCATCAAGTAATTTTACATTTCAAAATCCTACAATTCATTCTTATTGCCTGTAAAGTTACACTTTCAAAGCTCTGCCCGTATCCAAGTCCTTTCCTCCAGTTCATGCAACCATCATTCCTACCCACACACAGTCTGCACATCGGCCAGAATGTTTCATCACAGAATGCAGAGCTCAGCCCTCAACACAACAGTCTCTCACTGCACTCACACTCTTTCCTCAAATTGCCTTCCTAGTCCTCTTCACATATCTAATTGTAGCCATTCTCTAAGATCTAACTCTAACCAGTCTTTTTCCAGGAGGGTTTTCTGAGGTTACTGGAATCAACCTTAATCTCTATTTTCTATGATGGCCTAGAACACTGATTGTCTAATCTATTTGCTTAAAATAAATACCAATTTCTACTACATTTTGTTGTGTGCCCCTTGAGGGCAGGGGGTCTTCTTATGTACTTTATCTAAATCATCTATAGTCACAAGTGCTGATTACATAAAAGATCAAAACATATTCAGAGAATTACATTTGGAAAACTCACTGTGTGCCAGAATGATTTAGGATACATGATAAAATGACCTTCACTTTGGAATGAGTCATACCATTTTTGTAGGCTACATGAGCAATGGTGAATAACTAGTAGACCTAAGATCTTTCTTTTCATTGGAGAGAGAGAGAGATAGTAGGGATCCCTTTCATGACCTATACTTTCATGACCTATAGTGAATTAGGCCAGCCTTGAGGTGGGAAGGTTGCCTCATGCTGTGCGCTTTCATGTAAAATTAGTAGACGAAGGTTATTCTCTACACCTGCATTACTGGTTGTGAGAGAAATATACTGGTATTTGCATAAATTGGACTTAATTTAAGCTCTTTTCAATAGAGCAAAAGAATTTTGTTCTTGTCTGATTCAGGGATTAAGCTCAAAACTACAAACTAGCCTTTAGAATAACTTGTATTCTACCATCACAAAAAAATGGGGTTAGGTATTTAAGAAACATTGTATATATCAACAATTATTAAACTCTAATAAAATTGGAGTCTAGCAAATAAAGCTAATATTACTTATACTATGTATACAGTGCAATTCTGATATAAATAAGTTTTTTGATATCTTTCTATATTTTAAACATTGTCAATTGCTATCCTCTATATTATTCCATTTAATTTAATCCTCCCAACAAACCAAGGTCAGCATTATGCAGATTAAATACTTGACATTAAAAGTGATCCAAAATCATTATTTTTTTCCAAAATCATTATTTTAAAAACCAACTTCAAACCCTGCTTCTCTGCTCCTCTTTTCACCATGCTCTAGTCAACAAGACATACACACACACAATTATTGTTATTGCTAAAATAACATTTTCATAGTTATAACAAATTGACATATTTATATAATATTGGCATTATATTTCAGCATATCACCTAAAATTTTTACATATTTTTGAAACTTTCTGAATCTATGATAGTGTCACTAAGACTCACATATGTTGTATTTCCTCTTTACTGTCATTCTTATAATCATTATAATTTTGCCCCTCAAATTTACCATTCACAAAAAACTTCAGCATTTTCCAAAGAGAAATATTTGTTGTGAGTTCCATTTATTTTTTATTGTGTCAGTAATATAATGAACTTTTTTTATAGATTATCACTTTATCCTGAAAATATCAGAGATGTGCCATCCAAAGTATTTGAAACAGTTTTTAAAGTCTCTAGTATTTACCTTTATCTGATTATGAAACATTAATAGCTTTTTTCATTTCATAAAATGAAATAGTCACTGACCAGATAGGAAGACAGATATGATTTGTTTCTACAAGAAAATAAAATCCCACTGTCCTATAATTAATGTTCTATTGTCTATCTGGCGTTTCTGAGTTTTTTTTTTTTTTTTTACTTGAAAACTGTTTTGATTTTCAGAATGCTTAACTTTTGGAGTGCTTGTTCTCCCAACTTTGTCAATTATAGATAAGGTTTAAGTTACTAAGACAAATGTGTTTTTGCACTTCCATGTGCTACAAATGCATTCAACAGTCCCTTAAGTCATCACTTTTGTTAGAATTAGCAGATGTGCTAATACCACAGGAGGGAAATTTAGAATCAGGTGCTCCAAGGTTCCATATCAAGACTTATAACTTAAGATTAGGATATTATGTACAAAAGTGGAGTTAATGCATTTGTGTGCAGGAATAATTAAGATGTAATAGTAATAGTAAACATATGGTAAGAAAATACAAATTCTCAAAGAGACAATGAACTTATTGAAATAATATTTACATATTTATGGTTTTTAATATACACTCTTCACTTAATGCAATCAATGGAGTTACCTCAAAAACATTCTTTTTAGAGGGGAGGTGGGTGAAAGGATAGGTGAAATAGATTAAAGATTTAAGGAGTAAACTTATCTTGATGAGCACTCAGAAATGTATGGAATTGTTGAAGCATTATATTGTACACCTGAAAGCAACATAACACTGCATGTTAATTACACTTGAATAAAAAAAGAATTATTCTTTAGTTATTATGAAATTTCCAGGCTCTTCAAATTACAAGACATACTTAACTATTTTTGTATCACAGCAAGCAAAATAGAACCAAGTTAGTTAACTACAAATGGGCATGGACAATTTTACTGGAGTGGTAGGAATGTTCTAAATCTGGATTGTGATGATAATTGTATATATTGGTAGATATACTAAAAGTCATTGAATTGTATACTTAAAATAGGTTGATTTTATGGTATGTAAATTATACCTCAATAAAGTTACTCACAGACACACACACACACACACACACACACACCACACAAACACACACACACACACAAAACCCACAAAATACTCCTTTTAAATCAATAAAGTAATTCATTTAAGTAGTAAAGTTACACTAATATTAAATTTTTCTTTTTTTAAAAAAATAGACTTCATGAAAACTAAGCATTATAATCTTATATTCACCTTTATTATAATTGAATCATGGAAAAATCATAAGAATCATCATCTTTCTGTATTTGTTCAGTTTCCTCAAACCTCAATTAAGCAGAAATGATAGGAGAAAGGAAAATTTATGAAATTATTTTCTACTTAGTTCAGGCCTCATAAGAAAACATTTCAGCATAAAAGTACTTATAGGGATGCCTGGCTGGCTCAGTCAGTAGAGCATGTGACTTTTGATCTTGGGGTTGTAAATTTGAGCCCCACATTGGGTATAGAGATTATTTAAAATCTTAAAGAAAATTTTAGACATGTAAGTCTAAAATTTTTGTTTCCTGAATTAGTAGAGGACACAAGGTGTTTTCCTATATTAGTGGGATAAATACGAATTGATTATTGGCAATTGGACATCTAGACTATTTCGTAGTTAGATAATTACATCTAGAAGTCTTTTTTTTTCATCTAGAAATCTTTGACAAATATAACTGGCACATAAATTTAAGTGACACTTTTTGTTTTGTTTTGCTGTGTTTTTAATCAGACTCATTTCAGTGGGCTATAAATAGGAAATTATTTTTTTTCTTGTCACTACCTTCAATCAGTGTTGAATCACTGTTTTCTGTCATTTTAATCAGACAACACAATTTTCTGGTCATTTTTTAATCTATTCCATTTAATATTTCAAGCTCAAATGATTTACATTCCATCTACTTTCTATATTCTTGGAAGTCTTGAGCTGATAGCCTGGTTGTGTGAAGATGGATGGGGAATGATCCTCATTCTCAGATACCTGCTTTCTCCTTTTTATTGAAGCCTATTTCCTTTTCTATGTTAGAGTGAAGAAGAGATGAGAGGAGTGGTGGGAAAAGGGACAGACAGCTCTATATTTAGCTGGTTCTTAAATTCGTCTCAGTTTTCACCATCTGTCTGAACAACTCTGTTAATGCTCAGTTCCTTCTTTGTGAGCTTGCGGTCTTGGGGCTCTTGTGTGAATTCTTTGAAAGTGTCCTATAAGCACTCTCATTTTTACAGATCTCCATGAGTGTGTTCTAGTTCCAGCTCAATCTTTTCACTTTTTTTTTTTAGTTCTGACAAGAAGTAGAATATAACTCCAGAAGAACTTATTGTTGGGGTCTTCTAAACCACAAGGCAGCAGCAGCCCAGCCAATTTCTTTTAATTTATCATGGAAGGATCAAACCTTGGTAGATAATACTAAAGTCATTGAATTGTATACTTAAAATAGGTTGATTTTATGGTATGTAAATTATACCTCAATAAAGTTACTCACAGACACACACACACACACCACACACACACAAAACCCACAAAATACTCCTTTTACATCAATAAAGTAATTCATTTAAGTAGTAAAGTTACACTAATATTAAATTTTTCTTTTTTTATCCTGTGCTAAACCTGGGAAAAGCTACATCTCCCCTTCTATACCTTCTATACCATGCACTCTCTTCTCCAGTCCCTTTCTCCTACTCATCTGACGGCATTGATTAGCAGGAGTGTTGCCAAAGATGTCCAACAGTTATACTCCCAATCTTTCATACTGAATCTTGTGGAGCCTAAATGATGTTTTATTTTTCCTATTAAATATGGGTCTTACACATTGCTAATATCATTTGAGAAGATGTTAGAGTAAAAGTTACCTGTGACCTACTGTGCATGGTAGGTTTGAAGGCACTTTTTTAGTGGAAGGTGGGCTTCCTCCAAGCTATCCAGATGCATACCTTGAATACCTGGGTGCCCAGGTCTATAAGGTATGACTTCTATTCACCCTCAGTACTCAACTTTCCTTTCACACAAATTAAGATAAATAGTGCAGCAATTATCAAAATTGCTCAGTAAAGAAATCTGTTCTGAGTCACTGACTTTCCCTTTTTAATCCTTTATCACCTTTTCTTTAAAAAAAGATTTTATTTATTTGAGAGAGAGAGAGAGCACGTGCAAGAGCAGTGGGAAGGAGGAGAGGGAAAGAACCTCCCACAGACCCTGGAGCACGGAGCCTGACATGGGGCTTGATCTCATTACCCTGAGATCATGACCTGAGCTGAAACCAAGAGTCCAAAGCTTAACTGAGTGAGCCACCCAAGTGCCCAATCCTTTATCACCTTTAATGAAATTTACTTTTCCTAATTCAACACTGTGGTAACTTTCAACATTTTTCCATATCAAAAAGGGAACGGATCTGTTATGATATTAGATATTCTGATGATACAGATTTATTTAAATATGAAAATTCTCATATGTTTGCCTTTTAAAAGACTATCTTTTAATCATCAAGTGGAAGTCCTTATTGCTATATAAAGGTTGGGTAATGGCTGAGTAGAGGGACCTTTTATTTTTATTTATTTATTTATAAAAGATTTTATTTATTTGACAGAGAGAGAAACAGCAAGAGAGGGAACACAAGCAGGGGGAGTGGGAGAAGGAGAAGCAGGCTCCCCGCTGAGCAGAGAGTCCAACAAGGGACTCGATCCTAGGACCCTGGGATCATGACCTGAGCTGAAGGCAGATACTTAAAGACTGAGCCACTCAGGCACCCCATAGACAGACCTTTTAAATAAGCCAATGATGCACCTTTTCCTGGCTCTGAAGTCCACTCAAAGAAAGATAAGAAACGGTTCTTACTTCTCTCTTTTTTTTTTTTTAAACTCTTCCCAGTCCATCTACCTTACCAAAGACCCCTCCTGGGTTTCTCCTCTGCCTTTCCCATTACACCACAACATCTGGTAGTGTTTTGACAGTAACTTATCTCTTAGAGTTTCTAGTTTTTAAAGATCCCCAAATCCTAGTCCAAGGGAAAAGGAGAATAACCACAGGATTCCAAGAATTGGAGCAGCCTGGGGGAAAATGTGCAATTGGAAAAGGTGAACTCAGAACCTAGAATGTGGCAAGAAAGGTTTAGATTCAAGAAAACCCCATATGGTGAGGAGTTCAATCTAGAACAAGTGTGTGTACATGCATCTGTGAAGTTGAGCATTTTCATCATTGATTATGATTAATTGTACATATTTTGTGGAAATTTACCACACCAACAAATAATGTATATTCAGAAACTAATAAATTAAGAAAAAATTTATATTTTACATTCGTAAAAAGTACTCTAAGAGTGTGAAATACTACTTATACCTAAATATAATAGTTTTATGAACAAAAATAATGTATCTAGGATTGATTTATTTCACATCACTGTGATAAATTATATACATAAATGTGTGCCTAGTGACATCACAGTTACTATTCTAGAACATATGGCTGTTCCTAGAGTATAGTTATCTGCTCCCAACAAACATAAACAAGAGAGAAAATGTGTTCTGCATGAAGTCAGGCCACCTTTAGAGGACTCAGCATCCACATAGTCAAATACTCCATCAGAACTAAAAGAAGGACAAAGTGTCTTAAAAGTTTGTGGCCACTATATGAGTGTTGACAGAATTTAGATGCAATTACTTGACTGAGGTCCCCATTTTTCTGCTAGCTGTTGGCCAGGTACAGCTTACATCTCCTAGATTCCAACTACAGTTCCAGGGTGGTAGCACACACAAATTCAAAAACTGCACATTTACTTTCTTCCAGGCCAGACTCACCACATCTCTCTGACTTCCTCTTCTGTTACTAGCTGGAGAAAACTCTCTGCTTTTAAAGAATTATCCAGATTATCTTCCTGTTTTAAGATCAACTTGTTAGTAACCTTAATTATATCAGCAAAATGACCTTTTCCATGTAACATAAAGACAGGATTTACATCTAAGGGCAAAGTCATGGGAGCCATCTTAGAATTTGGCCTACTACAACAATATATTAAAGCAGATACAACAGTTAGCAATATTAGCATATCAATCAGTGACTTGTTGACACTTTGTTTTTTCCTTTACATTTCCAGTAAACTTCTTACAGGAAGTACTTGTGATTTTTTTTTAATGTTTAGATTTGCAATCTATTCTGAAGATATTTGAGTAATATATTTCTAAGAATACTGCTGGTCCCATGAAATCTCACCTCCTTTACTTCCGCCCAAACAAAATCTGTTAACTAATTTAGCTTGACTTTTGATATGTTCTTTGTTCAGCTCCCATAGGCAACTAAATTGTTTTAAGAAAACTATATTACTGTTCATATTGATTCACCTACCAATCTTCAATTCTGCAAGTTGTCTAGTTCTTCCATCAGTAAATGTACTTCTCATGGAAACCGTTTTTTCCAGGATGGATCAAGTACTGTGACAGCTTGAATACTTAGACCTGATGTGCTTTGATGTTTTATTGCTTTTCTTCTAAATTTTTGTTTGAATGAGAAAAATTTATTATAACATGTCCAGAATATTTGCAGTATAAATGAAGATTTGATTATTGTATAAAAAATAATGCTGTAAATTCCTAATAGGCAGGTATTAACTTTTTTGAACACATCTTTCTCCAGAGTAATTCAATATCCATTCCTTATATTTTCCTAAGATGTACTCTGTTAAAATTTTCCAAATAATATTTATAAAATGTAATGATAAAAGCAACAAGTGGAGGTTCTTCAATGTCCAAGAAGAAAGAGTTGGTTGGGCTGATAAAAATTTGGGGTCCTTTCTAGTTTTAATGAGCTTAAGTATTGATGATTAATACATGCATTAGTTATTCTTTACAGGTCACAGGCAACATCTATTGATTGGTCCAAGGCAGCAAAATAATAAATCTGAAAATAATCAATAGGTGATCATAACTGGCTCTCTATTGTGCTACATAAATGTCAAGCTAACTCTGATCTCTCTTTTCACAAGCACATATTGCCTTATTTTATTTACAGGTTCTTTTAAGACATACAAACAGATGGCTTGATTTAGAAAGCTTTGCCTTATCCAGGAAAATTAGGTTCTGTCCAGATGGACTTGCAAGCTTCAGTGCCAATATTGTACCTTTACCATATGGACAGGAATATTTATGGCAGCAGAAACTATGTTCCGCTTCATACTTTAACACAGATAATGTTTGATTACTTGTTCATACTCATTAATTCTTGTCGTTAGGGAACCAGGGAATAGGAAATCCTATAAATAAAGTATTAAAAATAGTAATTTCAAGATTGTTAGCTAGTTCATAATTAGCAAATGGTATATTAGTACTTTAATATTGTTTCAAGTTTATAAAACTTGAAATATGTAAAACTAAAAAGATAAAGATAGTTATCAACTTCTATAAAATTGTACACAGAATTCTAATGTTTATCAATTTATAGAGTGGAAATACTCACAAACATGTTCTACAATTGACAACAACATAGTTAAGGCAGTTAAGGCACCATGTCAAATCACTATAAATCTCTTCTTACCCAGAGTGAATTCCTGGGGGAATTAAATTATCAATTAGATTCTGCAATGAGAAAGCAGCAAATTCTTGATTACAGAGATCAATTTTTAAAGAGGAATGGATTAAAAGATTAACTTTTCTTCAATGGAAACGTCTATCACCAACATTTTAGGTTTAAATAAATTAAAAAATTCATATATATATTTATATAAATATATAAATAAATGTAAAAATATAAATACATAAAATATAAATAAATATAAATATATGATGATGATATATTTACACAATAGAATAGTAATCATAAAAGGAAATGAAATCTTGCCATTTGTAACAACATGGATAGACCTAGAGGGTATAACGCTAAATGAGATAAGGCAGCCAGAGAAGGACAAATTCCATAGGATTTGACCCAGATGTGGAATTTAAGAAACAAAACAAATGAACAGTAACAAAGAGAGATAAACAGAAAAACGACTCTTAAATTCAGAGTACAAACTGGTGGTTGCCAGAGGAGAGGTGGTGGGAGGATGGGTGAAATAAAGAGGATTAAGAGTATAATTATCTTGATGAGCACTGAGAAATGTATAGAATTGTTGAATCACTATATTGTACACCTGAAACTAATGTAACATTGTATGTTAATTTTACTTGAATTAAAAAACTGATATACACATACATATATATATATATATATAATGTCTTTATGCAGCTCTGTAGAAAGGAAAAGCCATTTTTTACTTCTTTGCAAATCATCTTCATTACATCTTTACTGCAGATCATCTTTATCACAAATACGCCACACTGGTCATAAAAGAACAAAGACTGTGTCACTTACTATAGCCCATGTCAGGAAAAAATATTGAAACTTAGGTTCTTAGCAGTTGGTCATTTATAATGAAATTTAAGGGGTGCCTGGGTGGCTCAGTAGGTTAAGCAACTGCCTTCAGCTCAGTCATGATCTTAGGGTCCTGGGATCGAGCTCCACATCCAGCTCCCTGCTCAGTGGGGAGTCTGCTTCTCCCTCTCCTTTTGTCCCTCCCCCTGCTTGTGCTCTCTCTCTCTCAAATAAATAAATAAATCTTAAAAAAAATGAAATTTAAGTTTTAATGTGAAGTGAAATGAAATTAATTTCTGGATTTTTGACATGTTGTTTAACCATATCAGTTTTTCAATTTTTACAATCAAAGGATTAAAATTATTATTAAAGAGTTGAGAGAGCCTAGTATCAAAAATCACTTGTTCCCAAGAATGAAAATATTTCATAGTTTTGAATAAATGTTTGAAAACAGCCTCATATAATGGGTATCCTAAAACACATTTGTAATCATTAGATAATAAATTACTTTTAATAGCTTATTAGTATTCATGGTTGCATCAGACACCACTGGTTGTGTGCCAGCCCAATAGCCATTCTCTGATTTGATTTGAATAGTAACATGCCCAGTCTAAAGGTATAAAACAGTTTCAGTCAGTCATAACTTTCTCATCATATTTTGTCAATAACTGTTCTAAGAGTGGACATAATTTTGGAATTGGTTTTAGTCAATAAGACATAATGGAATATATTCTGAAACTTCTGCTCCATGACAAGAGAAGTATGGAAGAAAAAATCTCCTTCCAGCAACCCTTTGCTCCTTATTTTGCATGTTGCTGTCCCGTGAAGAGGGCATAATTCTTAAAGATGTAGCACCCATATTGGGATCAAATAGGGATGGAGAGTCAGCCATCATCCTGGGGCTAGCAAAGGGGGAAGGACTGAATGAGTCTAGATCCTTGATGACACTGATAACCAATGCTGGGTCATCTACTTCTAAAGCACAATTTAAAACACATCATAAATGTTCTCATT
Organism: Phoca vitulina; assembly: GCF_004348235.1. Lineage (NCBI taxonomy): Eukaryota > Metazoa > Chordata > Mammalia > Carnivora > Phocidae > Phoca > Phoca vitulina. The sequence goes on along the minus strand of NW_022589707.1, from coordinate 24,354,155 downwards.
GATGCAAGTCAAAATTAATGAGTTTTCATCTTTACTAACGCAATAATCTATTATGAAATGCTTTTGCTTTGTAAACTCAGATTTCTCCATTTACTACAGTAGTTGATTATCTACAACATGTTACTCTCTCAGATTCCTGTATTTACATATAAAAAGACCCCAGCCAAATTAACAGAAGTTTTCACTTTCATTTCTCCCTCTTTTGACCTGAAAAGTGAAAAGGTCTTGTGTAATTCTGTTTTTTTCCTGGTCTGGTTGCCAAAATCATTTAGAGTGCTTTATAGGAGCCCAGATCATATCAATGAAGATTCTAATTACTTAAACAAGGGGGGGGGGGGACACACAAATCTGTATTGTAATAAAATTGGAAAGAAAAATAGTTACAAATTCCACAATGGCATGGGGACTTCAGTCTATTATAAAGCATCACAAACCTTCTGTTTTCGGTTTTATTAATTTAGTTCTGCCCCATTACAAAATCTACTAACCACGTATATTATTGAATACTTAAATGTACCAATTAGAAAAGAAGCAATTATATTACAAACTATTGGCTAATCAGGAAAACATTTTATGGAATATAATATTCTGCAGCAATAATCTCAAAGTTTGGCAAAAACCACATGGAGGACTTGTTAAACACAGATTGCTGGCTCCCACTTCCAGAAATTTCAAATGAGTAGATCTGGGGTTGGTCCCCAGAATTTGCATTCATTTCTAACAAGTTCCCAAGTGGTGATGACGATGATGATATTGGTCCAGTAACCACCTCTGGTTAACAAACTTTTTCTGTAAGGACGAGATAGTAGTAGTTTAGGCTTGTGGGCCTTATGTATGTTACCAATTTTCAACTCTGCCACTGTAGCTCAAAAGTAGACATGGACAATATGCAGACAAATGAGTATGACTGAGTTCCAACACACAGTTACTTAAAAAAAACAGACTGTGAAGCTCAATTTGGCCCATAAGCCATAGTTTGCAAACTCCTTCTTTGCAGTCAGATTTCTCAAGCTCAGCACTATTGACTTCTTGAAATGGATAATTGGGCAGCCATTGTGCACATTTTTGGATGTTTAGCAGAATCCCTGGCTTCTAACCTCTAGATTCCAGTAACATTTCCCCAAATGTGGCAACCAAAATGTCTTTGTACTTTGTGCAATGTCTCCTGAGGGGCAAGACTGCCCCAGTTGAATACCACTCCTGCAGCGGAAGAAGGAGTTACTACAGAAAATGAGCATGTTGTGATAGAAAACACATGGAGATAAATTCTGAGAAAAGGAATGTCTGAGCAGGCTGATCAAACATTTCTGATTCTCTCTTCATCATGATACCCTGCTGAGATTCCATAGGAAACCAAACAATCATGTTGGAGCCAACTTTTAGAACCTGTTAGAAAGCTGAATAAAGCTGTTATTTTGAAAACTGTTGAAGATGGTTCAGGTATAAAGTGTGGTGTTTGCTGCCAATTAAAATCTGGCTGCTTGGCAAATGATTTATGAGATGAATACCATCAAGCATATATTTCCAAAAGTATATGTACTGGGGAGTAGACCAACTAGTAGAACAGATTTATCTTTAAGAATAGAGAGAACAGACTCTGGCCATTGTTAACAAGAAAACGTTCAAACTGTTTTAAAAAAATCACTCAAAGACAGTAACAAGGCAGCAAAGAAGTTTATTCAAGGGAGGACTATTGCAATAGTTACAGGGATCAGAGCAATGAAGTCTTGCAGTAGGGGAGAGAGAGTGTGTTGAACTCTGAATAAAACAAGGAAAAGTGGAAATTTAGAGCCAGGAAACAGGTTGGGGGTCACTGGATGCAAAATTCCTAAGAGGAAACATCAGAGGTAGGGAGAAATTCTGACATAATAGGATTCTTGCTGAAGGTAGGCCTGTGTGATTAGACATCACCCGCAGAATGGTGGAGGATTAGGAATTTGATTACATATCCAGGGTGATTAGACATGGAAGATGATATGGAAGAGATTCTGGCTAAACAGACTTAGCAGGATTCTTATTAAAACTGAACCATACACAGAGGAACATGGAAGTTCAAAAGTCTAAGCCTAGTTGAAAAAGAGTTCAGGAGGGCCTGCTTAGAGTTTGCCCAAGGAGAGAATCTAGTCACCACATACTGCATACAGTTCTTGGGAGAGTCTAGTTGCTCCCATTTGCTCAGTCAGCATCAAAAATAAGTTGCAGGGTAGGGCAAAGGTGAGGTTTCTCAACATGTGGTTCTTCTTGACTAGTAACATCAGCATTCCCTGGCAACTTGTTAAAAATGCCAATTTGCGGGGGCGGGGGGTCCATCCCTTACCTACTGAATCAGGCACTCCAGTATTGGGGCCCAACAATCTTTTTTAATTTTAACAAGCCCTTCTGGTATTTCTGATGCATGCTTAAATTTAAGAAATACTGGCAATCAGATTAATCCATTCCCAATTGCAACTGAAAAAAAAAGTTCCCTTCTAAAACATATCAAAAGAGAAGCCTAGCTTGCCACCTTGGTTTCTATTGAGTCACAACATCTTCTAATGCCTGTTGAGCTGCCACTGCTGGCAAAATTCTAGATCATCTGAGCTGCTAGATATTGACAGAACTTTGTTCATGAAAATGAGTAAGTAGAAGATCCCAGGCCATTATATGGGAACATAGTTGCTAGCAAGATAGAAGTAAAGCTGAACTAGAACATATGGCTATTATAGAAGCATAATAATTAATTAGTAATTTATTTATATCTTCAATTTCATCAGTGTTTTTTTTTTTTTAAGATTTTATTTATTTGACAGAGAGAGACACAGGGAGAGAGGGGAGTGGGAGAGGGAGAAGCACGGTTCCTGCGGAGCAGGGAGCCTGATACGGGGCTCGATCCCAGGACCCTAGGATCATGACCTGAGCTGAAAGCAGAGGCTTCACAACTGAGCCACCCAGGTGCCCCTCATCAGTGTTTTATAGTTTTCATATATGGATCTTCTACCACCTTGGTTAAAATTATTGGGGTTTTCTTTTGCAATTTTATTTTATTGAAGTATTGTTGATATACAATGGAATATTACTCAGCCATAAAAAGAATGAGATTTTGTCATTTGTATTTTATTGTTTTTGACGCTACCGTAAATAGGACTTTTTTTTTTTTTTTTCAAAATAGTTTGTTAGGGTATTCATTAGTATATAAAAACACACATGATTTCTACATGTTGAATATGTATCCTATGACTTTACTGAATTTATTAGTTCTAATAGTTTTTTGGTGGGATATTTAGGATTTCTATATGGAAGACCACATCCTGTGCAAACAGAGACAGTTTTACTTCTTTTCTGATTTGGATGCCTGTTAGTTCTTTTTCATTCCTAATTGCTCTGGCTAGGATTTCCATTATAATGTTGAGTAGAAGTGGCAAGAGTGAACACATTGTCTTGTTCCTGTTTTCAGAGGAGAAGTTTTCAGCCTTTTACCACTGAGTATGGTATTGGTTGTGGGCTTGTCATATATGACCTTTATTATGTTGAGATATGGTCCTTTTATACCTTTTATACCCTATTTATAGAGGGTAGTTATCATGAAAGAATGTTGAATTTGCCAAATGTCTTTTTTGCATCTATTGAGATGGCCATATGATTTTTACATTTCATTCTATTAATATGGTGTATCAAGTTTACTGTTTTGCTGATGTTGAAACATTCTTGCATCCCAGGGATGAATCTCATTTAGTCATGGTGTATGATCCTTGTTGAGTTCAATTTGCTGGTATTTTGTTGAAAAATTCTGCATCCATATTCATTAAAAATATTGGCTCATAGTTTTCATTTCTTGTAGGGTCTTTATCTAGCTTTTGTGTCAGGATAGTGTTGGCCTTATAGGATGAATTTAGGAGTGTTTTCTCCCCTTTAGTTTTTTGGAAAAGTTTGAGAAGAACTGGTAGTAATTTTTCTTTAAATATTTTATAGAATTCATCCATGGAGCCATCTAGAGTCCTGAGCTTTTCTTTGTTGGGAGGTGTCTGAGTACTGATTTAATCTCCTGATTCATCATTGGTCTGTTCAGATTTTCTATTTTTCATGATTCAGTCTTGGTAGGGTGTATGTTTCTAGGAATTTATACATTTCTTCTAGGTTGTACAATTTGTTGGCATATGATTGTTTAGAACTATCTCTTATGATCCTTTGTATTTCTGTAGTATCAGTTGATATATCTCCTCTTTCATTTTTGATTTTGTGCATTTTCTCTCTCTCTTAGTCAATGTTTTGTCAATTTTGTTTGTATTAAAAAAAACCAACTTTTTGTTTCATTTATCTTTTCTATTATTTTTTTTGTGTCTATTTCACTTATTTCCACTCAGATCTTTGTTATTTTCTTCTTTCTGCTAACTTTGGGCTTAGTTTGTTCTTTTTTTTTTTTTTTAGTTCTGTCAGGTATAAAATGAGGCTGCTTACTTGGGATCTTTCTTTTTTCTTTATGTATTTATCACTATATATTTATCACTATAAATACCTACATTTGATTCCTCTTAGAACTGCTTATACTGTATCCCGTAAGTTTTGGTATGTTGTGTTTCCATTTTCCATTTTTTCAAGATATTCTTTGATTTCCCTTTTATTTATTCTTTGATCTATTGGTTTTTCAAAGTGTGTTCCACATACTCATGAATTTCCCAATTTTTCTCCTATTATTCCTTTCTACTTCCATGCCATTTTGGTCAGAAAAGATTTCTTGGATTTCTTTTTCTTTCTTTCTTTTTAATTTTGTCAAATTTTTTATGTGTTTTCTTATAGCTCACTGAGTTTCCTAAAACAACTATTTTGAATCATTATCAGGAAAATCACAGATCTCCATTTCTTTGGGGTCAGTTACTGGAAAATTACTATATTCCTTTAGTGGTGTCATATGCTTTTAATTTTCCTTATTCCCTGAATTTTGCATTGCTGTCTTCCCATTTGAAGAATCAGTTACCTTCTCCAGTCTTTATTGACTGGCTTGGGGAGATAATACCTTCTATTAGTCCTGTTAGGTTCTTAGGCCTTCTCAGACCTTTGCTATGGGTATGCCTGCCCCACATTTCTTATTCCCTCTTGGGGAAGAATTCTTAAGATTGTGTGCCTTCTGTCAATCCTGCAAAATCACGCCATTGCTGAAAGCCTCTTGTTTCCCCCAGGGTGGTACTGAACGCTCAAGTTTGTGTGCTTTGTCCTAAGCACAGTCAGATTGACTTTCTGCTCATGCTCACTAGTCATTTGTAAGGGCTTGCTTTCACCATCCTAGGAGGTGTGCACAAGGAGCTAGCCATTAGGTGAGGGGGGCAGTATGTGGGTGAGGGACACAAAATGTAGTTGGGGGGATCCATAAGCAAGCTTCTCAGTGGCTCCTGAAAAGGCTTTCTGATGGAAGTCCACAAAGCAGTTAAGAGTGTCCAAGTCCATTCAATGCCCTCCAAGAGCCCTGGCTGCTGTTTCCCCAAACCTTTACCATCCCTCATTTGTGCAGCGTATCTCAGTGTTCTGTATGGGGTGAAAAAGAAGTGGGTCTTTTTGGCATCATCCTGCATGGTTAAGGAAGCTGGACACCCACTCATGTGCTCTTACTATCCTGTGGGAGAAATCATTGACAGGGATTTCTCTTGGCACTGAAATATGATGTCTTGGGGGAGGGGTGATGCTGGTAAAGTGAAACTGTTCCTCTTACCATCTTCAATGCCTCCAATCTTGTATTTCCTTTTTTTCTTTTTTTTTTTCCTTAGCTCCAGTGGCATGCTGCAACTTCTCTACTGACTCTCAGACTTCCACAAAGGTACTCTTGTCCATGGGTGATTGTTAAAATTGGTGCCCTTTGGGGGAAAGATGGTAGAAAGCTCATTTGATGATATCATTCTCCTGGATAAGTCAACATTTTATGAACTGAGAGACATCGAAGACCAATGGTTTTCACACAGTTATTAAATGGCAAAATTGGGAATTAATTTTAAATTTGTCAGCCTAGTAAGGCCAGGCTCTTTCCAAATCTCTTTTCAAAATTATCTGGTGCAAATTAGCACATGGGATATTCCCAAATTCAGATGCACTATGTGACTGTGCTAACACAAATTTTCTTCTCAGGATTTTGTTTGAACAACCCAGGGATTATCTAGGAGTATCACTTTTCTAATTTAATCTAGCCAGTATTCTGATCACTTGACTATTATCTATAAGAACAGAGGTGAATGAAAGTCATTTTGCTTCTAGATGAAGTTGGGAACCTCTGACCTATAAGCTAAAAAGACAAATTTGGAAATTATTTAGACATTTTCTCCTAATTGTCTATTAAATAAACTTTTCTCCCCTAAGTGCTAGAAATATTGAAAGCACTAAATTTAATTCTAGACCACCTTTTGTTATTTTGCATAAAAATGATTTTATCTAAAAACCACATAAAAGAGAATTATAAAACTTCAGTGGAAATATCTAATCAAAATGTTGAGGCAGTAGCCCTTTTTTGGAATTTGTCAGGCTGTTCATATTTATGGAAACTTTACCTAAAGCTCTAGATGAATAGACTCTATCAAAAGCATCTTTGCTTTTCTCTAAAAAATGGAAGCAGTACAACACACATCTTTAAGAGACATGGCTATTTCTACATTTAAAAATTGCCACATTTACTGATGGAGGAAAAAAGGGAAAAAGATATAGAAAGAATACAAACCAAAGAAAAGTCCCCTGATCCTCAGTTTGGCACAAAGAGATCTTAATCTTGTTTGGGGATATTATATCCATTCATTACTGCAAAATAAAATTAGTTCTTTAGGAAAAATGAATTGTGCTCAAAGACTTGACAATCCTATTTAACATAGAGAGACACTGCTTATTAAACCAGTCATGGTCTTCCCAATAGAACTGAGAGAAATAGTGTGAAGTTTTAAATATTTCTTTGGGACATTTCCCAAAGAAAAGGAAAGAAGACATCTCTTCATTTCAAAATGGTGCCAGTTTCTTAGTACAGCTGTGAACAACCTAAAACGGTATTAAATATTCCACAGAAGCCACTGGGATGTAAGATGTAGACATGAGAAAATATGTAGTACTTCTGCCCATGGAGACAAGTTTAAATCAGCGGAACACGTGAGCCAATGTAATATTACTTTCAGACATTATTCAAACCTTTCCATAAACCAAATGGTCAATCCTGTAATGCTGTATTATTGCATTTACAATATGAGAAAAATAATATGTAAAAAGAATACAGTTGAGACTTTTGCGTTTTCCTTAAAGACAATGTATTTACACTTTGTTTAACTTGGGCTATTTGTACATTTGAGTAAAATAGACTTGGGAGAGTGAGAGAAGAACAATCAAATTTTTGCCATTTTTGTGCTTGGAAAGCAGCAATAGGAAACTAATACAGCAAGAATACCTGAGGAGAAGAAAAAAGAGCAAATAATAAGAGTAAGGCAAATAATTAGATGAGCCATGGGAAGAACAAACACATGGACACATAAACACACCAAAAGAAGGTATGACATGTGATTACAGAAAGGAAATCAATTCAAAAAATTTAGAAGGAAAGGAATACAGAGAGTAACAACAACAACAACAACAAAAATAAGGGCAGACAAAGAACAAGGCAAGATTCTTCTCCCTCTAGCAATAATTATCATGTTTAAATGTACAGGAAATGTTCTTTCTCTGGCTCACAGTTGTGAAATTTCAAAACTTCACATAGAACTACGCATTCCATTCAAAAGGCAAATAAGAAAACTTCTGTTTCAAATTCAAGGGAAGACCTAAAGGGGTATTTCTTCATTTCAAAAAATACTTAAGTCTTCCAAATTTGAGGGAGATAGGTAAGTCAGCTTAGGTCTCATTACCTCTTTCACTTCAAAATTTTTTGTTAGAATGTTCAATTTTCTGATCCTTTGCCCAGAAAAATATAGGGATGCCAGTGGAAAGTACTGTCAAGTAAACACAATCACAGAATTCTGCTTTGAATCCTTCTGATGCTTATAAGAAGCTATGCAAATCCATTTTGCAGACATGTTTTTCTGTTTACAATTATAATTGAAAATTGCAGTGATTTACTTAAAAGCAGCCCATTGAATAGAACTTGTCTTATAACAGATCTAGTTTTAAATGGACAACTGTGTACCTTAGAGTTATTACCAGCCTTTGGCCAGTACACAACATACATGGAATCACTAGCATATATGAAGATTTTTAAGAATAGAATTACTATCACCTACTATGTGGCAGAAATCTGATAGCAACTAAGGAAAATGAATGAACAGAAACACAGTCTCTGGTCTCAAGGCATTTAAAATCTATTTTACTCACAATAAAAATATAGTACATATTTTTATTTTATGGGTTGTGATGTGGAAATTGAAAAGAAGAAATGGTAATGTTGTGTTGCTTACCAACTGGAAATGTTCTATGAAATGCTAGTTGTCGTATGTAGTAGATATCTGATCCCTGAAGACTTTAAACCTTAGTTCCCTCAAGTGTGAAACAGAGCTCTTTGTTAATATTCATCTCAGAGGATTGTCTAGTTTGCTTGACATAATGTATATAAAGCATTTGTCACAGTGTCTTTCACATATTAGGTGCTTAGTAAATAGTGGTGTGTATGGTAACTATTTTAAGTTATGAATGCAAACCTCTAACATAAATACCTATAGATAAAGATTAATCTGATATATTAATTTTAGGGGTAGTTTGATTTCCTTTTGGTAGACTTACTCCATCTGAAAGGGAAGACTATATATATTGAAAAAAATAAAAGGTGAAATAGATTTAAAACAAGTTTCCCTATGTCAAATACTTTAAATATATCTACATTTTGAATGTAAGACTTAAGCTGAAAATTCTGATTTGAGCTCATTTCTACTAATTGCAACTATTATCTTAAAATTCTGATTTGAGCTCATTTCTACTAACTGCAACTATTATCTTAGAGAACAAAACTCTCCTAGGATAAGATTACTATATATAAAAGATTTTATTTATTTATTTGACAGAGAGAGACACAGGGAGAGAGGAACACAACTAGGGGGAGTGGGAGAGGGACAGGGAGAAGCAGGCTGAGGAGGAAGCCCAATGCGGGGCTCCCATGACCCTGGGATCATGACCTGAGCCGAAGGCAGACATTTAATGACTGAGCCACCCAGGTGCCCCAGAGTACTTTTTTTTTTGAATTACTTTTTTTAAAAGGCATTAATAAAATAAGATAGTTCATTTAAAATCCAGTATCTAATAAATAGCACTTTAAAACAAATCCAGTACAATAATTTCTTTTTCTTTCAAGATTTTATAAAATTCAAGTTAGTTAAAATATAGTGTAGTATTAGTTTCAGGGATAGAATTTCGTGATTCATCACTTGTATATAATACCCAGTGCTCATTATAAGTGCTCCCCTTAATGCCCATCACCCATTTAGCCCATCTCTCCACCCACCTCCCCTCCAGCAACCCTTAGTTTCTTCCCTATCGTTAAGAGTCTCTTATGGTTTGTCTCCCTCTCTGTTTTTATCTTAATTTATTTTTCCTTCCCTTCCCCTATGTTCATCTGTTTTGTTTCTTAAATTCCACATATAAGTGAAATCATATGGTATTTGTCTTTCTCTGCCTGATTTCACTTAGCAAAATACACTCTAGTTCTATCCACGTTATATACACTCTAGCTCTATCCACGTTGTTGCAAATGCCAATATTTCATTCTTGGTTTTTATGGATGAATAATATTCCATTGTGTATATATATACCACATCTTCTTTATCTATTCATCATTTGATGGACATTTCGGCTCTTTCCATAATCTGGCTATAGTGCTGCTATAAACATTGGGGTGCAAGTGCCCCTTCAAATCACTATTTTTGCAGCCTTTGGATAAATACCTAGTAGTGAATTTTTAATGTATATAGTTTAAAAGTATGTCTCAAAAGCCATTTAAGGAATATGAAATGTGTATAATGTATATAAATATAAAATTTGTATGTAGATTTACTTACCTTAATCTGCTATAACTGATAGTTATTTTTTATATTAAGAACAAGAATCATAACTTTCACATGTGTATTCCCAATGCCTACCATAACTCTAGCACAAAATACTCGCTCAATTAACATTTCTTGAATGCATACATGAATCAATTTCTATAATATCAACTCTACCAGGATATTCTAGGGTAGATAATGGCTACATGAATCTAATTTATGGGCTACATCTCTATTATACAATGTAAGTCTAGTTCTTCAAAACAATGTGATTACCTGTAAAAAAAAAATATGTTATTTAAAAATCCTAGAACTGCTCCAATGGATCAGATAAAGTGTCACACATATACATAACAAATACTGTAATTATAATAAAAATAATTTGGGAAAAATCAAGCAATAATTCAGTGATTTTAACCTTTATGTTATTCTGCTATTAATCTCATTGCCATTCCTTTAAAATTTAAGTGTATTTTTTTCTAGTTTCCTTCAAGATATTTCTTCATCTTTAGGAAAAAAAGGTGTCACTATAGTATGCATTTCTTTTACTTTTCTGATGGGTACAAATTGTGCTTTTAGTGTATATGGAATCATTCTTGTCATCAATTCTAGAAATTTATCTTGGAATTTATCCAGTAGTTCTTTGCTTTTCTCTTTAGATTCTCTTGAGATGCATTCAGGCATTCTCCTTCATCCTGCATGTCTCTTGATAACCTCTTTCATATATCTTCCTGTTCACTAATTCTCCTTTTAACTGTGTTTAACTGTCTGGGGCTTAACCTGTGTAATTTCTTATTCCACAATTATACTTTTAATTTCAGGAACTAAATAGTTTTTCTGTGTTTATTTTGATTATTTCTTGACATGTCCTTATGTTTTAGTGAATTCTGATTTTTTAAAAAATTGAATATAGAGTCTACATTTTTAATCTGATTATTGTAATTTCTGTAGTCCCTGGGGGATTAATTTATTGCTTTGGATTCTATTAACTCTTGTCATTATGATTTGCCTTATAATAAGTTTGATAATCTGTTCTGGTGTTCTCAGTCTTATTTTATGGGAGTCCTGCAGGAATAACTTGTTATAAGGGATATGTTTTTTTCTATTCTGCTAGGAGTTTGAAGTTACTCCCAACCTAAGACCATTCCAGGACCCTTGAGGGTTTGGGTTCACAGAAGGAATTGAATATTCAACTTTCTCCCTTCCCTTCCCTCTAAAGTTCACAGTCCCCAAGAGGGATCCAACCCTAGGGCAACCCCTATTTTTCCAGTTACTAACTAGTTTGCGCAAGCTCTTTGATGCCCTGGGTTCCTGCTTCTATGGCTTACCTCTGAGTCTCCACCAAAATACAAGTGATGGTGGCTGACTTCCTTGCTATAGTGAGTTCTGAATAAATCGTCTTTGTTTTTCTCATTTGGTTGGTCTTCAATTATTTCCACACTTTGTTATAATAGGAATATTTCTTGAGTTTTTTTCCTACTTTTTCAAAAATGAACAGAACTTCAAAAAGTGTGTTTGATCTAGAATATAGTTGTTATGGGGGATTTATGATACCAGAATTGGAAATCCTTTGTAGACAACTTTATTAAACTCATCCTTTAGAGCAGGGATTTTACAAGACAATGTAGGTACATAAGAATATAAATGATTTTTCCTCACAAACTTATCCAATTGTTTCTTTTTGTTCTCTCTCTTTTTTCATTATAATTTCATTTAGGCAATGCTTCTAATGCTTTACTTGAATTTTGATTTTTTTTTAAACAACTCTACTCTAGCCTGATATATTTTTGTATAGGAAGATTTGATGAATAGACGTATCTAGATCTAAAGTTAGATTTTCCTTAGCAAATCATTCAAAATGGCCACCAGAGTAAGCATTCCCTTCATAACTAGACACATAAAATTTCTTCTTTTTTAAATATTTTATTTATTTATTTGACAGAGAGAGACACAGCGAGAGAGGGAACACAAGTGAGGGAGAGGGAGAAGCAGGCTTCCCGCTGAGCAGGGAGCCCGATGTGGGGCTCCCAGGACCCTGGGATCATGATCCGAGCCGAAGGCAGACGCTTAATGACTGAGCCACCCAGGCGCCCCAGACACATAAAATTTCTTAATAAACCCACATGATGGCTGACAAAGAGAGGCTGTAATATCACTTTTTCTGCTTAGTATTTCAGATGAGTACTAAGAGGCACAGCCAACCTCTAAGCAATTCTGCTGCACACCAAAACTGAATCAGCACACTTGAGGAGGAGACATTTTCCCACATAAGTATTCATGCCAGTTACCGTTATAGATTTATAAATATTTACAATATCTTTATATGAAAACCTAGCCAGCATTTTAGTTTGCCATACAGAGAAGTAAATTGACAAAGGGCAGTCCATATCAACTTATTTTTAATTGTTCTCATTTTTTCATTGCACTTTTACTACATAGCTATAATTTTTTAGTCTCATACTTCATCAGTTCTAGAAGCAAAAATCATACATTTTCAACCAGGGGGATATAATCTCAAAACAATAACATGCCCAGGCCCTATTGATAGAAAATAAATCTTCTTTCTTTTATGTAAAATGTATTCTTTTTGGGTACATTTTGACTTTTAGATGAATAGTAGAGGTCCTTCTGTAGGTAGGAATGTAAGAATAAACTAATATGGATGTTCTACTAATGCTTTTGAAGTCATACATTAGCAGACAATTAAGATTTTACCACAGGGTGTTAGATTTTATCATTAATTTTGGAAAAGGTAATTGGAAGTACCAAAAGTTAGATTAATTTTAATATTTCTAAAGTAAGTCTAGGGACAGGGAGAAAGAAATTTTGTTGAGATAAAAGAATATTTGATAAAATTCAGATATTTTTTATAATGAAAAGCTATTATTTCTTCTAAGTGTTACTTAGGATTTTTAGGGGAAAATGTTAGCAAGGTCTTTGTTTTTCCTTCCTTGAATAATGGGGATCTATCCATCCATCTCTATAAATAGATCTCTTCTAAAAAAATTTCTTAATAAAACATATTTTACTTTATACTTGAAATGTTTCTGTTCATATAGAACACATAACAATAGGATAAGTACAAAGCAGAGCCATAATTTAAAAGAACTTTATCACCTAACAGATACAGAGAAAAGGCTTAATACTGTTAGTTTAATATAGATTTGGCATTCCAAATAGCACAAACAGTTATAAGGATATACACCACAGTAAGCTGAGAATGCACCCCTCTCCCCCAAATAAAAATCAGGCCCTCATCCCTGAAACCAGTGAATGTTACCTCATGGTAGAACGGATCTTTATAAATATGGTGAATTTAAGGCTTTGAGGTAGGTAAAATGGCCTGGATTACTTGGGTGAGCTCTAATGCAATCACACGTGCTTTTGTAAGAGGTAGGCAAAGGTAGATTTTACATATACAAAGAGGAGAAGGTACTGTATCTATCCACAGAGGCAAAGCTTAGAGTGATGAAGCTATCAGAGGCTGGAAATGATGAGGAATGGATCCTCCCCTAGTACCTTTGGAGGGAGTACGGCATTTCAGACTCCTGGCCTTTAGAATGGTGAGATAATAATTTGTTTAAGCCACCACATTAGTGACAATTTCCTTGTTTTTTAAGATTTCATTTATTGAGAGAGAGAGCATGAGCAGGGAGAGGGGCAAAGGGAGAGAGAGAAGCAGACTTCCCACTGACTGAGCATAGAGCCAGGCTCAACTAGACATGGGAGTGGATGCAGGGCTTGATGGTGGGGTCGATGGTGGGGCTGGATCCCACCAGGACCCTGAGATCATGACCTGAGCCGAAGTCAGACGCTTAACTGACTGAGTCACCCAGGTGCCCCACATTAGTGGTAATTTGTAACAGCCACAGAAAACTAACACACACACAATTGAAGCATAAATGGCTGCTCTATTTTAGATACCAAATTCAGAGAAGCACAATATCAAAAACTCTATTTTTTAATGCATAACTTTTAAATTATCAAATTTTTTGTCAAGAAAACTATGTAAGTCTAGAAATGGTCTCGTTTATAAAAAATAAACCCACTTGTTTTACTACTTTTATTTCTTATTAGAAAACTAACTTTTAAGACTATTTCCATTGTTACTTGCTCATTGTTTTCTTGTCTGGGAGAGGATTACATAAAATCAATGAAGTGTTTGTTTTAGTTGCCAAAAGCCTAATGTGAGGGAATAAAATCTACTTAGCATGAAGTTGGTCCTTTTTACGATGAGGAGCTTTTATTTTTAAGCCATATTATGTGCCGATGAAAGGAAAATCTGGTCCATGGGAAGAAAACAACGGGCTATTTCTAAATAATTGCTATGAGTTATGAAAATTGTCAACACAGAAGGCTAAATAAAAATTTTTCTTGAATCAAATATATGGAGAAGGATATTTTGATAAATTAACAATCATCAAGAAAACTAAAACACATTGTGAAAAAGGAGGTCTTCACACTTATTTACCACTTAAATTTTGTAAATATAATTCAGGTAATACAAATCAAGCCTTTAATTTTAAATTTCTTTTATGAGAGTAAACAAAACAAAACAACTTTCAGTATTCATCATGTTTGATAACATATTGAGGCATACTAAATAGAGCTTACCAAGATAACAGACCATCAATAAATATCTATATCTGCAATAGTAGGAAATAAAAAAGCATATTATGTTTTGAACTTCAGTGCTGCCCTGTGGTTCTAAACAGTGACAAAGAGGCAGAAAATCACAAAAAAAATCTGTAAAGTTAGAGAACAGTCCCCAAGACTACCCTCACTTCTGACACCGTCAGCCTGGAGGTCCCCAAGACCACCCTCAGTTTTGATAATTAAGGATTCACAGAGGGCACTGAGAACTGTTGTACTCATGGTTACAATTTATTACAGCAAAAGAATGCAGACTAAAATAAGCCAGTGGAAGAGAGGCATGGGGAAGAATCCAGGTAAGTTTCACATGTGGAGCTTCCAATTGTCTTTTCTCATTAGGGTCATGGACAGTGCTAATTTCTCATCATTGCTGTGTGACAATGCATATAGAATACTCCAACTAGTCAATTACACCAGAATCTTGGAGTCCAGTTTTATTTGGGCTTGTTGTCTTAAACTTGGTTGGCCATCCACATGTTTGACCTCAGTCTCTAGCCCTCACCCTAAATCATATTGTTATATTATCTAATGTGGCACAAAGATCCCAGATAAAACAAACAAACAAACAAACAAAAACAAAGATCCCAGGTAAACAAAGATATTCTCGTTCGGCATAACATTCCAAGGGTTTAGAGATCATCTTCCAGGATACAGGTAAAGACCAGAACTCTCTTTGGATAAAGTTACTTATTTACCATTCAACATCTAATATTTCTAATACTATAAAATTTTTATATTTTAATTGTTGCCAACAATGTCATATTCCAATTCTATTAATCTTTATCAAGCATTATGCTTTTCTTCCTTCTTTCTCCTATAATAATCTATAAACCTGTACAATTCAAAATGGAACATTTATTTCTAAATGCTAATTTGAGAATTAAAAAGCTCATGTCTATTTTTAAAACACACTTTTTGCCATACTGTACCATGCATTGTGCTAGAAGTTCAACACCATTCAGAGAAACTGAATTTTAAACTATTTGTTTAGATATAGATCCCCTAGTCAGAACCACAATGTCTCAAAACATTATTGTTCAGTCTTGTTGGTATTAGTGTAATGACATGAACATTATTTCAGTTCAAAATAAGTACTTTTTAACACTAATCTTGCCAATGGACTTTTTAAACATTAAGCCCAGTTCTCATAGGGAAAATAAATCCTACTATAATAAAAGACTATGTGAAAAGATTTTGGAAAACCTAAATTTTCATCAGTCAATGCAGACAACTTTTTAAAAGTAAAAATAAACAAGCAGGAGGAAGATAAATGGTCAAACTATAGGAGGAACAAACGTAGTAAGACAGTATAATTGTGCTCATCTGTAAAAATTTCTGGATGAAACAAAAGAACACGTGTAATAAAGTAGATACACACACACACAAAACAAAGTAGATACACTGTGTCCAACTGTTTGTGTTTGAGATGATTTGTCAAGTTATAAATACAAGTCATAACCAAGAACTGGAAAAGTTCAATCAGTGGAAAGTGTTATATGATTTATTTTACAATTACAGACTCAATTCTAAGTCTGAAAGCTTGAGAATGATTCATGAAATATACTGTTTTTCCTATAATGATTATTATATTGATAAAATAATGATGTTGAGGAGTACTTTTTCCATACAATAAAGGTTATCTCCCTTTCACTCTGAATATTTCTAAGCTTCAGGCAAAGATCCCATCAATCAGTAATGACCACCATATGTCATATTCTCCACTGATTTTGTGGACAAGTTTAGAGGAATAAGGAGAATCATCTGGCTCATTTGAACACTGGTTATTTCAGTTTTTCTTTCCTAAAACAGAATATGACCTTAGATAACTTTGATAGCTTGTGCTGGGAGGTAATTACAAAGACTTCCTCTCTTTTATGTCAATTAAAAGAGTGAAATTATTTATATTCCATTTGAATGATTAAAACTGAATCTTACAAATAAGTTTATTGCACTTTTTTTGGCAGTCAAACATTATTTCAATTTTCTCTCTCCATTTTTGAAAGCAATACAATTGATGACTAAGATCATCACCGTCACAATATTAGTATGCTCTAGGCCAGACTCTAAGTACATTATATGTATTATCTCTGTTAATTTTAATGGAAATCCTGTGGTAAATGCATTATTATTTTACAGATAATGAGACTGAAAAACCGAGAGAGTAATTAAAATTTGCCCATGCTACTTCTCTACTAAATGGTGGGTCCAGTATCTGAATCTACAGGTGATAGTGTGGCCAAAAAATTCTACCACTCTGTAACATGGCTTACTCTTTTTTTTGAGCCTCCAATGGCAATTTTCTCACTGTTATTCCAGGCTGACCTAACAGTTTTTTCACTGTACTTTCCCTTGCCACCCAGTATCAAAATCAATGATAGGGGGTTTTAGGTTTTTGTTATAGCAGCAACCCACTTCCAGACACCAATTTCGTTTCAAGTATCCATTATCATTGCTGTATAATAGACCAACCTAGCCATTTTGTAGCTTAAATCAGTGTCCATCTTATTGCTCACAATTCTCTGGGTCAGGAATTTGGGCCAGGTTGGTGAGAACTCATCTCAGCTTCGGTGGGGTCATCTGGGGCAGATAAGTTTGGAAAATAGTGCTTGTACAAAGCTTTATGTAGGTAAGCAGGTAAGTAAATGGGTATGAATTTAAATCATGAATTCCCAGGGGTATCTATTGATCTTCTCCTGAGTGTCCAAGAGAAGTGGATTTATTTTTAACTTCATGCTAACTGTGCAGTTCAGGGCAGAAGGATATCAGGAATGTTTCCTACTAGCACTTTTCTGATGGTGTGCTTGAACTTATTTATAAGTTCATTTTCCTTTGATTTTAAGAGTACTCATTAAACATTTTTTATATTATAGGGACTAAAACTAAATTTTACTACTAAAATGTACATGTTATTTCAGTAGTAGAATTTTCCATGCATTTAAGCAAGAAGTAGTGTCTTCTCTCTCTAGGCAATTTCCCCAAAATAACTTAAGATAGAAATAGAAATGTGTCTTTTATTAATTCCTATTGTCCTTATGGCTCAATACATTTCAGCACTTTATATTATACCATTGCATATTTTTTCTAGTTAGTTTGCATGTATAAATCATATTTTTCATATAAGATTAAAAGTTACTTATCTTTTTTATAATATACTTCCATATGAAGTATAAGGAGTGTGATAGTTAATTTTATGTTGTCAACTTGGCTAGGCCATGGTACCAAATATTTGGTCAAATTTCACAGTTGTTTTTGTGAAAGGATTTTTTGGACGGGATTAACAAACATTTAAGTCAATTGAGTAAGGCAGATTGTTCTCTATAATGTAGGTGAGGCTCATTCAATCAGTTGAAGGACTTAAGGAAAAGACAGACCTCCTCCAAGCAAAAGGGAATTCTGCCAGCAGACTTCCTTCAGACTCAAACTGCAGTGCTTCCCCTAGGTCTCCAGCCTGCTGGCTTACCTTGCAGATTTTGCCTTTGTACTTGACATTCTCTATAATCATGTGAGCCATTTCCTTAAAATAAATCTTTGTCTTTCTATGAAAATATATAGGGTGTATGTGTGTATGTCTATAGATATATACATATACCTTTGGAGAACTGTGACTAATACAGTGTGATATTTAACATATTCAATAGTAGGTGTAAATGGTATGAGCATCTACCAATCAGAACAGGTACAAATGCCTCTTAAAAATTAAATTTACAAAAGCTATGGTAATACTATTGGCAACAACTCAGTTTTTCAGAAAATATGGTAATCCAAATAAGAGGGATGTTCCTTACACCTAAACAAAAATATAATGTCATAAAACATCTTAACAGAAGTTAAAAAAAAGTCCCAGGATATTGTTAGAGGAATATTCTTACTTATCCTTAAAATGATATTTCTTGACTATTTTGACAGAGTAAAAGTGTCAGAAAATCTATCTACCTAAACGGTATAATTTATTAATATTAGAAAAAAATCAATACTT
This sequence comes from Phoca vitulina, assembly GCF_004348235.1. Classification (NCBI taxonomy): domain Eukaryota; kingdom Metazoa; phylum Chordata; class Mammalia; order Carnivora; family Phocidae; genus Phoca; species Phoca vitulina. Next base: position 24,335,570 of record NW_022589707.1, on the reverse strand, counting down.
AATTACTCTGTATCATGTAATAGTCAGAGAGCTTTAGGTATATCAACCAATTTAATCCTCATATCAATCCTCTTAAATAGAAACTCTCTTCACAACAACCTATGATGCTATAGGTACTATTATGATCTTTATTTTACAGATGAGGAAAAAGAGTTGCAGAGGTTGAGTAATTGAGCAAGCTCATATAGCTAGTAAGTTGCAGAGCTGGGATTCAAACCTAGAGTCTAGCTAGAGTCTGGCTCCAGAATCCTGCTTTTAACCTCTATCTTACTTCACTTATTGAAACTTTTAGGAAGAATTGCTTATTATGTCCATTAATCCTGGCTTTGCAAAACAAGTGTCTGCATCCATCAATAAACACTTTCTTCTCCTTCTTAAAAAAAAAAAAAATGGTTTTAAGGAAGTAAGGGCTATGGTTACAGACTAATGTTTCTGGAAAAAAAAAAAAAAAGAAATATGGAATATTTCACAAGCCATCAAATTCTTAACTACTCCGGTGCAGTGAGTTGCATTATTACCTGGCCAGCTTTTCTCAGTACTTTTACATGGTGCCAAAGGAACTGTTAGCTTTGTCTAAAAGTGCTCATTTGCTACCCACTGATGACAATTACCTGTCTCCTCCTCTTTCATAGACACTTGATCTCTAAACTGAAAATGTTGTCAGCCAAATTTATAGATATCCTTATTTGAGGCAAGGACATCATACCCAGAGATTATGTTGAGCAGAGAGAGTATGCCAGCAAATCAAGCCCATGACATAGAAAGTAAATAACACAGGAAGGTGCCCAACAGGCAACAAAGTCAAATGAGGGCTGCCAAGTGATGGTTGGTTGATCAAAGGCAATGGGCCAGGCTCTCAGGATCAGCTTTGGATTAAATGATTAAACTGCTGGGTTGGAAATACTCACTGGGACACCAGCTAAAATCCTGTGCCCAAGAGGGATCCCCACAGATTGAAGCAGCTGCTGTTACTGCTATAAAGTTTGATGCCAGCAACACACAGCCTAAATTCACTTCTATTTCCTCAGCTTCCTAGTTAACACTATGAAATGCATTACTTTTTTTTAATACCGTGTTCCATCAAAACATAGTTGGACTAAATTATTTCTTCCTTGTCTGTATCACTTTAGATATTCTTAAGTACTTCTCAACATGATACTCTCAACAACCTCCCTCCCTCTCCCATGTGGAGAAGAGATGAACCCAGTTCCTTCCAGGCTGCCTTATTCACAAAGCAGTTCAGGCTGTACTCTGGGCTCTCCTCCAGGTCCCAGTGCCCTTCTGACTGGCAGGAAGACAAGGACCTTTGCTCATAGCTCTCTAACTCTGGGACCTTCTGTAAGAGCAAGGGACATCACAGCTTATGTCCCTCTTATCTTCCCAAAGTTTCATTGCTCTGACAGTTCCATCTCCTGCTGTTCTTTCTCTGCTTTAAAACAAGACTGTATTTCTGGCCTGTACAACAGCATACGTTTGTACGGTGCTTGGCAGCTTTCAAAGTGTTAGCACCTATATTGTCGCATTTCTGCTTTGAATTTAAATCTGCTGTAAATTGGAGAGTGGTTGTTAGTCCCACTGTAAAGATTAGGAAAGGAGCCTCAAAAGGTTAATAGACTTGAAGAGCACACAGTTAACAACAGAGGGGTCATTCTGTGGCCCCTAAAACTGGTGTCCATACTACGACACTTGTTCCCACTTTCTTTTGCCCCTAATTTTTTTGTGTGTTCACAGTGTCTCCTTCTCAAGAATATAAGTTACGGGGGTCTGCACCTCACTCTGGCATTTAATTCAGCAAGATGTAGTATGTGATCAATAATCTTTATTAGAGTATCTGAATTATCATTCTTAAAATATTATCATACATGAAGAACTCATCCATGGAATTTAAGGAACATAAAATTTGGTTTCAAGAGACCTATGTGATTTTACTCAATAAAAGTGATATTGTTCCCAAAAGGGCACAACTGATTCTTGTGGAAGTGAGCAAAAAGTTTTCAGTGTTACAACAGTTTGTGGCTCAGGGTGCCTGGGTGGCTCAGTTGGTTAAGTGTCTGCCTTCAGCTCAGGTCATGATCCCAGGGTTCTGGGATGGAGCCCCATGTCAGGCTCTCTGCTCAGCAGGGAGCCTGCTTCTCCCTGTCTCCCTGCCTGCCACTCCCCCTACTTGTGCACACGCTCTCTCTTTCTCTCTCTCTCTGTGCCAAATTAAAAAAAAAAAATCTAAAAAAGAATATAAAAACTTAAAAAAAATCGAGTTTACAACAGTTTGTGGCTCAACCCCATGTGAAAAAAATCTTATTCCTTAGTATTTAATTTTTATCATTAGGTATAAGTTTTCTTTAATTTAACTTTTCTCTTTAGAAGGGTAACAATCAAAAAGAATGTTGGGGGGCCTGGCTGGCTCAGTTGGAAGAGCATGTGACTCTTGACCTTGGGGTTGTGAGTTCAAGCCCCATGTTCAGTGCAGAGATTACTTAAGTAAATAAATAAATAAACTTTAAAAAATAAAAAAAAAAATAAAGAAGAATGTTAGGCAACACAGACTTAGAGGAAGGTACAATGTCGGTAAAACAACAAACAGTGACATTTTTCTTTCCTTTTCTTTCATTACAATAATATGACAACACCCACATTATTAGATATTTCAAAACCAACTTGAGGGTTTCATTTATTCAGTAGGTGTTTATTAAGTACCTAACGGTATCTTGGTTCCAAGTATTATTCTGACCCATACAACAGCATGGTACATACAATAAGGGATGACACAAAGAAGAAAAATACCTGCTCTTCACTCTTGTTGAAAAAATAAAGTTTGAAATGGGGGAAGGAACAGAAAAGGAACTATCACCTATAATGCACAGAGGAGAAAATTTATAAAGTACATAAAGGTTAAGAAATTAGGCCAACTCACCTAGCTATAGGGTAATCAACTTACCCTAGTTTTTCCAGGGTTACCTTAGTTTTAAATCTAAAAGTTCTGTATCCCAGGAATATTCTCAGTCCCAGGAAAACTGGGACAGGTTGTCATTCTACAACTGGTGAAGAGTCAGAATTGGATTCAAATTAAACAAAAAAACCTGACACATAAAATAAAAAATAATCTGCTCTGTGGTGCATTTTATGCTGCCTCCTTGACCAAGTTTATTCATCTGTTCAATTTTTTTCTAAAGGCCTATTTCCTAGTCAATGAATTTTAAAAAATGTTAAATATGATATAGTCAACAAATGGCAGGACAAAAAATAGGCCCTCAAAGAATTACTTGTTGGTGATTTCGTTGGTGCTGTTGAATTTGACATTAAGAGAGAACAAACCTTATCTGTAATATTTGATATGTCTAAGGCTAATGTGAAAATAACCTTTTTAGAAAAAATCTCTAGTGTGTAATGAGGATAGAGTCATGCAAGTGGGTGGGAAAGAGCAGGACTGAGAAAAACACTGCAAGTCAAAAGTAGTAAACAATGGCAGTCAACGAGGAACCCCATATTCTAGTAGCACATCACAGTGTCCTTTGTCTTAAGAGCAGTCATAGTTGTATAGTTGCCACACCGAAACCACCATAAATACAGCTGTTCCCCATTAATCAGTATGAACATCTGCAGCAATTACTCATGCAGAGAATAATGATTTAGCAGCTGTGCATACTGGAATAAAACTTTTAAGATTTAGGAAGATAGGGATAATACACATATCATTCTGACAAAAGCTTCAGGATCTATGATTTATGATTTTTCCCCTTTAGGAATAAATACAAATTATTGCTAGTGAAGATATAAAACAAAAGTGTATTGCCTTGAGCAACGTCTGTGTCTGTTTAATATTTGTTGGTGTGCATTTGGTTAATCAATTTAACAACAACAAAACAAGTTGTTGTTTGTTGTTTTTAAGTTTCTCTGAAAGTTTCTCGTTTGATTCTAAACTCAGATCTACTCAATGGGTATTTTTAAAGTCACATATGACTTCTCTGCATTAAATGCTTTAATGGTCTCTATTTCCTGTTTAGGATTATGTCATGTAGCATGGAGCACTGTTGCCAAATTTTTTTTTTTTTTTTAAAGATTTTATTTATATATTTGAGAGAGAGAGAATGAGAGAGAGAGAACACATGAGAGGGGATAGGGTCAGAGGACGAAGCAGACTCCCTGCCGAGCAGGGAGCCCGATGCGGGACTTGATCCAGGGACTCCAGGATCATGACCTGAGCCGAAGGCAGTCACTTAACCAACTGAGCCACCCAGGTGCCCTGTTGCCAAATTCTACTCAGCCACGCGGAATGACTGCCATGTGATTCTCATCCTTTTCCTCGGGAATTTTTCTCTCTTTATTCTCTTTTTAAAATCCTTTCTTACTTATTACATCATTTCAGTATTTTAAATGTTCATCTTCTTTAATCCCTAAAGAAAAGCCCTTCTCAGTCTCAACTCATGCCAATTACCTTGCCATCTATTTCCATCCCTTCACAGCCAAACTTTTTGAGTTGTTTTCATTTATAATCTCTTCTTTCCTATTTCCCTTTCACTCTACAAACGAATTTTTGTCTCAACCACTTCACTGTTTCTCCAAAACTTCCTTGTATCTTAATCTAATGGATAATTTTGTGCCCTCATTTTTCATGTAAAAGCATTTGGTAAAAAAATGGCTTCTATGACTCCTGTACCAGTTTCTTCATAAATCCCAAATATACCTTCTAGGTCCACCCAGTGTTCTTCTCCTTCTAAAGAAATCTCAAGATAAGGGCGTTCCTTAGAATTGCACTTCCTAATGTGATCTTGGTCACATTTGCTCCCATAGCTCCATTGCCCATCTAAACACTGACACTCACAAATCTCTGCCTCCTGCCATATTGCTCTCCTCTGCTGTCCATATATGTATTCCACAGTGACTTCATATTCAATAAGCCCAGAATTAAAAGGGTGAGAATTGCACCCTTAAGGCTATCTCAATTCCCAGCATTCAGGTCTTTGTCCACTATAATCTAGATTTGAAGCGTTACCCCTTCTAATACCTCAAACTCCAAAGCCCTTGATCCCCCTGAGATTTTCAATCTTTTCATTGTCCTGCCTCCAATACATGTTCACTTTCCCCCCGACCCAGGTGCTTAGATCCATTGGTTCATTATTACACTCACTCCACTGCATATACCCTTCATTATATTCACCTGGCTAAATCCCAGTCCACCTATTCTGTCTGAATCAAGCGAGATGAATATAACTTTGGAGAAGAAATAAACCATGAATATAGGTATCATTTTATATTCATGGCCAGTAACTTTATATAGGTCCATAAATATACCTATAGCATTCACTTTTTACTTCCCCAGGAAAATATTTTTACAACTTTTACTCTCTAATCAAACCTCTATAAAATCCTAATTCATTTTACTAAGCTCATGACTCTTTCTTTCTACTTCCCTGAGAAAATAAAAGCATTCAGAGGATAATTTCCACAGGTTCCCCAAACCATATCCACTATCCTTTCTGCAGCTGCAGCTGCAGCCATAAACTGTCTTCCTTAAGTTATTCTTGGTGTCATGTTTGACTTTGTTTCTAAAGCCAATTCCTCCAATTTTGTACAGGTCCTTTCCCTTCTTGAGCACAAAAGGACAGCAATTATATTCCTATCTTCCTAATTTATACTACATTTTCCTCGTCCATTAGCATACACAATTGTATTCTGTTCTTCACTGAACCCAATATCTGCCTCCAGGCAGCATATGATTTTCTTTACTTGACTTTAAGGAACAAAAAATTTTCCCCAAACATTTGCAAGTATTAATTTTGCCCATTTCCTCTTAATTTTTTCATTTCCCCAAATAAGGCTTCCATGATTGGCTTACATGTATTCAAGCGCAGTGGTCAATTGCTAGACATCGTTTTACTTAACGATACACAGCATTGACAGTGGTGCTAAATCTGTCTTAAAGTACTCTCTTCACCTAACTTTTATAACAACTAGGGGTTCTAGTAGCTTATATGACAACTATGTTTGAATTATTTCAAGACACCTTTTCTTATAGTAGATGTAGCTCTGAGCAAGAACTTAGGGCTTGGCAAGTAGGATATGTGTTAGATTTCAGCCTCCACTTGCCACTTAGCTTCTTAGGCAATCATCCTTTTATAAGACTCAATATGCCCAACTCTACAGGCAGCCCTGAAAACAAAACTCTGTCTTAGTTCTCCTTCTACTTTATTGCCTATTGCCATTTCACTTTCCCAGTCTCTAAAGGTCAGAATGATGTTTTAGATGTTTTCTCTTTTCTTTTTATTCTACTTCTCTAGGTAATCTCATCTAGTCTCATAACTTACATACCATCTATATGTTGATAGATGGATATCCCCAGGTTGGACCACTATTTTTCATGATATCTAGAATTGTACATGTAACTGCCTACTTAACATCTTGATTAGATGATATAATACTATATCAGAAAAGTATTATGCCCAAAGCCAATTCCTGGATTTTCCTCCCTAAATATCTTCTTTCTTTCTCATCTCAATAATTGGCAACTGAAGTCTTCCATTTTCTCAGGCCAAAGCTTGCCTCCTCTTTTCATACTATACATCTAATCGATTAGCAAACACTGTTGACTTCACCTTTGATAAACTCCTGAAGTTAACCACTTCTCACCCAACACATGAATCCAAGTCACCATTCTGTGCTAGAAAGGAGACTACTATAAAACTCTCTTGTTTCTCCTCTTCTGCCCTTAACACATACAATCTGTTATCAAGACACAAAGCACAATAATCTTGTTACAACATAATTCACATTATTTCACTACTCTTCTCAAAACATCTCAATGACTTTTCCTTTCACTTAGAGTAAAATTTAAAGACTTTGCCATGGTTTATACATGGCCATGAATTATGCATTAATTTTTCATGCTGCTCTAGTCTCCTAGTTCCCTCACTATCTCTCAAACATAACAAGAATACCCCCATCTCGGGGTTTTTGTACTGGCTGTTCTGTCTGGAACACCTCCCTACAGGTGCTCAAGTGGATCCTGCATCACTTACTTTAAATAAGTCTGTTTAAATAGCACCTCAGCAGTCTTCCCAGTTACTAAGCACATAGCTGTCCTCTCTCTGCATCCATTCTATGTTCTCCTTACTCATGTTTACATTCCCACAATGTAAAACAGTGCCTGACACACTATGGGCATTCAACAAATATCTGTTATAAGAAGAATGAAAGTGCAGTTATAGGATGATGATGCCTTCATAGCCTTAATGACATTTCATCCTTCACATTTTTTACAGCGTAACAATGGTACCAATATAAACAGATTATTGACAGTTACATTAATGATCACTTTCCAGAAAAATAAATTTCCAGCATTTTGTCCACTTCTTTATAGAGGGGAGCTCTGGCTCTACAAGCATTAGCTGGCAATACAGTCCACATAGGACAACTTATGTAATTCTGTAGTTAATATTTTTCTCCACAAATTCCAAAACTAGACACATTCTCCCACAATTTGCTTTGAAAATTATAGTCATTTTGATTGATGAATATTTAAATGACAAATGTGAGGTGCCTTTCTCACTAGATGTAAAATATAATGCATTCAACTTACTCTGTTTAACTAGTCGTCTGAAAGCATATAGAATAAGACTCTTTTGTAAATAATTTTATAATCCAGCTGTGGCCACAAATTAATTATTGATTAAATGCTAATGGTTATAGCAAATTATACATATTTTAAAGGATGTATCTTTTCTTCTTTTGTAATGTGCTCTGTTTTATTAGTAAACACATATATCTCTCTCTGAAGAATAATATGAATATTTCAGGAAAATTCAGATAGAAGAGAAAGATTAGTACTTATCTGATGACCCCTAAAAAATATTGCTGTATAATGACTACAAAATCATTTTCTTTGAAATATCCCAGGCAATTGTACTATCTGTTTCAATAAGCTTTATTCAATAATAAAGTACAACTTTCAAGGCACTCAACCCTTCTTAAAGTCTATGCATAATTATATACTTGGCCAGCATAATTTCCTTTGAGGTTTAAATAATTTATTTCAGAACGTGAGACTGCTTTCTCCTTCCTGATTCTTGAGAAACTTCTAAAGAGAACATCATGCATGTACTATACAACAGTGTAATGTAAACATTGCACAGAGAATATAGTTGAACAAAAGCATACAATAACCATTTTTGTGAAATCAAAATTAGCCAGTAAATTTACATTGATGTTTGTCTTCCAAAAAAAATGCTCTAAAAATTATATGCATGTTTATCAATATATTTATTTTTACCAGTCTTAAAAGTTCAGTTGCAGGGTCGCCTGGGTGGCTCAGTCAGTTAAGTGTCTGCCTTCGGCTCAGGTCATGATCCCCAGGGTTCTGGAATTGAGCCCCACGTCAGGCTCCCTGCTCAGTGGAGAGTGGGCTTCTCCCTCTCCCTCCACCTGCCACTCCCCCTGCTTGTGCTCTCTCTTTGTCAAATAAATAAAACCTTTTAAAAAAAGTTCAGTTGCAATCACCATGTTATGTTAACTATAAAATGTCTGCGTATGTATGTATGTTTATTGGACATAAATGGCAAATGAATGATTCTATACATTGATGAATAATTATAATACTGAGAAATGAAAAACTTCAAATGAAACCTTTAACCTGGCTTATAGCTAGTCACCAAATATTAATATAAAATCACAGTCTCAGTCTTAGTGAAAATATTATGTAATAAGAAAAAAAACCATAAAATTTGGCATACTGATACAGTGATGGCATGTAAACAATTAGCTATTCTAGCTAATTCTCAGAATTATTTGAAGTCCATTTTTTTATCTCACTAATATTTTTTATTTATTTTTTATTTTAAATTACAGTAAAATACACAAAGCATAAAATTTATCACCTTAATTATTTTTAAGTATACAGTCCAGTATTAAGTGCATTCATACTGTTGTGCAAATAACCCCCAGAACTCATTTTTCAAAATTGGAACTTTAAACCCATTAAACAACTACTCATTCTCCCCATCCCTAGTCCCTGACAACCATTATTCAATTTTCTGTCTCTATAAGTTTGACTACTCTTGGCACCTCATATAAGTAGAATCATATAGCATTTGTTCTTTTTTGACTGCCTTACTTCACTTAGCATAATGTCCTCAACATTCATCTATGGTATAGCATGTGTCTGAACTTAAATTTTAAGGCTAAGTAATATTCCAATGTATGTTTATACCATATTTTGTTTATCCATTCATCTGTCAACAGTCTGGTTGCCTCCATCTTTTTGCTATTGTGAATAATGCTGCTGTGAACATGGGTGTACAAATACCTATTCAAGACTCTGTTTTCAATTACTTTGTATGTATACCCAAAGGTGAAATTGCCATTTCATATGGTAATTCTATTTTTAATTTTTCAGGAACTGCTATACTATTTCCTATAGCAGCTACACCATTTTAAATTCCCAAGAGTGCACAAGGGTTTCAATTTCTCCACAACTGTACTGACCCTTGTTATTATTTTTTAAATAGTAGCCATCCTAATGATTGTGAGGTGGTATCTCATTTTAAGTTATTTCACTAAATGTTTTTATTAACAGGCTTTTTATTAATAGGCTAGTTGAAATGATCTGGTTGAGGAAAAATTAGATGGAAAAAATAGGAGTAGAATGGTATTATTTGGGAAAGATATTTAGAAAAAATGAAAAAAAACCAAAAAGGCCACTATAATCATTATTAGGGTGCTATAGTATAAGGACAACATAATCTCTAATGAGAGACACAAATTTACTCTAGAAACTTAAGCATCTCAAAATGAATTGGACTTTAGCTCTTAAGGCCATCTAAAGGAGGTATTATGGCTCTTTGGACAATTGGAAACAACTAAAATGTGAGAGATTGTTTGAATGTAGCTAAAGCAAAGAGTTTTTTTTTTTTTTTTTTAATAATAAAAAAGAGATTCACATGTTTGGCATACAAAGATAAGTTATTTTCTTTCCCTTAAGTAGCTTACTCTCAGGTCAAGGTTTTATATACGTGTATCCTGATGTGAGCAATAACTGCAGTATTCTCAAACTCGTCATCTCCACCAGTGAAATTAAAATGTATTTTATATACACTTTATATTATACTCACCCACATGACAGATGTATATTAATAAACCACCTGTATTTTCAGGTCCCTTATAGAATCTATTACCATATGTAATCTTATCTGTGAATACAACTTCTCAGAATTTATTTGAAAATTATTCAGATGTGGTAGCTTTATCAGACATGTCACTATTCTACATAAAACAAATACATAAGTGCCTTAAAAATACTGTAAAGCAAATGTTACATGAAGACCACTTAAAAATAACTCAAAGTCAACCACCAGTCAAATCTATCACATTGCTCTTATAACTACTTTCCCTCACACATTAGATCTCACTAGTCTTGACCCCAGCTACAGCACTAAGCTGTCTCTGCTCACAGTGCTCTGCTCACACTGCTCTCCATAACCAATCCTGGACACCTTCTCCCTCAGGTTCCCTTATGCCAGTGTTATCCTAAACACAGTATCTAAATCTGTAGGGCTCCTCCTTACAGAAGGTGTAGCATATGTAGCTAAATGATGGATACAGTATTACCATTAGAATTGCTCCTGAGGCATTCTCCAAAAGAAGTACTTTTAGTAGAGATGAGAACATTTTTCAGCCCATTTTTATAGCATAAAATAAGCACCACCCTTTACCAAGAAGTCTCAAAAAGCCAAAGATGGCTTTAAAAATTCATGCTATAAGATCTTCTGAAGTCTACTTATATAAAAATAATGAAAGAAACCCCAAAATTTTCCTAAAGCAAAACAAACCGTAAATAAAATATTCAAATGTTTCAGATTCAGACAAGTCTTCAAAGGAAACAGAAACACTAATGAAGTAAATTCAGAAAAACTTAAGTACAGCCTGCCATAAACTCTTATCTCAGGACTTGTATTTTCATAGTAAGTTTTCAGTTTTAGTTCATATTGAACATACCATGACCAGATATATTTTCTCCTAATGGTGGTTAAGACAACCCTCTTTACTTAGTACATGACTTCATGACCTTCCCTACATGAAATCAGCTTACCTGAGGTAGCACCCTATAGAAAATTTAGCTTACTATGCTTTATTAATTCTGGCTACCAAAATCTTTACAGCAATCTATCAAAACCAGGTATTGATATACAGATATGTCTGGATTTTTTAAAATCAAGAAACAACAGGTTAAGAATGTTTGAACTATCCCTAGAGAACAAATATCAAGTCCTTTATACTTCTCAGATAGTATAACCACATTATATCCATAAAGAAATACCGAATCTGAATATTCTGAACTAATTTCCAATTTTTTTCTTGACTAGGAAGAATATCCAATGTGACTTATAATGTATATTCTGGACTAATTATTCTACTGAACAAATATATATTTAATAACTCCTTTGCATCAAGCACTGTGCTAGGTACTGTGAACAATAGATTTTCCTGGAGCTCACTGTGATTCTCCTCATCCTTGTCTTATCTTACTGAGACTGATGTGTTATATCAAATTCTTCCTGTCCTATGTTACTCTCTTGCTTCCAGGAACATATCACTATTTACAGAACAATTCAATCTCTGCATCTGAATTTGTGCAAAGTTAATTTGTTTTTTTAAAAATTTTTATTGTTATGTTAATCACCATACATTACATCATTAGTTTTTGATGTAGTGTTCCATGATTCATTGTTTGTGCATAACACCCAGTGCTCCATGCAGAATGTGCCCTCTTTAATACCCATCACCACGCTAACCCATCCTCCCACCCCCCTCCCCTCTAGAACCCTCAGTTTGTTTCTCAGAGTCCATCGTCTCTCATGGTTCATCTCCCCCTCCGATTTCCCCCCCTTCATTCTTCCCCTCCTGCTATCTTCTTTTTTTTCTTTTCTTAACATATATTGCATTATTTGTTTCAGAGGTACAGGTCTGTGATTCAACAGTCTGTGCAAAGTTAATTTGAAGTACACAGTCTTCATTAACTCCTGAGGAGGTAAGCTCCAATAGCACTCCTGCTGAGTGCCTGTGCTAATGACTTACTGTCTCTAAAGGGCATCTCTCCATGTTTACCCTTTGTGACAATTCTGCTCTTAAACCCAGTTCCCTGGTTTCTGAACATGAGTCCTTTGCTCCTTTGTGACAAGTTCACACTGTAAAAATGAAAGGGATAAAGGATATTGTCTCACTGGCTCCTTCATTAGAGGAGCAATTTTCTGCTTGGGATATGGGCTGAAAACATGTTCTTCCACTGACCAAAACTTTGGCTGCCATGATATCCTGTGTATACCAGTACACATGCCTTGGTGAAGGACTTCATCAGTGTTTCTATTTAACCACTGAGTCTCACCTTCATATGTGCTATGATCTTGATGACAAGCCTCAGCAACTATAGCCATCATATTTTTATTTGTTATAATTTTTCCTGAAATATATTATCTTGCCAAATATCAATGAAAATCAGGCTGCAAAAGCATTATGATCAGAAGACTATTAAATAAATACACCCTTCAGGTGGGTAAGGAAAAGACTTCTGGACAAACTCCAAAGAGCAAATGAATTGACATATGATGGGAGAATGAAGCTAAATAAAAAGACATATAATTTTCTGAATCATAGGCAATAGCACAGTTCTATTTCATTAAAGATGAATGAAATTGTTCTTATCAATGTGTATTATTTTCAATGGAATTTCAATCTGGGTACCTCTAAACTGCTATTAGTTCTAAAAGACAGAAAGAGCCTGGAACAACAGTAAATTGGAAATAACAAAGCAAACTTTAATTTTAGTGTGTAAACTTGCTGTCTTTTTCTTTTAACCATAAAGTTGGCCAAGAAGCATTTGAAATGTCTTCAGAAGACAATAGCAGAAAAATGCTTGAGACCACCCAGACCATGATGATTGTTTAATTGGAAACACATAGCAAGAACACAATATAGTTTCTAGTGAAACAAAAGGAAAGGTAAGGAACAGTTTTAATTTCAAAGAAAAAAATCACTTTGTGAATCAACACATACAGAGTTAGGATTATAAGCACTGAAATTAATGGGAAAATGGTAGAGTGATAAAGAGCTTAGCACAGAAACTACTTCTCTCCCTAGTAACTGCGTACTCAAACCAGATTGTTTACTCTGTAATAAAAAAAAAAAAAAATAGAAAATTTCAGTTCCCCAAGACCTATTATCCCTTTAAAAATGTTTATATATTATTAGGGGTTATTGATGTTAAATTTAAAAATTCTCTTTTAGAGCTTTGAATATTACCTATAAGTTATCCTAATGAAATACTTCTCAATGATATACTAGAAATTACCCTTATGACTTTTAAATCTTAGCTAAAGTTTATATAGTTCATGCTCCTTTGTAAAGTTCATTGAAATTAGTCTTAGCACTAATTTTTTGGGGTATGACACCAAAAGCAAAAATTAACAAGTGGTACCACATTAAACTAAAAGCTTCTGCACGCCAGAGGAAACTAACAAAAACTAACAAAAAGTCAACCTATGCAATGGAAGAAAATATTTGCAAATAACATATCTGATTAGGGTTAATACCAAAAAATATAAGGAACTCATATAACTTAATAGCACAAAACTCAAATAACCCAATTTAAAGATGGGTGAATGACTCGAATAAACATTTTCCCAAAGAAGAAATAAAAATGTCCAATAGTATGAAAAGGTGCTCAAAATCACTAATTATCAGTGAAATGCAAATCAAAACCATATCTCACACCTGTTAGATTATTAAAAAGACAAGAGATAACAAGTGTTAGCAAAGGTGTAGAGAAAAAAGGAACTCTTGTACACTATTGGTGGGAACGCAAATTGGTATAGCCATTATGGAAACCCTTAAAAAATTAACAGAACTACCGTATGACCTAGCAATCCCATTTCTGGGTATATATCTAAAGGAAATGAAATACGGATCTTGAAGAGATCTATGCATTACCATGTTCATTGCAGCACTATTCACAATAGCCAAGATAGGGAAACAATGTAAATGTCCATCCATGATCAGTTGTTTTAAAGAATGTGATACACACATACACACAGAGGAGTATTACTCAGGCACAAAAAGGAAGTAAATTTTGCCATTTATAGTAACATGGATAAAAATAGAAGACATCATTCTAGTGAAATAAGCCAGAGACAGAAAGACAAACACTGTAGATCTCACTTACACGTAGAATTTTAAAAAGTAAAACTCATACAACCATAGTAGAATGGTGGTTGCCAAGGGCTCAAGGGTGGGAAATACATACTGATCAAAGAGTGAAAACTTTCAATTATAAGATAAATAAGTTCTGGAGACCTAAGGTACAGCATGGTGACTGGAGTTAATAATATTGTATTGTATACTTGAAATTTGCTAAGAGAATAGATCTTACATGTTCTCACTGAAAAAATAAAGGTACCAATGTGAGGAGATGAATGTGTTAACTTGTCATATTCATTTCACAATGTTTGTATATATATAAAATAACCATGTTGTACACTCTAAATATGTATAATTTTTGTTAATTATACCTCAATAAACTGGAAAAAATAAACTCACTTAAAATTAAAAAAATCCAAATCACAGTAACTCTTTTAGTAAATGCTTATCATAAGCATATAACTAGTCAACATTGGTCAAGGCATCAGGGAACATGGAGCCCACATTTCCGTGAAGGAATAGAAAAAAAATTACACATTGATAAATAGTAACTATGAAAAATACATTTTATAATCAATTAAAAGATAAAAGTAATGATTTGACAAAAATATTATATTAAAGCAGTAAGTGTAAAGTTGCATAATTTCTACAGGATTGTTATGGAAGGTCTTTTTGGAGATTAAAAAAGAGCTTTGCATTTGAAAAAGGTGAGTGGCCAGAGAGGTGGCCAGCAGCACATATTCTTGGTGAGGCAACTTTTCCATTATCAGGAATGGATACATAAAGGTGCTGGGGCAGAAAAGAGTACAGCATTTACTAGAAAAAGAAAGAAACCAAAGGTTGCTGAAGCTCAGTGGTCACTAGAAGAGTATGAAAATTAGGGTTAGAGATAAAATTGGGGTTCATATTGAAGGCTAACACACCCTGCTAAGAAGTTCGAGGGCTATTTTTAAGTACACTGAAAGCCACTAACTTTAAGCTGAAGTGATTCAGTTTATATTTAGGCTCATCACTTTTGCTGCTTGTTACATGGGGAAATAGATTAGAGAGGGCATGGGCAAAGGCAAAAAACAAACAACAAACCAGGAGGCTGTTGCAATAGTTAATGTTAAAGATGATGACAGGCTGTGGACAGAGGAATGGCAGTGGAAATGGAAATATAGGGATACATTTAAGATACATTTTGTAGGCAGACTGGACAAGATAACTGATAG
The DNA here is from genome assembly GCF_004348235.1 of Phoca vitulina. Taxonomy (NCBI): domain Eukaryota; kingdom Metazoa; phylum Chordata; class Mammalia; order Carnivora; family Phocidae; genus Phoca; species Phoca vitulina. Next base: position 24,320,178 of record NW_022589707.1, on the reverse strand, counting down.
AATATGAAGAGGAAGGAGAGGGAGGAATATATGATAATTCCTGGTTTGTGGCTTAAACTAATTAATGGTGCCACCATTTGCTAGGAAAGGAATACATTTGGGGAGGAGGATGTCATATAAAGGGGACACATGATAAGAATAAAGTAAGGTTTACTGCAGAAATTTACTCACTGCATGAGTCTTTGTCCTCTCACTATCCTTTGTGTAGTGTGCTTAGATCTGGTATAGTTCTACTTACCAAGCAACATTCTCCAACAAAGGGACCATTTCCCCATTGCTCTACTAAGTAAAGGGACACAAACAATATTTTCTTTACCAGCAAATAATCGAAGTTTCCTAATAAAGGAAAGGGCATTATAATGGGTGCCTGGGTACCTCTGGAGCTCAGCCATTGGCAGTCCTCTAGATTTTCTTCTTGCTATCTGGTATTGCTTTTTTTTTTTTCTTCCTAAATTTTGCTAAATTCCTAAAACAGGGGAAAGAAAATGAACATCCAGAGCTATCTGAATTTGGTTGTCCTCAGGAGAAGAGTAAGAAGTAGAAAACTGGCAAGTAGACAACTGATTATGGTAAGAGGAGTCTGGATTAATGAAATAACATTTGGTGAATACTACATGTGAAAAATCATAGTATTGATAATTACAAACATGTAGAGAGGAGAGCATTAGAGACTGCAAAATTCTAGTAATTATAGTGTTTTTAGAAGAATATCTGAGAAAGGAGAGAAAGACTGATAAAGTAAGAAGAAAATTTCATTGTATTTTCAAGCAAGCTGAGATCTGGGGGCTTCAAGATGGAAGCTGTGGTCAGCTGTATAGAATGCTGTGAGCAATTTTAGCTATTAATACAGAATCTGACTGCTTACCCCCTCAAAAAAAAGTTTAGCTCAAAACAATTCAGTAGGCTACTAAGAATTGTAAGGGGATATTAAATGGCATACTAGAATTTATTTAGGAAAAAAATGTACATTTCTAAAATATTTCTTCTTGAAGATGAACTTGAGTTTTTATGCCCCAACTAATATATGAAATGTCTGTGTCAGTCCAATGGGGAAGTTATAAAATTAAGAGAACATTTTTTCTGGATTGACTCTTTTGCTTCTACCTTATTATCAATTTTGACTTCATTAGCTCCTGGTCAGAGAGTAGAATCTAGAGTGATATTTCTGGTGTCAGTCATTTCTTAAGATATCACACCACTGCTTGATATTCCCTAAACCACATTACGGTATTTTAAAGGACTAAAGGCTTACATAACCCTTTCAGGGGAACCATAAAATAAGTGTTGCACATTCACTACATTTATATCAGTCTAGACAAAATTTCATTGAAATTCATAAGTGTGTTAAAATTATACAGATGGCTATCCATCTGTGTCATGAAATACACTGATGCATGAGGCTTAAAAACGCAAGCTAGAAAAAAATTCAGACAGGCTGTATGATAACAAATGCCAATTAGAACAAAAACCTCATTTAAAATCAATGTTATTTTAATAGCTTTGTGTCCTTCAATGTGATCAGCATAAAGACCAGATAAAGTTCAGGTACACTTTGCAAATACTAAGATGTTATCGAAGTTTAATTTTAAAACAGTCAATTATTTTTAATTCACTTTGATGACTACAGTGAACTACGAATTGTTTATAACTACAATTCTCTAAAGTAGATTCACATTTCTACCTGAAATGATATATTTAAGCACAAAGGCTTATTTAAATGTCTACCTGCTAAAATTAAATGCTTTCTTAGTTTTTTTAATAAAATTGATATATATGATCTTGCATTATTCTCTACTTTTAAATTTATGAACTATTTTTTTTTTCAAAGATTTTATTTATTTATTCATGAGAGACAGAGAGAGAGAGAGAGGCAGAGGGAGAAGCAGGCTCCCAAGGAGCAGGGAGCCCGATGTGGGACTCGATCCCAGGACCCTGGGATCATGACCTGAGCCGAAGGCAGACGCTTAACCATCTGAGCCACCCAGACGCCCCTATGAACTATTTTTGTTTGTATCTTCTAGGTCTTCTATCTCATTATATGTCATTTTTTGCTTTCAAAACACTTTAATAGATGAAATTTGTCTTCATGTCAACCCTCTAAGGTCAGTTATGATGCAGACAATACGCTTCATACAAAAATTCAAGTTTTACAATTTATCATTCTTCTAAATCTAAACCATCATTATCTTTTTAAGATTTTGAAAGTAATACAAAACTTAAGCTGTTCAAGTTTTTTTCCTTTCCTTGCTACTAATTCATTCTAAGACCGTCCACCTACTTTGTGCCTCAATGTCCACATCAGTAAATAAAAGTGTCCAAATGGTATTTTTTTAAAAATGGGCAACCTAGACCAATTAAACCATTCCACGTGCAGACACAGTGATCCTAAGGAGGAGGAGGAGGAGAGGAGAGAGGAAGAGGTGAGGGGAGAAGAGTTTGGTGGAGGGGGATGAGGAGAAGAAACTCTAATCACAGGGGAATTCAGTGTAAACTTGCAAGTGTTAATAGATTTGCAGTATTTAAGTCTATGATATCTGAGGCTTCCTAGAGAAAAATGGAGGCAGCATCTTTCCTGAAAAAAAAAAAAATTACCTATTTAAGTTGGCTTTATCCTACTAAAATATCATGGAACTTAAAAAAGAAATAGAATAATTTTCTGGTAATGATAGAGACTTCAACAAATTTATAAAATATATAGTTTGAGTTAATTTCAGTCTCAGAAAGCACTTTAAATTAAATTTCATTTAATTTTCTTGGACGTCTTTAATCAAATCACTCGTACGGACCAGTAGTTATAGATTTCCACCTAATTTTACACCTGAGTTGACTGAGGCAAGAGGAATTAAATAATGTGTGCAACTCACAAGTTGAGTTAATGATGCAGTTGAAGGTAGAAAATGGTACCTTTTGTCTTCCGTTTAGCCATTAGCCTCTAACACTAAACAACTTTTCCTTACCATTGGATGGAGAATTGCACATTCAGAAATCAGATACATTAAGGAGCAATCAGTAAGCTGCTATTTAATGATTAAAAAAAGAAATCTTTAAAATACAATATGGCAAACAGAAAAGGCACACCCTTTGTGCAAGTGTTCAACATAGAAGAATAATCTCTAACATTTATTCTTTATTTTCTTATCACCCCCTCTATAAATTACAATCAATCTTACAGGTAGCTTAAGATCTTATCATTCCTATGTCCACTTTTATGCAAATTTCCTACCTCCCACTTGAGTTTAGTTTATCTAGCCTATTTATTCATTAATTCAATCACTTATCAATACTGAAAGCGTTAAATTCTGGTTTGCAAAGATAAATAAAACATGATCACTTCCATGAAAATTATTGCAGTCTCAAAGGGAGATATAACCAATCAAACAAGATAGTGCATTACCGGTGGAAAATAAATATTTCTACAGGGCAAACAGGAAGAATATGAAATGGCGGGTCAAGAAAAGATTCCTACTCTTAATCCATTTTTAGAATAATATTTTTATTCTATAGTCATATCCTTAATTCATTAGCCTAGAAATGAATGAGAGGGGAACGATTTTTGGTCAGACTCATATTTCTGCAGTCTTCTGGCTGAATCTGACAATCTTAAACTGGAGGAAGGGGAAAGTCTGAGCTAAAAATGAGAAATGTAAAGAATGAAAAGTACTTCAAGGAAAGGTAAAAAATAAATGGAAAATGCAATAAGGAAATTCTAACATTTCCTTGGTACATTGTGAGAATCTGAAGAAAGAGAGTAATAGCTATTATTAGCTATATTTACAGATGTATATAAAGGTGAAGCCATCTGTCTTTGAAATCTTTTGTGTGAAGCTGATGTCCATATTGGCTCCGGATAATTTAAGAAGCATTCAATCTGGAATATCTATATTATGTGTCTCAGTGATGCTAACAGTATATACTAAAACACTTGGAATAATTCTAATGGCATTTTGGTTTTCATTTTATAGGTTTATCCATTACAACAGACTTTAGAAGGTACTGTGCAGGAGCTGTTGCCTTTAAATGCACACAAAAGACCATGGGTCACTATGTATCTATTCATCTAGGTGATGATCAGTTGAGAAGGGTGCTGGATACAATGGTACTGGTACAGTGCCCAAGTTGTCAAAGTTACATGTATCTTAATGTCTACAGACCATGTGTTTGTGGATGGAGAGCAACAATCAAGGTAAAGAATACTGATAAAGTAAAACAAATATCAGCTTGGGAGTGACCCTTTGTGTTTCAATACCAATTACTAAAAACCACAATACCCACTGATTTGGAAAAGTTTTTGGCCTTCTCAAACTTCAGTATATTTGGGGTCTCTACTATCCATATTACATAATTCTGAGGAATTCAATATTCCAAGGCCAAAATGTATACTCAATATCCAAGCAATAAGCAAGCACCCTGGGGCAACTTCATTTTTGGTGAAAAAACTACATTGGCCAAAACTTTAAAGACTTAGGTGAAAGTATCATTTAAAGACTTAGGTGAAAATATCATTAATAGCACTAGGTCAAGCTGAATATGTCTTTTTTTTTTTTTTTTTTTAAAAGATTTTATTTATTTATTTATTTGAGAGAGAGAGAGAGAGAGAGAGAAACAGCATGAGAGGGGATAGGGTCAGAGGGAGAAGCAGGCTCCCTGCCGAGCTGGGAGCCCGATGTGGGACTCGATCCTAGGACTCCGGGATCATGACCTGAGCCGAAGGCAGTCGCTTAACCAACTGAGCCACCCAGGCGCCCCTGAATATGTCTTTAATAAAGACAGACATATTTTATCAAAATACTTGTTGGGTCTCTATTGGATGCATACGAGGGATAACATCTCAGGAGAAAAGAATGGCAAATGACTTAAATAGCACAGTAGTAGAAAACTAGATAAAGCAAACAGAACAGATAATTAGACATCATACTCAGAAACAAAGATGGGAAAGAGTATACATGCTGAAAAATTAGTGCCCTTTATTATGCTTCTCGAGATAGAAAGTAGAAAAAACAGTGGACTGGGATCTTGGCAGTAGAAGTTCAAGGAATGAACTTGTGGGAAACTAATGGTCCCCTAATTTATGGGAACTCATAAACAGGAAATGTAATCTGTATCGATGCTCTCTAACTTCTAAGGCACCATATGTAAACAAAAATAAGATGTGAAATTATTGGGATTGGAGGCCTATTAAAATTGGGATTTTATGGTCAAAGAGAGGTTAGGCATTACTTAAAGATAAGGCCCATTTGTATAACCTTTGTATCTCCATATAATATGAAACAGGAAAAATGATTATGACTACCAAAGAATTAGAATCCATAATTAACTGAGATTTGGTCCTTCATTTAAATCCCAATCCGTGATAACAGTGTCATGTGGGTAAGTGCCACTTTTGGTGGAGCTCTAGTTGAACTCATAAAATAATTGGTACTTTGTAATACTGACTCAATTTGTAATATTATTTTTAATTTTTAAATTAAAGTACAGTATATATTATATTAGTTTCAGGTGTACAGCATATTGATTTAACAATTCTATACATTACTGAATGCTCACCACGGTAAGTATAGCCACTATCTGTCACCATACGATGTTATTAAAATATTATTGACTACACTCCGTCCTTAACTTTTCATCTCTGTGACTTGTTTTATAATTGGAAGTATGTTCCTCTTAATCCCCTTTATCTATTTCATCCATACCCCAACCAACCTCCCCTCTGGCAACCAAGTTTGTTCTCTGTATCTATGAGTCTTGTTTCTGTTTTGTTTTTTAGATTTTCTTTAGATTTGTTTTTAGATTCTCTGGCTTACTTCACTTAGGATAATATTCCTCTAAGTCCATCTATGTTGTTGAAAATGGCAAGATTTCATTCTTCATTATGGCTGAGTAATATTGTTACTTGTATACATATACACACATATATACATACACACACACACATATATATATACACACCCCACATCTTCTTTATCCATTCATACATCAACTGACACTTAGATTGCTTCTGTATCATAGGGGTACTTATATTTTTCAAATTAGTGTTTTTGCTTTCTTTAAATCTCCAGAGATGAAACTGCTAGATCATATAGTAGTTCTATTTTTGACTTTTTGAAGAACCTCTATACTGTTTTCCATAGTGGCCACACCAATTTACATTCCCACCAACAGTACACAAGTGTTCCCTTTTCTCCATATCCTTGTCAACACATTATTTTTTGTCTTTTTGATAATAGTCATTCTGACAGGTGTGAGCTGGTATCTCATTGTGGTTTTCATTTTCATTTCCTTGATGATTAGTGATGTTGGACATTTTTTCATGAGCTTGTTGGCCATCTGTATGTCTTCTCTAGAGAAATGTCTACTCAGGTTCATTACTCATTTTTTAATTGGGGTTTTTGTTGTTGTTGAGTTGTATAAATTCTTTATATATTTTGGATATCAACCCATTATGAGATAGATTATTTGCAAGTATCTTCTCCCATTCAGTAGGTTGCATTTTCATTTTGTTGATGATTTCCTTCACTGTGCAAAAGATTTTCATTTTGATGTAGTTTCATTTGTTTATTTTTGCTATTTTTGTCCTTCCCTGAGGAGATATCCAAAAAAGTATTTCTAAGACCGATGTCAATGTCAATGCCTATGTTTTCTTTAGACGTCTTTAGACGTGTTATGATTTTAGGTCTTATATTTAAGTCTTCAGTCCATTTTGAGTTTATCTTTTAATAGGGTTTAAAGAAGTAGTTCAGTTTCATTCTTTTGCATGTATCTGTCCAGTTTTCTCAACACCATTTATTGAAGAGACTGCCCCCATTTTATGTCCTTGTCTTCTTTGTTGTAGATTGACCATATAAGCATGGGTTTACTTCTAGACTCTCTATTCTGTTCCCTTGATCTACATATTTTTTTGTGTGTGTGTGCCAATAACATATTGTTTTGATTACTACAGCTTTGTAGTATAGTTTGAAATCAGAGAGTGTGATTCCTCCAAGCTTTGTTGTTCTTTTTCAAGACTGCTTTGACTGTTTAAGGTCTTTTGTGGTTCCATACAAATTTTAGGATTATTTCTTCTAGTTTTGTGAAAAATGCCATACCATTTTGATAGAGATTGCATTGAATCTGTAGATTGCTAGTAGTACAGACATTTTAACGATATTAATTTTTCCAATCCATGAGCACAGTATATCTTTCAATTTACTTGTATCATCTTCAACTGTTTTCATCAGAGTGTCTTACAGTTTTCAGAGTAGAGGTCTTTCACCTCCTTGGTTAAATTTATTCCTAGGTATTTTATTCTTTTTGGTGCAATCACAAATGGGACTGTTTTCCTAATTTCTCCTTCTGATAATTTGTTAGTATGTATCGAAATACACAACAGATTTCTGTATATTAATTTTGAATCCTGTAATTTTACAGAATTCATTTATTAATTCTAACAGTTTTTTGGTGGAGTCTTTAGGGTTTTCTATATATATCATCATGTCATCTGCAAATAGTGACAGTTTTACTTTTTCCTTTCCAATCTGGATGCTTTTTACTTCTTTTTTCTTGTCTAATTGCTGTGGCTAGGATTTCCAATATTATGTGGAATACAAATGGTAAGAGTGGGCATCCTTGTTTTGCTCTTGATCTTAGAGGAAAAGCTTTCAGGTTTTCACCATTGAGTATGATATTAGCTGTGGGTTTGTCATATATGGCCTTTATTATGTTGAGCATTCCCTCTGTACCCATTTTGTTGAGAGTTTTTATCATACATGGATGTTGAATTTTGTCAAATGTTTTTTCTGCATTTATTGAGAGGATAGTATAATTTTTATCCTTCATTTGTTAATGTTGTATATCACTCTATTGATTTAAAGATATTAAATCACAATATCAACCCATGCTTGCATCTCTGGAATGAATCCTACTGGGCAATAGTGTATGACCCTTTGAATGTACTGCTGACTTTGATTTGCTAATATTTTGTTGAGGACTTTTGGATCTATGTTCATCAGGGATAGTAGTCTGTGATTTTCCTTTTTTGTAGTGTCTTTGTCTGGATTTGGTATCAGGGTAATGTTGGCCTTGTAAGATAAGTTTGGTAGTACTCCTTTCTCTTCAATTTTTTGGAATAATTTGAGAAGGGTAAGTAATAATTCTTATTTAAATGTTTGGTAGAATTCACCTATGAAGCCATCTGGATCTAGACTTTTTGTTTGTTGGGAGTTTTTTGATTACTGATTTAATTTCATTACTAGAAGTTGGTCTGTTCAGATTTTCTATTTCTTCATGATTCAGTCATGGAATATCATATGTTTCTAGGAGTTTATCCATTTCTTCTAGGTTGTCTAATTTGTTAGCATATAATTATTTATAGATATTTATATATTTTGGTTATAGGTAGCAAAATGCAGGGAAGTGTTTCTTTTGTTATCACAAAAATTTTGGTCTGTACCATGTTCTAGCAGGAGAGCTATACGTTTTTCTTCCTGGCACTGTACTGCCTGTCAATGTATGATATAAAACCAGATAGTAAATTCTGGAAATAAAGAGTACCTATTCCAAAGTTTTCATCAACTAGTGATATTTAAATGGGATAAATTCACTTTTATTCTAGAAAATAAACCAAATTCATTTTACACCGGAGCATAGGTGGCTTACAACCTGTCTTATTATCACTATGCCCAAGTCCAGCTAGCAGCATTTTTCTCCACTAGGAGTATCACCGCAGCTAGATGGCTACTGGCGTAGGACAAATGGAAAGCAGAACTCATGAAGGGAGGGGACTTTTGAGGGTCTTCTAGTGCATTACCTCACAAGTTAAAAGATACAATTTATCAATTGATTGTAAACGTCAAAGGCTGTCTTACTCTTAGGTCATCAAAGCAATATACTCTTAAACAAACCTTAAGGTAACAATTATTTTTATCTGATGAAATTGAAATATCTGTTAGCACTAATTGATGTCTCCTCAAAATCTGTATGTTGAAGTCCTTACCCACTTACCTTAGAATGTGACTTTATTTGGAAAGATGGTCTTTGCAGATGTAATAAGTTAAAATGAAGTCTACTGGAGTAGGGTGAGCCTCTAATCCAGTATGACTGTTGTCCTTATAAAAAGGGGAAATGTGGACAAATATATACACACAGAGGGAGAATATAACATGTACATAAAGGCAGAGATCTGTGTGATGGAGCAGAAGCCAACAAACACCAAAGATTGCAAGCAAACCATCAGAAGCTAGAAGAGAGGCATGAACACATTCTCTTTCACAGCCCTCAGAAAGAACCCACCCTGCCAACACATTGACCTCAGAATTTAGCCTATAGAAGTGTGAGATAATCTGTTCTATGTAAGTTTGTGGTACTTTCTTATGGCAGTTCTAGCAAACTAATGCATTCACAACGACAACAGAACAATGTGTGTGAGTAAAACCCAGCTGGGTTTAGATTTTAGTTTAACTACCAATTAGAAGCTATTCCTTCTCCTTTCAGTGCTTTAGTTTCCTTATCAGTATAATGGAGATGATGCTAATAACTACCTCATAGGACCCAGGTATGAAGACTAAACAAGAATCTATGAAAACTGCTTTGGGGCGCCTAGGTGGCTTGGCTGGTTAAACGTCTGCCTTTAGCTAGGTCATGATCCCAGGGTCCTGGGATCCAGCCCCAGGTCTGGCTCCCTGCTCAGCGGGGAGACTTTTTCTCCCTCTCTCTTTGCCCCCTCCCCACACTTGTGCTCTCTCATGCTCTCTCTCTCTCTCTCTCAAATAAATAAAATCTTTAAAAAAAGAATCTATGAAAAACTGCTTTGAATAGCTTCTTGTTAAATTAAGTGCTCAATAAATCTTTAATAATATTAACATCAGCATTTTAGTATTATTACTGCTATTTACCAAAATGTTGAGTTAAATAAAGCAAAGACAATTATACCTACTTAATAAAGTTGTTTGGAGGATTAGACATAATACTGTAATAATTCTAAGACACATTTTGTTTTCATTTTATCATCTCTAATGTTGAGATGTAAATTATAATTGATGATTTCTTATAATTATCAACATTTTAAAATTTCATATTGATACTTTAAGTAATGGAACATCTTACAATTATAATGCCTTACAGATTAGTTAAGTATACATCTATACATTATAGAATTATTACATTTCCAGGGGCACCTGAGTGGCTCAGTCGGTTGAACATCTAACTCTTGGTTTTGGCTTAGGTCATGATCTCAGAGCCTTGGGATCAAGCTGCACATGTTGGGCTCTGTGCTCAGTGCAGAGTCTGCTTGTCCCTCTCCCTCTCCCTTTGCTCTTCCTCCCCCCTCACTCTCTCTCAAATAAATAAATAAAACCTTAAAAAAAAATAATTATTATGCTTCCAGGACAGAGTCTGTATTAAATACATTGTAGCTATTCTGAGTACAATGGGGTAAGCTGGCTAAAAAAGTTCATCTTTAGACTTTACCTAAAAGTCTAAATAATGGTGTCTGGAAGGGGTAAAGAATGGTGTTTGCTGAAGAGTAGGCAACAAAAGACTGATAGAATTGCTGAAGAAATAATGTGAGAAGACAGAGGAGAGTCATTCCATGTAACTTTTTCAATGAGTTTTTAATTAAGGGAAAGCTGATGTGGGCAGTAACTGAAGAGAGAAGTGGAGTTAAGAGTATTTTTAAGTATATGATAAATGACTGCATAAGTTCAATAAAGAGGAACATGTAATAATGAAAGAGCTATAAGAAATAATTAATCGAGCAATATCTTTAAAAAGGCAAGTGGTGAGATTTGCTTTCTAAGAGGAAGGGCTGAACTATATGGGAGGTAGGACATTTCACAGTAACAGGAGAGAAGCAAGGTTCATCCAAATGGGTAAATGTGGTCTTGAGAGCTCGTGCAAACTCTTTTCTAGTTGCCTTTTTTTTTTCTTCAATGAAATAGGAAGCAAGTTATCAGTTGAGCAGGAGACAGGTGGATAAATTGTTGAATGTTTGATAGAGAATGTATGGAATAGTGATCCACAAGACTGGGAGTATGAATGGATCACAGAACCGTGATAATAACCAGGTAACATTAAAGCCCACTAAAGTAACTTTTTTATTCTATTTCATTAATATTTGTGGTTCTTCTCTCAATTAAACTCTATTTTAATTAATGAAATTCTAGGAAATATTTTATTATTCATAAGGGAAATTCTATCAATTTTTTTTCCCTAAAATGTTTTATCATTACAACTAGGTTATTCTCGATGGTCACTTTATGTAATTTCATTAAAATAAAAATTTGGTTGATAGTCTCATTGAATTTAAGTCAGTTGAAGATTAGTGTAGAAAGAGATCACATTTTGAGAATGAGTGATTCCACTGGGGATCACAGTAAAATATTTCACTTATTTTTTTTTCTTTTTAATGATCCTTAGGAAAGTTTTGCTATTTCAAGTACTCTTACGTATTCCTAAGGTTATATTTAGATATTTCACATTTTACTTCTATTGAGTAGAGAAGAGAGATTATAAACAATCATTTCCTAATGCCTGCTATAATGGAACCCTAGTGATGATGGAAAAATATCACTAACTGTGATCACTAGATGGCACCGATTCTTAGTCTGAGATAGCATAAAAGGAAATATGTTCTAGTCCTTTGCGACGCTGTGAGCATACAGATGTGCAAATCATTTGGATTTTATTAAAAAGCTTTTCCAGACACTTTAGTTGAAATATTACAGATATTTTCTTGTATTGCCTGTTTTCCCCCAGTAATGTTCTAATATTAAAGCTTTTGGGAAATTTAAAAGAATGCATTTTTTGTAGTTTTCTCTTCTAACTAAATTCTAATTTCAGCTAGGCCACATTAAAGATGTGACTAAACTGTCGTATAACAGAGTTACAGCTAATTGATTTTCTTGATGGAGTTTTATTATTGTTGTTGTTGGATAACTTGTTTTTATTTTCTGATATATTTAAAACTGGCAACAAAAAGCTATTCTCTCTGAGGACAATGTAACAAAGGGCTGTCCAGTTGGTTGCTGAAGAGCCTTAGAAGGGAGGACCAGGCTTCAAAGCGGAGGCAGAAGACCACGTCCAGCTCCAGGAGGAAGTGATATGGAGGCCAGAGCACACACCTTTCTCAGAATCTGTCCCCACCTGTTTGCGGCCATCCGTTGTCAGTTTCCAGCCGTGCGGCCCCTATTACCTGTTGTTTACGACTTTTTCGTTGAGGGTATGGATCCCTATCAAAAGACTGTACGTCCATCCCTTTCGTCACGTTCCCCACACGGCATCTGCGCGTGTTTTCCCGAGTTCTGTTACTCACGCCCCCACCCGTGAGGCCTCCCCTCTGACCCGAGGAGCCACAGCGCCACTCACCTTTCCTTCTACAGAAAAACAAGACCGTTTTCATCGCCCTGGGGAGGGGCTGAGCATCGCTTGGGTGAATCCACATGCTCCCGACCTCTTTCCCTTCTTTTCGTTGCTCCCTACTGCACTCCAGCGCTAGGTCACCCGGGCAGGCCTTGAGCCTAATGCTCCTCAGCCTCACACTTTCTAACGCAGAGGTAATTGCAGTCAGGTAGCCTGGCAAACTCCACTGCACATGCGCACTGAGGATGCCTTTGTCTTGTGCATGCGCACTATAGCTCACTGGCTGTGGGAACCCAGGCCTGTGCACCACGCTCTTCACCCACCCTGCCCCGCCCCCAACTTAAGAATGATCCCGTGCACAGCTGTGTGTTCTTCTCAGTCCAGGAACAATTAGTGGAGCATGCTGGGAAGCACTATCGCCCGTGCAAAAGCTGCATTTTTTTCACGATAAGATCTGCATCAACCCGGGGATTCAGGACCATGACGCCTTGTTCGGCAGAGACCTTCTTCAGGTACCTCATGCATTTGTTTTCATTGCTTTGATAGACTTCTTACCTCACTTAAAGGCAGAAGCCGGAGTCCCGGAGCATACTCTCCTCCTCCAACCCTCGCCTGTGTTTCTGGAAATTGGCAGGATTCGGGTCCCTGCCTTGGTTTCAGAAAGTGTGGCAACAGGTGCTCCCAAACAGAAACCGATGAGGTGGCAGTGAAGTATACTGGCCAGCCAAAAAGAGAAATAAAAAGGCGTTACTGTGGCGTCCCTCCTCCCCTACTTACAATAACATTCAGCTGTTCAATAACATGAATCTGTTTCTATTTGTGTGTGGGGGGTGCTAAGTTCTCTCCCTTCCCTTGCCTTCCCGGTTCCCTCTTCCCTTCCACACTCTCCCTTTTTCTCTCCCCTCCCTTTCCCCCTCCCTCTCTGTCTTCCTCTTTGTAGTGAAAATTTTTTATCAAGTTTCACAAGTCGTGTATAAAACAATTACAGAGGTTCTGGATGAGGTTACGAGTAATGTTCTTCCCAGTAGAATTACTTTTTCTGTTGGAAACACAGGGATAACCAACAATTCACTTTGTTATTGTAGGGTTTTGATATTTGGCTTTGTAAGGGCTGTGACCTATTTTAGCACATATCCTTAAGGTGTTGCTCTTATTCCTAAGTATGGTCCTTCTAAGTGTTCTAATGAGAGTTTCAGTTCTTTACTTACCCCTTTTTGGTATGGTTTGAACACCAGCCTATAGTCCCTAAGTACCAAGTTGGATTATATTTCAGCCGGAAAGAATAGCATGTGTAAAATTGCTGCTCATCTATTTATCCTCCCCACTGACGTGTTTTGCCAATTCACAGTGATCTGTATTGTTTTTACGTCTCATCCTGTACATGAGAGCTTAGGAGTCAGCTGAAACATAAGGGAAAATTGCGTGTAGAATTTGAGAACTCACGTTTCTATGACTTTCTTGTCACCAATATGTTGCTTTTCAAATTCTAGCACCTTTAGCAGACCTGAAGTCCAACTTCTTTCTCCTCTGCCTAGTGAGACTGCTGCTTTATGCTTAAATTGCACTTCCCTTTACTGCTGGGTTGAATATGGGACTCTTGTGAAATTGCCTTCCTTAAGTGATATTAGCACCTCAAGTCTTATCTGAGTTGCTTGTGCGCCAGTGTCTGAAGATGGTCACTCAATTATACTGACTAGCTTTTACAGTTGTTTTTGAGGGAAGATTTGGTCGGATACAAGTCTGATACTCCATCGTGGACAGTGCTGGAGATCTCTACTTGGGAATCTGAGGTGCTAAGGATCTAATTTGTGGGAAGTAGAGATCCACTGAATAGTTTTAAGCAATAAAATGACTATTGGTTTGCAAAGGTTGTGCTGGCAGTAATGTGGTGGAATGGATTAGAGGATAATTATATTGATATGGAGCCATGGAGACAATTGAAAAGGACATAGTTGTAATTTAGATAAGAAAACAAATAAGAACCCAAAATAAGATTATAGAAGGCTGAAAGAGAGATTACAATGGAAGGGAGGCAGCTCAAAAACTTTAGGAGGAAATTACCCTCTCATATATCTAGGGTTGAGGTGAAAGGAAGAATTGGGAAGACTACTCAAAATATAATGTAAAATATTATAATAAAATAATGTAGATTGGAGATAATAGTGGCCTGGAATAAGCTCATAGCAATGATCAAATTTTGGATACATTCGGAAGTAGTAAAATGAACATTTACTAATTTATTATAGGCCTTTGAGAAAGAATTAACACGAGTGTTTTGAACTAAGTATAAGAATGGGCTAACCTGTTCTACGATCAAGAAGACAGTGTAGAGAGCCAGTCTGTGTTTGAGTGTCAGGAGGTCAGTTTGGACATGCGGAAGGTAAGATGCATATAGACAATCAAATGTAAGTATCAAATAGGCAGCTAGATACCTGATTCAGCTTGGAGGTCAGAAGAGGGGACCAGTATGAAACTCTCAATTTGGAAATCAGTATATAGGTAATATGTGAATGTTATGAGATTGAATGAAATCACCCAGAAATGAATATAGATTAAAAAAAAATTCTAGGCACAATATTCTAGGTATTTTTTTTAAAAGTTAGTGCTGGCAGGATTTGCTTTTACTTTGGATGTGTACTATGCTAGGATTCCAAAATGACTCCAATTTTTAAAAAGAAAAGTGAAGGGTATAAATGGAGTGATCTGGAACACTTCAACATTGGAAATGATGTGGAACTAGCAGAGTTGACTGAGAAGGTATAGCCAGATCAGTAGGATAGTTGCAGTGTCTTGGGACACAAGTGTAGAAAAGTGTTTCAAGGAGCATGCAATGATCACTTGTTACAAATGTTGCTATATTAATACTAAGATTGATAAATGATTATTGGATTTCACAAAATGCAGATCCTGCTGGAGAACAGTAGGAATGATGTCAGTCAAGTGCAAAAGGATGAGGGCAATTGCATTGAGAATGGGGAAAAATAAACTGGAGACAGTTATTATAGGCAATAATTCAGAAAAATTTACTGTAAAGCAAGTGAAAGAAATAAGGTGGTAGTTACTGGAGGGTGTATGGTCACAATGCTGTTTTTATGAGAAAATGTCAGTATACATTTATGCTAATTTTCGTTATCCAGTAGAAAAAGAAAATTGATGATCCATGAGTTGAGAGGTAGAGGGGATTGCTGGATCCATGCTATGAATTAGCTAGAGAGAATGGGCTTTAGTGCACAAGAAGAGAGGCCAAGCCTTTGCTAAAAAGATGGAAATTTCATCTACAGTAACTGGAAAGAAAGCAAAACGTTTTCGGCAAGGTGTAAATAAGTGGGTAGATGTCCTGGAAGCCTGTGGAATTTTACTGTGTTTTTTCTCAGTGAATCAGAAAACAAGGACATCAGCTGCAAGCAAGTTTGAAGAGGTTTGAGGAGAAAGAAAACATGAAATGGTTAAGGAGAATGAGAGTGGAAATGGACCAAGGAACTAACTTGTCATTGCTGTTCAGTATTAAGGGCTCACTTGAGGTGTCTTCCATGAACTAAAAGTGAAAACAGACTGTCTTTTTCTTCAATCACATCAGTATCTCAAGCGGATAGTTTTAAATAAGGCTGTGGTTTAGCCAGCCAGCAAGAAAAGGAGAAAGGGGCTAAAATGTTAAGAATTGACCATAGACTTTATTTTTATTTTATTTTTTTGTTGTGTTGTATTTTTTATTTTTTTATTATGTTATGTTAGTCACCATACAGTAAGTACTTCATTAGTTTTTGATGTAGTGTTCAATGATTCATTATTTGCGTATAACCATAGACTTTAATCAAGTAAGTAAGGAGTTGATGGTATGGTGGTATATGGGTAAAGGTCAGTGAAAAAATAGTAAGATTTATGAAAGGCAGGTGGGGGTTGTTTGGAAGGATTTTGGTGTTTTATGACTAGACAAAGTGCGCTGGACATGTGGGAGTTGGTGTTCAAATGATATTAGAGAGGGAGTGCAGTTATTGTTAATGACAGATTGCAGCATGTGACCGTGAAGTTGAGATGCTGAGGTAAGCTGCAGAACAAGGTTGCTGGAGGAGACTGATTGCTCCAGGGAAAGTAAATTTCAGCTTGAAAGAGTTAAAACATGAGGTCTAATTTTGAATAGTAAAGTTATATTTTTAAGAAATCTGGTATATTTCCAGCCTAATCCACAAACTGTAATAAAATGTATATTGATGTGGGTGTCAGGAAGGCTAGATTCTAATCACTCTTTGTGACAAATTAATTGTGTGATCTTGATGAAACGCTTATCCCTTCAAGCCTTGATTCTTTATCTTTTGGCAGTGTTAGTGCCTTCCCGCTGAAGACCCCCAGGAACACACCTGTAGTTGAACAAGTTGGGTTTATTATTCATTGCACTATGAAAGAATGCAAACCATGGGGACCTCTTAGGCATCACAGAAAGAGAGCACAAAAAGACTTATAGGGGTCTTAATGCCTCTTAACATGTTAAAGTGAACCCAGGGATTTTAATTTATAGAGGTGAATGCATGCCATCATGGAGAAGCTAATGCCATTGAAAGATTTTTATTACTTATATTTTCCTCCTGAGAAGGGGGCAAGTCACATCATGTAGTACCTCCTCGGAGAACACCAGTGTTGGTCAGCAAGCAGACAGGACTGAGGGAAAAGCCCATGCCAGAGGTTTTTTTTTTTTTTAAGATTTTTTTATTTATTTTTTTGACAGAGACACAGAGAGAGAGGGAACACAAGCAGGGGGAGTGGGAGAGGGAGAAGCAGGCTTCCCGCTGAGCAGGGAGCCCGATGCGGGGCTCGATCCCAGGACCCTGGGATCATGACCTGAGCCGAAGGCAGACACTTAACGACTGAGCCACCCAGGCACCCCCATGTCAGAGTTTTTATTACTATAGTAAGTGGAATTCTTAGGTGAGGACATCACCTATTGGGCAGCAAGTGAAACACAGACCATGGAGTTTGTGGTTGGAAAATTTGTAGCATGATTTTCATGCACCTGTGAAAGCTGGATCATTGGAAAGATGTAAACAACTTTCTTTGGCTGTTAGTTCAGCCCTGTGATTAATGGATGCCAAATAGACAAATACAGAATTTAGGGAAACAAAATTAGAAGACTTGGTCCTTCTAATTTCCTCAATGATATATTCTTCCTGAATTAAAATTTTAACACATGAACTGCAGGAATATGAGAAAGAATCTTAACCTTTCTACATTTATAACCCCAGCTAAAAATTAGGATACTTGTACTTACCTCTTGACTGGTGTGAAAAAAACGAGACATTTAAATTACTTAGAACAGAATCTAATAAACAGATGTTGATTAACAAAATGTGAGCTTATTTTCTTACCTCTTTATGTGGGAGAAATTAATGTATAATCCAGGTTTTTGCTGTTCTCATTCACTTAGCCTTGTACTTTCAGTTCTATACAGGTATTATTGCAAAACTCAGCATGCTCTTTTGATTCACCAAATTAGTAAGCATTATGTTTCCAGTTTTACTAAAGGTTTGTGTGGTAGGATTATTTGTTTAGCAAATATTCACCTCTGCCTTCTTGTTCCCCCTTTGGTAGAGTTTACTTCCATACCCCACTGACTTGGCTTACCCAGATAACTTGCAGAGGCCAGTTGTCTTCTTGAACTCATGCAATTTGTCATCTAAAGAGCATACTCAGGTAGCATGTCATCTTCAGCCTGCATCCCAGAATGAGACATAGCTATGACATATGTGAATGTAAGCCTGGCTGACCCTAGGAACCCAGCCAGGCTCAACTCAGCACACTCAACATCTGTAGATTCAGGAGGAAGAAATGAATATTTCCTTTTGTAAACCACTGAAATTTTGGGGTTATTTATTGTAATAATTTCTGAATAATAGAGTGAGGGACAGGGGCATATCATATAGCACATGGCATTTCATTCAAAGTTTCTGGAGATATAGTTCTTTCCCCCCTTCCTGGCTTCCAGATCCCTCCTCTTCCCTAATTGTCCCACAGTAGCTCAGTTTTACACCTTCTCACTGGTCTCTTTTATTATGTGGAGTTGTTTTCTTCCTGCTAGTGAAACTCAGGTGTTATTTCTGCAGTGTGCCTTTTGCAATGTGTCTCCAAGTGATTGCCCACCTCCCCTACATTGCCTGACACCCCATGCCTCGTTACTCCCTGTATGGACACCCTCCTTACCTCATTGGCTTAAACAGTCTGCTTAGGATCACCCGCCAATCCACACAGGGAAGACCTGTCACCAGATTTGGGCATTTACATGCATATCAGTAGATGCCTTTCTTAGCTAAATTGGGTTCTGATATTTCGGGTTGGGATACCCTCCTCTTATGTGGTCATTCTTTTCATCCATCTGTGGTTATAGGCCCTACCTTTTCCCCCATCCCTACACTCCCAAAAGCAGACTGCCCCTCTATGTAAATATGCTTATTACTTTGCTTTGTCTTTGACAGCCAGCCCTCCACACCCCATTCAGGCTCCAATTCCCCAAGCCAGGCTTCTCACTCTTTCTTCCCTATGTTGTTACCCACCATCCCCGGCTCAGGCTCTGAAACTCATGCCTGGCAGCTCTCCACGTAGATGCCCTACTCAGCTATCTAAAGATTCCAGATTCTGAATCATGTGTTATATACCTTTACCCCACAGAGGTCCTCCTCCTTCAATCTGCTCATCAAAGCATCTTCCCACATGGTGACCTCACACACCTGCTTGGGTTCTGATGTTCTATGTCAGTCCACGTGTAAAACGTTCATTACTAGGCTCATGTTCTGCTACTACATGCCAGGTTGAACAACTTCTCCATGTGAATAACCCCTTCTTTCACTTGTGTTCTTACTCCGTGCCTGGCCACCCCACCTCATGGGGATCATGGATGCCCTCTTTACCATTCTGTGGCTCTGTCACTGTGTCAGGCATCCCTCATGATAGAGACACACGTCTTAGCCTGTTCAGGTTTTTGCTTCCCGTACCTCTTAGCTTGTTTAGGATTCCGCTCAGGCCATACTCCTGCATGGAGCTTCTCTTACCGGTAGGAACTCTGATACTATATACTGGGCAGTCTTCCATGTGGATCCATGTTAGGTGACCTCCATGCATGGACATATCTTTCACCCTGTTTGAGCTTTAACAGAGCGTGCCCAGCTGCCCCTATTCCATGGACTCCATCTTCATCTTGCTTTTACTCTGACTCCTCACACTCTAAATCATTTTCCATTACATGGACACCTTTCTAACACTGCTAGGGGTTTTTATACAAGTGGAGATAATTTAGACTTCTTATTCTCCTTTAAAGATCTTTCATTTTCGGAGCACCTGGGTGACTCAGTTGGTTAAGCGTCTGCCTTCGGCTCAGGTCATGATCCCGGGGTCCTGGCATCGAGCCCCACGTTGTTGGGCTCTGCATTCCCACCCCCTCCCTACTTCTGTGCATGGGCACGCGCGCACTCTCTCTCTCAAATAAATAAATAAAATCTTAAAAATTTTTTTTTAAGAAAAGGATCTTTCATTTCCCTTCTTTTTTAAAAAATATATTTTGCTTCCTTCAAAGATAATCATTATGAGGATTTTAATTAGTATTCTGATGACCAAATAATATATACATAATGCATTAAGAAAAAAGACAAGCACATAGGAAAAAAATCTGTAATTCTATGACTCAAGGATAAATACTTTAAAAAATTAGGTGAAATTCCTTCCAATGGAAGGAGATTATTTTGTTTAGACAAGTAACACGTATAGAAGTATACAAAGTGGAAACTTAAAAGCCTTCTTCTTCCATGGAAGAAATAGTATGGAAATAGACCCCCACAAATATAGTCAACTGATTTGACAAAGGAGTAAAGGCAATCTAGTGGAGTACAGATAGTCTTTGTGAACCTAAAACTGCTATAAAAAAAAAAAGGCAGTTAAATTTTTTTCTTTCTTTTTCCTTATTCCATTCTCTAAGGCAGGTCAGTTTTTTTGGGACTCTCCCCAGTTAATCATCATGCCCGTTTTTATTTTGTGTGAACACAGATAGGATCACACATATCAATGTGTTTTACTATTTTAATAGTTACTGGTTATGTTAGTTATAGTTATGACATAAAGGATTTTTTCAGTTTTGAAAATATTATTAAAATGTATTTTAAATAATGCAAAGAATATGGAAACATGCAATTAAAAAATAAGGTACAGAAAATACCATCATCCATCTGTAAGTAACCAACATTAATAATTGGCAAACATTATCAAGACTTTTTAGGCATACATGCAGATCTAATAATGGATGATGGGTAGCTAGAGAGAAGGATGACTAAATAGGTAGAAATAACTCTTTTAGAATCAAATTATACTACAAGTGGTATTTTAAAATTAAAGTATTTTAATTAATTTAGAGAAAATAAAGGAAAACTACAGAAATTGCTAGAGTTCAGATAATTTCCTTTTCCCACAACAGTTATTAATCCCAAAAATACTCTGCTGAATTTAAAGATCATGAGAATCATTAAGAAGTAATTAACACATACTATCTTTTACCTACCTCACCACATTGTATGTTTTGTTACTGACATTATTTTTATTTTTTCATAGTTTCTAACATGAAGATTCATTTTGTAACCTATTTAGCTCTGTTTTGTTGATATTCATGGTCAGGTAGTTTTTTATAGGAAGAACTGAATTGCCTTTTGTTTTTATGTTTGAACAATAACTTGAGTGGTTATAATATTCTTGTTTCATGCTTTCTTTCCCTTATAATGTTGATTTTGTTTTATTGCAATCTGCCATTGAATTTTACTGAAAAGTCTGAGGCCATTTTGGTCACTTCCTTCATTAATAGGTGATTTGCCTTTTCTCTCTTGTTACCTGAAATATTTTCCTTTTATATTTAAGGTTGACTAACTTAGCCAAGAAATACCTTGATGATGCTCTGTATTAATATTTCTGGGCAGGATAGGACCCTTTCAATCTGCAGATTCAATTTTTCCTTAAATTACAAGCAGTTGTCCTGTATTATGATTTTTCAGTCTTATAAAATTTCATTTATTAGATTTTCTTCAGGGACACTAATTTTCTCTAGTAATCACATTTTGCTGACTTCTGTATTTCTCATCTCTCTAATTTCTTTCTATTTGCACTTTTTCTGCACATTCACAGTGCTTATTTTAGTCTTTCCATTAATTTGAATTTCAGCAAGATCTGTTTCTAACATGTCTGATTTATTCTTTGTGATGGTATTATTTTGGATCACCAGTGCTTTCTTTACCATAGCCATCTCCATTTTTTTTCTCATTCTAATATTTGTAGTCCTGTTTTTGAAAAATTGTTTTGTAAAATCCTTGGTCTTGTTAACGTACATATATTTCAAAAGAATCAGTTTCTGGGGTTATTTTCCTTCCAAATTGCATTCTTAGTCCATATCTAGCATGCTAAATCCTTTTATCCCTTTGTTTCTCTATAACTTCCTTTAAAAAAAAAATAGCAGAATATGAGAGTGTAGTATGATTTTACAGGTGCCATATAATTTATTTTCATTTTGTTCATGCACTTGGACAGCTCTAATTTGCCCTTCTCTTTAGTCTTCTGTATCAATGGAATGTGGATAATATTTACCTTTCTTGCCCTTAATTTTTACTTTTGTTATATACTAAGAACAAATTCTAGAATACTTTATAGTTATTTGTATGATAGCAAAATTAAAATATTTTTCTTCTGAAAAGTTTTTTGTGTAATTGATTAGTATCTTCAGATTTTTATTTCATATTTTACACAGAATTATATGTATAGTATTTTGAAAAATAATGAAATGGTAACCATTTCTTTAAATTATTTTGATTACAGCTTTGCTTAAAAATACTGAAATATATTTCAAACTGTAATTTTTTATTTCTTAAAATTTATCTGCAAGAAATATTTTAGTTACATGCAATATCTGAAGCAAAGATCTAATAATTTCCAGAAAGTATTCTGTTAGAACTATTCAGAAATAATTGCAATCTATCCATATAGAAATAACAAAAGTACCGAAGTCATTAAGATTTTTAAAAATTAAATGTATTAGATGTGATGTGATTAACATAAGTCTCCTTACGCCCATTATTCAAGTTAGTATCTTGAACACTTTAGGGGGAAAATATTCTATTTTAGAAATTGTAATAGGTGAGAAAATGCATAGAACACTTAAACATGTAAATCAGTGTGTTGACTAATCACACTGCAATCTCAGACCTGATGAAATCAGAAGTTTGAATGAGTAGAGTCTTACTATATTTAAACCAGCAGATAATGGGTAAATTTTTAAATTTTTAAAGACTGTCCTATTTTTATTAGAAAAATATCTCTGCTGCTTGTCTTGCATTTTGTATATTTCCAGGTAATGATAAGCAGTATTTTCATGCTCTTCTGCTGTAAAAATAAGGAAACCAATTAAAGTGAAATCATTGGAACTGTCTAGTGATATATAAAGATGGGCCAGTCTTATATCTCAGTGGCTCATGATTTATGCAGCACTATTCTTCGCTGCATTGTTTCTGCCTCTTTTCTTTTGAAAAATTGGGCAGGGGAAAGTTAAGAAAAATAAAAGAAAAACAGAGTGATGGTTGCCAGAGGCTTAGGGATGGACTAATGGGGATTTATTGTTTAATGGGTACAGAGTTTCAGTTTTGCAAAATGAAAAGATTTCTGGAGATAGATAGTGGTGATGGTTACACAACAATATAAATACAAATGAACTGTACACTTAAAACTGTACACTTAACAAATAGTAAACCTTATGTAATATGTGTTTTACCACAAAAATATGGAAAAAAGAAATGAAAAAGATCATCTTTAATCATATAACCTTGACATGGATTGAAATATTTGTATATATTGTTTTAGACTGTGTGCATATGTGTATAATGTGCGACCATGTCCTGCTTGTGTTTTAAAACTTGATTTTTCATTGTACAATCTACTATAAAACAGTTTCCATCTTGACATATTTTTCTACAGTATAAATTTTTAATATTATACAGTATGAATGGATGTGTCATAATTATAATAGTCTTGTGTTGTAAGACCTTTAGGTTATTCAAAATTTTCACAAGAGTAACATTTTCTTTCTTTTTTTTTTAATGGGTTTTTTTTTTAAGATTTTATTTATTTATTTGAGAGAGAGAGACACAGCGAGAGAGGGAACACAAGCAGGGGGAGTGGGAGAGGGAGAAGCAGGCTCCCCACTGAGCAGGGAGCCCGATGCGGGGCTCAATCCCAGGACCCTGGGATCATGACCTGAGCCAAAGGCAGACACTTAATGACTGAGCCACCCAGGCACCCCAAGAGTAACATTTTCATAAGCTTTGTGTACACATGACTTTTTTATAATCCTCCAAATATTTTCTTTCAGATATTTGTGTATATCACTATAAGTAGAACTGCTAACTTGAATGAGATGGTCATTTTAAAGATTCTGATAGTGTTTCCAAACTAGAGAAAATTTCTACCAAATTTATATTCTTATAAAGATAGAAATAGTTGAATTGATTGTAATGTGATCAATCTGCCTCCAATTTTATAGCATATATAAATTTCAATTCTGGAAAGTCTTTAAAAATTCATATTTTCTTTAAAAGCAAGTACTGTCATCTTTTGGGATAGGGCGTTCTGTATGAATCAGATGAAAAGATTGCTGTGGATCTGTGTGTTCCCCTTATTGTTTCATTCAAATTCACTTTTCTGTTTCAGTTAAGATATTTATAGAGAGCAGCTACCATGCAGACATTTATTGACCAATTTACTGTATTTTAGAGTTTTCTAGTCTTTTCAAGGTTTTTATTCTCTCTACAAAATTTTATTTCCACAGAATTTTGATTGAAAATTGAATTTAACAGGCAAAGTTAGAGAATCCTTGCTTTACTGAATTCTGTTAATATATTTTGCTTCCAATCAGCTTTATTTTAATACTAATTTAGCTGGATTATAGGCCCAATAAGGGCAGCAAACTAATTTCAAAAGTCAATAAAAAAAATATTATACTGAATTTTCTCCCTGAAGCTCTGTTTAGGAAAGGTTTACTTCTTCCATACTAATGTCTTTAATAGCTTTTCTTACTGATTTTTATCCCTAAAACTTGTATAAAAACTGGAGTTGGGGAGTCTGGCCAAGATACATACTTTTCTGTAGACATGCAATTTGTTAGCAACAAAATAGTTTTTAAAAATGAAGGCATCTTTAATATTCTGCACAACAGATGGCATTTGTGTTTCACAAATTTGATGATTCATGGTATTTGGAAATATGTGTTTTTCAGATTAATTTAAAATTTAATTTACATATTCACACAGAACATAATATGGTATACAAGAGGTTTTCAACTGTTGATTAATAAAGAAATGTCATGATTTTAAAAAATTAACTTCAGGGATTTCACTTTTTGGAAAGATAATTACATGCAGATAACATTTTATTCAAAGATCCAAACAATCTGTAGATTTTGTGATACAATTTATCCCTTAAAATATATTATAATTTGTATAACACATGAGTATATTTTTCTCTCAAATCTATACGATATATCTTAAGGGTAGTACTTCCTAGTGTATTTGATGTTAGTTTTCCTAATTTTAGATATTATTGAGTATTGTAGGATAATCTAATACAGTATGCGATTTATAAATAATACGTAATATTGCCTTGTAACAAAATTCACACTATAAACCCTACTTATATTAGCACATGGATAGGATGCAATATAGGATGGTGGAAAAAAAATACCTCTGTGGGCGTCAGGATGCTCATGTCAGAAGTGTAGAGCTGCTGTTCTGTCATTGATCTGTGGCTTAGATGATGCATCTGAGCCTTTGCTTGCTTGTTTATTTATTTATTTATTTTAAAGATTTTATTTATTTATTTGACAGAGAGAGACACAGCAAGAGAGGGAACACAAGCAGGGGGAGTGGGAGAGGGAGGAGCAGGCTTCCCGCCGAGCAGGGAGCCTGATGCGGGGCTCGATCCCAGGACCCCGAGATCATGACCTGAGCCGAAGGCAGATGCTTAACCAACTGAGCCACCCAGGCACCCCTGAGCCTTAGTTTATTTAAAATGAAGTGTCTGTCCTGGATGACTCCTGCAGTTTTTTTAATACCTGGAATGTAATCTCATTAGGGAATACAAAAAATTTAAATACTCTTTTTAAAAACAATAAAAAACACCATTCAATTTAAAATCACACTTCTGAATTTCTGTTTAGTGTATGCCTTATTTCATATTAGGTAAACATTGCTTCACAAAAGGTTTTTATTTGTATTGCTAGATAAATATTTAACTTAATTTATTCCTGGTTGGAAACAACTATAATAACTGTCAGAGTAATCTATTTCAAAAACAGTCTGTCAGAAAGTGCCTTAAGTAACATTAAAAAGTCTGTGATTTTGTGTTGAGAACTCCTAACTTTCCAATTCTGTGATCTTTGCCCTATCTCGTCCTCTTGCTGTTAAAGTTATCTGCAATAGTAGATTTAAGCTTATTCTTTGGGCATCCTTGTTCTATTAAATTGAAGTCTCCAACCACACCTGATAAGACCATTTGCTTTCCATGGTCCCCTGGTGTTCAGTGTTTGTTTTTGTTGGCTAAACCTAATCCAGTTTGGGGAGGGTATGTGCCATGGTGAGCGCTGTGAATTGTGTAAGACTGATGAATCACAGACCTGTATCTCTGAAACAAATAATACATTATATGTTAAAAAAAAAAAAAAAGATAGTAGGAAGGGAAAAATGAAGGGGGGGAATCAGAGGGGGAGACAAACCATGAGAGACTAT